>NC_040084.1:44247838-44889445 GCF_003369695.1 Bos indicus x Bos taurus
ATGTGAGAGTTGGACTGTGAAGAAGGCTGAGCACCGAAGAATTGATGCTTTTGAACTGTGGTATTGGAGAAGACTCTTGAGAGTCCCTTGGACTGCAAGGAGATCCAACCAGTCCATTCTGAAGGAGATCAACCCTGGGATTTCTTTGGAAGGAATTATGCTAAAGCTGAAACTCCAGTACTTCGGCCACCTCATGTGAAGAGTTGACTCATTGGAAAAGACTCTGATGCTGGGAGGGATTGGGGGCAAGAGGAGAAGGGGACGACAGAGGATGAGATGGGTGGATGGCATCACTGACTCAATAGACGTGAGTCTGAGTGAACTCCGGGAGTTGCTGATGGACAGGGAGGCCTTGTGTGCTGCCATTCATGGGGTCGCAAAGAGTTGGACACAATGAGCGACTGATCTGATCTGATCTGATCTCCTATATATGTTAAGCACACACATGCTTTTTGCTTGTCTGTATCCTACATATGTTACGTTTATGTCTTACTTCCTCTAGTTTTGAGTTTTTCCAAAATTTTTATCACAATCCAGTATACACACACTATGTATTACAATGGCACCCCACTCCAGTACTCTTGCCTGGAAAATCCCATGGACGCAGGAGCCTGGTGGGCTGCTGTCCATGGGGTCGCTAGGAGTCGGACACGACTGAACGACTTCACTTTGACTTTTCACTTTCATGCATTGGAGGAGGAAATGGCAACCCACTCCAGTGTTCTTGCCTGGAGAATCCCATGGACAGAGGAGCCTGGCCGGCTGCTGTCTATGGGGTCGCACAGAGTCGGACACGACTGAAGCAACTTAGCAGCAGTAGCAGCATGTCCCAGGCACTGCTCTAAGTACCTTAAAAATACTAACCTCTGAATCCTCACAATCCTATGTGGTAGAAACTATTATTCTCACTTTACAGATGAGGACACTGAGAGTCAAAAGTGTATTCCCCAAAGTCAATGCTGGTAAGCAGCAGAGCTCACTATGAACTCAGGCTTGGATTGTACTCTGGTCTGGTCTATTCTCTTATTTCTTTACACAAATGTTAAGATCTACTAAGTTCCTTAAATGTCATGAAAGACACTAATATATCTCTCTATCCCTACCATCACTATAGTCTGATTTTGTTGTTGTTCAGTCGCTCAGTTGTGTTTGATTCTTTGTGACCCCGGGGACTGCAGCACATAAGACTTCCCTGTCCATCACCAACTCCTGGAGCTTGATCAAACTCATGTCCATTGAGTTGGTGATGCCATCCAACCATCTCATCCTCTGTTGTCCCCTTCTCCTGCCTTCAATCTTTCCCAGCATCAGGGTCTTTTCTAATGAGTTGGCTCTTTGTATCAGGTGCCAAAGTACTGGAGCTTCATCATCAGTCCCAATAAATATTCAGGAATGATTTCATTTAGGATTGCCTGGTTGGATCTCCTTGCAGTCCAAGGGACTCTCAAGAGTCTTCTCCAATACCATAGTTAAAAATCATCAATTCTTCAGTGCTTAACCTTCTTATGGTCCAACTCTCACATTCATACGTGACTACTGGGAAAATCATAGCTTTGATTATACGGACCTTTGTTGGCAAAATAATGTCTCTGCTTTATAATATGCTGTCTAGGTTGGTCATAGCTTTTCTTCTAAGAAGCAAGTGTCTTTTCATTTCACGGCTGCAGTCACCATCTGTGGTGATTTTGGAGCCCAAGAAAATAAAGTCTGTCACTGTTTCCATTGTTTGCCCATCTATTTGCCATGAAGTGATAGGACCATGATCTTAGTTTTTTGGATGCTGAGTTTTAAGCCAGCTTTTTCACTCTCTTCTTTCACCTTCATCAAGAGGCTCTTTAGTTTCTCTTCACTTTCTGCCATAAGGGTGGTGTCATCTGCATACTGAAGTTATTGACATTTTTCCCGGCAATCTTGATGATGGCCAGCTCAGCATTTCATGTGATGTATTCTGCATAGAAGTTAAATAAGCAGGGTGACAGTATACAGCCTTATCATACTCCTTTCCCAATTTGGAACCAGTCTGTTGTTCCTTGTCCAGTTCCAACTATTATTTCTTGACCTGCATATAGGTTTCTCAGAAGGCTGGTGTGGTGGTCTGGTATTCCCATCTCTATTAGAATTTTCCACAGTTTGTTGTGATCCACAATCAAAGGCTTTAGCGTAGTCAATAAGGCAGAAGTAGATGTTTTTCTGGAATTCTCTTGCTTTTCCATGATCCAACGGATGTTGGCAATTTGATTTCTGGTTCCTCTGCCTTTTCTAAATCCAGTTTGAACATCTGTAAGTTCTCGGTTAATGCACTGTTGAAACCTAGCTTGGAGCGTTTTCAGCATTACTTTGCTAGCATGTGAAATGAGCGCAATTGTGTGGTAGTTTGAACATTTTTTGGTGTTGCATTTCTACTATAGTCTGATAGCACACAGTAATTTGTCTATATTTCTAACTTGCCATTGTCCAAACTGTTATTATTTATCTTTGTGGATATTTAATAAGGTGACTCTAGTAAACTGTGTAATCTATACTCTGGGTAATCTATCAGTGTCACTTGTTAAGAGGCTATCTTTTCCAGACTTCAAGGCCAGAATGCACCCTGTAGATGAGGGAGATGCTTATCTTAAGGGGAATGGTTATGTCCACTGTCAGTCATTCTGAAGAGGGCTTAATACTGAGGCTGAGGATGAAACCTCAGAGTGAAAGTTCTTAGTTTAGGATGGGGGTGTGGATACTTCCTCTTTTTGAGCTAGGGAGGTATTTGATCTTGACTCTTTGAGACTTGAATAAGTTTGGAGTGGGTCTTGGGAGGAGGAAAGGAGCTCTCTCTTGCTCTGTTGGTGGCCATTGGAAATGAAATAGGGAATCAGACACTGAGAGACTGGGGTTGGATGTTATTTTAGTAGTATTCATATGAATGAATTGATTTATCAGGGAAATTTTTCCTTGTTCAACTGTATGATCATTTTAGAAAAGGGAAATGTGTAATATATGACATTATGTAATATATGATTTATAATCCATGCTGTTCAGAATATTCCAGTCTCTTAATCTAAAAGTAAAATTATTGCTCCTTTTGTGGATAATTCTTTTTTGGGTCACCCTGTTTTGGGGAACTCATGATGTTGGGAACCTCAAGAAGCTGAATATAGAGACACACAAACATAGAAATGAAACTTATGATTAACAAAGGGGAAAAGGGGGATTAGGAATATGGGTAACAGATACAAATGACTATGCATAAAATAGATTAACAGCAAGGATTTACTCTATAGCAAGGGAAATTATATTCAAAATCTTGTAATAACCTGTAATGGAAAATAACCTGAAAAAAATATGTAAAACTGAATGACTTTACTGTGTATCTAAAACTAACACAATATCGTCAATCAACTATATTTAAATTAAAAAAGATAGATTCACCTTTTGAAACAGAAACCGGCAAAGATCAATATTTAAGCCATGCCATCAGCCAAGTGGTTTGGTGTTTGTTGCTGACCATTAGAGTATATTCACTGCATCCCATCATGGAGACTAGAACATTTATCAAATACATTTCAAGTGACTAGCCTATTTGTAAATAAGATTAGAATTTATGTGATTATAAAAATGCAAGTTGCGACTGCTTACTAGAACGATGACAAATATGATGGTAGCAGTGGTGCTTTGTAAAATTCAATTCTAAGGGAAATGAAGGGTGAAAAATTACTGTGGTAGTGTGTATATCAGTTATTTATTCTTTTATTGCTAAAGAGTATTCTATTGTATGGATGCAGCACAATTTGTTTCTGCCCTTACAAGTTAAAGGACCTTGGATTGTTTACAGTTTTTCAGTGATCATGAAAAAAAAAAAAAAAAACTGCTATAATGCTTTGTTTTTATGTGGACATACATTTTCACTTTTAAGGAATAAGTACATAGGAGTGGGAGTGTGGGAATGCATGGTGAGTGTATGTTTAGCTTTACGAGAAACTGGCAAACAATTTTCCAAAGTGGCTGCACCACTTTGCCTTCCTATCAGCAATGTATGAGGGAGTTCTAGTTGCTCTGTGTCTTCAATCCTTACCGGCACTTGGTTTTCTCAGTTTTACAAAGTTTAGCTATTCTAATAGATGTGTAATGGTATCTCATTGTGGTTTTAATTTTCATTTCCCTAATGATAAAGGATTTTGAACACTTTTTGTGCTTATCCTCCAACCATATGTTTTCTTTGATAAACTGTTCAAATGTTGTGCCCATTTGAAACATTGGTTGTTTGTTTTCTTATTATTGAGTTCTGGGAATTCTTTTTTTTTTTTTTCAATTAAAAACATCATTTTTATTGATTAAAAACATCATTTTTCATTATAAAAACTTTGCAATTCGTATAGAAAGTTTTGACTCATGCAGTTAAGGACTATCATAACTTAAAAAGTATACAAAAAAGAAGTATGAATAAAATAAGCTGGATTATTGATTCCAGAGGCATATTATTTTCTCTTATTGAAACACTAATTTAGTTTATTATTTTTCCCTGCTTCTTTCCTATATGTCACAATAAGACTAGAAACTATATTTGTTTTCTTTAAGCTCTGCCTACTGAGTCTGATTATCTTTTTTTTTTAATTTATTTTAATTGGAGGTTAATTACTTTACAATATTGTATTGGTTTTGCCATGCTGCTGCTGCTGCTAAGGCACTTCAGTTGTGTCCGACTCTGTGCGACCCCATAGATGGCAGCCCACTAGGCTCCTCTGTCCCTGGGATTCTCCAGGCAAGAATACTGGAGTGGGTTGCCATTTCCTTCTCCAGTGCATGAAAGTGAAAAGTGAAAGTGAAGTCACTCAGTTATGCCCGACTCTTATCGACACCGTGGTCTGGAGCCCACCAGGCTCCTCCCTCCATGGGATTTTCCAGGCAAGAGTACTGAAGTGGGGTGCCATTGCCTTCTCCTGGTTTTGCCATACATCAACATGAATCCGGCACAGGTATACACGTGTTCCCCATCCCAAGTACAGGGAAGGAGGAGGGAGTTCTGGGAATTCTTTACAAATTCTAGATTCAGGTTCGTTAGCAGAAGTGCATTGCAGGTATTTTCATCCTGTCTGTGGCTTGTGCTTTACTTTTTCAAACAGTGTCTTTTATTTTATTTTACTTTGATTTAATAAAGTTTTATTTTTCAAAACGTACAGCTGGTGGGACCTGTTTAAAAAAAGAAAAAAAAATCAAATCAGAACTACAGACCCTTGTGAAGGGGATGTGTACTTCGTATAGGAGCCCCAGGTTCACGAATCTTCACCAGCAGCTGGGGCATCTCCACCCTTGGTGTTTCTGGTGTAAATCACTTGAGCTCTGTGCTTTGAAACCAGTTTAATAAGTCCTTTACTAAGGAGTTCCTGAAGGGCTGCTCTGGCCAGGGAACCACGAATCTTCGGTCTCTCAGAGACGACAGCTGAAGTTATAAGCGTATAGTTGGGAACTTCTTTACAGAGTTTGTCATATGTTGCTTTGTCAAACAAGACTAGCTTATTGAGTTTGTCCCGAACTTTGCCTTTGAACCACTTCTTCTTTTTGGCCTTGCCCCCAGATTTGTTCACTGGATCTTTGTCTTTCTTGGCCGACTTTCTGGCATCTTTCTTCTACTTGTCGTCCTTGGGCGGCATAGCGAAGCCCGGAGAGCAGCTGCAACCACTGCAGCCTCGCTAAGATGTTGGACAAAGAGGAAACAGTGTCTTTTAAACATGGATGAAGTCCAATTTATTGATTTCCTTTTATGAATCATTCTTTTTGTGTTTCTTGTTAGAAATCATTGTGGGTCCCAAAGTCACAGAAGATGTATCCTATTTTTTTCTAGGAGTTTAATAGTTTTTAGATTTTTAAGTTTATGATCTCTCACGAGTTTAATTTTCGTCTGTGGTGCTAGGTGTGGGTTAGAGTTCTTTTTTTTTTTTTTTTTTGGCATGTGGATGTTCTATCACCATTTGTTCAAAAGGCTAAGCTTTTCTGTGCAGTTGCCTTGGTATCTTTGTTGAAAGTGAACTGATCCTCTATGTAGATCTATTTAAGGACTCAATCCTGTTCCATTCATCTATATGTTTATATTTGGCCAGTACCACACTATCTTGATTACTATAACTTATAGTGTATCTTGAAATCAGGTTGTGTGTGTCCTCTAGCTGTTTTTAAGATTATTCTATTCCAGATCTTTTTCAGTTGTATATTGATTAAGTTATGGCTTCTGATCATCAAGTCTCTCACCTTTAAAAATAAGTATGATAATCATATCTACACCACAGAGTTATTAGAAAGGTTTCATTTTTGTAAATCATTTAGTAAGGTGTCTGGCACATGTTAATCTGTTGATGACTGTTAGTTCTTATTTTTTTAATTTTCATTCTCTAATTTGCAAGACAGCTTTTCTGCTGTCTCATCTGAAAGCTGGATTTTACTGTATTCCTGACACACATACACGCATGTGTGCTTAGTTGCTTAGTTGTATCCGACTCTTTGCGACCCTATATACTGTAGTCCCCCAGGTTCCTCTGTCCATGGAATTTTTCTAGGCAAGAATACTGGAGTGAGTTGCCATTCCCTTCTCCAGGGGATCTGCTTGACCCAGGGATTGAACCCGAGTCTGTTGCATCTCCTGCACTGGCAGGTGGATTTTTACCACTGTGCCACCTGGGAAGCTAAACATATACCTGCTGTAATTAAAAAAAAAAAGTTTGGTGGAGATTCACTTATTGTAAAATAATATTTTGGAATAACACTTTGTGTAGTTGAGGAATTCAAATATAAATTTGAAAAGGAGTATCAGAGTTTGGAAATATTTCTTGTGTATCTCCGTCTACTAAGATTTTGTGGAAAACGATACTGGAAAACAATGAAGATGATTAAAAGATACGATTGACATTCTTAGCAGAGGGAGGACCAGCATGCAGGTTGGGAAGAGGACTCAGGAGTCAGAATCCAGGAAACCTGCAACTTCCTAGCTGTGAAACCTTGAACACGCTGTCTCGCAGTCTCAGTTTCCTCATCTACAATGGTGTCTCACAGTATTTGTGGTGAAGATAAGTGAGCTGATAGTTGTGAAAGAAAGTGCTTTCTAAAGTGTAAAATGAGGAACCCATGGTTCCCCATGCTAGGTACTGAGAGGCCCTGGGGTGTTGCAATGAAGTTGTAAGGGAGCTGTGGCTCATTCTAACTTTCTTAGGGAACACAGTAACATTTGTTGAGTGCTGCATGAGATATTATAATGTATTGTTTGATCCCAAAATATTAAGCATAAATTTAATATTTCGGCTCCCAGAGAAAAATTGAGTGAGGAAATGTACTGTGAATGAGGAAGTTTGGGCATCTCACTGGTAAATATCCATTTGGGGAAAGCTTTGTAGGTTCTGGGCACTGGGGTGTGGCATAAATAAGAGTTATTTATTTTTGGTGGTTTGGTTACTTTATAATCTTTAATGTGCATTTTTGGTACAAAGAGTTTTAAAACCCATGTCAAGAAACTTATTACCAGTGGTATTGGAGTAAACTGATAGCATCACCAGGTTATGTGAAGAGCCTGGTCAATATCTGCCTTCATCTCTTTACTGTCCTGAACAAACACATAGAGTGATCTTGCATGCTAAGTGCTTTGCACATATTAACTTAGTCTCTGACACTCTCTCTCGAGACATTTTAAACACCCTGTTACAGGTGAAGAAACAGGTTGCAGAGGGTAAATGATTGAACCAAGGTCACTTAACTAAGTGATGGATGTTTGACTATAGTTGCTTGTGCCCTCATATGGTCTGCTAAGAAAGCCAAGGATTGTAGGAAAGGAAATTCTAAATGATTGATGAAATCCTATATAGTTCTAAATTTATATTATTTTAAAAGTCTCACTTTGATCTCTTTTAATTGTTTGAGGAAAGATGCTTGTGAGGCTGGATGGAGCTTATCTATCATCATTTTAAATTCTTATTGTTTTGATAGTGTGTTTTTACAGCCTAGACTTGATTCTACCAAAATCTGTATGTTGTAGCCCCAAGAAACTGTAAAAACCCAGTTTTTGTAAGTACAAAATGTTACACTGATTTTTAAAATACAGTATAAAAAATAAAAAGAGGGATAAGATATCCAAATAAAAAAAATCAATCTCCTTTTTTTCAAAGAAAAAGTAATGCGTTCATGATGTGGTAAGTTGCCATCATTACTAGAAGACATATGGTTTCATAAACACAATGAGTGAACTAAGAATGCTCATTGAAACGTTTTGGCCATGCAGCTTTCCAGCACTGCAGTGAACTGGATGATAATGAGACAGAATTTGCCAGAACTCCAATCCTCCTACATTTTCTGAGATCAACCAAGGAACCTGGTCTGCCTGTGCAGGCCTGTGCCTCCTGCCTCATCACCTGATTCCCCTCTCTGAATTCCCTGCCTTCCAGCTATACCTAACCCCTTGCAGTTATTTCCACCAACATCTGCTCTTAGCTCTGTGCTTTCATTCTTCATTCAGAGCCCACAGTTCCAAAAGAACTTTCTGTAATGATATCCAATACAGTAAACACTAACCACATGTAGATACTGAGAACATTAAATGTGGTTAATGTGTTCTTGTTATTCAGTTGCTAAGTCGTGTCCGACTCTGCGACCCCATAAACTGCAGCATGCAAGGCTTCCCTGTCCTTCACTGTCTCCCTGAGTAGGCTTAACTCATGTCCATTGAGTCAGCGATGCTATCCACCACTTCATCCTGTCACCCCTTTCACCTCTTGTCCTCAGTCTTTCCCAGCATCAGGGTCTTTTCCAAAGAGTTGGCCTTTGCATCAGATGCAAAAGTATTGGAGCTTCAGCTTCAGCACTAGCCCTCCAATGAATATTCAGAGTTGATTTCCTTTAGGATTGACTGGTTTGAACTCCTTGCTGTCCAAGGGCCTCTCAAGAGTATTCTTCAGCACCATATTTGGAAGGCATCAATTCTTCTGTGCTCAGCCATCTTAATGCTCCAACTCTCACATTGATACAATACTACTGGAATAACCGTAGCTAATGTGACCGAGAGGCTAAAATCTGGAATTTTTTTTTCATTAGCTTAAATATCCACCAGTGGCTAGTGGCAAGAGCATGGGACAGCGCAACTCAGATGGTCTTCACCTTTAGAGATCACCTTCCTCCACTTCTCAATCCTTAATGTCAGGTCACCTCCTACTCCTTCTATAAGATTTGAAAGTCGATCTCCCAGGAAGCCTTCCCTATCTTTGCTGCACCTTCTCACTCTAAAGCGATGTGCAGATTTCTGTGGCCCTATCTTTGAACCCATGGCAAAGTCTTACCTTGATCCCAGCAGCACTATAGTAAAGATTTTATGCACCAGACTGGGAGCTCTGTGAGGTTTGGGGACTGTATCTTTGCATCTCCAAGTATCCAACACATTGCCCTGTAGCTGACCAATGCCTCCTTTTGGGATGAGTAAGATTGGAATTTCAGGCATAAGATTCTATGACTATGGATAGGAGATCTATTCTAGGAGAGAGATTGTGGAATGTTGCATTGATATGATCAACAAATAAAAAAAGTTAATTCACTTGACCTAAGGGAAATGTCTGACCCACCCAGAGAACTGATTGCCATTATACGTCACCCTTTAAAATGATCATATTGGAGGCTATAAATTCTCTTCATATTGTTGAGAAACTTAGTATGGAACTCTGCATTACTACATCCAGTTCTTGGCTCATTGTTGCCAGCTGTGGTCTAATTCATCTTTTAGGAAGTGGCAAACCAGTATCTCATGTTGGGAGAAATTAAAGAAAGTACCTTAGAAAGTTAACCTGGATATCCCAAGCTTCTCACCTTGCCTCCTCTCTGGAGATAAGAATTAAACTTGAACATCCTCCATAAGGCAAAGTCAAAAACTCACACAAAGGATGTTAATAGTTTGTGTGCAATTCTATACCATCACCCAAGGCTATCCAGGCCCCCCCCTTCTTTTTTTTAAACTTGGCTATAACAACATAAGTCATTTACTTTCTCTTTTTGATTCCCTGATAATCTTTAGAAATATTCTTTGTTCCTTTTATCTAAAAGACTTACATCTGGTCATATAACACCAATATGGATTTATAAATCGAGTGTGAAGATAGTACCAAAACTCATTTAAAATATTTTTTAAGTGTTTTTTCCAAAACAAATGATAATGATGATACTAAGTAATAATAATAAAATCCTTAATACCTTCTTTATCAGCTTGAGCGCTTCACTGTTGTTCATCTCAGGTGTGGTTGGCAGGAGAGGGCTTTTTATGCCTTAGAAGCTTAGCAAGTGAGACACAAATTCATAGAGGATAGAGCATGCCACAATATTTAGCAGCTGGTAAGATGTTCTTACACTTATAGGATAGGTTTGGACTCCTGACATTCAATTAAAATCATGTATGTTTAGTTCATGATTCAGTTCAGTTCAGTTCAGTTTGCGACCCCATGAATCACAGCACGCCAGGCCTCCCTGTCCATCACCAACTCCCTTAAATTGCCTTCCCCCCACAAAATATCATATCCAGACATCTGAATATCTTAAAATGGTTTTGTTTAGCATCAAAGTGTTTTCACTTAAAAATGTTAACATTCAAATCAGTCACACAGCGAGTGGATGACAAAAGCTGCAGCAGCAATCTTGTTCAAGGAATGAATGTTTCCATGTTGAGCAAGATGTACTTGAATGAAATTGACAGTTGATTCCAGGCTTCCAAGTGGAGTTTCAGAGACATGAAGCTGACATTGTCATTGTCACTTTGAGTCATTCAGGTCACCCAGGAGAAAAATTGGCCTGACAGTATGTTCCCTGTGACTCAACATGGTTGTAGGTTTTAGTCAGTGGAGTGATTCTTTGATAATGTCAGCAATGGAAATATGAGCTTCTAATGGCATCAATTGGACAGTTAGCCAATTTTACTGATTTTCTTTAAACTATCATTTTTTTCTAACTCACCCAAGTCTGATCTACTCCTTTAACTTTTAAAAACTTGTATTACCTACCACAAATTGTGTAAAGAGTAGAAGGCCAATTCTTTTATTTATTCATTTATTCATGGATTCATAGATTTATACATCCATTCAGCACATATTTACTAAGCATTTGTTGTCAGCCAGGCACAATTTTATGCACTGGACTAAACCAGTGATTAAAATTAAGTCCTTGTCTTTATGGAGTTTATGTTCTTAGGGAGACAGAAAACAAATAAACACAGATAACACATCCAGTGTTCCTATGTACTAAAATGGAAAATAAACTGGGATAAGAGGGTAGAAAGTGATTGAGGTAGAGACTGCTTTTTAATTTAGGATGGTCAAGGAAGGTCCCTCTGATAGGTGATGTTTGAGTAGAGACCTTGGGAGGAGCAGGTACAAGTCAAATAAATTATCTGAGGGAGCAGCAAATACAACAGGCCTGTAGTACTCTGAGGATGGACTTCGAGTATCTGAGGAATAGAAAGGAGGCCAGTAAGAGCAGAGCAGGACTGAGTGGAGGAGGGCAAATAGGAAGCAGCGAAATGGGCTGTTGCAATGGCCTGGCTGAAAGAGCCAAGGAAACAAAGACACTAGTAGGAGATAGATTTTGCAGAGGGAACCAGGGCAAGATCAGTCCCTCTGAGTGGATGGAAAAACCCTAAAGTTTTTGAACAGAGGACTACTCTGACATGTTTTAGACAGCTCCTTTCAGCTGCTGTGAGAGAAGTGGGTGTTGCAAGGCTGGATGCAAAGAAAACAGTTTCTCTGCAGGGATGGATGCAAAAGAAACAGTTGGAAGGCTATTGCAATGACCCATAGGCTATGGTAACCTGGGTTGGAGTTTAGTGGTGAGAGGTGAGAAGTGGTTGAATTCTGGGTATATTTTGAAGATGCGGTCTTCAAGATTTGCTGAAGGATTAGATATGAGATGTACTAGAAAGAGTGAAGTCAAAGACCACTTGAAGACTTTGGTGTGAGCAACTGGTAAGATAGTGAGGGAGTTGCCATTGGCTAAGATAAAGACTAAAGGAGGCTTTACTTTATTTGGAGGAGGAGTGGGGAATCGAACAGTCACGTGAACATTTTGAGTCTGAAACTTCTGTTAGATGACTCGATGGAGATGTCTAGTTGGAAGACAGACATAAGGAACTGGATAGTAGGCACACGGTCAATGTTGGGCTTATAAAAATTGGGAGCAGTAAGTCATAGACAGTATACAAAGCCATGCAACTAAAAGATAAAAGATTGAAGGAATGAATGTAGATAGAGGACAAGGGGGCAAAGACTGAACTCTGGGAAGGATGACAAAGGAATCTGAGAAGGGCTGGCCAGTGAGGTGGATGGAGACCAGAAGAGAAGTTGCTGAAGAAGCCAAGCGAAGAAGTTAATGAAGAAGGAAGGGATTGACCATGGCAAACACTACTGAGAGAACAAGTCAGAAGATGGTTGGAAGGTTAAGCATTAGATTTGGCAAAGTGGAGGCTACTGCTGATTGTAATGAGAGGATTTTATGAAAGATGCTGGCCAGTATGAATGAATTGAAGAGTGTGGGAAGAGATGAAATTAGTGGACACAGGAAGATTGTTTTCAAGAGTTTTCTTGTTAAGAAGAACAAAGAAATGGGGCAGTAGGCTGGTACTCTATGTGCAACTGTATGTGTATGGTGGTCAAGATATGTAACAATCAAGAGAAGTTTTCATTCTGTCAGATGCTTACAGCAGTGGACACTGATCTTTTAAAGAGAGATACACTTGAAATTTAGAACACTGTTACTTCTGTTCTGTGAAAGAGGAAGGTGATTGAATACAAGTGTCTTCATGAATAACATAATTATTACTTTCTCTTTGTGTGCTGATTTCTGTTGAAACATTGCAATAAACCATTACTTATTTCCTGTCTTTTGTAATATAACAGTAGCATCATTGTAAAAAAAATGGTTAGTATGTACAGGAAATGTGTTAGTTTATTTTACTTAATTCTTACAATAATTGTATGGGATATCTATTTGTATTTTTCTATTTTATGGAAGAGGAAACTGAGGCTTGGCAAGATTATTGGCTGTGCCCAAGATCACACAACTGGGGTTTGTGCTTAGACAGTTTTGACCACAGAATTTGAACTCTTGGCCACCACATGCTTACTTCCTCCTTTGTTTGCAACTGCACTGTGATGGGACTTGGACCTTGGGTATCATTTATGCATTATGCATCCTTGTTATTATGTACATTTAGTAGCTTCCTATTCCTAAAGCCACCTTTTATTTTTGCTGGCTTTCTCATGAGGTGAATCATGTGCTTCTTGAGCTATCTTAAGGGAAAGGTGGAACAAGTTTGACGCAGTGACTTATGCTTCAGAAACTCTCAATAACGCCCAACAAATCTGTCATCTTCAAAGTCTTGATTATGGAAATAGAAGAATATAGTGAAGAACATCTTTTGTGTTTTCCAGAATAAATTAAAGAGACAAAATACCCTAGTCTTGTCTATGTGCCAATGGTGTAAGAGATTTGTAAGAGATTGTAAATAAGGAAAGAGTGTAGCTGATTCACTCTGCTGTGCAGTAGAAACTAACACAACGTTGTAAAGCAATTATTTGCCAATAAAAATTAATTTTAAAAAGTATGTAAGAAATGAGCAATAATAAATCAAAACATGATGTCCTGCTTATAGGAAAAAATCTTCTTAATCTATTCAGTAGGTAAAATGGGTCTACCTTCAGAAAGAAATTGAAGGTACATTAAAGTAATGAAATTGGTTAAGAAGTTGAACTCAGGTGTTATAAGAGGGTTCACAACGGAAATAAATATAACCCCACTTTTCTTCAGCCATGGCTCTCAGCCCTGCAAAGTACCTGAACCTAGAAGTTTTTCTCTTCAGTTAGTTTTATGAATCCTTCTTAAAGGTGTGCTGCTGCTGCTGCTGCTGCTGCTAAGTCACTTCAGTCGTGTCCAACTCTGTGTGACCCCATAGACGGCAGCCCACCAGGCTCCCCCGTCCCTGGGATTCTCCAGGCAAGAACACTGGAGTGGGTTGCCATTTCCTTCGCCAATGCATGAAAGTGAAAAGTGAAAGTGAAGTCGCTCAGTCGTGTCTGACTCTTAGTGACCCCAGGGACTGCAGCCTGCCAGGCTCCTCTGTCCATGGGATTTTCCAGGCAAGAGTACTGGAGTGGGTTGCCATTGCCTTCTCCTCTTAAAGGTGTGGTTAATACTAAATATGTGTCAATGTACATTTCATCTATAAGGAGGGAAAGAATAAAAGACCTGAAAATGAAGGGTATTATATTCATCTTGATGTCTTTCTGCTCCTCATGGATTATGACATTGTATAAGGCTAAGTAAAAGTTTTAGTCTGAAGGCACTTCCATATTAAAGCAGTTAAACAAACAGTCTGAGTCTCTTGATTAAAAGGTGTCAGAGCAGGGCACAATGACTTAAAATCTGGTTAATGAGAAACTACGTTAAACCACTCTCAGATATCTTAGGATCAATCGGATTGCTGAGTAGTTTCTCAAATGTTTATAAATTAACGAGTGGATTAAATGCACTGTCCTTGTCTCAGATATTCTTTGAATTTTATTTTGAATATGATGTTTCTTATTCTTTGCGAATTTGAGACTTAACAGCTGATACTCTATAGATTTTTAGAATAGAAAAAGGACCATGTTGTTAAAATTACTGAAAAGAGTGTAGTTCTCTAATTTCTTGTAATATCTGATACTATTCCTTATGAGTTTTAGTAGCATCTGAATTAGCTGAGAAGCCTACATGCTTTGAGATTCTAAAGTACTGTGTCTGAATTTTTTGAAATCCTCAGCATTCTGGTGTGGCCTTGTCACTGACTCGATGGACGTGAGTCCGGGTGAACTCCAGGAGTTGGTGATGGACAGGGAGGCCTGGCGTGCTGCGATTCATGGGGTCGCAAAGAGTCGGACATGACTGAGCGATTGAACTGAACTGGGCACAAGATACCTGAAAATTCTTGTTCCTGTTCTTTAGCTCCCTCCCTCAATACCACCTAAAAGCACCTGCACCCGTATCTGGAGCATGGCTACCACTACTACAGCATCCTTTTCCCATATAATTGAGAATGATCTGTGCCAAGAGTTGTTTTTTTTTTTTCTGGCTGCAGCTTCTGCTGCCAAGTCACTTCAGTCGTGTCTGACTCTGTGGGACGGGGGGAGGCAATAAAGGAATCATGTGAGTATTTCTTAGGTACCTATATAATGATGTACATAAAATCAAGCTCCTCAATCCTGTGAACTTCCGTGACTAAGTGACCTAGCTATACATGCGTGAGAAAGTGTTCTGCTGGAAATGGAAATGTTCAAATTATATACAAGCTAGATTCATTTTTATCTTCCAATTTGTTCTTTCAAAAGAAATGCCAAAATGCAAATGTCAGGAAATGGTAAATGTCTCCCTTTTGCCACAAGGGAGACACCTGTAAATTTACATGGCCTGTAGTGGAAGAGTGAGTACCAGGACACTGGGCCTTGGAGAGTGTGATTCTGCCTTAGGCTTATGAGTATCTGAGTCTAGCTATTGGTCTAACCATGGGTATGCAATTATTTTCCTGGAGTAAATAATGTTTGAGATCAGTTTTGTAAGACCACAAATGTTTTGTTCTGAAAAGTAGAATTGGGAGCTTGCATCAGGAATCAGTGAACTGTGACTGTAAAGTAAACAAAGACATGTAACCATCACCACCTGTGGGGGTCACAGACGATGTGGATGCAGGGCAGACTGCAAATCATGAGGTTCTGTTAGAGGTAAGAGAAATCCAGTGAGGGGGATGTGGATTGGAAGAGTTATTTTGTGTTAGTAGAAGCCAACTTATATGGAATTGTTTATCTGCCACTCAAATAGCAAGAACTGTAGCCCACCAGGCTCCTCTATCCAGGCAAGAATACTGGAGTGGGTTACCATTTCCTTCTCCAAGTAATAGATTAAGTTGCCTAAATTCCTATGCCCTTTCTCAACGAGTCTGCACTTGGATCCTAGAATTTGGAACTGCAACCCAGAGAGTGTCCTTAGTCTCAGATGTCAGTGTCAGGACAATGGTGAGGTGGCCATGTCTGCACAAAGTTGTGTTTATGTTAGAGACATGGAACCAAAATTTACAGTTGCTATGGGAAGAGAAAGAATGAGAGGGAGGGCTGTGTGTGTGTGTGTGTGTGTGTGTGTGTGTATGTGAGAGAGAGAGGAGCGGGAATAGATTATGAGGGGTAGAGAAATCTGGGGCAGTCTGAGAAGGAATCACAGTTCCTAACTGTAGCTCCTCTACAGTTAATAAAAACACAATGGGGAAAATGAGGCAGTAGATAATGAAACTTTTCACTTACAGTCTCTCATAACACAGGTGAATTATGAATGAACCCTTCTTGCATTATCAACAGCTGACTTGGACAACATACAACTTTGTGAATGCAGGCCTATCTTTGAAGGTGCAGTGTGCTGATGCATCACAATTTGCAAAAAAATTTAAACCCATCTGCAAATTCTTTGACTCTCCTTTGTTTCAGTCGAAACATTCTTGGCACTACTTCCACCTATAGAATGTGCTGGAAGTGATGCTGTGTGTCTTCTGAAGGTAAAAGACCATGCATCTTCTGCCTGTTTCTTTTGCAATGCCCATTCTGGCCACAGCTGCTGAGAAAGAAGCCTGACTATTTGAAACTACCATGCTTGAGAGACCACATGTAGGTTTTCTAGTCAACAGCTTCAGCTGAGCTCTCAGGCAGTAGCTAACATCTAGCCACAAGAATGAGCTGTCTTGGATGTCCAGTCTTTAGATGATAGCTGCCCCAGACACCATCTGTCTACATCCACATGAGAAACTCCAAGCAGGAACTTCTCAGCTCCCTTTCAAATTTCTGACCCACAAAACCATAAGCAAGAGAGAAGACAGGGGATGGATATTAACCATGCAACCAACACTCTCTGGGCTGCTTGACTAAAGAAAGCTTCTCTTTCTTGCTACCACTAAAGATGGCCCAGTAGGCAAATGCGCTGGAGACCTCTCAACTTGTTTGGGTATACTACTGGTCAAGGGTATTTTTCTTTATAGATCAATGTCTGAATTAGCTAACACCTCTCAATTCTGTGCCACAAATTGAACTGTGAATTCCCACTTGTCTTTTCGCAAGTATATAGCATGAGTCACCATGCATGGGGGGCAGGGTGGGAGAACTGGGTAGAGTGCATGTGGGCCAGTGCAAAGTCATCACCACTACTGGGAAAACTCAGACAAATGCCTCATGATAGTGCTGGGAAGAGTCAAGACAGTAGGGCAGGAGAAAGGGGAAACGGAATAATGCAAAGGGAGAGGCAGTGCTTGCCCAATTGTGTGCCAACCACCTTGCTCTTCAGAGGAAGTGGGAATTCCAAAGCCCCTCAGACTTAAACACGTGACTTCTTTAAGACAATCATTTCAGTGGTGCCCGACTCTATCAGATCGCAGCTTCCAGCGTGCTATTTCATGAACTTTTTCTGAATCATGGAATTAATTATGCTGCCTTTTAATGTACTGTCTGAGAGCTCACTGTTAAGTTGGCTGTTATCTAGATTTAGTGAACATGAAACAATTTATGTTTGAGAGCTACATCCCAAAGAGTGTGCTCTCTGCTCCTTCTTCTAGATCAGGGCTCACATGTGCATAAGTCTCCAGGGGCCAGGCCACCATGACACATGAAGAAAGCCTTCTAACTGATATCACCATAGGCAGATGACCCTTCCCAAGAGTCATGGCTGCTTGAGGCCATCCAATGGCTATGAAAAAGTGATTTAGTTTGTCAAATATTGCAGTTTTTAAAAAGAAACTCCATAATTAGCCTCCAATTAAAATAAATAAATTTATATTTAAAAAAAATAAATAAATAAAAAGAAACTCCGAAGCTAGATTTTTATGTAAAATCTGATTTTTGAATGTTGGCAATGAATTAAAATTTTTCATAAAACACCTGGTGTGCCAAATTCATCCTATGGCAGCCAGATTGAATCCTTTCTCAAGTCTTTAGGTTTTATTCTTGCATCAAGCTAACTCACTGGAAGGCAGCATCCAAAGCTTGACATACTTGCTTGACTCCTTAAAAATATTTTCATTGAGCTTTGTTTTAATATTATGTCCTTGACCTCTATCAAAATGCAATGTCTATTTTGCTATGCAACATTTCTTATAAAGATACACAAAGCAGTTCTATTTCCAGTTTTTAAAGGAATCTCCACACTGTTCTCCATAGTGGCCATACTAGTTTGCATTCCCACCAACAGTGTAAGAGGGTTCCCTTTTCTCCACATCCTCTCCAGCATTTATTGCTTGTAGACTTTTGGATCGCAGCCATTCTGACTGGTGTGAAATGGTACCTCATTGTGGTTTTGATTTGCATTTCTCTGGTAATGAATGATGTTGAGTATCTTTTCATGTGTTTGTTAGCCATCTGTATGTCTTCTTTGCCATACGACCCAGCAATCCCACTGCTGGGCATACACACCGAGAAAACCAGAATTGAAAGAGATGCATGTACCCCAGTGTTCATCGCAGCACTGTTTATAATAGCCAGGACATGGAAGCAACCTAGATGTCCATCAGCAGATGAATGGATAAGAAAGCAGTGGTGCATATACACAATGGAGTATTACTCAGCCATTAAAAAGAATACATTTGAATCAGTTCTAATGAGGTAGATGAAACTGGAGCCTATTATACAGAGTGAAGTAAGCCAGAAAGAAAAACACCAATACAGTATCAGTTCAGTTCAGTTCAGTTCAGTCGCTGAGTCGTGTCCGACTCTTTGCGACCCCATGAATCGCAGCACACCAGGCCTCCCTGTCCATCACCAACTCCCAGAGTTCACTCAGACTCATGTCCATCAAGTCAGTGATGCCATCCAGCCAGCTCATCCTCTGTCGTCCCCTTCTCCTCCTGCCCCTAATCCCTCCCAGCATCAGAGTCTTTTCCAATGAGTCAACTCTTCGCGTGAGGTGGCCAAAGTATTGGAGTTTCAGCTTTAGAATCATTCCTTCCAAAGAAATCCCAGGGCTGATCTCCTTCAGAATGGATTGGTTGGATCTTCTTGCAGTCCAAGGGACTCTCAAGAGTCTTCTCCAACACCACAGTTCAAAAGCATCAATTCTTCGGTGCTCAGCCTTCTTCACAGTCCAACTCTCACATCCATACATGACCACAGGAAAAACCATCTCTTCACTTTCTGCCATAAAGGTGGTGTCATCTGCATATCTGAGGTTATTGATATTTCTCCCAGCAATCTTGATTCCAGCTTGTGCTTCTTCCAGTCCAGCATTTCTCATGATGTACTCTGCATATAAGTTAAATAAACAGGGTGACCATATACAGCCTTGACGTACTCCTTTTCCTATTTGGAACCAGTCTGTTGTTCCATGTCAAGTTCTAACTGTTGCTTCCTGACCTGCATACAGATTTCTCAAGAGGCAGGTCAGGTGGTCTGGTATTCCCATCTCTTTCAGAATTTTCCACAGTTTATTGTGATCCACATAGTCAAAGGCTTTGGCATAGTCAATAAAGCAGAAATAGATGTTTTTCTGGAACTCTCTTGCTTTTTCCATGATCCAGTGGATGTTGGCAATTTGATCTCTGGTTCCTCTGTCTTTTCTAAAACCAGCTTGAACATCAGGAAGTTCACGGAAAGATGGTAACGACGACCCTGTATGCAAGACAGCAAAAGAGACACAGATGTATAGAACAGTCTTTTGGACTCTGTGAGAGAGGGAGGGGGGGGATGATTTGGGAGAATGGCATTAAAACATGTATAATATTATATAAGAAAAAAATAAAATAAAATAAACATAAAAAAAAGATACACAAAGCAAATTTTTACTGGAAATCCTTAGAAAAAAGATATCTGTCTTTCCAGATATACCTGTGTGTTGCCTTTCATTAGATAATTACAACTGTGTAATTTGCTATGTTTCCTCATTTTGGCTTACTTATAAGAAGCTCAACTTTAAATATAGTATTTGTACAAATATACTCCCTGTTTCTGGTAATATGAACTTTCAGTTTTGTCTAATACTCCGAAGTTCTAGGTTTCCTTTTATATATTTGTAACTTACCTGCTTCTAATACATGTTCTTTAAGAGCTTTTATGTATATCATATCACTGTCACTTCAGTCGTGTCCGACTCTGTGCGACCCCATAGACAGCAGCCCACCAGGTTCCCCCGTCCCTGGGATTCTCCAGGCAAGAACACTGGAGTGGGTTGTCATTTCCTTCTCCAAGGCATGAAAGTGAAAAGTGAAAGTGAAGTCGCTCAGTCGTGTCCGACTCTTAGCGACCCCGTGAACTGTAGCCTAACAGGCTCCTCCATCCATGGGATTTTCCAAGCAAGAGTACTGGAGTGGGGTGCCATTGCCTTCTCCGATGTATATCATATACACGTATTTATATAACGGGTCATATTTTATATGACATATAACATATTTGTGAGTCTAATACAACTTCATCCCACCATTCTACTTTACTTATTTAAAAATAAATACAATGAAATATCAAAAAGTAAATGCTTTGCCGGGATGTGTTTGGCTGTCTGGCTATCTGACTACCATAGATATATAACTTAGGACATCTAAGGCAGGCTTTTCTTTTAGGTTTCCCACGTCTCAAATATTTAAAAATTACAAATAATTAAATATATATGTAATTTATAGTTTCTTCACCCAGTAATTACTACCATGAACAAATTTTACTTTCTCTGATATTTTTCTATGTATAAATATTTGCTATAGATAATATATATTATATTTACTATATAATCTATACTATGTAATTCTGTATACTATTTAATATTGACTACATAATATGTATTTAATATATGCATATATTATATAAAAGATATATATTTTAAACACAACTTTGGAATTGGATTTTTCTTTTTAGCATTTTTCCCATGACCCTAAACACTTCCGTAGAAATGGTTTTAAACATTTTTGTTATATTCCGTTATATGAGTACACTTTCATTCATTTTCCCCTTCTATTGTTAGACATTGGGTTATTTCCCATATTTCAATATTTAAACAGTGCTGCCATGAATGTAAATATTTGTGTGCTGCTTAAAATTTTCCTTAGGATAAATTCCTAGAAGTGAGCTTAGCAAGGACAAAAGGCTACCTTAAAAAAATATACTGGCTAATCACTTTCCATAATGGTAGCATTAATTGAATCAGTATGTAAACATCCCTGTTTCTTGAGACCCTGTCAAAGATGAGATTATCACATAAAAATATTTTGATCATTTAAAGGATAAAAATAGGGATTTATTATTTTATACTGCATCTCTTTGGTTATGAACAAAGTCAGGAATTTTTGATTTTGTTTCTGCTTGTTTTGAGTCTCGGCATTTATATTTTCTTCTTTTGCAAGCAGTAAATTCACATCTTTTGCCCATTCTTATATCTCAGTGTTAGTTTTTTTCTTGTAACTGTCCTCCCAACTCCACCCCCCACCCTCCCCTGCCAAAAAAATGTGGGCTAGATATTATTTCCGTGACTGTTCTACTTCTTTGGACTATCTGAAAAATCTCAAACTTCATACCAAATGTTTCCAGACTAAACTCTGCTAGCTCTTTCCATCCAATGATATACAATCTGCAGTTTACTGAAAGGGAAACTCCTGCTTTGTAATAACTCTCACTGTTGATTGCCAAAATTCAGTTCCATACTTTTTTCTGCCTATCTGAGACAATGAGAACCTTCATCTCCTTGTCCAGCAGAACTGAACACTGCTCATGCAATAAATCCCATTTACCATCAGTTCAGTTTTCCATGTGGGACTTTCCTGATGGGGCTTTCTTGATTCTTACTCATTCTTTTCTTTCCTGGCCACCCTGCTCCCCATCCCCCTCTTCTAATAATTTAGAATTCTTTTCCAAAAATATCAACTTTTCAGTGCTTCCTACTCTAGTGATGTAAAACACCCACAAAAATTTTCTGCTAATCCTGAGTAAAACAAACAACAACATGTCAGCAATGCTCCTGGGGCTAGATCATGCAAGTTGACATGCTCTGCTACCAGCAGCAAGCCCATCATTGGGATGTGTGCATTCTTGAGAGGCAATGAGACAGCTTTGGCTCAAACCTCTTATATGTCTTAATTTAAAGAAATCAAAGTTATTTGTTTTGGTTTGGGGGCTGGAATTTATGCCTCAAAATAGCTATAGTTTTCTTAGAATTGAGCTTTGCCAAAGAAGCAATTTGTAAGTTGTAGTAGTGAAACAGGGCGCAGTTCCCAACTTCATTATGTGCTTATTAGGTTGTGTTATTGTGTTTACATAAGGCATTTCTTTGGAAACACTGTATATTTGGTAGAAATAGGAAAAGCAAACATATTTTGGTTCCATCACTGTCCCTGTTTAGATTAAGTGAGAGACATGAAGGGGCACAGGGTTCATCTCTGCTGAGCTAGCCTCTATGATAGGAGAGTGGTAAGGGCTCCAGTAGGCAAATCCTCGTGAGCCTTTCTGGCCATGTGGAGGTCTTGTGAAGGATTCTACTTTATTGACTTGGTGTCCTGAAAGCAGTTAGAAAGACCGCAAATAAGTGAGATGAACAAAACCCACCCCTCTCCCTCTGATTGCTTCAATATCGCCAAATGTAGCCCACCATAGCCCCACCCTACACTTCCCTTCCACTCCCTGGACTCTGAGCCCAAGGGCTCCCAGAAACCCTTATCCCAACTACTGACTTGATCCATAGTGTGCTTTTTGAGAATTCAAGACAGCGGAAGGAAGAAACCATTCTGGCTAGAGAAAGGAACAGATTAGAGCTCCCTGACATATCACAGGATGTAGGCTACTCACAGCATGAGTGGACCATCACTGAGGGTGGGCCTGGCAGTGGAAAGTGAGGGCGAAGAACCCCATAGTGTGTTCGGAGATCTTCTTTGAGCCACTCATATTGTGGCTTGTTGTTTCTATTGGGCATTGGTGAGTTTGGACCCTTAGCTGAAAGTAACCAAACCAAACCAAACCAAAACCCCCAAAGCAACACAGAACACTCAAATGAGCTTAAGCAATAAAAATAATTTATTAGCAGATATAACTGAACAGTCCAAGAGTAGGGCTAGTTTCTGACATGGCTGTCCTCAGAGGTTTAATTTTCAGCTCCATCTCTTTTGAGTCCTTCTTCCAGGGGTGATGATGGCCAGTGGATGTTTAAGACCCCCAGTCTACCAGCTTCACAACCTCAGCAAGAAGAGAGCACCTTTCACCAAAAGTGAAAGATGTTGTGGACAGGTAAAAATGGAAGAAGGGCCAGCTCAGATCAGCTATCTTTTAACCAAATGGAGGAGATCTACATCCTAGATTACACGTCCATTCCTAAAGTCAGAGAGTAGGGTCCCCCCCACCCAAAATGAGAAGTTTCTATTGTCAGAAAGAAAGGATTCTATTGCTAGAAATACCAAAGACATCACAATCCACTGCATCACAGTCTGGTAAAAAAGGCACCAGGTTTACAGCCAGACCTGTCCCACTCAGTCTTCATTATGCTGTCACCTTGGGTAAGACACATCTAAGCCTCAGACCCGTTTTGTTCACTGGGGACAAGAACTTGCATGTGGTCATTTCATTGGGACCACTGTGTGAAAGATACAGAAATAGTGAGAATGGGAGAGATTATTGCCATTGTCTCCTTCTAGACCCTGGAGCTGGCTATTGCAGGTCATCCATTTATTTATGTCTTTAGTTTGTAAGGTTCTAAAAGGGAAGATCATTGCTTAAGGTTCAAGCCACCTTCAACCTACCCAGGTGTTCAGACAGTACATCTGCCTCCCACCTGCTTCACTTAAGTGATACAAAGAAGAGCGTGTAGGTTTCAGCTTCCTCATCACAGTCAACAGGACACTGAGAGGCACCTCTGTGACGCAGCTTCACTCTGAGTGTTTACTTTCTATTTGCAGACTCTTTTGGAAACTGTCTTTGACTTCTGAGAACTAAAGCATTTGAAATATTCATCTTTTTTATCCCTAAAAATGGAAGAGGAACCCTGGCACATCTCCTAAAGCCCTAGTCACACCTGCTGTTTATTCTGCACTCACATAGGGATGACTCTCCTCTAGAGTTCAGGGCATTTCGTTTGACACATCAAAGTGAAACTCCTAGAAGATAGAAACAACATGTCTATTGTTAGATGGAGAGTACTCCATTTCAAGATGAAAACTAAAACACCAGGTTGATTTTTTTTTGAAGTCCTAATACCTTGAGTGTTTAGATTTGGGTGTTAGGGGTAACTGAATGGTTATCGGTGAAAGTGCAAGATGTCATTCTTGTAAAGTGATCCCCTTGGAAAAGGACAATGTTTTAGAAATACCTCAAAGAAGGAAAAAAGGTCAGCTGAATTCACAAGAGCGTTTTCCACATACAAGTTGGTCACTAGACTCCCTATACTCTGAATTTTACACTGAAGTGTACCATTTTGTCCTCCAATGCATTAGTTCTAACTCCTTCAGCTCCTACCTGAACAATTGCTCCTAACTCATTTCTAATGCCTTCTCTTCTCTTTCTTTTTTTTCCCCCTTCTTTACATTCAGTTCAGCTCGGTTCAGTTGCTCAGTTGTGTCCAGCTCTTTGCAACTCCATGGACCGCAGCATGGCAGGCCTGCTTGTCCATCACCAACTCCCGGAATTTACCCAAACTCATGTCCATTGACTCAGTGATGCCATCCACCCATCTTATCCTCTGTTTCCCCCTTCTCCTCCTGCCCTCAATCTTTCCCAGCATCAGGGTCTTTTCAAATGAGTCAGTTCTTTGCATTAGGTGGCCAAAATATTGGAATTTCAGCTTCAACATCAGTCCTTCCAATAAACACTCAGGACTGATCTCCTTTAGGATGGACTGGTTGGATCTCCTTTGAGTCCAAGGGATGCTCAAGAGTCTTCTCCAACACCATAGTTCAAAAGTATCCATTCTTTGGAAAAGCTCTCAGCTTTCTTTATAGTCCAACTCTCACATCCATACATGACTACTGGAAAAACCATAGCCTTGATTAGATGGACCTTTGTTGGCGAAATAATGTCTATGCTTTATAATATACTGTCTAGGTTGGTCATAACTTTCCTTCCAAGGAGTAAGTGTCTTTAATTTCATGGCTGCAGTTGCCATCTGCAGTGATTTTGGAGCCCCCCAAAATAGTTTGGAGCCCAAACTAATAATTTGGAGCCCAAATAAAAGTCAGCCACCGTTTCCACTGTTTCCCCGTCTATTTGCCATGAAGTGATGGGACTTGATGCCATGATCTTATTTTTCTCAATGTTGAGCTTTAAGCCAACTTTTCCACACTCTTTCACTTTCCTCAAGAGGCTCTTTAGTTCTTCACTTTCTGCCACAAGGGTGGTGTTATCTGCATATCTGAGGTTATTGATATTTCTCCCAGCAATCTTGAATGCAGCTTGTGCTTCATCCAGCCCAGCATTTCTCATGATGTACTCTGCATATAAGTTAAATAAGTAGGGTGACAATATACAGCCTTGACATACTCCTTTTCTTATTTGGAACCAGTCTGTTGTTCCATGTCCAGTTCTAACTGTTGTTTCCTAACCTGCATACAGATTTCTCAAGAGGCAGGTCAGGTGGTCTGGTATTCCCATCTCTTTCAGAATTTTCCACAGTTTGTTGTGATCCACACAGTCAAAGGCTTTGGCATAGTCAATAAAGGCAAAGTAGATATTTTTCTAGAACTCTCTTGCTTTTTAGATGATCCAGTGGATGTGGGCAATTAGTTCTCTGGTTCATCTGCCTTTTCTAAAACCAACTTAAACATCTGGAAGTTCATGGTTCATGTATTGCTGAAGCCTGGCTTGGAGAATTTTGAGCATTACTTACTAGTGTGTGAGTGCAATTGTGCGGAAGTTTGAGCATTCTTTGGCATTGCCTTCCTTTGTGGTTGAAATGAAAACTGACCTTTTCCAGTCCTGCATAGAGAACAGGTTTATTTATTATTTATCTGCTGCTCTCCCTGAAGAGCCAGAAATTGTTTATTTTTATTTTTATTGAAATAGACTTGATTTACAATGTTGTGTTAGTTTCAGTGTACAACAAAGTGATTCAATTATACATTTATATTATTTTTTACATTCTCTTCTATTGTTTTGTTATAAGATATTGAGTATGGTTCCCTGTGTTATACAGAAGGACCTTGTTGATTATCTAATTTGTTGTTGTTTATTTGCTAAGTCGTGTTTGAGTCTGTACCACCCTGTGAACTGTAGCACGCCAGGCTCCTCTGACCTCCACTGTCTCTCAGAGTTTGCTCAAATACATGTCCATTGAGTCAGTGATGCCATCTAAACTTCTCATCCTCTGCTGTCCCCTCTCCTTTTGCCTTCAACCTTTCCCAGCATCAGGGTCTTTTCCAATGAATTGGCTCTTAGCATCAGGTGGCTAAAGTATTGGAGCTTCAGCTTCAGTATTAGTCCTTCCAATGAATATTCAGGGTTGATTTCCTTTAGGATTGACTGCTTTGATCTAAGGGACTCTCAAGAGTGTTCTCCAGCGCCATAATTTGAAAGCATCAATTCTTAAGAGCTCAGCTTTCTTTACGATCTAACTCTCACATCTGTACATGACTACTGGAAAAACCATAGCTTTGACTATACAAACCTTTGTCAGCAATATGATGTCTTTGCTTTTTAATATATTGTCTAGGTTTTTCAAAGCTTTTCTTCCAAGGAGCAAGTGTCTTTTAATTTCATGGCTGCAGTGACCATCCACAGTGATTTTAGAAACCAAGAAAATAAAATCTGTAACTGCTTCCACTTTTCCACCTTCTGTTTGCCATGTAGTGATGGGACCAGATGCCATGATCTTAGTTTTTTGAATGTTGAGTTTCAAGCCAACTTTTTCACTCTCTTCTTTCATCCTCATCAAGAGGCTCTTTTGTTCCTCTTCACTTTCTGTTATTAGAGTGGTATCATCTGCATATCTGAGGTCGTTGATATTTCTCCTGGCAATCTTGATTCCTGTTTGTGATTCATCCAGTTCAGCATTTCACATGATGTACTCTGCACAGAAGTTAAACAAGCAGGGTTGCAATATACAGGCTTGTTGTACTTCTTTCCTTTTTTAGCTAGTCAGTTTTTCCATGTCTGATTCTAACTGTTTTTTCTTGACCTGCATACAGGTTTCTCAGGAGACAGCTAAGGTGGTCTTGTATTTGCATCTTTTTAAGAAATTTCTATAGTTTGTCATGATATGCACAGTCAACGGCTTTGGTGTAGTCAACGAAGCAGAAGTAGATGGTTTTCTGGAATTCCCTTGCTTTCTCCATGATCCAATGAATGTTCTCAATTTTTGCTCTGGTTCCTCTGCCTCTTTGAAACCCAGCTTGTACATCTGGACATTCTTGGTTCACATATTGCTGAAGCCTAGTTTGAAGGATTTTGAGCATGTGAAATAAGTGCAATTGTATGATACTTTGAACATTCTTTAGCATTGCCATTCTTTGGGATTGGAATGAAAACTGACCTTTTGCAGTCCTGTGGTCACTGCTGAGTTTTCCAAATTTGCTGACATATTGACTGTAGCACTTGAACAGCATCATTTTTTTTTAGGATCTGAAATAGCTCAGCTGGAATTCCATCACTTCCACTAGCTTTGTAATAATGCTTCCTAAGGCCCACTTGACTTCACAATTCAGGATGTCTGGCTCTAGGTGAATGGCCACACCATTGTGGTTATCCAGGTCATTAAGACCTTTTTTGTGCAGTTCTTCTATGCCACCTCTTCTTAATCTCTTCTGCTTGTTAGGTCCTTGCTGTTTCTGTCCTTTATTGTGCCTATCTTTGCATGAAATATTTATTTGTTATCTCCAATATTCTTGAAGAAATTGCTAGTCTTTCCCATTCTATTGTTTTCCTCTATTTCTTTGCATTGTTCACTTAAGAAGCCTTTCTTATCTTTCCTTGATATTCTCTGGAACTCTGCATTCAGTTGGGTATATCTTTCCCTTTCTCCTTTGTCTTTCACTTCTCTTCTTTTCTCAGCTATTTGTAAGGCCTCCTCAGACAACCAACCATTTTACCTTCTTGCATTCTTTTTCTTGGGGATGGTTTTGATCACCACCTCCTCTACAATGTTACAAACTCTGTCCATAGTTCTTCAGGCACTCTGTCTACCAGATCTAATCCCTTGAATCTATTTGCCACTTCCACTGTATGATCATAAAGGATTTGATTTAGTTCATACTTGAATGGCCCAGTGGTTTCCCCTACTTACTTCAATTTAAGCCTGAAGTTTGCAACAAGGAATTCAGGACTTGAACCATAATCAACTCCAGGTCTTGTTTTTACTGACTGTATAGAGCTTCTCCATCTTTGACTGCAAAGAGCACAATCTATCTGAGTTTGGTATTGACCATCTGGTGATGCCCATGTGTAGAGTAGAGTTGTTTCTTGAGTTGTTGGAAGAGTGTGTTTGCTATGACCAGTGTGTTCTCTTTACAAAACTCTGTTAGTCTTTGCATTGTTTCATTTTGTTCTCAATGGCCAAACTTGCCTGTTAGTCTAGGTATCTCTTGACTTCCATTTTTTGCATTTCAATCCCCTATTGATGAAAGGATATCTTTTTTTTTTTTTTTATGTTAGTTTTAGAAGATGTTGTAGGTCTTTACAGAGCCAGTCAACTTTAAGTTCTTCAGCATCAGTGGCTGGGGCATAGACTTGGATTACTGTGATGCTGAATAGTTTGCCTTGGAAATAAACTGAGATCATTCTGTCATTTATAGTCATGTGTATAGTTTAATCCAAACTCCTCATTTATCCCTCCCTCTCTCTCTCCTTTGATAACCATAAGTTTGTTTTCTATGTCTATGTGTCTATTTCTGTTTTATAAATAAGTTCATTTGTATCATTTAAAGAATTTTCACATATAAATGAAATCATATAGTATTTGTTTTTGTCTGGTAAACTTCACTTAATATCATCATCTCTGGGCCCATTAATGTTGCTGCAAATGGTATTATTTCATTCTTTTCTTTGAGTAATATTCCACTGTGTGTGTGTACCACATCTCCTTTAGTCAGTTATCTGTTGATGGACACTTTGGTTGTTTCTATGTCTTGGCTATTATAAACAGTGCTGTAATGAACATTGGGGTTGCCTTCTCTCCAATGTCCTTCCTCTTATTCATCTAAGTTCACATCTGAAGTCACTTAGTGTGATGTACTCTAGGCCAACTTATTAATTATCTGTGGCTTGATTTTCTTAGTAGTTCAAAGGGTTATGTGAACTTAAGTGAATTATTTTATGTAACATGCTTAAGATAGTGCCTGGCACATAGGAATTCTAATTAAGTGTAGGCTGCATACACATTAGCTAGTATTACTTGATCCTTGTGGGTTCCAGCTTAAAACCCTTTCCCCTCTTGCAGTGAAGGAAGATGTAGCTCCTGTCCCTGGCCCACATCCCTTCATGGCGTGGCCACTCACCATGGCCCCACCTCTTCTCTCACCCTGCTCTCCTATATGCTCCATCTTCTGTTCTCCTGCCATACTGGTGGGCACTGGGCATGTTTCAGCCTGGTGATTTCATCTCCCTTCCTTCCATGACAACTCAGAGAACTACTTATTATTCTTCAAGGCTGTGCACCAATGAAATTGCCTCTAGATTCTTCCGGGGAAGACTTAAAGATGGCTTTTATGGGTGTCTTCTTCTATTTTAGCAATTATGCTTTCATTCTTAAAAAAAATGAAAATAGTTTCTGCTTATTGGATATCTAGGATATGCCAGGGGGTTTATATTCATCATTTCATAATAATCTTCATGTCAAAAACATTATTCCTATTATAGATGAGGAAACGGAGGTTCACAGAGCTGAAGTTACTTGTTCAAGGAAGCAGTGGGACCAGGGTTGACACTCTGTTCTGATTCTGAAATCTTTTGTCCTTTGACTGTATGCTACACTCCTTTTCAGTATGGTTAATAGTTTTCTTGTCTTCTTGCCTTCTGTGGACCTCTGAGCTGCCTCAGGGCCATGGGCAGCATCCTTGAGAGTCCCGTACTGCTCATGGAGGAATCCAAGCCCAGTAAAAGTCTCTGTGAAAAGGGGGCAGCCTTTTTCATTTGTTTTCTTCTATTTCTAATCATTAATTGCATTTTTATTCTATGTCAGACTCTTTCTACCTGACTTCTGACTCTGATCCTATGGAAGTAATAGTCCTCCTGTTCTTGTTTGGGTGGAGGCGTCACATGTTGAAGTACCGAGTACAGCCAGCCCGAACTGACTCCCTGGGCACCACCCTGCTGCTCTGGCCAGCGTTCCTGTCTCCTGCTTCCTGGGAGAAGACAACTGGCAGCAGATTTCCTGAGGGTAGCAATTATTTCCTTGGATACACAGCATGTAGCCCAATATTTGGCATAAACACCAATAAATAATGGTTGAATAATTGAATGATTATTTAGATGCAGTGATAACCAATCAAAAGTATGCATTAGATGGAAACTGAAGTCAAAACATAGGTTTCCCAGATAGGCCAAAGGATGACCGATCTTCCATTTCGCTTCTAATGAGAGGCTCCTTCATGGCACATGGTGGGGAGGGGAGGATGCAGAGGATCTGGATAATCGCTGTTTGAGGAATGGATTGAGATGCTTACTAGGGCCATCGTCAAGGCACGTGCTAATCAAGACAGCCAGACTTGTGTCAAAGGAACTTCCCTTCTGATAAACTTTATCTCCATTATTAATTTACTCATCAGCCCTTTGAAATTTAATAACTTCTGATATGCATCAATTTTAACATATCTTTCTTCAAAGAAATGTGATAACGAATGCAAAACACTTCAGCACAGAACCTGGCATATATAGAATGCTCAGTGTGTTTGCTTGGTTTCTTCACTCCTTTCTTTACCAAAATTTATGTCATTAGTATCAGTTACGTATGATCCTTGAAAATATTTGTTGCACAAATAGATTCTTCATGACTCCTAATCAGTCTTCTAAGAAATGATGTAGAACAAAAGAGGAGGAGGAAGCCAGCTGCCATTTTTAAAGAACTATATATAAACTATAACTAAAATTGAAACTGTGTGAAAGCCAAAGGTTTCACCAAGAAATGTAACGTATTTTCATCCCTATAACCAAGTGTGGGAACCTTGATATCCTCCAACTTTACTGAGGAAAATAGACTTACTAGGACTGATATCTCTGAGCTCCTCAGACACTGGGTCTTGTCTGCAGGAGGTGGGCACTACTGTGGATGAATATGTGTATTTGATCCCTCTCAGCCCACATCCCATGTCTCTACAGTCTTGCAGACTGTTTCCACCTATAACTTCTTCCAAAGCTGACATTCCTAGGGCCTAATTGTTTCATCACAAAAGAAAGTCCACCTTCCCAGTCTCAGAGCATTTCCCTTTCAGCCTGTGACAGAATTAGTACTTGTTGTACCAGCCACACTTTCTTGGATTAGCATTTCCAGGCCTTTCCAGGCTCAGGGAAACTTGGCAAGATGGTTTGGCAGCTCCCTAAGCTTACTAGAAACACCAGAAGCCCACAGTTTGCATAATGCTAATTAAGTTTTCAGCTCTGTCTCCAAACCCTTAGAGTGTTTAGAAGATTGAGTAACTTGGGATATGTCCCAGGTAGGAACTGACCACAGAAGACACTAATCCCAACCCACCCAAAAATCATGGCTGTAGGATGCACAGGTGGCCTTGCAAGGGTGCCCCACCCATTCAAAGAGTGATCTTTTAACTGTGTTTCCTTACTGCAGTGAAAACCTCTGGGAGCATCGCATCATTTCCCAGTATCACTTCCTGAGGCACCTCTATTGATTTCCCTCCTTCACCTTTGGAAGTGTTTGGTTTGCACTGAGCTGTCACACTCAGTAGGTGTGGTGATACTCTGGTGTTCTGCCACTCCTCAGAGGTGGAGCAAGATGGGGTGCCTGTGCCAACTGGCTTCCCCCACCCAAGGTGTGGTGATATCACCTATTCTTACCACATCGTGGAGTGTGTTATTAGTCTCTCACTGCAAGTCATCCATAGAGGAGAACATATTGGTCTGGTGCTGTAAACCCCTCATTTGATAAGCTTCAAAATATTGGTTAGTGTGGTGGAGCTTGTATTATATAGTAAGGATCAGGCTTCTAATTTTCAAAATTTTAAATAGACTCCTGCAGTATCTTCTAGGAAAGAAAATGCCTATGAGGAGGCTGAGTGAAACGGGAGATGCTGGGCTTTACTCTTTACTTTAGAAATTTGTATATTTAGAAAGGGTGCAAATTAGGCGATAAACTTGATTCATGTTCTCTAAAATTTTGGGCTGGAGGCAAACTATTATACAGAGGTGTATAAACAACAAGGGCCTACTGTACAGCACAGGGAGCTATATTCAATATCCTGTGATAAACCATAATGAAAAAGAATATGAAAAAGAACATATATATATGTATAACTAAGTCACTTTGCTGTACAGCCAAAATTAACACAACATTGTAAGTCAACTATGCTTCAGTACAGCTAAAAATATCTGATATTTGGCAAAACTAATACAATTATGTAAAGTTTAAAAATAAAATACAATTAAAAAAATAGATCAGATCAGAGCAACTTAAAGCATGTATTGGCTACATAAGACCTAAAAGGAGGTCTAAATAATGACTATATTATTAGTCATTATAAAGTATCTCATATGAGACTTAAAATAGCTTTGTGCTGAAGACAATCTTTCAGTTATAAACTTTTTTCTAATTTGTAAGTTTTGAGGTCAGTCCTGATTCCTGGCTTCCAGCCACGGCTAGAGTGGTGGGGACCAGTCCCTTTCTTTGAGCTCTGGAGTTTCGGTGCCCACATGGATGGCATCACTGTTGATTCAGTGGAGTCAGGTATACAGAGACTCTGGGCCAGAGAGGTGGGCGGACAGTGACCCAGCCTAGTCCCTAAAGGAATGCCAGGGAAGCAGCTGGTCCTGCCCAAAGGGGAGCCCACGGCCTCTGATTGTGCTTAGTATGGAGTTAATTAGTTTCCACGGGAAGAAAAATAAGCAGTTCCTTTTCAGAAATGTTTTTGGTCTTGAAGAGTCAGAATGAACAAGAGAATGCATTAAGGGTTAACTGGTAAATTATGTAGCATGGATTATGCATGCATTCAATGGAAAAGTGAAGGAGGACGTCAGGATAGACTGGAATAGCTGGAGGAGTGAGAGCTGCCACTCGGCTCAGTACAATGGGTACAGTTTGGGAAGGTCCCATACGAGGATTTTGTAAAGTTCAATTTGTAGAAGTGACTCTCTGTCAAACATTGCTTTAGCTAACAGGGGATATAAAAGAAAAAAACCAGAGTCCCTTGTCTTCACACACTCCCTCTCTTTCCTGAGCAGTTATGCAAAGTAATTTACGGAACACACCACTCAACTTGGGAATAAAGTAAATGTAGTGTATTAATAATAAAACACTCCAAGTATCAGTGGAGGAAGAGACTGGTGGAAACTAAGATGATGAAATTACCTTAGATAGAAGTAATCATGTGAGGATACATTTTTCTTTCTTTCTTTTTTTTTTGCAGTTAAAAAATGCTTTACAACAAGAATTGGTAAATAGGTGTTTATAAGTAAACTGGTATTTATAAGGAAAGCCTCAGAATGGCTTTTATATTTTTATATGGTTTTAAAACATCAAATGAACAATATTTTGTGAAAAATGGAAAAATTACATGAAATTCAAATGTCAGTGTCCGTAAAGTTATATTTGAACACAGCTGCAGCCATCTGTTTAAATATTATCTATGACTTCTTCTGTGCCAAGATGGCACAGCTCAGGAGTGTGGCCAAAGCTGTGTGTGGCACTCTCATTGCTTTGTGCCACCACTCCATGTGCTCTAAATCACAGAGGTGGTTATGAACCCAACGGTATTTGGGTGCCATGTGGGTCATCTACATGCATGAAAAAACATTTTCAAAGATGAAGTGCATAAAATCTTATTGAGGATTAGCATTAATAAATGAACATTTGCAACTAATCTCAATGATAGGAAGCACTAACTTTAAACCCCACTTAGGGAAATGTCAGCCCCTCTTTCCAAAAGAATTTCATTTGTATTAGTGGGCCTGTGTTGCAAAAAAGTTGTACTCAATTATTCTTATACTTGAGTTTTGCCCCCCAATATTGTGAAAATTAGCTTTTTCCCTTGCTATAGAAGTATCTCTGTAAGATCCTTGTTTTGCCTCCTGGGCCACAAAGCCCAGAGTGTTTACTATTTGGTCCGCAGAGAAAGTTTGTCAATGTCGGCTCTATGATAAGGATTTACTTGAGATATCCTTTAGGATTTATTGTGTTATTTTCTTTCCTAATATCTCACATGGCCATTACAGCTTTATGCCTCTGCTGCTGCTGCTAAGTCGCTTCTGTTGTGTCTGACTCTGTGTGACCCCATAGATGGCAGCCCACCAGGCTCCTCTGTCCCTGGGATTCTCCAGGCAAGAATACTGGAGTGGGTTGCCATTTCCTTCTCCAACAGCTTTATGAGGTGCTCATTTATTTTATGCAGGGATTTTTAAAAGTTGAGTGAAGGTAAGATGTCCTGTCACAGTCCTGTTAATTTTAGGAATGTACATTGAATCATCACAGCCATTGCTTGGGAGTAAAATAATGCAGTGTTTTGAAGATGATGGAGATGTCTGGTATAGTAAACCTGTCTTAGAGGAGGGGGTAGACTCATATACCTGGGAAGCAAAGGGACTTCTGTGAGAGGAAGAATCAGAAACACAACCCCTGCTTCTAGAGATTCAAGGTCTGGGACACCTGGTGTGGTGGGTCCGTACTGGTGTTGAAGTTCAGCATTTGGCTTGACTGAATATGGATGTTCATTTAACCCAGTGGTATTATGAGTTAAATTATATTCCCGCCAAAAGAATGCAAAAGTTGGGATACTTGTTTGGAGCAGCCCTACAGAACTCATTTACCCCCAGCCTCCCTAACACAGAGGATATACTTTGGAGATAGTATCTGACAGTAAACTGAAGAGCTTAGCAGTGAAGACCTGAGTGAGTCCTGGCCCAGGGCTGGACATTCCTGACTCAGTGGACAAGAATGACCAGTCTCAGCATGTAGGACCAATGAGCAAAGTACCCAGAGCCTTTGTGTGACACTGAGGGGCAACCTTGGCCAGGACCTCATCAGACTCCAGGTTTCTGCACTAGTTTGGCCCTGAAGACGCCCCTGGACTTCTTGCTAATTTGCTGAGTACTGCTCAAGAGGGACTTACCAGATAGCTGGTTAGCAGAGCTGGTTAAATTTTAAAAGAAGTGATAAAAAAGAGATATTACCACCTTTGTATTTTAGTGTGGGAAATAGCTTATCCAGTTAAATTCATGAGAGGAGTCAGCCACACACAGGTTCTGAGACTGCAACTCACAGGCCACCGAGGAGTAGTAACAAACAACTAAACAAAAACATGTAGGTATCTGTCCTTTGATGCAGTCCAGATTTATCCCACCACAACATGGATTCGTTATGGGCTTTTAGTTAACTTATACAAAGGTGATCTTCAGCAAAAGATTTCATTTTAATGAGTTTTGCTAAGAAATGCAATATTATTAACAGAAATGTATTCACAAGGGAAAAGCGTTTCAAAGCCTATTCATAATTCATAACATTTATTTGCCAATTGAGTTTATTTTACTAGAGCTTATTAAATTTCTCCTGAGCACTGTTGGTATTGACAAGCAATAAATAAGGCTATTTAATATTTCTCAACATTTTACCCTCAAACTTGAGTTTCTCAGCATTGGATAAAGAAATACTTCTTGGTGGGTCTGCAGTAAATATGAACGTGGGGAGCTCCCTCCACTCTGTCTGCTCAGGAAGAGACTTTCAGGCTAGAAAAGAGTGGGCACCTCCATATCTGGAATGAATTTGAAGATCCCAGAATGCCTTTTCAATTAGCCATGATGTTACCTACATTATACTCATATTCATGAATAAATTTTCATTTGAGCTTCTCTTGAATGTCACTCTGGGTTGGACAATTCAACCATCCATCGATTTTCAAATTTCTTATGCATATTTGGACATAGTCTGGGAAGCCTGCCTGTTTGAAGACCTAACATAGCAAGACATACTAGCAGCATCTTTGAAAGCACAAAGCCAGAGCCAGGATGAATGTGCCCCCAAATACGTTGCTGGCCACACAGGACCATCTATATTATATTTAGGAAAATAAGCAACCTTGGGGCCAGCACTAGCTCTGACTCCATCAGGCCTGCTGTCATCACGAAATAAAAGTGTTGAGCGCATACTTGCTTCTGCTGAGGCAAGATGGAGCCTCGAACTATCTGGTTTCAGGTAATGGTTTACCTGAGTACCTGAGTCTGTCACTAATAAATGTTTCCCTCTCTGGTTTTCCTTCCACTCCTCCTCCTGCCTTTTGCAGTATGACTAACTGAAGTGAAACCCAGGGGAAAGGGAACAGCCATGGAGAGGGCCCTGACTCAAGTTGATGCATAGCAGGAGCAACGGAAGTCTCATGACATCAGTCCTGTGCGATGCAGAGGTCAAGGTGTATGCCCTATGTGGGCTGGAAGTGAACAGCTTAAACGAATGAAACTAGACATTCTGGCTCATAGTGGGGAGGCGGGGCTACAGAGGGGGCAGGCCTCCTGGAGATGAAGATGGTCCATCTCTGGGTTTCGGCCTTGCTCAAGAAGCTGTTGAGTGTATCTCTTTACAACTCAGGCTTCTGTGTCTCGTCTGTAAATAGAAGGGTTTGTGCTCAGAGTTTTCCAGAGGGTCTTATGTGTGAGAATATGAGTGTGTGAATGTAAGCATGTTTAAGAGGGTGTGTGTGTTGGGGAAGGAGAAGGAAGAGAATGGTATGAACAGAGCAGTAGGTTCAAGCTTATTTTTCTAAAAATCATAGTCAGCTTGTCTAGACTTCAGGCCATATGCTTGGTGTTCGCAAGTGATGTTACAGCTGGAGTCTGAGGGCCATCAGCAGGCTGAACTTCTTTCTCAGGGACCCAAGTCTTTCCATTAAGGTTTTCAGCTGATTCAATGAGGCCCACCCACATCAATATGGATTATTTAGTTGAGTCTATGCTGTAATCTCACAAAGTAGTATTAGCACCATTGTATAGATGAGGAAACCGAGGCTTAGAGAATGTATCAGGTTTTTCTGGAGCATGCGTGCGTGCGTGCTAAGTCTTTAGAGAAACAGAATAACAGGATGTGTTGGCGTGTGTGTGTATACAACTCTATCTTTCCCTATCTGTCTACCTATCAATCAAGACATGCATTTTAAAGAATTGGCTCACACAATTGTGGGGACCGGCCAGTCCAAATTCTGCAGGGCAGACTGGCTAGCTGAGAAACAGGAGATTTGATGTTGCAGCTAGAGTCTGAGGGCCACCTGGAGGCCGAATTTTTTCTTTCTCAAGGAATCTGTCTTGTTCTTAAGGCTTTCAAGTGATTGGAGGAGGTCCTCTCACATTATGGAAGATAATCTTCTTTACTCAGTGTCTACTGGTTCACATGTTAATCGGACCTAGAAAATACCTTCAGAGCAGCATTGAGACTGATGTTGACTAAATATCTGGGGACTGTGGCCTAGCCAAGTGGACCCGTAAAATTAGCCATCATAGAGAAGTGAAGCAAGCCCATGCCATCAGCTGTAAAAAGGGGCCGAGATTTGACTCCGAGTCTGTCCTCAGAGCCCATGGCTGTCACCTTTACCTTTCTCACCTATGCCAGTTGCCTGCTTGGCCGTGTGCAGACGGTCCACACTCTCTGCTCCTAGATGTCTCAGCAGTAAAATGACCACACAATTTCTGCTCTGCTCACTTCCTAAGAGAGCAGTGGCCACTGGGGGTAATGTGTCCCAAACCTCTCAGCATGATACGAGTAAATGTCAGTTTAGTGCCATATAGTAAATGGCACTAAAAATCTAGGATCTTTCTTCCCTGTGCTCCCCATTTAAAAGAATTTCTTTGGGAAAGTAAATCAGCATAACCCTTTTTGGAGACCAGTTTGAAATTTTCTCTCAATATAAAAATGTGAATCCTCTATAATCTTACAGTCCCACTTCTAGGAATCTTATTTTACAAATGACTAAAGACAAAGTTATAAAGATTCTATTATAACATTGCTTAAAAGGCAGAAAAAAAAATGTGAAAACAATATGAACTGCTCTATCATAAGGGAATGCATAACAAAATGATAATAAATCCATCCTGTGAATAGCCATATGGTTATTGAAAAGAATAAGATTGCTATACAGGAGACCTTGGAAAGATGTCCAGGATATATTGTTAAGTGATGAGAACAATATGTCAAATAATATGCTGGATGGTCCTTTATTATAAGAAATAAAAACTATGTATGTGTATATGTTGATAAACATAGAAAATGCCAATATATACATGTGAAGTTGGCCCCCCTGAGGAGTGAGATTAGAGAGAGAGAAGAGAGAATTGTCTCTGTACATTCTGTGTGTATTTCTACATTCTCTGAATGTGTTGTGATTTTTTAATTTATTTAGGTATTTGTTACTAAATTTTTCAAGAAGTCATATGAAGATTTAAACATAAAATTTAACCTTAGTCTATTTTCTTTATTGTTAAGTTGACTGTTCCCTCCACCCTGTACTATGGGGCTACACTAATTTACATAGCTTTGCTAAAGCATTATTTAGGAAGGGAGTCACCAGATGAGACCACCTTGACATTATAGGGACATTGGGGAAGACATCTCCTAACCTGTTCTCTTGACCACCAGACATGATGATGCCCACAGGAAGTGTTTCTGACAAGTCTTGTCGTTACCATGTCTGACAATACCCAGACTGTTAGATGCTTGGAGACAGAGGTGTGAATGTCAATGACAGCTCACTGGGAATGAGCCAGATTTTCTCTGGCTTTCTGTATTTGAAGAGCAGTTTATGCAGACCTGGAGAGCAGTGATTTAGCTAGAAATGATGCGCTCTCAGGAGAAAAGATCTTTCAATTAAAAAAAAAAGTAATAATTTATCTTCCCTTTGTAAAGGAGGGCTGCCAGGATGGTATTTTCATCTACTATTAATATATAAAGAGATAATGAATTCCAGGCAGATGCTGTTTCTCTGCTCCCACCTATTGCTCTGAAGAGCTTTTAGAACTTTCCACCCAACCAGAGTAGATCTTTGAGTTATTAATATCAAGGTGGCATTAGCTATCAATTTTAGGTTTTCTGAGGGCGGTGACTGAGGTATCTGATCTTTATCTCAGAATCCCTCAGCAGCACTTGGCATCTGTGTGGTGGGCACTCATGGGAGCAGAACTCACCCTCTGCAGTTTGCTCTCTCCAGAAAATAGTTGCAACTCCCATTTGACCCTGATGTTACCTTGCTGAAGTTCTTCAGTGCTTTCTTCTAGCTCTGAGCATCAGGTTCAGAGCTCACACCACGTCCTACCAGGCCTTTCGTGCTGGGCTGACGGTCAGCCAGTTGTACTGGTTCCACCACCCAGGTTGTTGACAGTCATCTTCCCTTCTGACCTGCCAGGCCTGTGCCTTTGCAAATTGCTAAATGTTTATAATACCCTGTCCCTGCCTACCTCTCTGCCTCATTGCCTGCTCCTCACCCCTGTAGTTACGTTCTGACTTTCTCTGGTTTCCTTGAATGTGTTGGTTCCAGGAAACCTCTGTCCCAACTCATTCTGTGTCTTCTGCTGGGGAATCTTTTCAGTGTCTTTGTCACTAATTCTTTTTCATTCTTCTGATCTCATATTGGAACGTCTAGTCTGTAGGGATCTTCCCTGAATCCTCACCCCCAGACAAAGTATACTCTCAGAGTGCTCTACAGTTTCCTTTAAGCATTAATCACAACTTTAATCAAATAATTATTTGGGTAATTGTTTGTGATAGACTCCATGAGGTCAGCAAACTCTTGTTCTCCCAGTACCAATGTTTGCCACACAGAAGATTCTTAATAAATATTTGGAGTGAAAGAATGGATGGAGTGAAAGAATAAATAAAAGTTTAGGTCAAAGAAATGTGAATCATCAGCATCTTTTTTCTAGAGCTATTCAGACTCTACAAATAAACCTTGTTGAATAAGAAGAGCTTTAATTTAAGTGCTTCCTACATACTAATTTCATCCATGTTTGAAATGCAGTCTCTCAGTTTTCTTAGCTCTATTGCAGCTGGGCAGAGCTAATTGAACTACGTAGGGCCACTGGTTTAATTTTTCCCTTTTCTCTCTCCTTTTATTTATTTATTTGTTTTTAGTATTTCCTTTGCCACTACTTCCTAATTATATCTCTAATTTCCAGATCAGGGTTAAGTAATGTTAAATTTCATCTGCATATGAGAAGTCTATGAGAACTAACCTGGAAACAGAAATAAAAGGCAGAGCTTATGGAACTTCTCTTAAGTTTTGTAGCCTGACTAATTTTAGACCCTAGCATTTGAGTATGTGCTAATTTGTCAGTTTTGTTTATCTAGATCAGTTATATTTTTCTTCCTTTATTTACAGTAAAAAAATCTTTCCCACCTGAAGGAATCATTTTGAATAACATGATTTTGAGTAAAAATCATTTTGAGTAATATTATAACAAATTGAAGTTGGCCACACACATCCTGAATGCCATTGCCAGGATTTCTTATTTTCTAAAAAAATTTGGTTTCAATTATGATAGTTGTGTGTGTCAGTGTATGTGTGTGTGTGTGTGTGCGTGTGCTCAGATGTGTCTGATTCTTTGTGATCCCATGGACTGTAGCCTGCCAGGCTCCTCTGTTCATGGAATTTTCCAAGCAAGAATACTGGAGCAGGTTGCCGTTTCCTGCTGAAGGGGATCTTCCTGACCCAAGACTTGAAACCATGTCTCCTACATTGGCAGGTGGATTCTTTACCACTGTGCCATCTGGGAAACATCAAATAGCCATTTCCATGAATGATCCCTATGCTGCATATCCCTACCAACCATCAGTCTTTTTATTCTACATGAATAGTCAAGAGAAATCTCTGCATTAAACCTTAAAATACCATTGCAAACACCCAACTAAAACTCCCAAACCAAACCAAACAACACATAGTAATTTTTTCTCAGAATGGAAAACACATTTTTCTCTAGGTATTATCAATACTCATTTTTAAATAATGTATTCATTTCCCAAGGTTCTTAAGCTGAAATGACTCTCCCCAATGCCTATAAACTTTTGAATGATTAGATAAAATCAAACTCCTAGGCAGATTATAATGTAAGCATATGAAGGAAAAAGAATAATGGTGAGCAAGAGAGAAGAACATTTTTGTTAGAATGACAAAAAAGGATGATATTAAAAAATATGAAAGATTAGAAAATCTCCCAAATGGTACAGTTTAGGCTCTGGTGAAAGCCAATTTGAGATTCCCAGAGCCCTGACAGGGGCAGATGATACAAGCCAGTTTAGTTAGAAGGAGATACTCTGGTTAATTCCAAAATAGACCTCAGTCCCTCCAGTCCCCTCTCCCTAGAGAGCACAGGTTTCCCCACCTGGGGTGCATTCCCATGGTTAGTTAATCATTAGACTCCAACTGTTCCCCAAGTCAACGTGTAGAAGGACAGGAAACCCGAAAGATGAGGTTCGGTAGCAGCGATTAATTCTTTGTTTTTCAAATTGGCCTATAGTTAATTTACAATGCTGTGTTATTTTCAGGTGTACATTAAAGTGAATCGGTTATATCCAACTCTTTAAGATTCTTTTCCCATATATGCCATTACAGAATATTGAGTAGAGTTCCCTGTGCTGTGCAGTAGGTCCTTATTAGTTATCTATTCTATGTATAGTAGTGTGTATTTGTCAATCTCAATCTCCTGATTTATCCCTCCTCCCCTTCCCCTTCTGGTAACCACAAATTTGTTTTCCTCAAACATGACTCTACTTCTATATTGTAAATAAGTTCATTTGTGCTATTTTTTTAGATTCCACATATAAGTAATATCATATGATATTTGTCTTTCTCTGTTTGACTTACTTCACTCAGCATGACAATTTCTAGGTCCATTCATGTTGCTGCAAATGGCATTATTTTGTTATTTTTAATGGTTGAGTAATATTCCACTGTATATATGTACCACATCTTCTTTATCCATTCCTCTGTCAATGCACATTTAGGTTGCCTCCACATACTTGCTGTTGTTAATAGTAAGTAGCAGTTAATTCTGGAGAAGGCAATGGCACTCCACTCCAGTACTCTTGCCTGGAAAATCCCATGGACAGAGGAGCCTGGTGGGCTGCAGTCCGTGGGGTCGCTGAGAGTCGGACACGACTGAGCGACTTCACTTTGACTTTTCACTTTCATGCATTGGAGGAGGAAATGGCAACCCACTCCAGTGTTCTTGCCTAGAGAATCCCATGGACAGAGGAGCCTGGTAGGCTGCTGTCTATGGGGTCGCACAGAGTCGGACACGACTGAAGTGACTTAGCAGCAGCAGCAGCAGCAGCAACAGCAGCAGCAGTTAATTCTTGATGGCAATGCTTCACTTAATAGAGTCAGAAAATGTAATGGACTTTTTTTTTAGTGCCCCTGGGATTTTTTCCTAGAGGAATCTGTATCCGGAAAGGCTTTAAGTGAGACACACCTGTGAAGCAGTTCTTTTTCATTCTTATTATTGAGGAGCAGGAGGGAAGAAGGTAAACCTCTTCTTTGGTCCACATAGCCTCAGTTAGGAAGGAAGGAATCTCCTCAGGGCCTCAAGCCATGGAAGTCTCCCACTGTGCTCCCTCCCAAAATGGGCAGAAAGTCAATTATGGAACTTCTACCTTGTCAACTGAAGGAGCAGGCTGAGAACAAAAGACTTCAGCTCAAATTTTGCAAACTTTTTGTAAAAAAATTCTACAAAAACAGAACTTGTGACTTGTCTAAATTCAGTTGTAAAACAGGGCTTGAGGTTGACTCTCAAAAGCTTAGGTAGTGACAGCAAAATTTCTAGCATTCTCATATTGCTAGATTATTGATGTGAATAACCATACTGGGGCCTTCTATTGGCATAGGGAATGCGTGATTTCATTTTTAAGCTATCACAATCACAGTAGAAACTTGGCTTTTGTTGTTTCCATGTTGATTTGTTGAAGAGGTAATGTAGATGGTAGATGGGAAAGAGTAAATATTTCCAAGTGAAGATTAATAGCCCCCAGATTGCTATTGTTATGAAAGCTAATAAAATAATGTAATTTAAAGTTTCTAAATGAATCTCTATTTATTTTCAATCAGTCCAGGATAGAAGGGTTAAAGAAGGGCTCCTGGTAGGCCAGGATTAAGAATTTCTATCAGACATCAGGCACATTGGTGTTTCATGACCAATCTCCACATATCAAGGCATTTTGCACTGAAAACTTAAAATAAGAATGCTTGCCAATAGAGCTTACAGCAAAATACATTTTTATGTTTTCCTGCTTTCAAAGTTTTAATCCAACCATCAGCATCAGAATGCTTTTTGTTGTAACTAAAGAAAAATCAACTGAAAGTGACCTAAAAGAACATATATATTTTAGGTAACAAGGCATTTAAAATTTCAGTGGTTCCAGTCTCATTTAATTTAGTGTTCATATGATGTCATCAAGATTCTAGTGTCTCTCCATCTCTCCTCTATAACAAGTTGGTTTGTCTTTTACCTGAATTTCCTCATGGCCCCAAAATGGCTGCCATCATTCCAACCCTCAAATCCAAATAGAAAGATCCAGAAATAGCAATGAGTCTGTTTCCTTTTGTGTATCTCTCTTTGTATCAATAAAGAACACTCCCCCTGAGCTTCCAGCATATTTTATACCTCACCATTGGAAGGACGGAGGCACAGGGAGGAATAGTAGTTTAGTGGGCAATAAAAAACATTTGTCACAAAGTTGGAGTTTGACATACTAAACACAGGGAGGAAAGCTTTCCTAGGAGAGAGGGTAGTCTCACGTGCTTGATTACTGAAAATATTTTGACTTCAACCTTTCCCCACTTTCACAAAGGGATGAAGCAATCTCTTGTTTGTTGACAGAACATGGGTTTTAGATGTGATCTTAGGTGATTCCCAAGTAGGGTCAGTGTTAGTGTTTCTTCTGAAGTTTCCTCATCTTAATAACTTTCCCCTTTTGTAAGAAGAGTTCAGTGTTGTAGAGACCTGGAGAACACATCTACTATGTCTTTCCCTTCTTAAACTTAGGGAATGATATGAGTAAGAATCAGAGATCTATTCTCTATTCGCTGACATCTCTCTGAAGCAAAATGAATAATACTCAAGAAGTTTATCAAAGTCTCTCAGTGAGTAGAGAGGATAGCAGGGAAATGAATTTTGGGGACCGTGGCATATGAAGACTTCTCTAGGATCTGAGGATGCACAGATTGCAGTCTCCCTAAGTAACTTATTTCAGAGTCTAGCTATTCCCACTATCCCCTCACACTGCAAATCTTCCAGGTTCCCTGTTTTGTTTTGTTTTTCCCCTGTAAAGGGGATATTCATGGGTTTCTATGTGCTATGTAATAATCCCAGTTCTTGAGAAATGACTAAGAAAGGCAAAAAGAAAATTGACTGTGAGAAAATAAAAAAGTGGGGAGACAGGGAAGACAAAAAAAAAAAAAAACAACAGATGACTTGGATATTTCAGAATTGAAAAAGAGGAGTTTAGTAAGCAAAAGAAAATTGAGGAACAAACAAAAAAGTCTACTTCTCTATCTTTGAAAATATTATCTATAGTTCTAGGGTAGAAGTCAAATGGCAAAGAGTGGAAATGGAGCATAGGATATGCTCTGTATTTTCTAGGTTTTTATTTGAAAGAAAACATTCAGATACTCAGCACACACGTGGTGGTGACATTAAAGCCATTTCATTTTGTGCCTTCTCTTTTTTTCAACCTTAGATTCCCTAGTTCCCCACACAGTTTTATTTTTAAGGCTTTTGTGCAAGACAAAATGACCAGAGAAGAACTGTTTTTTAAAAAAGGGTTTGAAGTTTGTTTGCTTAACAAAGTGTTTGCAGTCATAATTAGGTTGCATATTAAAGTTCAAAACCATCTCATGTTGGAAGTGACTGAAAATTGTTACCATCTGATGGCTTTGTGGGTAGAGCTTTCAGAAACGACACTTGCACGCACTAAGGGATAAAAACACAGTTTCTGGGCATTGCCCTCGGGAGACTTCAAGGATCTGGGCAACACTCAGATGGCAAACTTCCCATAATGGCATCACGGGTCTTAAATCTGACCATTGTGACACTAGGCCTTGATCTGTTGGAGTCATCCCAGTTTGATTCAGTCTCTTTGCTATTCTTATCTCTGGAGTTCTCGCTTCTTGTCTCCGGACCACTCATCTATCTGTGGGAACAGAGAAGCCATGCTGAGTTGTATTTCCTGAATAAAGTTCTGTAACTCTCACCATGGGAAATCCATTACGAAGTCAGATTTTCTGGGGAAGAGAGAGAGTGACAAAGAGAAGGAAGAGAGAGAGACTGATTTAGGGTGCCCAGGGTGAGTCAGCTCCTCATCTGTTGTGTTGAAAGACAAAACTGTCTTTAATTTAACCAGTACTCACTTCCATCTTCACTGTAATATGAAGCCTATTTGGGAACAGAAAGAGAAGTTTTATATGACAGATTTCAAACATCTTGCCCCAGGCAAAAGCCTCACTATTTCTGAGAGGGAAATCTCTTTCCCAGTCCCCCCACCTGAATCTTTTCACTCAGAAGGAAATGAAACAATGGAAGTTTGTCTGTTCTAAGGATAAGCACAAGGCAAGAATTAGGTCCTAATAAACCCCATGATGGGGCATAATTATGCATGAGGTAGTACAGATGACCATGCTGTTTGGAGCCATCACAGGCATTGTGTTGGCTGAATGCAGTCTATATGTGGGTTTGGTCTAAATCTGGAAACCCAGGTTTGTATCAGATCTAAACATGAGAACAGATTTTTTTTTCCCCTTAAGTAACCTCCATATTAGACTCATAATTTAACTTGGGTCAACTTGAAGATGAATTTTAGCTATTATCTCATTTGTCTTTAATATGGATGCCGGTTCCCTTTAACTTCTTTTATGATATTCCCCCTGATAGGAAATGCTTGCAAGTATACCCATTCTGCTTTATAAAATAAACACACTAAAAAAGTGGGGTCAGAGTTTGGCAGGAAGCCAATGTAATGACAAAAGAAGCAACTAAGTCATTGGCTTTGTGATTCAAAACAGAACAATTTTAAACAAAATAAGAATAAAAAAATATAGGCTTCAATTTATAGTGAGCAGACAGGTTCATTTTGAGGGGTGGATTGGGGTGTAGAGTCGTATGTGCAGAGGGAGGACAAAACTAAACAGAATTATTTGTAAAACTTTTCTAAAAGTTAATTTTGGAAGATTTACTTGAAATCTGCATCAAAACCAGGTGCTGTCAGCAAACTTTAACAAATGAATGCTGTCTTTTCCCCTCCTTACCCTACAATAGCAATGATTAGAAAACAGCAAAGAGTGTACTGGGACGACCCAGAGGGATGGTATGGGGAGGGAGGAGGGAGGAGGGTTCAGGATGGGGAACACATGTATGCCTGTGGCGGATTCACTTCTATATATGGCAGAACCAATACAATATTGTAAAGTTAAAAAAAAAAAAAAAAGAAAACAGCAAAGAGTAGACGTTAGTCATCATGGCACTCTTCTGCTCATGGGGCCCCACATTCAGAGAATAGAATTCTATTCAGAGAATAGAATCATTTTGGACCAATCACACTACTTTCTGAAGCTGGGTCTTTTGCATTGCAGGCAGATTCTTTACCGACTGAGCTACAAGGGAAGCCCCCTACTTTTGCAAAGTAACCCTTTATTCATAAGCATCTAAGAATCACTGGAATCTAGTAGTACAGAAATAACACAGCCACAGGGAGAAACCCTGAATCCAGCATTAGTTATAAGATAATGTCCCTTAATTCAGTGAAGTTTTAAAATGGCAATTGGGATTGGCCATCTTCTTAAGCAAACTTATTTACTTAATACATTTGAAGTTTTTGAGAGTTTACTGCCTTTGAATATCCCTTACTTGAAAAACAAGTGTATTATATACAAATAAAAAAAGGTCTCAAAGGTTTCAAAAGGAATGGTCTTAGTGATAGTCTACGAAAAGATTAATAAATTTAAAAACCAGGTTAAACAGAATGGATATAAGGATGAGTTGTTACCTTTGGAAATATGTGTCTGAGACACATGAAAAATTCACTTATTGAAACCTCAGATATCTATATATTCTGTTCTTAACACTCATCCACTATTCCCTTTGGGTAAATTCTACCTGTTGCATCTGAGGATATTAGAACTGAGATATCCAGACAAGCTCCTCATTGAGTGACTCTTCCATCTGAAAGTTCTGGAAGAGGAATGAGTTACATGGCCGATGAGTAAAGGGAACCTACATAGACCCAAATCTTTAAATTCAGAATCAAGAAGGAAAACTCCAACTATGAATGACAGGCTTCCCTGGTGGCTCAGATGGTAAAGCGCCTGCCTGCAATGTGTGAGACCCTGGTTTGATCCTTGGGTCAGGAAGATCCCCTGGAGAAGGAAATGGCAACCCACTCCAGTACTCTTGCCTGGAATATCCCATGGACAGAGGAGCCTGGTAGACTAAAGTCCATGGGGTCGCAAAGAATCAGACACAACTGAGTGACTTCACTTCACTTATGAATGACTGCTACAGCACAATAAAATGATCATTGTGATTAACCCAAGTGAAAAATCAGTTGTAATTATGTAATTAGTTGATCACATGAGGGGAGCAGGGTATGATATTAGCAAGGAACAACACAGTATTTTCCTCGTGGATATGGATATGGCCTTTTCACTATTTCTTCACCTTGTGTACTAGTCCCAGCTATGTTCTATTTCTGGCTCCTTCAGCCTGGAGAAGGAGATGAAGTAAAGTAAAAGGGAAAATACATCTTATTTGGCCATTGTTGTTGCAACATGACTTCGAGGCTATCCGTGCAGCAGGAGCCCAGTTATGGGTCCTTTCTCTCACAGGGTGCTGACCTAGGCCCTTGGGATGGACTCACTCAGCCTCCTCCTATATTGCTTCCAGTAGGAAGGGTTATACAGATGAAAATTGCATTTTCCAGACCCCCTTGTGCAGGTAGAGGCCTAGAGTGAATTTATTTCAGTCAGATGGATTCATTCACCAGGAGATTTGGGTTTCCCAGGTAGCTCAGTGGTAAATAATCTGCCTGCCACTGCAGGAGACACAGGTTCAATCTCTGGGTCAGAAAGATCCACTGGAGAGGGGAATGGCAACCTATTCCAATATCCTTGCCTGGAAAATCCTACGGATAGAGAAGCCTGGCAGGCTATTGTCCAGGAGGTCATGAAGAGCTGGCCACGACTGAGTGACTAACATTTCCTTTCTTCTACTTACTGTGACTGATTTTCCAGATTGGGGGCTAATGTCCTGCTTGGAGGGTTGACTGGGGAGGAGGTGGCGGGTGGCCAGTTGGGCAGTCAGCAAGATGAGATTTTTTACAACAGCACCGAAGTAAAATCACTACCTGGGACAAGCTTTTACCAAAACTCTAGCTGTTAAAACAGCGTTTATTCTCCATGCTCATTCCTGTTCCAAACACTGCATTTAAAAAATTATTTGCTGTGTTTTTTCATATTCGTGTATATTTTTCCCTAAAAAGGCTAATGGTAAAATACCAGATCGAAACTAAGGAAAGAAATCTTTGAAATTTACTAGTCATTCAAAAAGTAATATGACTGCATTTTTTAAAAAAAACCTCAAAAAAAAAAAAAAAAAAAAAAAACACCAAAAAGCAAAAACCAATAAAACCAGAAAACATAACCTAGAAATATTTGTCTTTTTAAAAACGGATAGAATAACAACTAGTTCACATGTGTGTGCCTGGATTTCCTAAAGTAGAGAAGCAATGGTTGGCTTAGCCAATTAAACAATTAAATTCCCTTCCAATTCTGATACCATATTGCTCTCTATGAGACAGCAGAACCAAAATGGCCAAACATCAGTTAGTTTCAGGAAACACTGCTCAAAGATCTCAGATAGCCTAAAAACAAAACAAAATGCCCAGATGAATTGAATGTCCACACAAAATCCTATATACAAACGTTTCAGTTCACTTTAGTCATACAATTGTGTCTGACTCCTTGCAACCCCATGGACTGCAGCATGCCACGCTTCCCCGTCCATTACCAACTCCCAGAGCTTGCTCAAACTCATGTACATTGAGTTGGTGATGTCATCCAACCATCCCATTCTCTGTTGTCCCCTTCTCCTCCTGCCTTCAATCTTTCCCAGCATCAGGGTCTTTTCCAATGAGTCAGTTCTTCACATCAGGTGGCCAAAGTATTGGACTTTCAGCTTCAGCATCAGTCCTTAAATGAATATTCAGGACTACTTTCCTTTAGGATTGCCTGTTGGATCTCCTTGCAGTCCAAGGGACTCTTAAGAGTCTTCTCCAACACCATAGTTCAAAAGCATCAGTTCTTCCACACTCTACTTTCTTTATGGTCCAACTCACATCCATACATGACTACTGGAAAAACCATAGCTTTAATTATACGGACCTTTATTGGCAAAGTAACGTCTCTGCTTTTTAATATGCTATCTATACTGGTCATAGTTTTTCTTCCAAGGAGCAAGTTTCATTTTAATTTCATGGCTTCAGTCACCATCTTCAGTGATTTTGGCGTCCAAGAAGATAGAGTCTGTCACTATTTCCATTGTTTCCTCATCTGTTTGCCATGAAGTGATGGGACCAGATGCCATGATCTTCATTTTTTGAATATTGTTTTAAGCCAGCTTTTTCACTCTCCTCTTTCACTTTCATCAAGAGGCTCTTTAGTTCTTCTTCACTTTCTGCCATAAGGGTGGTATCATCTGCATATCTGAGGTTATTGATATTTCTCCTGGCAATCTTTTTTTTTTTTTTTTACAAATAAGTAAAAATGTTAATTGACCTATTTTCAGTTTGGCAATCTTGATTACAGCTTGTGCTTCATCCAGCCTAGCATTTCACTTGATGTACTCTGCATATAAGGTAAATAAGCAGGGTAACAATACATAGCCTTGTCATACTCCTTTCCCAACCAATCCATTTTTCCATGTTCAGTTCTAGCTGTTGCTTCTTGGCCTGCATACAGATTTCTCAGGAGGCAGGTAAGGTGGTCTGGTATTTCCATCTCATTAAGAATTTGCCACAGTTTGTTATGATCCACATAGCCAAAGGCTTTAGCATAGTCAATAAAGCAGAAGTAGATATTTTTCTGGGGCTCTCTCTTTTTCTATGATCTAACAGATGTTGGCAGTTTGATCTCTGGCTCCTCTGCCTTTTCTAAATCCAGCTAGAACAACTGAAAATTGTATAAACATACAAATGTTTATAGTAGCTTTATTCATGATTGACAAAACTTGGAAGCAACCAAGATTGTCTATCAGTAAGTGAATGGATAAATAAATTATGGTCCATCCAGACAATGGAATATTATTCAGCACTAAAAAGCAATGAGCTATCAAACTTTGAAAATACATGGAGGAAACTTAAATGCATATTACTAAGTGAAAGAAGCCAATTTGAAAAGGCTACCTTCTGTATAATTCACACATGTGACATTCTGAAAAGGCAAAACTATAATAAAAAGATCAGTGGTTGCCACGGGTTAAGGGTTAGGAGTTATGAGGAGGATGAACAGGCAGAGCACAGAGGATTCTGGGGCAGTGAAACTATTCTGTAGAATACTACAAAGGTGGCCACATGCCACTGTACGTTTGTCATGATTTCACCAAGAGTGAACAATCATGTACACGATCGACTATGGGCAATAACGATGTGTCAGTGTAGAGTCATTGATTATAACGAATGCACCACTGGGGTGGAGGGTATTTTACTTGTGTAAGGACAGGGATGGATGAGAACACTCTATCCTTTCTACTCAATTCTGTTGTGAACCTAAAACTCCTCTTAAAAAATAAGATAATTTGAGAAACAAACAAAACAGCTAAACCACTATTAGCCCAAGTTTCTTGAGAAATAATTATATATTAGGCAAAATAAATTGTTGTTTAAGTTAAGGCTATTCATATACCACAAAAGGCAACATGCCTTGACCATCTTTTGCCAAATGTTTTCATGAAACTTGGGTGAAAGAAATCAAGGAAGCAAGATGTTAACTGAATCCAAGCCCAACTTAATAACTCCCAACAATGTCTCCCAGACTGGCAGGGTAGAGATGAACCATTGGCTGGCATCCAGAGGTCTTAGATCAAGAAGTAACAATCACCCTGTTGCATTTTCCAAGAAATACAAGTTGAACTTTGAACATGACTATTTCCTGAGGAGCAATTAGTCAAATGTCAGTTCTTAGTTTATAATGCTCAGGATGAAAAAAAATGATGGAACAGGGAATAATTTCTTTCAAGAGCCATGTGGAATTGTCCCATTATCCATATCCAAAGAATGTCCATATCCACTCTTTCAGGAAGTGAATTCTTTTGGTGTAGGATTCAGTAGATTTGGTAATATGGGACGTTAGTCTCTGTCTCTAATACTGCTGAAAGATCTTAATGCAGATGTAATGGAAGATAAATTGCTTGTTTCCTGCCCATTTCTATCCATTTAAATGAGAATTCTGAGCATGAAAAACAGTGTTTTGAGAGTAATCAATTCAAGAGTAATCAATATTCAAAGTATTTATTAAGTGTATAGCATCATGAGGCCATCTAGTGGCGAACCCACAAGAAAAATGCCTCAAAAGTCCCACAGAAAATAGAAATTTTCCATAAAGTGAAGAACTATAAGAGCTTCTTGATGAAAGTGAAAGAGGAGAGTGAAAAAGTTGGCTTAAAACTCAACATTCAGAAAACTAAGATCATGGCATCTGGTTCCACCACTTCATGGCAAATAGATGGGAAACAGTGGAAACAGTGTCAGACTTTATTTTTTGGGGCTCCAAAATCACTGCAGATGGTGACTGCAGCCATGAAATTAAAAGACACTTGCTCCTTGGAAGAAAAGTTATGACCAACCTAGACAGCATATTAAAAAGCAGAGACATTACTTTGCCAATAAAGGTCTGTCTAGCCAAAGCTATGGTTTTTCCAATAGTCATGCATGGATGTGAGAGTTAGACTATAAAGAAAGCTGAGCAGTGAAGAATGGATGCTTTTGAACTGTGGTGTTGGAGAACACTCTTGAGAGTCTGTTGGACTGCACAGAAATCAAACCAGGCAATCCTAAAGGAGATCAGTCCTGAATAATCATTGGAAGGACTGATGCTGAAGCTGAAACTCTAATACTTTGGCTACCTGATGTGAAGAACCGACTCATTGGAAAAGACCCTGATGCTGGGAGGTACTGGGGGCAGGAGGAGAAGGGGACGACAGAGGATGAGATGGATGGCATCACCAACGTGATAGACATGAGTTTGAGTAGGCTCTGGGAGTTGGTGATGGCCAGGGAAGCCTGGCTTGCAGCAGTCCATGGGGTCACAAAGAGTCAGACATGACTGACCGACTAAACTGAACTGAGCCCGTGAAATAATGGTCCCAATAAAGTAGGATGGTGACTTGGAGTTCTTTAATGAAAGCAGTGGGGCTTTATGTTCTATTACATGGCCTTAGATCCTTGAAGATCAAACCATGTCAGATTAATCATAATCATTGCATCAAAAGCTTTATGACCTCTTAATGGTTAGATATGTCCACTACAATAGGGTTTATCATCTCAGAGTAGAGGAATATAGCCTAGAGAGACAATGAGAAAGTTCTCTGGTGACTGAACTTTCTCTGTTGATTTTTTTCCATCAGTAAAATGGTTGCCTTGGAAGTGAATTGGGAGTCCTGGGCAGGTAGCAAGCACCATTAAAAAAGAAAGAAACTAATAGTAGAAATCAGAAAAATTGATCATCCTATTTCATAAATGACTTACAGGAGTTTCTTTCTACATTCTTAAATTCCCAACAGCAGCCAGCAGAAGAGATGCATGTGTGTGCGTGTATGTCACACGTCATATATACAAGTTGCTTTATAAGACTAAATAAAAGTGTAATAAAATTAGCCTAGGCCTTAAACTTGTTTCTTCTAAGCTTTAGATATAGTTTCTGTAATTCAAAACTTTAATTTTTTTCTTTGTTCTGTTGAAAGCAACCCTATTATTTAAATACATTGGAAGACATCTCTTTAATTATTTCTTCTGGATAACAAGTCACAAGCTTCACATCTTACATTCTTCTCTGATAAACATGTTTTTCAGATAAAATCCTGTGACAATAGATCCCTTTAAAAGAAAGCATTTTTAATAGTAAAGCTGTTTATATGACCTGACAGACATTGGTCTATGATAATAGTGCTTTGGGGAAAGTAACTAAAGCATTTTCTCCATAATAAACTCAACAAATATTTTTATTAGTCTCCCTCTATGCGCCTGCTAGTCTGTATAATAAAATTAACTAATTGTTGGCAGTTGGCACTGGGAAGAAAGATTGAAAACTTATTGCAACATAGACCTTAACAGACTTTATGTCTTGCCATTAAGTAGTAAGAACTTTTCAACTTTCTTTCACCTTCCCTATATCAGGGATTCTAACCCTCCCTGTAAGGAAATACTACTATTATTAATAAATCCATAAACCTACCAAAACAAAGCAGTGAATACATACACCAAAAATTTTTTTTCAAAAAGAGGATTTGGGGGCCAGCATTAGGAAAAATACAATGGGATAGCTGTCTGAAAATGAAACCTCCCATTCTCATCTTTCCTACCCTCTGTTTGTTTCCCTAGTATGGAAATTTATTCAGTCGTATCCGACTTTTTGCCACCCCATGGACTATACAGTTCATGAACTTCTTCAGGCCAGAATACTAGAGTGGGTAGCTGTGCCCTTCTCCAGGGGATCTTCCCAACCCAGGGATTGAACCCAGTTCTCCCACATTGCAGGCAGATTCTTTACCAGCTGAGCCACCAGGGAAGCCTATTCCTGGCATTGATTCCTTTTCTCTTCAGGTCTTGTCCTTTTCTCTCTTTTTCAGTCCAGAAGACTGAATATTATTTTCAGCAATATATCCATTATCCTAAATTTACCCTCATGAAATGATTTGTCAAGTTCACTAGTTTGTTTTAATAGAATTTTACCTGCCTTCCATTAAGCTTGTCTTTTTCCCCCTGATTTTCATCTCTGCTGACTCTGTAGCCAATGTATTCAGTGATCTTCAACTCTTTCACTTTCTAAAGGCAATCTTGGATCCACCCAATTCTCTGAGTACTGAATCCAGAAATAAGTGGGTCTTGTGTATATTGTGTGCGTTATGTTGTGCATTGCTTTCCCTGGTGTCTCAGATGGTAAAGTGGCTGCCTGCAATGCGGGAGACCTGGGTTCGATCCCTGGGTTGGGAAGATCCTCTGGAGAAGGAAATGGCAACCCACTCTAGTACTCTTGCTTGGAAAATTCCATGGATGGAGGAGCCTGGTAGGCTACAGCCCAGGCGTCGCAGAGTCGGACACAACTGAGTGACTTCACTTTTCTGTATATTAGTTTCCAATGCTCTTAGAGTTATAGGGTTCTCAGAGAAGCCTAGTTACTTTCAAGTGATCCAAGGGACCAAGTCATTCTGAGCTTAGTTCAGAATAATTTGTTTCACTAGGTTAATCTTGGTTCTGACCCTGCCTTTTCTAGCACGTTCCTCCAATTGGCCAGGGGCCAGGGCTGGGCTTGAGCTCCTGGAATCTTTTAAGAGAGGAATTAATTAATCTGGCCGGAGATTAAACCAAACTGGAGATGGTAAAGTTCTTCAAATTTTGCAACCACTGCCTGGGGGAATTGCAGGGGTGCAGTGGGCATCTTTTTTTCATCTTCCTAAAAAGGGAAATTAAAATATATGCAAAATATTTTGCATTTTCTGAGAAAAAATTTAAGGGAAAACACATATAGCACAATTTGGCTTTCCCTAAACTAGTCAAATCAGTTGTATCTTTATTAACTGTAAAGATGTAACTTGCACACTAGTCAATTTTCTAGTTATACTGACTTTTAAGTGTCTGTAGTTTTAGTTACAAAGGGAATTGCAGTGAATCACTTTTTAAGGTGTCTACAATGATTATAGGTTTCGCCTATTAAGGAGAACCAAAGAACAGAAGAATCCATCAATAGTAGAATAAAATAATGAAGCAATCATCAAATCTTAATGTCCCCTACAGCATCAAACTGATATTTATTTTCAGAAAAGATTCTGAGAAATTAAAAGTACAGGAGGAAAACATTCAGCACATATTTGCTGAGTATCTGTTTTCTATCCTGAGTTTTTTCAATAAACACCATTAAAACATTCTCATTTATTGTTTTCACTTTTGAACACGCCAATGTACTTTAAAAGTTTTTCCTTCTATTGATTTCTTTTTTATTGAGGCAACAGTTTATAACATCAGAAGTTTCATTTGTTCAACATTACAGTTCTACTTCTAAATACACTATAGTTGTCTCACCACCAAAAACTGAGTTTTAATCCGGCACACTACAGTGCAACCCCTTTACCCGTTTCCCACTCCTACTCCTCACCCCATCCCTCCCACTCTAGCAACCAGTACTCTGTTCTCTTTATCTACGTGTCTATTTTTGGTTTATTCATTTGTGTTGTTTCTTTGTGTTTTATATTCCACTCAAGAGTGAAATCATAAGATATTTGTCCCTCTCCATCTGACTTATTTCATTTAGCGTGATACCCTCAAGGTTGTTGCAAATGGAAATTTTCCCCTACGTTTCCTAAGCATTTGTATTTATCAGTCTTCTCATTAATATTTTTGTCTTTGATGTCACACATTGAAAAGTTTTCCTCTCCTAAGACTATATAGTCACTTACATTTTATTCTAGTATAATTATGATCTTATTTTTTGCATTTTAATATTTAAACCATCTGGGATTCATTTTGGTGCCTTGTACATTGTAGTAATTTAACTTAATATTTTTCCACATAGTTAGCTAGTAGTCTTAATCAGAAATTAGGTAGTCCATTTTTTTCTTTTATGATTTGAGATGTTAGCTTATCATGTGCTAATATTTATATCTTTTGAAAAAGCACAAGCTGGAATCAAGATTGCCAGGAGAAATATCCATAACCTCAGATATGCAGATGACACCACCCTTATGGCAGAAGTGTAGAGGAACTAAAAAGCCTCTTGATGAAGGTGAAAGAGGAGAGTGAAAAAGTTGGCTTAAAGCTCAACATTCAGAAAACGAAGATCATGGCGTCTGGTCCCATCACTTCATGGGAAATAGATGGGGAAACAGTGGAAACAGTGTCAGACTTTATTTTTTGGGGCTCCAAAATCACTGCAGAGGGTGACTGCAGCCATGAAATTAAAAGATGCTTACTCCTTGGAAGGAAAGTTATGACCAACCTAGATAGCATATTCAAAAGCAGAGATATTACTTTGCCAACAAAGGTCCATCTAGTTAAGGCTATGGTTTTTCCTGTGGTCATGTATGGATGTGAGAGTTGGACTGTGAAGAAGGCTGAGTGTCGAAGAATTGATGCTTTTGAACTGTGGTGTTGGAGAAGACTCTTGAGAGTCCCTTGGACTGCAAGGAGATCCAACCAGTCCATTCTGAAGGAGATCAGCCTTGGGATTTCTTTGGAAGGAATGATGCTAAAGCTGAAACTCCAGTACTTTGGCCACCTTATGTAAAGAGTTGACTCATTGGAAAAGCCTCTGATGCTGGGAGGGACTGGGGGCAGGAGGAGAAGGGGACGACAGAGGATGAGATGGCTGGATGGCATCACTGACTCAATGGACGTGAGTCTGAGTGAACTCCGGGAGTTGGTGATGGACAGGGAGGCCTGGTGTGCTGTGATTCATGGGGTCGCAAAGAGTCGGACACGACTGAGCGATTGAACTGAACTGAATTCTTTACAGTATTTATATTCTCTTTCATAGTTTATTTTTGACATTTGCATTAAGTTTAATAAGTATTATCTAAGTTTGTTCTAAAACTTCTGAGATGTGGATTTGATCACTGGGATGGGAAGATTCCCTGGAGTATGTAGGAACTGTCAACCAACTCCAGTATAATTGCTTGGAAAATTCCATGGACAGAGGAGCCTAGCAGACTATAGTCCATGGGGTCACAAATAGTCAGACATGACTGAACAAACACATGTGCATGCTAAAACATCTAGGTCAGCTGATGTATATTTTCAGTTAAAAATATTAGAAAGGATAAATGATTTCTTTTCTCTCTTTATCCTATGTGTCAAAGAACAGGCCTTTGTGCTATTTTTATACATTAGAAACAGTAGGGATAAGTATGGAATTTGTAGACTTATTGTTGTAGGAATGAGGACAATGATAGCTGAAAATTTTTCTCTTTTAGGAAACTAAAAGTAGAATAAAATAGTATTTGTTTATTTCCCTATATGAAATTTGTGTGATTTTTCTTTCCTTTCTAAATTCAAAATGTTGACCTAATTAAGTCATTTCATTAATTTTGCATCATACTTTATAAACTTTTAAATTCTAAGGATCTTAATTCTGAGTCTCCCAACAGTTTGGTGCTGCTGCTGCTGCTAAGTCGCTTCAGTCGTGTCCGACTCTGTGCGACCCCATGGACTGCAGCCTACCAGGCTTCTCCATCCATGGGATTCTCCAGGCAAGAACACTGGAGTGGGTTGCCATTTCCTTCTCCAATGCATGAAAGTGGAAAGTGAAAGGGAAGTCGCTCAGTTGTGTCTGACTCTTAGCAACCCCATGGACTGCAGCCTACCAGGCTCCTCCATCCATGGGATTTTCTGGGCAACAGTACTGGAGTGGGGTGCCATTGCCTTCTCCCTTTGAGATTATGTTCTAATATTTTTTTTACATATCCTGTCCTGTTTGCAATGTGTTAATGCTCTGAGCTTCAAGCAACTTAAAGTCAAGTTTATGTTTCAGATCTGTATATTTCCAGATCCTCAGTGCAGTGCTGGGCCAGAGAAGATGATGAATAAAAGTGTATTGTATTATATTGCAATAAACTTACTCAAAGTAAGAAAAATGTAAAATTATTACAAAATAATTTCCTGTGGCAACAGTAATTATATCTGGAAAAGATCAGTTTCCATTCTAGTCTCAAAGGCAATGCCAAAGAATGTTCAAACTACCATACAGTTGCACTCATTTCACATGATAGCAAGGTAATGTTCAAAATCCTTCCAGCTAGTCTTCACTAGTACATGAACTGAGAACTTCCAGATGTACAAGATGGATTTTAAAAAGGCAGAGAAATCAGAGATCAAATTGCCAATACATGCTGGATCACAGAAAAAGCAAGGGAATTCCAAAAGAATATGTACTTCTGCTTCCTTGACTATACTAAAGCCTTTGATTGTGTGTATCACAACAAACTGTGGGAAATTCTTAAAGAGATGGGAATACTGGACCACCTTACCTGTTTCCTGAAAAACCTGTATTCTGGTCAAGAAGCAACAGTTAGAGCCAGACATGAAACAAAAGTCTGGTCCAAAATTGGGAAAGGAGTGTGACAGGTTGTACATTGTCACCCTGCTTATTTAATTTATATGCAGAGTACATCGTATGAAATCCAGGCTGGATGAATCACAGACTGGAATCAAGGTTCCCAGGAAAAACATCAACAACCTCAGATATGCAGATGATACCACTCTAATGGCAGAAAGTGAAGAGAAACTAAAGAGCCTCTTGATGAAGATGAAAGAGGAGAGTGAAAAGTTTGGCTTGAAATTCAGTATTAAAAAAACTAAGATCATGGCATCTGGTCCCATTACTTCATGGCAAATAGAAGGAGAATAAGTGGAAACAGCAATGGATTTGATTTTCTTGGGCTACAAAATCAGTGCAGATGGTGACCGCAGCCATGAAATTAAAAGATACTTACTCCTTGGAAGAAAAGCTATGCCTGACCTAGACAGCATATTAAAAAGCAGAGACATTACTTTGCCAACCAAGGTCTGTCTAGTCAAAGCTATGGCTTTTCCAGTGGTCATGTACGAATGTGAGAGTTGGACCATAAAGATGGGTGAGCACAGAAGAATTGATGCTTTCAAACTGTGATGCTGGAGAAGACTCTTGAGAGTCCCTCAGACTACAAGATTTTTTATTTTTTTATTTTTAAACTTTACATAATTGTATTAGTTTTGCCAAATATCAAAATTAATCCACCACAGGTATACATGTGTTCCCCATCCTGAACCCTCCTCCCTCCTCCCTCCCCATACCATCCCTCTGGGTCGTCCCAGTGCACTAGCCCCAAGCATCCAGTATCGTGCATCGAACCTGGACTGGCATCTCGTTTCATACATGATATTTTACATGTTTCAAAGCCATTCTCCCAAATCTCCCCACCCTCTCCCTCTCCCACAGAGTCCATAAGACTGTTCTATACATCAGTGTCTCTTTTGCTGTCTCGTACACAGGGTTATTGTTACTGTCTTTCTAAATTCCATATATATGCGTTAGTATACTGTATTGGTGTTTTTCCTTCTGGCTTACTTCACTCTGTATAATAGGTTCCAGTTTCATCCACCTCATTAGAACTGCTTCAAAGGTATTCTTTTTAAGGGCTGAGTAATACTCCATTGTGTATATGTACCACTGCTTTCTTATCCATTCATCTGCTGATGGACATCTAGGTTGCTTCCATGTCCTGGCTATTATAAACAGTGCTGCGATGAACATTGGGGTACACGTGTCTCTTTCCCTTCTGGTTTCCTCAGTGTGTATGCCCAGCAGTGGGATTGCTGGATCATAAGGCAGTTCTATTTCCAGTTTTTTAAGGAATCTCCACACTGTTCTCCATAGTGGCTGTACTAGTTTGTATTCCCACCAACAGTGTAAGAGGGTTCCCTTTCTCCACACCCTCTCCAGCATTTATTGCTTGTAGACTTTTGGATCACAGCCATTCTGACTGGCGTGAAATGGTACCTCATAGTGGTTTTGATTTGCATTTCTCTGATAATGAGTGATGTTGAGCATCTTTTCATGTGTTTGTTAGCCATCTGTATGTCTTCTTTGGAGAAATGTCTATTTAGTTCTTTGGCTCATTTTTTGATTGGGTCATTTATTTTTCTGGAGTTGAGCTGTAGGAGTTGCTTGTATATTTTTGAGATTAGCTGTTTGTCAGTTGCTTCATTTGCTATTATTTTCTCCCATTCTGAAGGCTGTCTTTTCACCTTGCTAATAGTTTCCTTTGATGTGCAGAAGCTTTTAAGGTTAATTAGGTCCCATTTGTTTATTTTTGCTTTTATTTCCAATATTCTGGGAGGTGGGTCATAGAGGATCCTGCTGTGATGTATGTCAGAGAGTGTTTTGCCTATGTTCTCCTCTAGGAGTTTTATAGTTTCTGGTCTTACGTTTAGATCTTTAATCCATTTTGAGTTTATTTTTGTGTATGGTGTTAGAAAGTGGTCTAGTTTCATTCTTTTACAAGTGGTTGACCAGATTTCCCAGCACCACTTGTTAAAGAGATTGTCTTTAATCCATTGTATATTCTTGCCTCCTTTGTCAAAGATAAGGTGTCCATATGTGTGTGGATTTATCTCTGGGCTTTCTATTTTGTTCCATTGATCTATATTTCTGTCTTTGTGCCAGTACCATACTGTCTTGATAACTGTGGCTTTGTAGTAGAGCCTGAAGTCAGGCAGGTTGATTCCTCCAGTTCCATTCTTCTTTCTCAGGATCGCTTTGGCTATTCGAGGTTTTTTGTATTTCTATACAAATTGTGAAATTATTTGTTCTAGCTCTGTGAAGAATACTGTTGGTAGCTTGATAGGGATTGCATTGAATCTATAAATTGCTTTGGGTAGTATACTCATTTTCACTATATTGATTCTTCCAATCCATGAACATGGTACATTTCTCCATCTATTAGTGTCCTCTTTGATTTCTTTCACCAGTGTTTTATAGTTTTCTATATATAGGTCTTTAGTTTCTTTAGGTAGATATATTCCTAAGTATTTTATTCTTTCCATTGCAATGGTGAATGGAATTGTTTCCTTAATTTCTCTTTCTGTTTTCTCATTATTAGTGTATGGGAATGCAAGGGATTTCTGTGTGTTGATTTTATATCCTGCAACTTTACTATAGTCATTGATTAGTTCTAGTAATTTTCTGGTGGAGTCTTTAGGGTTTTCTATGTAGAGGATCATGTCATCTGCAAACAGTGAGAGTTTTACTTCTTCTTTTCCATTTACTTCTTCTTTTTATTTTTCTGCTCTGATTGCTGTGGCCAAAACTTCCAAAACTATGTTGAACAGTAATGGTGAAAGTGGGCACCCTTGTCTTGTTCCAAACCAATCAATCCTAAAGGAAATCAGTCCTGAAGATTCACTGGAAGGACTGATGCTAAAGCTGAAGCTCCAATACTTTGGCCACCTGATGCAAAGGCCAATTCATTGGAAAAGACTCTGATCCTGGGAAAGAGTGAGGGCAGCAGGGGAGGGGGACAACAGAGGATGAGATGATTGAATGGCATCATCGACTCAATGGACATGAGTTTGAGCAAACTCCAGAAGATAATGAAAGACAGGGAAGCCTAAAGAGCTGCAGTCCATGGGACTGCAAAGAATTGGATAAAACTTAGTGACTTAGCAACATAAAATGACTGATGTAGACCATAGTATTAGCTCTGGAGTCTTTCTAGAAATTATGATATTACATATAAAAATTTTAGACCAGAACTTTTAATGTTATCGTGTAACTTTAAAATCAAGCAAGCCCAGCCCAGCCCCATCCCAGCACCCCGACACTCCATTGTAGTGGTGGTTGAAAGGTAATAAAGTGTTGAAACAGTGACTAGTATTTGCTGAGCATTTTAGGCAGAAGGACCACATCAAAGGCTCACATACATTATCTCATTTCACTTTCTCTACAAATTTGTTAGGCCTTGTATTTGCTGATGATGGGACTAAAGTGCAGAGAATCAAAAGTCCCTTCTAATCTTCAATAATTGTTACATCCCTCAATAGTAAGTAGCAGAGTTGAGACTTGAGGCCAGATCTGGTTAATTCCAAAGTCTGTGATCTCACCATTAAACTGAACTGAATGGCTTTTTCTTTTTTCAATTGTCTCACTGTTCATGTCCAATGACACTGTAAAGTTCTTGGCTCCATATACATAATGTTTTTCCTTTTTTTTTTTTTTCAGTTTCCAGGACTCTGATCTGGCTCCATAGAACCTGAATATTTAGAATTAGAAGCCATGAAAACAGGAGGCTTACCTTGGCTCTAAAACTAAAAAGTCAATGTTATCACCTTTATTTTCTTTATATTTGCTTTTATCCACATCATTACATGCCTATTGTTTGAAGTGGCCAAAAAGAAGCAGAAGTGGGGCATGGTCCCTGTCTGTAAGAGAGTTACAGTCTGGTTACATAGGACAGTATGTGAAGATAGAGACATCACCCCACATTGTTTCTTTTTAAGCTGTTCACCCATGTAATAGCTTGGTGTGATGTTTCAAGTTGCTCTTCAAGATTCTTAGGAAGATAAGGAGATTCTAATGCTGAAATGGTTGTTCCTAATCATTCTTTATTCCAATCCCCTCAAGACCAAATCTTGGCCCATTGCAAGGGAATTTAGTTTCCTAGATTGCCCTCCTAGGTTCTCCAAAGCTAGGATATTATGAGATGCTATGTGCGTGGTGAGAAATCTGAGCTTTCAGTCTTACGTTAGATCATAATGCCTTGGAAGGGAAGTGGATCATGGTGAGTTTTTTTTCTCTGTCTTATTTGTTGGTGACAAAGCTGCCTTAAGGAGTGGCAGGGATAGCAGAGATTATGACAAAGATGAGCAGAACAGTATGGCATATTAATTAAGGAGCTGAGCTTCAGATTCAGAATGTTCTGGTCCCAAGCCCCTTCTCCATCAGTTATCAGCTCTATGACCTTAGACAAGTTTCTTAAAATCCTCTAAGCCTCATTGTTCTCACAGTTTACATTGAGTAAATACTTAAATGATAGTTATAAATTTTAATATGAATTCACAGACTGTCTTGGAATATTTTATTTTTCCACTTAGCATTAATTTTTCCTTCTTTTGATAACAGTGATGTTGATTTTCTTACCTGTCCCTTGGTGTAATTGCCAAAGTGCTCAGTTCTCATTAAAAAGAGATGGACATACGGCTGGAGCTAAGCCAATTAGACTCTCTTTTGGGGACTTTGAACCTTGAATTGACACTCTCAAGAGACTGTCCTTGGGTGTCTGCTGTCTGGATCACCAGAGCTGCAACAATTGCTGTCTCCTTTAAAATTTAGTACTTTGATGACCTAATGTCCTTCTATGAAAATCCTCTTCTGCAAAAAGTTGGCCAGGCTTCATGTTGTTTACAACCAAAGAATCCTGCCTGCTAACACCTAGCCAATGTTTTCTACTCTTGTGTGAGTGATTTCTTTATCCTTGATTTACTCCAAAAAACCATTTTATCAATTACTGTGGTTCTAAGCATTCCTCTTGAAAGTCATTTAATAGCCATCCTAGTCTTGTATATTATCTAATACTTCATTTTGAAGTGCACTCATTTCCTCCAAAATGTTTCTGAGCAAATCTAAACCCCATAACATCTGTGGTTGCCCCATTCATTACTGAGAATCATGAATCTGTCTTCTCCATGGCTTGGTGTACCTCTGCTGCTGCCCTATCTGTTCTCCAGACTGAACATGCCCAGGGTTTTCATCTGCTCTCATAAGGTTTCATTTCCAAACCTTTTATTATGTTGGTTTCCCTCCTCTGAACTCCTTCCAGTTAGCTGGGAAGCAAGCACTCTCCACTAATACCATGTTATCATGGAGACCATGGAGGTCACATGCTGTCCAAGAGGTAACCATGTAACCCCACAGGCATGGATTTTTTCTTCGTGCCGGAGGTAGCTGTGAATCTCTTGGGTCTCCTGCCCAGGCATACCCTGAGCATGCAACAAGTGCGAAGGGGTTAGCAGGCAGGTACCCACGTGTTCAGGGAAAGAGTCACTACTTATTCGAGCAGCACTAATCAGTTCAACTTTTTTTGTGGCCACTTTGAACTGCAGCCTTCTTCCTAAATCAAAACACCAAACCTGGGTGATAGCTAACAATTACTGAGTTCTTATGATGAACTAGGGATTGTGCCAAATGCTTAATGTTTATGAACTCATTTAGCCCTTACAATAACCCTTTACATTAGGTGATGATTACACTTCACAGTTAAGGAAACTGAATTACACTGGCCTCAGCTTAGGAAACAATACAGAGAGTACTTGAGCCCCTGGATTTGACTGTGAAGCCCCCTTAACTACAGCCTTTAAATGTTTCAGTGTTTAAGAGGAACAAGCTAGCAAATGTTGGACAAAATATTAGGAGGGGCATGTACTTTCTTTTAAGGCATAGTTTTATAATTCATATAGCATGGAAAAATGATTTCATAGAAAAAGTGTGAAAAATAACATGCATATTTCCTTTTCTGGAGATTAAAAATGACTATGGAGTATTGATGGCTTTTAAAAATCCTGATATGTAGAAACCTGTTAACCCACATTCATTTTCTACATTTATTTTAATAGAGAACTCCCCTGCTTCACTAAAGAATTCAAAAACATAGGCTTAACTGCTAGCTAGGGTGCTACACTAAGCTATGCATCAGTATCAGTTCAGTTCAGTTGCTCAGTCGTGTCTGACTCTTTGCGACCCCATGAACCGCAGCATGCCAGGCCTCCCTGTCCATCACCAACTCCCGGAATTTACCCAAATTCATGTCCATTGAGTTGGTGATGCCATCTAACCATCTTATCCTCTGTCGACCCCTTCTCCTCATGCCTAGGGTCTTTTCAAATGAGTCAGCTCTTCACATCAGGTGGCCAAAATACTGGAGTTTCAGCTTCAACATCAGTCCTTCCGATTTCCCTTAGGATGGACTGGTTGGATCTCCTTGCAGTCCAAGGGACTCTCAAGAGTCTTCTCCAACACCACAGTTCAAAAGCATCAATTCTTCGGCGCTCAGCCCTCCTTGTAGCCCAACTCTCACATCCATACATGACCACTGGAAAAACCATAGCCTTGACTAGACAGACCTTTGTTGACAAAATAATGTCTCTGCTTTTTAATATGCTGTCTAGGTTGGTCATAACTTTCCTTCCAAGGAGTAAACATCTTTTAATTCATGGGTGCAATCACCATCTGCAGTGATTTTGGAGCCCCCAAAAATAAAGTCAGCCACGGTTTTCACTGTTTCCCTATCTATTTGCCATGAAGTGATGGGACTGACTGCCATGATCTTCGTTTTCTGAATATTGAGCTTTAAGCCAACTTTTTCACTCTCCTCTTTCACTTTCCTCAAGAGGCTTTTTAGTTCCTCTTCAATTTCTGCCATAAGGGTGGTGTCATCTGCATATCTGAGGTTATTGATATTTCTCCTGGCAATATTGAATCCAGCTTGTGCTTCATCCAGCCCAGCATTTCTCATGATGTATTTTGCATATATGTTAAATAAGCTATACATAGAGGACCTTTACTTATTGTAACATTGCAATATCTTAATATTTCAATTTTATAGCAGAAGAAATAAAATCTCAGAGAGATTTACCTCTTCAAATGTTGTGTATGGGTAAATTACCAAGGAAAGGTTTTCTACTAATTCTCTTATGAATTTAATGTCCTTGCTCTGCTTGCATGCTTAAAATATTTCTTTCCCCACCTAAGACCTCAAATGAAGAAAATTCAGTGTTAATGGTTGTTATTGGCTTATCTTTTTGGATGTCTTGGTCATGTGATGATAGCATGATGAAAAAGAAAGAACATCAGTTTGGTGTCTGGAAATTTTAGGCTAGATAAATTATTGAAACTATCAAAGTGTTCTTTAAAGTGATTGTACTATTTTTCATTTCTGATTACCAAGCCTGAGAACTCTTCTTTCATATTCTCACCTACATGCTATTGTTAATCTTTAAATTTTTGGTATTCTAGTAAGTGTGTGGGTATCTCATCATGATTTTAATTTGCATTTTCCATGTAACTAATGTTGTTTAGTTACTTTTTTTTTTTGCAGATTCTTAGAAGTCCTTTATTTTCACAACTTAGATTCTAGCAGCATTGCCTATATCTCTCATCTCCCCTTACACCTCTCGTCCATTTTTTTTTTTCTCACAAATTGCTTTAAAATGAAGCAGATTAGCTATCTTTTTGTCTCTGTACTTTACCATCCAATACCCTTTGGGTTTTAGATTTTCTTTCTTTTTTTTTAAATTTTATTTTATTTTTAAACTTCACAATATTGTATTGGTTTTGCCAAATATCGAAATGAATCTGCCACAGGTATACATGTGTTCCCCATCCTGAACCCTCCTCCCTCCTCCCTCCCCATACCATCCCTCTGGGTCGTCCCAGTGCACCAGCCCCAAGCATCCAGTATCCTGCATTGAACCTGGACTGGCAACTCGTTCCATATATGATATTATACGTATTTCAATGCCATTCTCCCAAATCATCCCACCCTCTCCCTCTCCCACAGAGTCCATAAGACTGTTCTATACATCAGTGTCTTTTTTGCTGTCTCATATACAGGGTTATTGTTACCATCTTTCTAAATTCCATATATATGTGTTAGTATACTGTATTGGTGTTTTTCTTTCTGGCTTACTTCACTCTGTATAATAGGTTCCAGTTTCATCCACCTCATTAGAACTGCTTCAAATGAATTCTTTTTAAGGGCTGAGTAATACTCCATTGTGTATATGTACCACTGCTTTCTTATCCATTCATCTGCTGATGGGCATCTAGGTTGATTCCATGTCCTGGCTATTATAAACAGTGCTGCGATGAACATTGGGGTACACGTGTCTCTTTCCATTCTGGTTTCCTCAGTGTGTATGCCCAGCAGTGGGATTGCTGGATCATAAGGCAGTTCTTTTTTTTTTTTTTTTTTTTATTTAAATTTTATTTTACACATGCTCCCCATCCTGAACCCTCCTCCCTCCCAACCTCCCCATACCATCCCCCTGGGCCTTCCCAGCGCACCAGCCCCAAGCATCCAGCATCGTGCACTGAACCTGGACTGGCATCTCGTTTCATACATGATATTTCACATGTTTCAATGCCATTCTCCCAAATCTTCCCACCCTCTCCCACAGAGTCCATAAGACTGTTCTATACATCAGTGTCTCTTTTGCTGTCTCGTGTACAGGGTTATCGTTACCATCTTTCTAAATTCCATATATATGCGTTAGTATACTGTATTTATGTTTTTCCTTCTGGCTTACTTCACTCTGTATAATAGGCTCCAGTTTCATCCACCTCATTAGAACTGATTCAAATGTATTCTTTTTAATGGCTGAGTAATACTCCATTGTGTATATGTACCAAAGCTTTCTTATCCATTCATCTGCTGATGGGCATCTAGGTTGCTTCCACGTCCTGGCTATTATAAACAGTGCTGCGATGAACATTGGGGTACACGTGTCTCTTTCCCTTCTGGTTTCCTCAGTGTGTATGCCCAGCAGTGGGATTGCTGGATCATAAGGCAGTTCTATTTCCAGTTTTTTAAGGAATCTCCACACTGTTCTCCATAGTGGCTGTACTAGTTTGCATTCCCACCAACAGTGTAAGAGGGTTCCCTTTTCTCCACACCCTCTCCAGCATTTATTATTTGTAGACTTTTGGATCGCAGCCATTCTGACTGGTGTGAAATGGTACCTCATAGTGGTTTTGATTTGCATTTCTCTGATAAAGAGTGATGTTGAGCATCTTTTCATGTGTTTGTTAGCCATCTGTATGTCTTCTTTGGAGAAATGTCTATTTAGATCTTTGGCCCATTTTTTGATTGGGTCATTTATTTTTCTGGAGTTGAGCTGTAGGAGTTGCTTGTATATTTTTGAGATTAGTTGTTTGTCGGTTGCTTCATATGCTATTATTTTCTCCCATTCTGAAGGCTGTCTTTTCACCTTGCTAATAGTTTCCTTTGATGTGCAGAAGCTTTTAAGTTTAATTAGGTCCCATTTGTTTATTTTTGCTTTTATTTCCAATATTCTGGGAGGTGGGTCATAGAGGATCCTGCTGTGATGTATGTCAGAGAGTGTTTTGCCTATGTTCTCCTCTAGGAGTTTTATAGTTTCTGGTCTTATGTTGAGATCTTTAATCCATTTTGAGTTTATTTTTGTGTATGGTGTTAGAAAGTGTTCTAGTTTCATTCTTTTACAAGTGGTTGACCAGATTTCCCAGCACCACTTGTTAAAGAGATTGTCTTTAATCCACTGTATATTCTTGCCTCCTTTGTCAAAGATAAGGTGTCCATATGTGTGTGGATTTATCTCTGGGCTTTCTATTTTGTTCCATTGATCTATATTTCTGTCTTTGTGCCAGTACCATACTGTCTTGATAACTGTGGCTTTGTAGTAGAGCCTGAAGTCAGGTAGGTTGATTCCTCCAGTTCCATTTTTCTTTCTCAAGATCGCTTTGGCTATTCGAGGTTTTTTGTATTTCCATACAAATTGTGAAATTATTTGTTCTAGCTCTGTGAAGAATACTGTTGGTAGCTTGATAGGGATTGCATTGAATCTATAAATTGCTTTGGGTAGTATACTCATTTTCACTATATTGATTCTTCCAATCCATGAACATGGTATATTTCTCCATCTATTAGTGTCCTCTTTGATTCCTTTCACCAGTGTTTTATAGTTTTCTATATATAGGTCTTTAGTTTCTTTAGGTAGATATATTCCTAAGTATTTTATTCTTTTCGTTGCAATGGTGAATGGAATTGTTTCCTTAATTTCTCTTTCTGTTTTCTCATTATTAGTGTATAGGAATGCAAGGGATTTCTGTGTGTTGATTTTATATCCTGCAACTTTACTATAATCATTGATTAGTTCTAGTAATTTTCTGGTGGAGTCTTTAGGGTTTTCTATGTAGAGGATCATGTCATCTGCAAATAGTGAGAGTTTTACTTCTTCTTTTCCAATTTGGATTCCTTTTATTTCTTTTTCTGCTCTGATTGCTGTAGCCAAAACTTCCAAAACTATGTTGAATAGTAATGGTGAAAGTGGGCACCCTTGTCTTGTTCCTGACTTTAGAGGAAATGCTTTCAATTTTTCACCATTAAGGATAATGTTTGCTGTGGGTTTGTCATATATAGCTTTTATTATGTTGAGGTATGTTCCTTCTATTCCTGCTTTCTGGAGAGTTTTTATCATAAATGGGTGTTGAATTTTGTCAAAGGCTTTCTCTGCATCTATTGAGATAATCATATGGTTTTTGTTTCTCAATTTGTTAATGTGGTGTATTACATTGATTGATTTGCGGATATTGAAGAATCCTTGCATCCCTGGGATAAAGCCCACTTGGTCATGGTGTATGATCTTTTTAATGTGTTGTTGGATTCTGATTGCTAGAATTTTGTTTAGGATTTTTGCATCTATGTTCATCAGTGATATTGGCCTATAGTTTTCTTTTTTTGTGGCATCTTTGTCAGGTTTTGGTATTAGGGTGATGGTGGCCTCATAGAATGAGTTTGGAAGTTTACCTTCCTCTGCAATTTTCTGGAAGAGTTTGAGCAGGATAGGTGTTAGCTCTTCTCTAAATTTTTGGTAGAATTCAGCCGTGAAGCCGTCTGGACCTGGGCTTTTATTTGCTGGAAGATTTTTGATTACAGTTTCAATTTCCATGCTTGTGATGGGTCTGTTAAGATTTTCTATTTCTTCCTGGTCGAGTTTTGGAAAGTTGTACTTTTCTAAGAATTTGTCCATTTCTTCCTCGTTGTCCATTTTATTGGCATATAATTGTTGATAATAGTCTCTGATGATCCTTTGTATTTCTATGTTGTCTGTTGTGATCTCTCCACTGTCATTTCTAATTTTATTGATTTGATTTTTCTCCCTTTGTTTCTTGATGAGTCTGGCTAATGGTTTGTCAATTTTATTTATCCTTTCAAAGAACCAGCTTTTGGCTTTGTTGATTTTTGCTATGGTCTCTTTTGTTTCTTTTGCATTTATTTCTGCTCTAATTTTTAAGATTTCTTTCCTTCTACTAACCCTGGGGTTCTTCATTTCTTCCTTTTCTAGTTGCTTTAGGTGTAGAGTTAGGTTATTTATTTGACTTTTTTCTTGTTTCTTGAGGTGTGCCTGTATTGCTATGATCTTTCCCCTTAGGACTGCTTTTACTGTGTCCCACAGGTTTTGGGTTGTTGTGTTTTCATTTTCATTCGTTTCTATACAAATTTTGATTTCTTTTTTGATTTCTTCTGTGATTTGTTGGTTATTCAGCAGCGTGTTGTTCAGCCTCCATATGTTGGAATTTTTAATAGTTTTTCTCCTGTAATTGAGATCTAATCTTACTGCATTGTGGTCAGAAAAGATGCTTGGAATGATTTCTATTTTTTTGAATTTACCAAGGCTAGCTTTATGGCCCAGGATGTGATCTATCCTGGAGAAGGTTCCATGTGCGCTTGAGAAAAAGGTGAAATTCATTGTTTTGGGATGAAATGTCCTATAGATATCAATTAGGTCTAAATGGTCTATTGTATCGTTTAAAGTTTGTGTTTCCTTGTTAATTTTCTGTTTAGTTGATCTATCCATAGGTGTGAGTGGGGTATTAAAGTCTCCCATTATTATTGTGTTATTGTTAATTTCTCCTTTCATACTTGTTAGCATTTGTCTTACATACTGCGGTGCTCCCGTGTTGGGTGCATATATATTTATAATTGTTATATCTTCTTCTTGGATTGATCCTTTGATCATTATGTAGTGACCTTCTTTGTCTCTTTTCACAACCTTTGTTTTAAAGTCTGTTTTATCTGATATGAGTATTGCTACTCCTGCTTTCTTTTGGTCCCTATTTGCATGGAAAATCTTTTTCCAGCCCTTCACTTTCAGTCTGTATGTGTCCCCTGTTTTGAGGTGGGTCTCCTGTAGACAACATATGTAGGGGTCTTGTTTTTGTATCCATTCAGCCAGTCTTTGTCTTTTGGTTGGGGCATTCAACCCATTTACGTTTAAGGTAATTACTGATAAGTATGATCCCGTTGCCATTTACTTTATTGTTTGGGGTTCGAATTTATACACCATTTTTGTGTTTCCTGTCTAGAGAATATCCTTTAGTATTTGTTGTAGAGCTGGTTTGGTGGTGCAGAATTCTCTCAGCTTTTGCTTGTCTGAAAAGCTTTTGATTTCTCCTTCATACTTGAATGAAATCCTTGCTGGGTACAATAATCTGGGCTGTAGGTTATTTTCTTTCATCATTTTAAGTATGTCTTGCCATTCCCTCCTGGCTTGAAGAGTTTCTATTGAAAGATCAGCTGTTATCCTTATGGGAATTCCCTTGTGTGTTATTTGTTGTTTTTCCCTTGCTGCTTTTAATATTTGTTCTTTGTGTTTGATCTTCGTTAATTTGAGTAATATGTGTCTTGGGGTGTTTCGCCTTGGGTTTATCCTGTTTGGGATTCTCTGGGTTTCTTGGACTTGGGTGATTATTTCCTTCCCCAGTTTAGGGAAGTTTTCAACTATTATCTCCTCAAGTATTTTCTCATGATCTTTCTTTTTGTCTTCTTCTTCTGGAACCCCTATGATTCGAATGTTGTAGCGTTTAATATTGTCCTGGAGGTCTCTGAGATTGTCCTCATTTCTTTTAATTCGTTTTTCTTTTATTCTCTCTGATTCATTTATTTCTACCAATCTATCTTCTAGTTCACTAATCCTATCTTCTGCCTCTGTTATTCTACTATTTGTTGCCTCCAGAGTGTTTTTAATTTCATTTATTGCATTATTCATTGTATATTGACTCTTTTTTATTTCTTCTAGGTCCTTGTTAAACCTTTCTTGCATCTTCTCAATCCTTGTCTCCAAGCTATTTATCTGTGATTCCATTTTAATTTCAAGATTTTGGATCAATTTCACTATCATTATTCGGAATTCTTTATCAGGTAGATTCCCTATCTCTTCCTCTTTTGTTTGGTTTGGTGGGCATTTATCCTGTTCCTTTATCTGCTGGCTATTCCTCTGTCTCTTCATCTTGTTTAAATTGCTGAGTTTGGGGTGTCCTTTCTGTATTCTGGCAGTTTGTGGAGTTCTCTTTATTGTGGCTATTCCTCGCTGTGTGTGGGTTTGTACAGGTGGCTTGTCAAGGTTTCCTGGTTAGGGAAGCTTGTGTCAGTGTTCTGATGGGTGGAACTGTATTTCTTCTCTTTGTTCAGTCGCGCTGTGGGGAGGGAGGGAGGGATGCTGCAAGCAAATAACACTGGCGTGCGCTCGTAGTGCCTCAGCCACACTGGTTCTGCCCCCGCTCACTGCGCGTGTAGCCTCCCTGCCCACACTGCTCGGGCTCTAGGTTGTTCCGCCGGGAACAATCCGAGGCTGGCCCTGGGTTGTATGTACCTCCCAGGTCCAAGCCGCTCAGGTTCAGGCACTCGGGTAGTCCTCAGAGGCGCAGACTCAGTTGGGCCTGAGTGTTGTGCTCTTCCCAGGTCCGAGCAGCTCAAGTGATGAGGTGTTTGGCGAGCGCCAATGCTGCGACTTATCGCCTCCCCGCCACTCGGTTATCTGGGCGCAAAACCGGTGCACCTTCTTAGGCAGATGTTAACCGTCCAGACCCCCAAGAAGTTTTAATTAGCAAAGAAGCCTGCTTACAGTTTTATAGATAATGTCTCTCTGGGGCTGCGATTGCCCCCTTCCGGCTCTGGCTGCCTGTCACCGGAGGGGGAAGGTCTGCAGCCGGCTATCTCTGTTCAATTCTTTGTTCCGTGCGCGGGCCTGGCGGTCTTAGGTTGGGGCTGGCTTTTCGCGTGGTAGATATCCCACAGTCTGGTTTGTTAGCCCAAATTATTTCGCTCAGATAGTGCTTAGGGTATTCAGGCCAGATTCTTACTCTAAGCGATGCAGCCCGCGCTGCGCCTCCCTGCCCAGCCCCCGCTTGTTAATGGCGCCTACAGGCGTCTGCGCTGCTTCTCTGCTGGGGGAGTTACCGTAGGACTCGCAATCTTCGAGTTTTAATTGTTTATTTATTTTTTCTTCCTGTTATGTTGCCCTCTGTGCTTCCAAAGCTCGGCACAGATTCGGCAGTGAGAAGGTTTCCTGGTGTTTGGAAACTTCTCTCTTTTTAAGACTCCCTTCCCGGGACGGAGCTCCGTCCCTCCCTCTTTTGTCTCTTTTTTTGTCTTTTATAATTTTTCCTACCTCCTTTCGAAGAGTTGGATTGCTTTTCTGGGTGCCTGATGTCCTCTGCCGGCATTCAGAAGTTGTTTTGTGGAATTTACTCGACGTTTAAATGCTCTTTTGATGAATTTGTGGGGGAGAAAGTGTTCTCCCTGTCCTACTCCTCCGCCATCTTCCATAAGGCAGTTCTATTTCCAGTTTTTTAAGGAATCTCCACACTGTTCTCCATAGTGGCTGTACTAGTTTGCATTCCCACCAACAGTGTAAGAGGGTTCCCTTTTCTCCACACCCTCTCCAGCATTTATTGCTTGTAGACTTTTGGATCACAGCCATTCTGACTGGCGTGAAATGGTACCTCATAGTGGTTTTGATTTGCATTTCTCTGATAATGAATGATGTTGAGTATCTTTTCATGTGTTTGTTAGCCATCTGTATGTCTTCTTTGGAGAAATGTCTATTTAGTTCTTTGGCTCATTTTTTGATTGGTCATTTATTTTTCTGGAGTTGAGCTGTAGGAGTTGCTTGTATATTTTTTAGATTAGTTGTTTGTCAGTTGCTTCATTTGCTATTTGTTTAGTTACTTTTCGTGTTCTTATTTGATATAGATTCAAATTTTTTGCCCTTTAAAAATATCAGATTGATCGTCTTATTGCTGAATTGTGAGATTTCTTTATATATTTTCGATAGTAGACCTATTTCAAATGTATGTTTACAAATACTTTCTCTTAGCCTGTGACATATTGGCTACTTAAGGGCTTCCAATACACATTTAAACTTATTACTGTCTACTTTCAATTCATATACAGCATAGGACTCAAAACAAAATAGTTCAGTTTCCCCACTTTAGGGTTATTGTCATACATTTTATTATCACTTTCTATAAACCTAACAATTCACTGTTACTACTTTTGTTTAGATAGTCAATTATCTTTTAGTGAAGTTTCAAACTAAGAAAATATGTTTCTATTTATTCATATTTTTACCATTTCCAAGGCTCTTCATTTATTTCTGTATATCCAAATTACCATTTGACGTGATTTACTTTTCCTGAAGAACTTTCTTTAACATTTTCTATGGAGAAGTTCTCCTAATAACATTCTCTCAGATTTTCTGAAAAATTGAGATGTAATTGACATGTAACATCATTACAATTTTTTTCTTGTGATGAAAAATGTTAAGATTTGCTTTCTTAGCAACTTTCAAATATTCAATACTGTATTATTAACTAGAGTCATCACTATACATTTTGTCCTTATGACATTTATTTTTCTAACCAGATTTATTTTTCTAACTGGAAGTTTGTAACTTTTGAACACCTTTACCCACGTTACCCACCTCCCACCCATTTCTGCTGCCAAGTCACTTCAGTCGTGTCCGACTCTGTGTGACCCCAGAGACGGCAGCCCACCAGGCTCCCCCGTCCCTGGGATTCTCTAGGCAAGAACACTGGAGTGGGTTGCCATTGCCTTCTCCTCCCATTTCTAGTAATCACTAATCTATTCTCTATATCTATGCACTTGTTGTTGTTTCTTTTTTAGATTCTACATAAAAGTGAGATCATACAGATACAGTATTTGTCCTTTTCTGACTGACTTATTTCACTTAGCATAATGCCCTCAAGTTCTATCTTCACATTGTTGTGAATCAAAGATTTTCTTCTTTTTCATGGCTAAATATTATATTTACATTTATATATATTTGTGTGTGTAAGTTTCCCAGGTGGTGCTAGTGGTAAAGAGCCCACCTGCCAACGCTTGACACATAAGAGACCAGAGATGTGGGTTCAGTCCCGGAGTCGGGAGATCGCTGGAGAAGGAAATGGCAACCCACTCAAGTGTTCTTGCCTGGAGAATCCCATGGACAGGAGCCTGGTGGGTTACAGTCCACAGGGTCTCAAAGAGTTGGACATAACTGAGGTGAGTTAGCACAGCTCAGCACATGTGTGTGTGCATGTGTGACATTTTCTTTCTCCATTTATATGGATAAAACTTTTTAAGTTGGTGTTTTTGTTTTCTTCAAATAGCTACCTAGAAATAGAATTGATAAATTACATATGGTTCTACTTTTAATCTTTTGAGGAAACTTCATATTGCTTTCCATAGTGGCTACGCCAATTTACCTTCCCACCAACACTGCACAAGGGTTCCCTTTTCTCCATATTCTCTTCAATGCCTGTCATTTCCTATCTTATTGTAGATTTCATTGCGGCTTTGATTTGCATTTCCCTGATGATTAGTCATGTTGAACACTTTTTCATGTACCTGCGAGCCATTTGTATGTTTTCCTTGAAAAATTGTCTATTCAGATCCTCTGCCCATTTTAAAATTGGAATGTCTATAATTTTTGCTATTGAGTTGTATGCATTCTTTATATATTTTAGATATTAACTCTTTATTAGATACAAGATTTGCAAATATTTTCTCCTGTTTTCTAGGTTACCTTTGCATTTCACTGATGGTTTCTTTTGCTATGCAGAAGTTTTTTAGTTGGACATATTTCTACATGTTTATTTTTGCTTTTGTTGCTTTTGCTTTGTTGTCAAATCCAAAATATCATGCCATGATCTGTGTCAAGGAGTTGCCACCTATTTTTCTTTATGAGTTTTATGGTTTCAGTTCTTATGTTCAAGTCTTTAATTCATTTTGAATTAGTTTTTGTGTATGGTGTAAGAGAGTGGTCCACTTTCATTCTTCTGCCTATGGCTGTACAGTTTTCCTAATACCATTTATTGAAGAGTTGGTCCTGTCCCCATTGTATATTTTTGGTTCCTTTGTGGTAAATTAACTGATCATATTGAGTTGGTTTATTTCTGGGTTCCCTATTCTGTCTTGTTGATCTATGTGTCTGTTTTTATGCTAGTACTACACTATTTTCTTTATTATAGCTTTGTATAGATTGAAATCAGGAAGCATGATACCGCCACATTTTTTTTTTAATGTAGATGTTAAAGTCCTAACTAAAATTTCTGTAAGGAGAAAGTGGAGTAAAGGGATTTTTTTTTTTTTTTTGCACTCATTTATTCATTCATTCAACAAATATGTTGGTAATGCTTACCTGTTACTAGGTTCTGTTTCTACTTTATTATGCCCTGAAATATACCAGTAAAGAAGACAGGAAATTCTTCATCCTTGTGGCACTTTGATTCTGGTGGGAGAGTGGGGGTAGACAGACAATAAACAGAAAAATCTTTAAATAATAAAGTTAATGCAGATGGTGGTAAGCACTGTGAAGAAAATCGGGGGAGATGGTTGCAATTTTATGTAGGTAATTCAGTGAAGGCCTCTATGAGGAAATGATGTTTGGGCAGGCTCTGAACAGTGGAAGAAAGACAGACCTGTAAAGATCTAAGCAGAGGGAAACCTAAAAGACAAAGGCCCTAAAGTAGAATTACTTTAATGTGTTTAAGGAAAAACAAGCAAATCAGTGTAGCTGGAACACAGTGAACAAGGAGAATGAAAGGTGATGAGGTCTGAGATGAAAACACAGGCCAGAACATTTAGAACTAATATCATTGGCAAGAAGTTTGTGTTTTAATCTAAGTGTGAAAGGGATGCTATTAGTGGGTTTGGAGCAAAAGAGTGACATTATCAGATTTACATTTAAGAAAGTTAATCTGGCTATTGTATGATAAATAGATTCTAAAGAATGGCAGGTAGGCGAGGAGAAATTTGCAATAAATTATTCCAGAAAATTGAATTTCTTTGCATGTAAAGCCAACAGGCATTTGAAAAAGAAAAGGGGAAGAAGGTGAGTCCAGGAAGGGAATACTGAGCAATTAGTCAGAAGGCTAGAATTAATGAAGAAAAGTATCTACTGAGAAGTAGTAAATAGTAAGATTCCTGGTGTCAGGATATCTGGGAGACATTTTAAAACAAGGCTATCTACTTGTTAAATTTAAGTTGTCTGAGGTTCAGTGATGTAAACTTTTCTACTGTTTTTAGCCTCAGTAAAAATTTTCTGTACTTACTGTTCTTGTATTGATGGTACTTTGAACATAGAAAATCTAGACTTTTGTAAGCATAGGAAAAGGAGAACATACAGAATTTGGCAAGATAACTCACAAGAGGACCTAACTCATTGGATTTGGAAGTACAAATCCATCAGTGATGAGGAAAAAAAAAGAGAAATTACTATAAGATTCTCAGGAGAAATTGGGATAAAATTGGGGTTTCTCAGGCCATAAGTAATAGTGAAAGTGAAGTCGCTCAGTTGTGTCCGACTCTTTGTGACCCCATGGACTGTAGCCTATCAGGCTCCTCCGTCCATGGGATTTTCCAGGCAAGAATGCTGGAGTGGATTGCCATTTCCCTCTCCAGGGGATCTTCCCAACCCAGGAATTGAACCCAGGTCTCCCACATTGTGGGCAGACACTTTACCATCAGAGCCATAATGGTGGTCTGAGCCAATTCCTCTTAAGCCTGAAGGGTAGAGTGACTTAGCTGATTCCAGGTCTGACATGTAAGTAAAGAAGAGGTAGAGTACAATTTTATGGTAAGACTGTGTCAATAGCATAAACCTTTAGGTTTATCATTTCCAATCACATGTTTTTACCAGCAGTTTTTTTTAAATTAATCATTAATTTACATACTCATTGGACAAATATGTACTCAACATCCATCATGTGCCAGACATCATGTTAAGGGACCTAGGATACTGCACTAAATAGCATAGCAAGTATAGCACAGCACACCAGTTGAACTTGACTCCATGCGAGCCTCTACTCCATGTATGTTTCTGGTCTAATTGAGAGGCAGGTTATTTAGCCCAATGAGACACAAGAACACCCGTGATGGGGCATTTGAGGGGAAAAAAGTTACTGTCCTTTATGAGGAGAGCCAGTAGCTGCTTTTAAAACTTTTACTGTTATCAGTATCACCGACTATTCTTTATCTTTTCCTTAATTTTCTGATTTCCCTTTTTCTGATTTCCCTTACAGTGTCTTGTGTGAACTGAATGTTTAAAATAATTTCTTTATATGGTCAGAATCCTCTGTAATCTACCCTGACACACAACTTGCAATGACAAAGCGTTTGGTGTATGATTAAATTATTTCCAGGGAAGGTCAAAATCAGTTCTAGAACAGAACATTTTCTAAACAGGTTTTCCCTGGTGACTCAGATGGTAAAGGATCTGCCTGCAATGCAGGAAAACCAGATTTGATCCCTGGGTTGGGAAGATCCCCTGGAGAAGTAATGGCACCCCACTCCAGTATTCTTGCCTGGCAAAGTCCATGGACAGAGGAGCCTGGCAGGAAACAGCCCATGACATCACAAAGAGTTGAACATGATTGAGTGACTAACACACACACACATATTTTTTCTAAACATTTTGGGAATTTGGCAGTAGCTATTAAAATTGAATAGACACAGCTAAAGAGACACTGATGTATAGAACAGTCTTATGGACTCTGTGGGAGAGGGAGAGGGTGGGAAGATTTGGGAGAATGGCAATGAAACATATAAAATATCATGTAGGAAACGAGTTGCCAGTCCAGGTTCGATGCATGATGCTGGATGCTTGGGGCTGGTGCACTGGGACGGCCCAGAGGGATGGTATGGGGAGGGAGGAGGGAGGAGGGTTCGGGATGGGGAGCGCATGTATACCTGCGGAGGATTCATTTTGATATTTGGCAAAACTAATACAATTATGTAAAGTTTAAAAATAAAATAAAATTGGAAGAAAAAAAAAATAATAAAATAAAATAAAATTGAATAGACACATAACCTATAACTCAGAAATTCTACTCTCAGTATATACCCAACAGATTTTGAGAGATATATAGATAGATAGATATTGATATCAATATATACATATACAAATATAAAACATTACAAGTGTGTTCATAGTAGTGCTGCCATAATAACTGAAAGCTAGAAATAATATGCATCAGCAGTAAAATGGATAATTAAATTATGTGAATTTCAAACAATTAAAATATATACAGCAATGGAAATTAAAAGAGTACATGCAATAATATGGCTCAAACTAACAAGCATAATCTTCAGTGAAAGACGCCAGAAACAAAGAATATTGCTAGTATTATTTCTTTTATTTCCAGAGTGGAAACAAAAATGTAAGTTAGTCTATGGTACTTCTCTGCCCCCAACCCCAAGAAGTAGCTCTCACTTCTACTCAGAGAAAGATCCAAAGCCCTTGTGCAGTCCTATAAGACCTTTGCCCCTGTTATCTCTCTGTCCTTATCTCTTACTTAGAGTCTCTGCTCTAGATACACTGATTTCCTTGGTATTCTGTGAAAACAGCAGGCACACTCATAACTCACATATTTCATAATCACTGTTCCCTCTGCCTGGAATGCTCTTCCCAGATATCCATAAACCTTATTCCATTACTTTCTTCTGGTCTTCAGTTAGTGGAGAAGATGTTTCCTTCTCCATGAGATTTACCTGAACAGGCTGACTTACTCTGAAGACCTGTTTGATGATAAGCAAAAAAAAAAACTAGGAGAGAAGAGAGATATGGTTCCTCTTTTTAGGGAATTAGACTCTACTGATCCTCCCGGACTTTTAATAGATAGTTACAATGAAGTATAATAAATGTTGTGATCGAATTTAAAAATACAATTCTAAGCTCAGAAGAAAGGCAAGATTAGGACTGATAGGTGTGAGGGTAAATTGTTTGTAGATGGGCATTTATGAGATCACAGAGAATGGGAAGAGAAGAAGACTGAGATAGTACACAGCTCAGTTCAGTTCAGTCGCTCAGTCGTGTCCAACTCTTTGCGGCCCCATGAATCACAGCACACCAGGCCTCCCTGTCCATCACCAACTCCCGGAGTTCACTCAGACTCATGTCCATCGAGTCAGTGATGCCATCCAGCCATCTCATCCTCTGTCGTCCCCTTCTCCTCCTGCCCCCAATCCCTCCCAGCATCAGAGTCTTCCAATGAGTCAACTCTTCCCATGAGGTGGCCAAAGTACTGGAGTTTCAGCTTTAGCAGCATTCCTTCCGAAGAAATCCCAGGGCTGATCTCCTTCAGAATGGACTGGTTGGATCTCCTTGCAGTCCAAGGGACTCTCAAGAGTCTTCTCCAACACCACAGTTCAAAAGCATCAATTCTTCGGTGCTCAGCTTTCTTCACAGTCTAACTCTCACATCCATACATGACTACTAGAAAAACCATAGCCTTGACTAGACAGACCTTTGTTGGCCATGTAATGTCTCTGCTTTTCAATATGCTATCTAGGTTGGTCATAACTTTCCTTCCAAGGAGTGTCTTTTAATTTCATGGCTGCAGTCACCATCTATAGTGATTTTTGAGCCACCCAAAATAAAGTCTGACATTGTTTCCACTGTTTCCCCATCTATTTCCCATGAAGTGATGGGACCGGATGCCATGATCTTTGTTTTCTGAATGTTGAGCTTTAAGCCAACTTTTTCAGTCTCCTCTTTCACTTTCATCAAGAGGCTTTTTAGTTCCTCTTCACTTTCTGCCATAAGACTGATATCATCTGCATATCTGAGGTTATTGATAGTTCTCCCAGCAATCTTGATTCCAGCTTGTGCTTCTTCCAGCCCAGCGTTTCTCATGATGTACTCTGCATATAAGTTAAATAAGCAGGGTGACAATATACAGCCTTGACATTCTCCTTTTCCTATTTGGAACCAGTCTGTTGTTCCATGTCCAATTCTAACTGTTGCTTCCTGACCTGCATACAGATTTCTCAAGAGGCAGGTCAGGTGTTCTGGTATTCCCATCTCTTGAAGAATTTTCCACAGTTTATTGTGATCCACACAGTCAAAGGCTTTGGCATAGTCAATAAAGCAGAAATAATGTTTTTCTAGAACTCTCTTGTTTTTTCGATGATCCAGCAGGTGTTGGCAATTTGGTCTCTGGTTCCTCTGCCTTTTCTAAAACCAGCTTGAACAACTGGAAGTTCACGGTTCACATATTGCTGAAGCCTGGCTTGGAGAATTTTGAGCATTACAAATTACTATTGAGGATAGTACACAAGGGAATAGTAAAAGATGTAATTGAAAATTCAGACCGGAAACTTAACCAGGAAGCCATTATATATACAATTTCAGGAAGAAAGGGGATGGTCTGAATTTAGGTATTAGAGTTGGTAATTAGGTCACTAATTACCTTTATATATAGAATTTCAAGAGAGAGTTAAAGAAATAAAGTGGCATTGGATAGGGGCCTGAATGACAGTTGGAGATGTGGAATTAGTGGGTGTAAACTATATAAATTATTCTTTCAAGAAGCCTACCAAGAAGGAAGGAAAAAGTTGGGATAAATAAAAGGGAATTTAACTTTTGTACAAAGCAATGGTACAAAGAGAGGAAAAAAAGAAAGTTTGAGAAAACTAAACTTTTATGTGATTGAAAGGGAGCTTGCATCCTTAAAGGAAGTTCCCTAGGATTATAGGGAAGTAGGATAGCTGACCAAGAAGCAACAGTTAGAACCAGACATGGAACAACAGACTGGTTCTAAATAGGGAAAGGAGTACATCAAGGCTGCATATTGTCACCCTGCCTATTTAACTTATATGCAGAGTACATCATAAGAAATGCTGGACTGGATGAAGCACAAGCTGGAATCAAGATTGCCAGGAGAAAAATAAATAATATCAAATATGCAGATGACACCACCCCTATGGCAGAAAGTGAATAACTAAACAGCCTCTTGATGAAAGTGAAAGAAGAGCATGAAAAAGCTGGCTTAAAACAACATTCAAAAAATGAAGATCATGGCATCCAGTCCCACCACTTCATGGCAAATAGATGGGCAAACAATGGAAACAGTGACAGACTTTATTTGCTTGGGCTCCAAAATCACTGCAGACGTTGGCTGCAGACATGAAATTTAAAGATGCTTACTCCTTGGAAGAAAAGCTACAACCAACCTAGAGAGCACATTAAAAAGCAGAGACATTACCAACCAATATCCATCTAGTCAAAGCTATGATTTTTCCTGTAGTCAGGTACAAATGTGAGAGTTGGACTATAAAGAAAACTGAGCACCGAAGAATTGATGCTTTTGAACTGTGATGTTGGAGAAGACTCTTGAGAGTCCCTTGGACTGCAAGGAGATCAAACCAATCAATACTAAAGGAAATCAGTCCTGAATATTCATTGGAAGGAGTGATGCTGAAACTGAAGCTCCAATACTTTGGCCACCTGATGTGACAATGATGTGACTCATGGGAAAAGACCTTGATGCTGGGAAAGATTGAGGGCAGGAGGAGAAGGGGACAACAGAGGATGAGATGGTTGGATGGCATTACTAATGGACATGCGTTTGAGCAAACTCTGGGACTTGATGATGGACAGGGAGGCCTGGCGTGCTACAATCCATGAGGTCACAAACAGTAGGATATGACTGAGCGACTGAACTGAACTGAGGATAGCTGGAGAAAAACTGGCAATTGAGACAGTAGATAGGTGTATCTCAGGAAAGTAAAACCAGCCTGAGTAGAAAAGCATAGGATTGGATGACTGTACCTAATTACCATCTTGAATTATACAAAGAAAAAGATAAGAATAAGGAATGACTGCGTTTAGGGAACCAAGAGGTATTTTCAGAGTATATCTTCCTTCAACATAATATTAATAACAGTGAATAACATTCCTTTTGGTTATGGCTGGTGTTTGGAGTTGGGGTGCATATAAGAAGTGTAAGCTTCATTTTCCAGAGTGGTCACATTCACTGTTCAATGTTTTAGCAACTTTAATCATATGATCTCTTTGGCTTTATCCACCAAGTCTAAGATGTCTAATTCTTTTAATATATATTAACTGGGAAAGCACTATAGTTCCATAATAATTTAAACTTCATTTCTTTGAGTCTTATCTCATACTATTTCATCTGGATTGAGGTATAGTAATATAGCTTCCTTAGTACAAGGCAATGATTTTATTTTCTCTCCTATTTGAATAAGCCATTTAAGGAGACCTAGGGCAACCCACTCCAGTGTTCTTGCCTGGAGAATCCCAGGGATGGAGGAGCCTGGTGGGCTGCCATCTATGGGGTCACACAGAGTTGGACACGACTGAAATGACTTAGCAGCAGTAGCAGCAGCAGCATTTTGTGAGTCTTTGCAGCCATAGCAGCATGATGCTTCTAAGAATAGTTGACAAGACCTCTGAACTTCCCTCCTAAGTAGAAATTGATAATCAGAGACAGAAATTGACACACTCTGTTGCAGTGACAGAGTAATTCTTAAATTCAACTGATATCAATACTTTCTTTACCCCCGCTTACTTCTGGCCCTTTAAGACTTGTATTAACTTGGTTTGAATTAGGGGCAAAATTTGACTTTATTTGCTGAGCTCACCAAATTTATGTTCAAAGTGTGTCTTAGTATTATTGGAAGAGGGGAAGCAAATTACACTCAAACTTCCTTTTGAGTTTTCCAGCCATGACCTTAGAAATCATGGAGAAAACCATAAAACTGAATACTACTTGTCATTATATATTATTACCTGTTATTAAAGGGCGTTTATTATTTTATATGATGTGTGATGATTAATGAGATTTCCCCTTATAAAATTAAAAAGCAGACCTGCATTTTTGGTAATTCCATTCTTGCATTTGGTACTGTTTTCATATCTTGGATTTAATAAATACATTAAAATTTTAGAATCAAGTTAGGAATTAGAAGGCAAGCTATCAAAATTTTTATTTAACTCCTAACTATTAAAGCTAGACACAGAATGGTGAAAAGAAAACCCTTATAGGTGAATAAATATGTAATAAAAATATCTCTATCACGTGTATTACATATTCCAGGAGTAAATTTTAGCCCTGCCCGCTGCAGATAGATTCAAAGGATTAGATCTGGTAGACAGAGTACCTGAAGAACTATGGATGGAGGTTAATAGCATTTTACAGGAGGCAATGACCAAAACCATCCCCAAGAAAATGAAATTCTTAAGAAGGCAAAGTGATTGTTTAAGAACACTTTACAAATAGTTAAGGAATGAAGAGAAGTAAAAGTCAAGAAAGTCAAGGGAGAAAGGGAAAGATATACCCAGCTGAATGCAGAGTTCCAGAGAATAGCAAGGAGAGATAAAAAGGCCTTCTTAAATGAACAGTGCAAATAGAGGAAAACAATGGAATGGGAAAGGCTAGAGATCTCTTCAAGGAAATCAGAGCTATCAAGGGAATATTTAATGCAAGGATGGGCACGATAAAGGACAGAAAGAGTAAGGATCTAACAGAAGTACAAGATATTAAGAGGAGGTGGCAAGAATACACAGAAGAACTATACAAAAAAGGTCGTAATGGCCCAGATAACCTTGATGGTGTGGTTACTCACCTAGAGATAGACATCCTTCAGTGTGAAGTCAAGTGGGCCTTAGGAAGCATTACTATGAACAAAGCTAGCGAAGGTTTCCAGTTGAGCTACTTAAAATCCTAAGAGATGATGCTGTGAAAGTGCTAAGTTCAATGCGTCAGCAAATTTGCAAATTCAGCAGTGACCACAGGACTGGAAAAGGTCAATTTTCATTCCTATCTCAAAGAAGGGAAATACCAAAGAATGTTCAGACTACCATACAATTGTGCTTATTTCACACAATAGCAAGGTAATGCTCAAAATTCTTCAAGCTAGGCTTCAGTAATATGTAAACCGAGAACTTCCAGGTGTACAAGGTAGATTTAGAAGAGGCAGAGGAACCAGCGAACAAATTGCCAACATCTATTGTATCATATAAAAAGCAAGAGAATTCCAGAAAAACATCTACTTCTGCTTCATTGACTATGCTAAAGCCTTTGACTGTGGTGGTGGTGGTTTAGTCGCTAGGTCGTGTCCGACTCTCATGACTCCATGGACTGTAGCCCACCAGGTTCCTCAGCCCATGAGATTCTCCAAGCAAGAATACTGGAGTGGGTTGCCATTTCCTTCTCCAGGGGTTCTTCCTGACCCAGGGATCAAACCTGGGTCTCCTGCACTTCAGGCAGATTCTTTACCAACTAAGCCACCAGATAACAACAAACTGTGGAAAATTCTTAAAGAGATGGGAATACTAGACCACCTTACCTGTCTCCTGAGAAATCTGTATGCAGGTCCGTTAGAACCAGACATGGAACAACAGATCAGTTCCAAATTGGGAAAGGAGTATGACAAGGTTGTATATTGTCACCCTGCTTATTTAACTTATATGCATGCAGAGTACATCATGCAAAATGCTAGACTGGATGAATCACTCTGGAATCAGGGTTCTAAGGAGAAATATCAACAACTTCAGATATGCAGGTGATACCACTCTAATAACAGAAAGTAAAGAGGAACTAAAGAGCCTCTTGATGAGGATGAAAGAGGAGAGTAAAAAAACTGGCTTAAAACTCAACATTCAAAAAACTAAGATCATGGCATACACCCCATCACTTCAAGGCAAATGGAAGGAGAAAAAGTGGAAGCAGGGACAGATTTGATTTCCTTGGGCTTCAAAATTACTGCAGATGGTGACTGCAGTCATGAAATTAAGATACTTGCTCCTTGGAAGAAAAGCTATGACAAACCTAGACAGCATATTAAAAAGCAGAAACATCACTTTGCCCACAAAGGTTCTTATGGCCAAAGCCATAGTTTTTCCAGTAGTCATGTATGGATGTGAGAATTGGACCATAAAGAAGGCTGAGCAATTGAAATATTGATGCTTTTGAATTGTGACGCTATAGAAGCCTCTTGAGAGTCCCTTGGACTGCAAGGATATCAAACCAACCAATCCTAAAAGAAATCAACCCTGAATATTTACTTGAAGGATTGATGCTGAAGTTCCAATACTTGGCCATCTGATGTGGAGAGCTGACTCATTGGAAAAGACACTGATGGTGGGAAAGATCGAGTGGAGGAGGAGAAGGGGGCAACAGAGTACAAGACGGTTGGATGGCATCACTGACTCAATGGACATGAGTTTGAGCAAACTCAGGGAGATGGTGAAAGGACAGGGAAGCCTGGTATGCTGCAGTTTATGGGGTATTAAAGAGTTGGATATGACTTTAGTGACTAAATAACAACACTGTAGACAGCATTGCTAGCTAGTGCTCTGTGATTCCACAAGAGTAATGGGAAGACTTCTATTTATCCTGCCACCACATAGCTAGGGTTCTGCTGTGGATTGATCCAAGATGTTTCTCTCTATAGGTTAGTTGGATGGGGCAGATTCAGGTTTTTAACACAGGTGGACTTAATTCCTCTTGTCCACTGCAGTTGTCCCATAGGGTAAAGGAAAACTGTCATCAGACAATGATGAGGGTGACCGGTACTGAGGCTCAGGGAATGGGTGAGAGTTGAGCTGTCCTTGAAGACCTTCTCAGCTCCCATGTGGCTCCAGAGCTCTAGCCAATGGATGGCCATTGAGGTGCATATATGTAAGTTTCCTTCAAGAAAATTCTCATATTCCTGCTTGTTATGGGTTGAATTGTGTCCACTCCCTCACCACCCCCCAGTTCATAAGTTGAAATCTAACCCCTAGTACCTCAGAATATGATCTTATTTGGAGATAGAGTCTTTACAGAGAGAACCAAGTTCAACTGAGGTTATTAGGGTGGATTTTAATCCACTATGACTGGTGTCCTGGACACAGAGACACATGTAGAGGGAGGATGACACACAGGAAAAGATGAACAATCTATAAGTCAGGGGAAAAGACTGGGAACAGCTTTTCTCTCACAGCTTTTAGAAGGAACCCACCCTACTGACCTTCAATTTCTGATTTATAGCCTCCAGAACTACAAGAGAATGCATTTCTGTTGTTTAACCCAGTCTGTAGTAATGTGTTATGGTAGGTAATAAACAGCTCTTTTAGACATTTTTGTTTCTTTGACCCCTCTCAGTAAGCCTCCTTTTTCCCTGGTTTGTCCATCACCCAACTTCTCTTTCTCAAGTCATGTCTGATGGGAGACTTTCTCTTCCTCTCAAGCCTTCATTTCAAATTGTTTCTGTGCTAAGAGCCCACTGTTTCTCCCCTAAAGATTTACACTCCTGCAACTCAACATTCAGGAAGCAAATTCCTTTTCCTCTGCTTTTTGTGCTCATATCTTTTCTTTGAACCAAACTAGATGACTAAATGAGAGGACTTTTGGCAAGGATGTAAAGTAAAATTCCAAGGAAAAAACTTCCTTAATTAATAGTTATAACATCATCATGCTACCTATATGGAGATATGGTTTTATCAATACTGTTGCCCCAGAATAACCTCTGTGTTCCCTGGCTCCAAAGTAGTGTCTCTTTAAATTCAGAGAAATGAAGTAAAACAATGAAGTAGGAGGATTGAAAGTTAAAGAATTGCCCAGACTTGTAAGACTTGGATGTCTTTAGTGGAAGCAATGTTGTCTACCTATGATGGCAGGATAGCTACAGGCAGGGAAACAATCTTTGGTATCTTGCTCCGTGGTCACTGCTGGTTCCCAATGCACAGCCAAGGGGTTTTAGGCTTGTGGATACAAGAAGAAGTGTTTACATGATGGAGAAGGAAAGGCCAAGATGAGTCTCTCTTAACCTCTTGAACAAATGGACAAAGATGAAAACAGAATCAAGAAAGTCAGGAATCATGGTCCGTTGTAAAACATTTAATACAGTGGCTTGTGGTGAGTACTCAATAAATGTCAGTTGGTATTATTACTACATTTCATTAATTCTGAGATGTACTTAAATTTTTTTTTTTCTGGAGCATTTTGTGGTAATACTGGGAATCATGTCCTATCACCTGAAAATACTTTCAGTATGCATTTCTAAATTGCTTTTTAAATATTAACCACTCACGATGACATTCTAATTGTTTCAATTTTTCAATTTTCTCAATCTGAAAAGAATTTCCACAGACTCCCTTCACCATATCTACTCACATACCCACCATCTGCACCATTTTCTCGGCCTCCTGCCTGTTACAGTCATCAAATTCACCATTCTCTCTGTATGTGTGTGTCAGTCACTCAGTCATGTCAGACTCTATGTGACCCAATGGACTGAAATTCTCCAGGCAAGAATACTGGAATGGGTTGCCTTCTCCAGGTGATCTTCCAAACCCAGGAATTGAACCCGGATCTTCTGCATTGCAGGCAGACTCTTTACCATCTGAGCCATCATGTTCCCCCTCAAATCCAGTCCCCCAGTTTTGCTCTATTTTCCATTTCTTCTCACCCTTTCACAGGATATCCTCCAGAAATCTGCTGCTTCCTTTATTGCATCATTCAATATTACCTCCCACCAAATAGTTCCATCAACATGCTATTCTTTCTTGCAATTTTAATTTTAAACTTTCTCTTTCCCTACTCTTCCTTCTGACTGGGCTCATTTCTCTCTCCCTTTGCATCAGAACTCCTTGGAAAAGTTAAAATTTACACATTCCCTCCTCCCCCATGGTTTTAACAGCTTTTGAAATCAGAGCACCCATAAAACGAATACTTGCAATCATTTATGTGAGTCTAGCAATGATTAGTAAGAGCAGGGCAAACTTGTAGCTGCTTCTGCTGGCCTTGTGAGATTGGGAGGCTCTAGTTGAACCACATGGCTCAGATAATGGGCTTTAGAGACTGAGTGGATTCAGATCCTGGTTCTCCTAATTATTAGCTGTGTGATCACGGGCAAATTTTTTTATATCTCTTAAGGCTCACTTTACTCAACTATATAATAGGAAAATAATAAAATTACCTGAGGATTAAATTTGTTATGAAAATTAAATTAGATAATGTTTGTTAAGTGTTTAGCAAAGTGCCTATTACATGGAACTCAATAGAGTTGTTTTCATCCTCATTCATCCTCATCCTCATGATACTATATCATCTTATGTGCACATGAAAACACATGGACGATAATGGGCCATTTTGGAATGATCGATAGAGGGTTTGATTCACATTATATAACAAGCAGGGCAACGTTTCACTGTTTGCCCCATCCTCTTTTGGTGAAAATACCTGCCATTCAGTTGTGACATAATCATAGTGTTAACAACCTAGAAATGAACACCAGAATATTGTAAAAGGCAAAGTCTATATTTTATCCTAAGCAATCTATTGAAAATTAAAATGTGATTATCTGTCAAAACAATGGTTTGCCTCTTTTAATTCCTGCTCTGTTTTTTGTCAGAATGTTTTAATTATTGTTTTCTTTCCTCTTTTCTTGTTTCTATTGATTTGTTGCCAGTTTAATTGTGCCACTAGGACCTCCCAGTTCTCAATGAGTTGCCCTCAGGGAATTATGTCTGCTTCATTGTTTTAAAGTAAACCAGATCTGCAAATACCTACAAAACAAAATCAGAATTTGAAGGGATTATTTTTGAATGAGGAAAAAGCTAGGAGGAATAAATAATAAGATACAATATTTAAGGTATAAAAAGTTTAAAAGGGAGAGCCACAGTTAGTAACTTTAGATCTAAAAGAATGATTATTATTAATAACTGTACTATAGGTGTATCCATTTAAAGCAGGGGAGCAATGAAATAACAGATTTTAAAAAGCCTTTTTGTTCTGGGTCACAAGCCAAATTATTTTTTCTACTTGTATTAGAAGAGCAGTATTTGGATGAGTACAGTGTTCAGATAGATGACAACAAAAAATCAAGTGCACCCATCAGTGAATTAGTGTGCTCAGTTGATTCTTAGTTTACTGAAAATTTTCAGTTGTCTTTAGGGTGCATGTTTAGGAGAAAGAATTTTTAAATGTCAGTAAAAGGTGAAGAAGACATCAATTATCGTTTTTATGATTGACCTAGTAAGAAAAGAAAAGAAAAGAAAAGAGGTGTTCAAGTCATAAATGGCCAAGTCTATGTGAAAACACCGTGGATGATCACAGTATTGTTTCTATGTGAGTACTGGCTCCACCATCATGTGGACCTTGAGCAAATTACTTGACTTTCCCTTTTGCTATTAGAAAAATGGGGATAATTTTAGAACCTTCCTTACAGGGTTGATGTGAAAATTAGGTGATAATGCCTATAAAGCATATAAGTTTTAAGTCCCTATTAATTGCTGTTATAATAGTACTATGAAGCTAAGATTCAATGCAGACCCTCCTCAATGAATACACACATAAACACCTCCCCTTCAGAAGAAACAAAAACTAGTGTACAGAGCATTGCAGAGTGACCTGGCTGCAAGCATTGGCTGGGATTTGGTGTCTTGGTCTGAGTGTGTTCTCTTGTTTTGTCCCATGGACAAAATGGCATCCTGGAGACACTGCCATTGCTCAGTTGGGATAAGACCATGGGCTAGATACAAGTGTCATACCAATAATAATCTCAGTGGGTTGGTTTCTGTGGGTTTTTTTTTTTTAATAGAAATTTAACTTGATGAGTATATTGAGGCAGTGGTATAATATAGTATTTTTATATGATTTTCACCATGACCCATAGTCAAAATAGTACTAATTTTATGAGGTATCTGCTCTTTCCCCTCTTCTCTTCCCTTCTTGCCTGTCCTATTCTATTTCATTTTTTAGAAAAATACAGGTATACTTCATTTTACTGCACTTTACTTTGTTGGGGCTTTGCAGATACTGCATTTTTTAAAAACTGAAATTTTTGGCAATCTTGATGAGCACTATTTCCCCAACAGCATTTGAAAAATTGCTCACTTCATCTCTGTGTCACATATTGGTGAATCTCACAATACTTCAAACTTTTTCATTAGTATTATACTTGTTATGGAGACTGTGATCAGTGATTTTTAATGGAACAATTGTAATTATTTTGGAGGTGCCACAAACTGTGCCTATATAAAACAGCAAATTTAATTTTAAAATGCTGTGTGTGTTTTGACTATGCCACTGACCTACTATTCTCCCATATATTTCCCTCTTCTTGGACCTCCCTATACTCTGGAGACAATAATAATGAAATTAGGCCAATTAATAACCCTACAATGGCCTCTAAGTGAAAAGATAGTTCATGCATTTCTCAGTTAAAATCAAAAGCTAGAAATGATTAAGCTTCGTGAGGAAGACATGTCTAAAGCTGAGACAGATTGAAAGCTAGGCCTCTTGCACCTAACAGTTAGCCAAGCTGTGACTGCAAAGGAAAAGTTCTTGAAAAAAATGAAAAGTGCTAGTCCAGTGACATGAAAGATAAGAAAAAAGAACAGCTTTGTTGCTGATATGGAGATTAGAGGTCTGGATAGAAGATCAAACTAGCCACCAATTCCCTTAAGCCAAAGCATATTCCAGAGCAAAGCCCTACATCTCTTCAATTATGTGAAAGCTGAAAGAGGTAAGGAAGGTGCAGAAGAAAAATCTGAAGCCAACAGAGTTTGGTTCATGAGATTTAAGGAAAGAAGCCATCTCTATAACAGAAAGTGCAAGGTGAAGGAGCAAGTGCTAATGTAGAAGCTGCAGCAAGTTTTCCAGAAGACCTAGCGAAGATAATTAAGTAAGGTGGTTAAACTAAAAAACAGATTTTCAGTGTAGATGTAACAGCCTTATTTTGGAAGAAGATGCTATGTAGGACTTTCATAGCTAGAGAAGAGAAGTCAGTGTTTGGCTTCAAAGTTTAAAAGGACAATCTGACTCTCTTGTTAGGGTTAACGCATTTGGTGGCTTTAAATTGAAACCAGTGCTTAACATGGTTTACTGAGTGATTTTTTTAAGCTCTCTGTTACTTCTCAGAAAAAAAAAAAGTATTCCTTTTAAAATATTACTGTTTATTGAAAATGTACCCAAACACCCAAGAGCTCTGATGGAGATTCATTTTTTTCATGCCTGCTAACACAACATCCGTTCTGCAGCCCGTGGATCACAGAGTAATTTCTACTTTCAAGTCTTATTACTCAAGAAATAAATTTCATAAGGCTATAGTTATGTTAGATAGTGATTCCTCTGATGGGTCTGAGCAAAATAAACTGAAAATCTTCTGGAAAGAGTTCACCATTCTAGATGTCATTAAGAATATTCATTATTCATGGGAAGAGGTCAAAATATCAACAATAACAGGAATTTGGAAGAAGTTGTTTTCCAACCCTCTTGGATGACCTTGAAGGGTATCAGGACTTCAGTGGAGGAAGTAATTGTATATGTACTGGAAAGAGCAAGAGAAATAGGCTTAGAAGTGGGACCTGAACATATAATTGAATTGCTGTGATCTTAAAAGATGCTTACTCCTTGGAAGGAAAGTTATGACCAACCTGGATAGCATATCAAAAAGCAGAGACATTACTTTGCCAACAAAGGTCCATTTAGTCAAGAATATGGTTTTTCCAGTAGTCATGTATGGATGTGAGAGTTGGACTATAAACAAAGCTGAGCGCCGAATGGCTTTTGAACTGTGGTGTTGGAGAAGACTCTTGAGAGTCCCTTGGACTGCAAAGAGATCCAACCAGTCCATCCTAAAGGAAATCATTCCTGGGTGTTCTTTGGAAGGATTGATGCTGAAGCTGAAACTCCAATACTTTGGCCACCTGATGCGAAGAGCTAATTCATTGGAAAAGACCCTGATGCTGGGAAAGATTGAGGGCAGGAGGAGAAGGGGACAACAAAGGATGAGATGGTTGGATGGCATCACCGACTCAATGGACGTGCGTTTGAGTGAACTCCAGGAGTTGGCGATGGACAGGGAGGCCTGGTGTGCTGCAGTGCATGGTGTTGCAAAGAGTCAGACATGACTGAGTGACTGAACTGAACATGATAAAACATGAATGCATGAGAAGTTGTTTCTTATGGATGAGCAAAGAAAGTGTTTTCTTGAGATGAAATCTAGTCTTGGTGAAATGCTGTGAAGATTGTTGAAATGACAACAAAGATTTGGAGCAGTACATAAATTTAGTTGATAAAGCAGTGGCAGAGTTTTAAAGAACTGACTAATTTTGAAAGTTCTACTATGGTTGAAATGCTATCAAACAGCATTGCATGTTACCGAGAAATAATTCATGAAAGGAAGAATTAATCAAAGAGAGAAATCTCATTGTCATTTTTTTTAGGGAAATTGCCACTGCCCCAACCTTCAGCAACCACCATGCTGGTCAGTCAATAGCCATCAACATCTAGGCAAAGTCATTATCCAGCAGAAAGATTGTGATTCACTCAATGTTCAGATGATGGTTAGTAGTTTTTAGCAGCAAAGTATTTTTTAAATTATGTACATTTTTCAGACATAATGTCATTTCACATATCATAGGCTATCAGTTCAGTTTAGTTCAGTTGCTCAGTCATGTCCGACTCTTTGCGACCCCATGAATCACAGCATGCCAGGCCTCCCTGTCCATCACCAACTTCTGGAGTTCACGCAAACTTATGTCCATCAAGTTGGTGATGCCATCCAGCCATCTCATCTTCTGTTGTCCCCTTTTCCTCCTGCCCCCAATCCCTCCCAGCATCAGAGTTTTTTCCAATGAGTCAACTCTTCCCATGAGGTGGCCAAAGTACTGGAGTTTCAGCTTCAGCATCAATCCTTCCAAAGAACACCCAGGACTGATCTCCTTCAGAATGGACTGGTTGGATCTCCTTGCAGTCCAAGGGACTCTCAAGAATCTTCTCCAACACCACAGTTCAAAAGCATCAGTTCTTCGGCGCTCAGCTTTCTTCACAGTCCAACTCTCACATCCATACATGACCACTGGAAAAACCATAGCCTTGACCAGACGGACCTTTGTTGGCAAAGTAATGTCTCTGCTTTTCAATAGGCTATAGTATAGTGTAAATGTAACTTTCCTATGCATTGGGAAACCAAAAAGAAATGAGTGACTCACTTCATTGTGATATTCACTTTATTGCAGTGATCTGAAACCAAACCCACCATATCTTCAATATGTGCCTGTTTTTGGTTTCACCAAATTGATTTCACCTCCCTGCCCCAACCCCACTAAAGGATCTCAACCTTAAGTTTGAAAAACATACTATAATGAACTATTCTCTACTGATTTCCTCAGGTCATCTTTGTTCCTTTATTTATTTTTTCAGCAGCTTTGTAATTCCATCTCTAGATGAAATTGTTGCTTTATATGATGTTGTTTGGTCGCTAAGTCATGTCCAACTCTTTTGTGACCCCATGGCCTGTAGCCCTCCAAGCTCCTATGTCCATGGTCTTTCCCAGGCAAGAATACTGGAGTAGGTTGCCACTTCCTTCTCCAGGAGATCTTTCTGACCCAAGGATCAAACTCACGTCTTCTGCATTGCAGGTGGGTTCTTTACCACTGAGCCACCAAGGAAGCCCACTATTATATAATAGAAGAATTTTATTGTCAGGAATGAGTTTCTAAGCTGGGTGAAAATTTTGTTATGTATAGGTTTTCAGAGCATGTTGAAATGTAACCTCAAAAGCACAGAATTTGAACTTAGTGGGGGCCTTTTTAAAGTTGAGGGTCAGGCCATACCATACTGATGCTTCCCCAGAGGATTTCACAATATCTCAGATGCCGGCTTGTACTTCCTGTACCTGAGGAGAGTCACTGGTATGAAACGCCTTTAGATGACTGACCTGGGACTCTTCACGTCCTCCTTCAACCCCTTTGAGTCTGCATAGCCTCTATTACTGCTCCTTGCAGTGTTCTATAAAAGTTACTTGAGAAGGAGGAGGTGGGAGGAGAGGCTGGAATCTGCTGATTATAGCAGCATCTCATGGCCAGAGATGTTCAAACCTGCAAGATAAAGAAGTCTTGAATGTTCCTCAGTGCTGACAAATATCATACCAATAGGATTGGTTGAGAAGCTGGCATTAGGGCATCAACCTCAGTGCAGCTTATGTGTGAAGATGATCAAAACCCAGAGAGATATCTCTGTCTCTTCACACAATCCTATATACCATTTTTGTACATCATATCTCTTTAGTGAGATTGTAACTCCTGAAAGTAGTAATACGTCTATGTTTTGTCTCCCTCCATAGAGGCATGTGCACTGTTCATATCAACCCATGTTCAATCTTCATGGGTTGAAGGAACAATATGCTAAATATTTTCCAGTCTGCTATTCAATTTAGCTGTAATGTAAAATTCTCCCCCCTCCCCGCCTCCAGAACCTGGGCTAATTAAACTAGATTTTAAAAATGTTCAAAAGTGGGACTTCCCTGGTGGTCCAGTGGCTAAGACTCTGAGCTCCCAGTGCAGGGGGCCCAGGTTTGATCCCTGGTCAGGGAGCTAGATCCCACATGCTACAACTAAGACCCAGAGCAGCCAAATAAATAAACAACATTAAAAAAAAAAAAGTTCAAAAGAAATGTAGAAAAGCTGACAGCTTATGGATGTGCATGATTAGTTGGTTATTTGGAGGAATAGGGGTGTTTGAAGTCTTTCTGATGACATGAATAGAATGTGTGAAACTTGTAAGCATTCAAACCATTCATAAACCTTTAAATATCTTGGCAATTTCATTATCAAAATTACAGAGGTGTTGAGGGAAACTTCTATCATAACTGAATGCTTTTTATAATAAGAGTATTACATATTTATAGCCAGGAATAACAGGAAAAAATATTTTCCTTTTGAAAAGAAAAAATATGAAAGATAGCACAGTTAATATAAATATGGCCAAAAACTACAGATCTTAAAATAGGTCTTATCTATCATTAGTGATGAGAGAAACTTAACAACAAGCAGGGCAAATTCTTCACCAGACTTTTGTTCTTTCCTTAGCAGTATCAAAGTGACTACAATAGAAGAATGGATTAGGATGCAAGCTCCCTTTTCAAAATATTTGAATAGTTTTCAAAAAGGGACAGTTTGCAAATGTAGTTCAGGAAGGAAGTAAAGTTGCCCCTGAGCTTAAACTTTATATGCCAAATTGCAGTAAAGATCATGTTTTATGATAGAGTTAACATAAATACATGAACCACAGGGGTTCTCGGGAAAGGACCAGGGAATGAAGATGTGACTGCAGGAACAGGTCCTCCAGTTTTATTTTCCTCATTTGGTTGAGTCCACTTATCTCTAATGATTCTTTAAATAAAAGGGAAGTAACTCCTTTCCTTTAGTTTCCTCTGAACTAAAGAGAAAAATGTAAGGCTTTGGAAAAGACCTCTAGTCTGTGGGTTTCATTTAAAGCAAAACAAGAGCAGACTCTAGCTATAATTTCATAAAGGACAATGGTAGTCATACCACCCAAAGAATGGGTGACTCACCAATTGTACAGGTACAACATACACTAGAAAATATTGATGAGCTAGGGCCAACTGCAGGTTAAAGATGGAACCTTACTCACAGCACAAATGCTGTCAACTGCCTTGTGGTTTGAAGAGTGATTCAGAAGAGCTTTAGATGAAAGACAAAGCGGCCATTGGAATACTGGCAAACTAGAAGCCTGAGCTCCTTGGGAACTTTGGGCTTGCCAGGTGGTCACTTTGGCATTTTAGGGAATGGGTGAGAGTGTGTATATAAAATCTGTGAATGTAGCTACCAGAATAATAAGAGGTTTCCAGAGTTCATTCATCCATCAAACACAAGCTGAGTCCCTACTCTGGGGATTATATTTGTTTAATTGATGGGCAAAGGCAGAAGCCCAGATCCTTATTGGCTATCTTTAAATGCCTGAAGTTTGGAGCGCTCTTCTTCCCTGTTCTCTTTCCCCAACTTCCTTGTTCTCCAATTAATCCCTCTCCAACTCTGCACGCCAGCTTCTAACTCCAACTCATGATTCAGTTTTCAGCTTCAATGTGACTTCCACAGAAAAGCTTCCACACCCCTCCACCCCATCCTTCCCCAAAATTTGGCTGGATTCTTCTGGTACAGTATGTCATTACTTTCCTTCCCAACACTTAACACAGCATCAAATAAATCTGTGTAATGATTCATTTAAAGTCTGCCTTCTCCACTGGGCAGAAAGTTCCATGAAGGCAAGGACCAGCCTGTCCTATTCCCTGTGTCCTAATGGCCTGGACAATCGCAGAGCAAGATTAAGACACTTAGAGAACCTGCTGCCTCCTAGACCATTCTTTGGCAAGTAAGAGACAGGAGACATTTTATTTTTGCATATGCCATGATGTTTTAAATCAAAGCGATGGCTAATTTTCATGTGTGAATGTAATATTAGATAGGAAGAGAGATGAAAAGCTTTATCTTAATGTAGAATCTGTATTTTTTGTATAGGTGCTGTCACTGAAACTAACCACCTGTGTGGAAATTCAGAGAACTACTTTTGGATTTTAGGATCTTTCTGATTGTTAAATTCTGGACACACAGCTATTGCTTTGCTACAAATCTACCTGGGAACTAGTGTGGCTACCAAGTTATCTGTCTCCTCATGTGGTAATTTGCCCAGATTCACATAAGTAGTCAGTGGGAGAGTTGAGATTCCAACTCAGGTCTGACTGATTCGCAGGTCTACCATCGTCTTTCATAGCAGGCAGGAGGAGTGGCAGAGGGGAGGGGAAAAAAAGGAGAGGAGAGAAAGTGGAGTCACAGTTTCTACCTTTGTGAGATTGGTTTGTATGTCTAAGTCTGGACTGTAAATGTACACCGCAAGATCTGGGTTCCTGATCATTATACTTTCATTCACTCATTCATACAGTTGATACTTATTGAGCGTGTATGGGTGATAGGCATTGAGCTACTGAGGTAAAGAAACTCCAGCTCGTGGCCTTGAACAACTCAAGGTCCAGGGCTGGTGGCTCACAGAACTGCAAGATGGCAGTCCAACCTGGTCACTGCCGTGACAGAAGCAAGAACGGAGCCCTGAAGGGACACGGTCCTAGTACTCTGGGTCTCCCAAGATGGCAGTCCAACCTGGTCACTGCCGTGACAGAAGTAAGAACGGAGCCCTGAAGGGACACGGTGCTAGTACTCTGGGCCTCCACAAGTAAATTTGAGAGTAATAATTCTTTATTTTAGAACAATTATACGTTCTTTAGGGAAAAAAAATAAAATATATCATTTTTGAGATGTCCCTTGAATGTACTCAACTAGAGAAATATTGCTTTATGTTCATAGGACAGGCACATATGCTGCATGTCTACATTGAGATTCTTGTATTAGAAAATGCACCCATACAAAAAATCCTTCTGTACCAAAGAGAAGCATTTAAACAGATTCTGCATTAAGATAAGGGTTTTCGTCTCTCTTCCTATCCAATATTATATTCGCACGTGAAAATTTGCCACTGCTTTGATTTAAAACATCATGGCATATGCAAAAATAAAATTTCTCCTGTCTCTTACTTGCCACGGAATGGTTTTAAATGTGTTCTCTGATCTACCTTCTCAATCATGTGCTCTCTACTGCAAGTCCCATCTCAACAGATGGCACCTCCATCCTTCCAGTTGCTTAGGGATCTTTAACTCCTTTTCCTCAAGCCCTTCATTCACCTGATAGGAAATTTCATTCAGTATGCTAAAAAGATTTCCTGAATCTACTCTCATCCTGACCATCTCGGTAGGTGCTGCCATCATCCCTTGCTCAGATAGTAACAGCCTCCTCACTGATCACCCTGCTTCTGCCCTTGCCCACTCACTCGCTCTAGTGTATTCTCCACGCCAGCAGTCAGAATGGTGCTTTTACAACTCTCCAGTGGCTTTCTGTTTCATCCAGGGTACAAAACAAAGAATCCAGACAGGTCATGAAAGCCCTAAAGGATCATTCCTGTCACCTTTCTGGCCGCAGCCCTAACTCCCTCTTTCTCCATATCTAGCCATATCTCTATGGCCACGTCTTGATTTTGTTTTGTCTGTCATGCTCCTGCCAAACCAGTGACTCTCAATGGTGATTTTTTTTCCCCTCCCACTACGGGTCTTTTGACTATTTCAGTTGTTACAACTGGGACATTTTTGATATTTTTGGTTGTTGCATTTTGACATTTTTGGTTGTTAGGGGTGTATATTACTTGCATCTAGTGGGCACAAGCCAGGGAGGCTGCTGACCATCCTGTAATGCACTGGGCAGCCCCTACCACAAAGAATTATCTAGCCCATAGTATCAATAGGACTGAGGTTGAGAAGCTGGCTTATCCACATGTCTAACTGCTTCATCCTCTTTAGCTCTGGACTCAGATGTCACTCTTTCAATGAGTTTTTTTCTGATCATCCTATTTAAATGTACTCCCAATATACTCCTGATCCCCTTTATTCTACTTAACATTTTCCTTTTCATGACCCTTGTCACAGGCTCACATACTCTGTGATTTGCTTTTGCTTATTGCTTATCTTCTGGGAGAATACAATGGCACCCCACTCCAGTACTCTTGCCTGGAAAATCCCATGGATGGAGGAGCCTTGTGGGCTGCAGTCCATGGGGTCGCTAAGAGTCGGACACGGCTGAGTGACTTCACTTTCACTTTTCGCTTTCAAGCATTGGAGAAGGAAATGGCAACCCACTCCAGTGTTCTTGCCTGGAGAATCCCAGGGACAGAGGAGTCTAGTGGGCTGCCTTCTATGGGGTTGCACAGAGTCAAACACGACTGAAGCAACTTAGCAGCAGCAGCAGCATTGCTTATCTTCTAGCTGACCAGTTGAATTATAAACATTAAAGCAAGTGTACTTGTCAGCCTTGTTTCCTAATGTAGCCCAGAGGAGTCCCCAGCAAAAGCAAACCCTCAATATATTTTGCTTCATAAACACATTTAATGCTCATGCATGAAAGACTAGTAGTAGAACTTTGATAAAGTAGGAACTTTGTGACCCTCACTTGCAGCTCAATATCCTCCTTAGGAGTACTTTAAAAGGAAATAATCATCTCATCAGAACTATCAGTTTGTATCATCTATTAAGGAACAGTTTGAAATTCTGGGTTTAAGGGTTTGGTAACCTTTTATTCTGTATTTTTTACTTCAAGTATTGATATTATTGAAATACTTTTGAAATAATTAGAATAATATCACCAAGAAGCTCTGTGTTTTGTTTTTCTCCAGGGATAAATGAAAGATGTCCATTCAGGAGGTTTCCCTTCTTTGTAACTATCAGAAACATTTACTTAGCAATTTCATAATTTGTCACCTTTCATTGACTAAATAATGCTCAAAAAATGGGCAGAAGAGAATATTATTTTTTAGACTCAAAATAAAGAGAAAGATCTTTTATCTTCCCAATGCTATTTTTCAGGCATTAATACAAATTTAGATTTTAGTGTTTGGTCCCTCTCAGCTTGAAATATTTCCAGACGTAATGAATTGGTTATTTCCTCTAAAAGTTCAATAGCCGTGATTCCCAGGTCTTTATACTGGTTTACATTTGATTTTTTTTCTTATTTTCACTCTGTGCTGAGTTTGCTTTTATTGGAAGATGGTTTTTACTAAATAGATACCAGTTGAGTATAATTTTTGGCCCTCAGGGGTCTATGTAGCCTGCTGTTTTTTCTAGAGCAATATTTGTCTCTCTGGAGAGAAAAGGTTCAAAAAATATTGCTTATTCTCACAATTTTGCAAATGTTTGCCTTCAGATCTCATAATTGCCCTCCTCCCAACCTGTTTCTATTCACAACACAATGTGAAGGTTGCTCATTACACAAGGAGTCTGGAAGTCCAGTACAAGGAAACTACACATTTTCAAGTAAATTACAGGTTTTTACAGATGATAGAAATTTGTTGTCTGGGCACACACTCTGGTTCTTTTCCTTCCTTCCAAACATGTAATACTGACTTTCTGTTTAAACGGTGTTCACTCTGTGTATGTCTCTCTTAAACCAAATGAAACAAAAACCTGGGAATCATTGTTGCCTTTGTTCTGATGGCACAGTAAGGTCAGTTGCGACACGAGGGAGGGAAACTGGCAAACAGCTTTTGACTTTTAAGTACAGTTTTCAGAATAAATCTTCAGGCAAATGCTCTGGAGACATCTCCACAAATGCCTTGTGATCTTCAGCTGGACTGTCAAGTTATTTTTCCCTTTCCCCCTCCACTTTTAAACATCAGCAGCTCTATTGCTTTTGTACAAAATAAACAGGCAGTGTTTTTGCTGGAGGTATGGGTGGGTAGGGTATAGAATCAGTAATTGCAGATGATTTCCATTATGATTTCTCTTTTCTACATTAAATAAACACCTTGGCAGGCAAAGTCTCTTTTTACTTTCATGATTTGAATATATCTAAATGAATTGTTAACTTTATAGGGGCTCCCAACAGTTCCAGGAGATAATGATGAAAAATTTTAATCTTAAGATTTGTCTTCATTTTTTTTACCTTCTTTCTTTTATAAAGTAAATTTATTCTTGACCAGGATTGGTAAGAACAGTTATTTTCAAATATTGAAATGATTTAAAATTTTCATTATCTGAAAATCATAGGCCTGGGAGATAAGTCCCAGACTTCCTATGGTCAACTTTATTTGCAGAAGAAAATAGAGCTAAAGTTTCACATGGATGATTAAGAAGTGGATAGTTAGAATGTATATGCATTATACAGACATATGGATGCCTTCCTCAAACTAATAATAACCAGTATTTTCTTAAGTTGTCTCTTTGAAGACAAATTACTCACTTGATACATGCGCTAAAGTATTTTTACATCTTCTACATAATAGAATGCCATGCATACATTAGTAATACATGTATAATCCAGTGCCCCATGCACATGCAATTAAACTTGTTCTTAAGAGTTTCTAAATGTTCAATTTTTCTGAAATAAACTGCAATTTAAATCATGCAAAATGAGCATTCAACAATAATAAAAAGACATAAAACACATCAGATTATCATTCTAGAAGGACTCTAGTATACCAACACAAACGTCCAGTTGAGGATAGTACACACAGTGGCAATTGTATAATTGAGTGAGCATGAGGCTGAGATATCCAAGGAAAAGTTTTTGCCAGGCTGAAGACAAGAACCAAGTGGAAGACACTCAGCTATTTGTCATAACCAGTGACCTTAAAGGAAAAAACGTGATCGTAGGTTCGTTTCCCCAAATGCTACACTATCTTGATGATTCATAGGGGGAAGTACAAGTTTTAAAAATGGCTTATGTTCAGGAACAAAAATCAGGTCTCTTTTCTGTTCCTATGGTGATATATTCCAGAAATTAAGAGTTGGTTCTCTGTCTGATCTGTCCACAGATGCATGGTTTCTTTCTTTAACCAGCTGTAGCTAATTGCATGAGGGCCGCCTCTTGTGCTGAACATGAAAAGGAAACCTGTAATTTATTGCAATAGACCATACCATTTCTGCTGTACAACTGCCTTTTCTGTCATGTCAATGAGTGTATTTCTTATGGTATATTGGCAGCTCAGAGACTGGAAAACAGCATTAGATGGAGAGAGAGAGGAGAGAAAAGGGTTTTAGAATCCCTTCAAGTACTTTACACAGAACTCAATAAAAGAATAAACTAGAAACAGAAATTCCCTTTGCAATCTGCCAGGGGGAAATTTTTGTCTGCTATTGTTTACACGCAACTCTTTGAATCAACTACATTGACTTAAGAAGATACAAATACGGGTGACATGCAGCTTACTATTAGTTTCTATTGAGCAACCCTCCTCACGTGCCTGGAGGAGTGGTCGGGGAGACCTTCACTGTAGTTAGAGCGTGGTACCCAACGTATCCTCCATACCCCTCATGGTTTCAAAGGGCTCAAAAGTTCAGTTAGGTATAACATAGGCACAAAATAACTGGGCCTGATATTTATGAACCAGATCTGTCCACCAAGGTGTTTACTAGAAATTTAGTTCCTAATGAACTAGACTCTGCCCTGCCTTAAGGCCCACTTGTAAATGCTTGTCAAAGTGGTGCCCTTCTTTTGTTGAGTGGAAATTCAAATTAAAAGACATGCTATTTTGCAGGAGTGGAAACAAACAAGTTGAGAAAGTGCCGTGTATGTTTTCCAGTTGACTCACAGCCCCCTCAATAGTTCTTTTGTGTGAGGGTGGCAAGTTTTCCCCTGAAGCTCTGACAAGTGTCAAGAAGGGAGCCCTGCGGATGCTGATTCCCAGACAGTGGGCATGGAAACTCCACAAGGGTCTCCAAACATAGCTGTTCTCATTATGTTGGTTGCACATAGTACCTGTTGTCACACAAGTTGGTTGATTGAAACCCCTGTCCCATCATGTCAATAGTTTGGGGAAGATTCCAGTTAATCACAGAGTCCCTAAGGGCCATCTATCTGCCCATCTGCCTATGACTGGCTCTCCAGATGCTCGCTGGAATTGTTTCCAATCTGGGTTACTTTTCAGTACCATTTGAATCAATTAAAAATACCCAGTTTTGCTTGTATGGCTTCAGAAGCAAATCCTGCTACATGTTTTTTCCTGTACATTGTTAGGCAATGTAGCACTAAGGAAATTGGTAAATTATGTATATGTAAGCTATTAAGACTGGAGAAGAAAATGGCAAACCACTTCAGTATTCTTGCCTTGAGAACCCCATGAACAGTATGAACAGGCAAAACGATAGGATACTGAAAGAGGAACTTCCCAGGTCAGCAAGTGCCCAATATGCTACTGGACATCAGTTGGAGAAATAATTCCAGAAAGAATGAAGGGATGGGGCCAAAGCAAAAACAATACCCAGTTGTGGATGTGACTGGTGATAGAAGTAAGGTCCGATGCCGTAAAGAGCAATATTGCATAGGAACCAATCACGATGGTGTGATCACTCACCTAGAGCCAGACATCCTGGAGGTGAAGTCAAGTGGGCCTTAGAAAGCATCACTACGAACAAAGCTAGGGAGGTGATGGAATTCCAGTTGAGCTATTTCAAATCCTGAAAGATGACCCTGTGAAAGTGCTGCACTCAATATGCCAGCAAATTTGGAAAACTCAGCAGTGGCCACAGGACTGGAAAAGGTCAGTTTTCATTCGAATCCCAAAGAAAGGCAATGACAAAGAATGCTCAAACTACCGCACAATTGCACTCATCTCACATGCTAGTAAAGTAATGCTCAAAATTCTCCAAGCCAGGCTTCAGCAGTATGTGAACCATGAACTTCCAGATGTTCAAGCTGGTTTTAGAAATGGCAGAGGAACCAGAGATCAAATTGCCAACATCCACTGGATCATTGAAAAAGCAAGAGAGTTCCAGAAAAACATCTATTTCTGCTTTATTGACTATGCCAAAGCCTTTGACTGTGTGGATCACAACAAACTGTGGAAAATTCTTCAAGAGATGGGAATACCAGAACACCTGACCTGCCTCTTGAGAAACCTATATTCAGGTCAGGAAGCAACAGTTAGAACTGGACATGGAAAAACAGACTGGTTCCAAATAGGAAAAGGAGATGTCAAGGCTGTATATTGTCACCCGGCTTATTTAACTTCTATGCAGAGTACATCAGGAGAAATTCTGGGCTGGAAGAAACACAAGCTGGAATCAAGATTGCTGGGAGAAATATCAATAACCTCAGATATGCAGATGACACCACCCTTATGGCAGAAAGTGAAGAGGAACTAAAAAGCCTCTTGATGAAAGTGAAAGAGGAGAGTGAAAAGTTGGCTTAAAGCTCAACATTCAGAAAACGAAGATCATGACATCTGGTCCCATCACTTCATGGGAAATAGATGGGGAAACAGTGGAAACAGTGTCCGACTTTATATTTCTGGGCTCCCAAATCACTGCAGATGGTGACTGCAGCCATTAAATTAAAAGACGCTTACTCCTTGGAAGAAAAGTTATGACCAACCTAGATAGCATATTGAAAAGCAGAGACATTAGTTTGCCAACAAAGGTCCGTCTAGTCAAGGCTATGGTTTTTCCAGTGGTCATGTGTGGATGTGAGAGTTGGACTGTGAAGAAAGCTGAGTGCCGAAGAATTGATGTTTTTGAGCTGTGGTGTTGGAGAAGACTCTTGAGAGTCCCTTGGACTGCAAGGAAATCCAACCAGTCCATGCTAAAGGAGATCAGTCCTGGGTGTTCATTGGAAGGACTGATGCTAAAGCTGAAACTCCAATACTTTGGCCACCTCATGTGAAGAGTTGACTTGTGGGAAAAGACCCTGATGCTGTGAGGGATTGGAGGCAGGAGGAGAAGGGGACAACAGAGGATGAGATGGCTGGATGGCATCACCGACTTGATGGACATGAATTTGAGTAAACTCCGGGAGTTGGTGATGGACATGGAGGCCTGGCGTGCTGCGATTCATGGGGTTGCAAAGAATAGGACACGACTGGGCAACTGAACTGGAACTGGAAGCTATTAAGAAATAACTGAACAACATATTAGAGTGTGTTTAAGAGAAAAATACCATTGAACTCTACATACATAATATGAATCAAATATGCATGTGTATATACAAGGATGTATATATACCTATATATATGCATACATTACATTGCAGTAGTCAGTGATGGTTAATCAGATGAATGTTTGCTAACTGGAAAAATATAATATGATTGTGTACATCCCAATTCACATGATACCTATTTTTCATTCTTTGTGGAAATAAGGAATAGAGAAGGGACTTTTCAAAAACCTCAAAAAGTGAATAGTGACCAGTTTTCCAACCACAGCTCTCACAAACAAACTTCTGTTTTTGATTTCCTATACTACTTTTCCATAGGGAAGTTGTCCTTTCCATTCCACAGGAGGGAAAAGAAAACCAGAGCCATCTTACAAAATTACACAACTTGTTCTATGACAGTATAAACCTTTAAGTTATAGAAAGTCTAGAATTGTTTTAATATTACTAAATTCTTTTCATTTTCAAGCTCTTTTGGCTAGAAACCCAATGTTTCTGCACTAGAAAAGTTAGAGAAAGAATACACTATACTACATGATTCTTAAAATCTGCACTATAAGTTTAAAAATATTTAATTTTATCAACGCTTTGAAAATTAACACCACAAACTTTTCAAATATACTCTCAGAGAGGCTTTTCAGGAATTGGTTTTAACACAAGACTTCAAAAATTTGAACTATACTTGATTAAATTGTACTTAATTCAAGAATGTATTTAGTTGTTAAGATTACTAATGGAATTTGTTAGTTTTCAGGGTTTGTGAAAATGCATTATATTCTTAATGTTGGGCTTCTTGAAATGATTGTTTAGTCCAGAACTAAATATAGTTCTTCTGAGGTAGATTAATCCATGAATATCCATTCATTCTCAAGGCTGAAACAAACAAAAAATTATACCTTGATATGAAGAAGTTTCAGTTTTATTTGGAAGCCAGGAGTGGTCAACCCAAATGCATATGAGTGCAGAATAAAGTTCTATGTTCTGAGGTATAAGATTTTGTTGCTGTGGGTCAGCAGCAGAAGAGAAATTTACCTAGGAGTGCTGTCATCAAGGAAAGTTTCACAATGGATTGGAGTATTACAGCCCCTAATACTGCCTGGAAGTTAGGTGACCTTTGAGTCAGATTGGTTTCCTGAAGGCAGTATGCATCCTATCAACTGTTGCTTTGTGAGAATTTGTCAAAGGACTAATGACTATATAATTGGGAGAGAGAAAAAGTAGAAAGAAACAAGAGAATTGAAGAGACATTTGTTGAGCCCTCATATAACCAGACACTGGGCTGGAAGCTCTGCTTATATGTATTATGCCCTTAATGTTCACAATGATCCAGTTCATGCTCAGTCGCTCAGTCATGTCCGACTCTTTGAGACCCATTGACTGTAACCCCCCAGGCTCCTCTGTCCATGGAATTTTTAAGGCAAGGATACTGGACTGGGATGCCATTTCCTCCTCCAATGGATCTTCCCAGCCCAGAGATCAAACCTGCATCTCTTGTGTGACCGAATAAGATAGTTCATTACTCTTATTCTACAGATGAGGACACCAATGCTTGGGGTGACTTATGATATTGCTCATGGTCACAGCTAATAACTGTTAGAGTCAAGATTTGAACCTAAATAAGTTTCATTCCAAATTCCATACTCCTTCGTCTATAGCTACTGCTCTTAGCCAAGTCAACTTGGCAGACTCTTTTTGCAAATTTTTATCCTTTGCAGTAGAGAAGAATTATTAAATATATAGCAAATGTAACTTAATTTCTTTAGTTTGGTCCAACTTTCTACATGAATTCATTCATAAAATCCTTAGACTAAAATCCTTCTTTAGTTGTGTGTTTTGATTTGGAGTTCTGAAAATATGGTATCTTTCCTATTAAAAAAAAAAAAGTCCTAATCTGTATTAAGCAAGAGATAATGAGAGTGTATATACAGAGAAGGCAATTTAATTATAGAAAATTGTGGGGAGAACATCCTGAAGAGAGAGGTGACTCAGCATCCAGGCTCAGCCTGGCTACTCTGTTTCTAAATGACCTAAACCTAAAAAGAGAGATGTTCACTCTCTTTATTTACTTTTAACTATCTCTGCTTGCTTCTTTTCTACACCATAAGACTGTACAGAAGTCATCAGACAAACTCAATCTGCCTCATATCCATGAGGAATTGTTACAGAATAGTAGTAAAGTAATTTTGTTTATAATCTCAGAAAAAATATTGCTGTAATCGATGTTGACTTTGACTGATGCTCTGATCTTAGTAAGATTAATCTCAGCAGATTTTGGTTTGAATTACAATATCAATCCTTTGAGTTTTTGCTGCCTTCTAGTTTATGTGACAGAAATAAATATTTTCTGAATTTTATTTTACTGTTGGGTAGGAAGAATACCCCTCAAAATGCCATAGTAGCATCAGTTGGATACCAGGCAGTTGGATTAGGGTATCATATGAGTTGACACTGGGAGGGATTGAGGGCAGGAGGAGAAGGGGACAACAGAGGATGAGACGGCTGGATGGCATCACTGACTCGATGGACGTGAGTCTGAGTGAACTCCAGGAGTTGGTGATGGACAGGGAGGCCTGGCGTGCTGCGATTCATGGGGTCGCAAAGAGTTGGACACGACTGAGCGACTGATCTGATCTGATCTGATACAAATATACTATATATATGTGTGTGTGTTTGTATATATATACATAATAGGGTACTATATAAAATAGACTTCGCTGGTGGCTCAGATGGTAAAGAATCTGCCTGTAATGAAGGAGACCTGGGTTTGATCCCTGGGTTGGGAAGATACCCTTGAAAAAGTAATGGCAACCCAGTGGCAAGGGAATTCTTGCCTGGAGAATTCCCCAGATGGAGGAGCCTGGCGGGCTACAGCTCATGGGGTTGCAAAGAGTCAGACATGACTATGCCACTAACACATTATATTAATGTCATACAAATCTGGAAACCAGTCAGCCAATGGTCTCATTGGGCTGACACTTGAAGGCAAGGCTTCCTATCCTGAATGCAAATAAAATATCAGGCAAATTTATAGCTTGAGTTGACTACATGAGGATGAGTGAGGTACAAACATTCACACTTCTCCGTGAGTTATTTATCTTTAGGTGATTTTGGGGTGAGGGTCAGGCACAGCATATGTGAATACGGATTTACACATTTTAAGTTGGACGTAACTACCTTGCACCTGTTGGTGAATGACCTGGATAGATAAGGATCAGTGGCCACTGACAGTCACAGGTGGGAAATGTATGAGGAAGGTGGCACTTACAGGCACCAGGCAACCCTGCCCACATCAAAGTCCTGAGCGCACTTTGATTTCATAGCCCTTTCCATTGGCCTTTTATGTTTCTGTGACAGAGGTTTCTGTGGTTAAAATCAGATAGTGTATCTGCCAATCGCCCATTGAGGATCAGGTGCCCAGAACCATAAAGCAGTCTAAATAACACTGGAGTACCAGTGAGCTGCTTCTGTTTGTCAATGGTCCACACCAATGTCTCTCACCAAGATACTGTGTGTAAAAAAACTGTCAGAGCTATACTGATTTATGTTTGAAATAAGTCATAGTCATCTTTCAAGGAAAAAGTTTTTTTTTCCTTGACATAACTGCTGTGTCTCCTTTGTTTCTCCCTCCCACACCCTTTGCAACACCATATTTTCCTTTGTGCTTGTGTGATGTACACCTCTGGCATGCTGGCTGAGTGTTTTCATGTGGTGGAGGAAACTCCCAGATTCCAAAATGGCCCTTCCTTGTAATTTTGACCCGTTATGAAGTGGTGTTCTTGCCAGACGTAAAACCAAGCAACATATGGAGGTGAAGAACACAGGCACTGGGTCAGAGTAAATGAATGCACTGATGACTAATCCAGCCTTTATTCTCGTCAAACACATTCCTTATTTCTGTTTAGGATACAAACTCAAACCTATGGCTGGAACTACTAGTTTTTCAAAGGAGAAGGCAAAGGTATTAGCTTTGGAGGCCAATTTTTACCATTGTTCTTGCAGTGAGAAAAAAACAATATTACATTTAAATTATAATATATTCTAAAAAGAAACAACTCCTAACCATTCACAAAACTTCATGGCCTCATCCAGTCATTTTCAAAGTTTATGTATCTTTCATTTCACCATATGATGGAAAAGTTTCCTATCATGATGAAAACAAAGTCTCACTTTTGAGGAAGGATAGTATGTAGTATATTATAAGATACATATTATAGTACACTATTCTGTGACTCAGTGTTAAAAAAATCTGCCTGCCCAAGCAGATGTGCGTTCAGTCCCTGGGTTGGAAAGATCCCCTGGAAAAGGAAATGACAACCCTCTCTAGTATTCTTGCCTGGAAAATCCCATGGACATAGGAGCCTGGTGGGCTAAGTCCATGGTGTTGCAAAAAGTCGGACATGAGCTAGTGACAAAGCAACAATAACAGCAATTCTATTAATCACATATGTTAAAGGACTTCAAAATTAGAAGTTTTGGGAAGAAGATTTGATGTGCATATCTTTTCACCAAGAAAAATAGAAATCAGAAGTAACATCTAGTGTCCAAATGGCAAATGCATTTTGGTCCAATTTTCTGTTACTATATATCCCACCTAGACAACAGGTCCATGCAGCTGCAGACTACCAGCTGAAAGCTAACCAGTGCCTGTGCTTTCCAGCCAGAAAGAGTTTCCAGAATGCTCATGCCATGCCGTACTAGACTGTCATATTCTGGAAAGTTCACTGGAGCCTGAGAAGGATATCTTCAAGCTTAGACTGTCACCAGGCTTTTTATTCAACTCAGTAACTAGAATGTGTTGAAGGGAGTCTGTGCGTGTGTGTGTGTGTGTGTGTATGTGTGTTAGGTGGGGGGTGATATTGGTGCTAAGGTTTGCCTTAAATGGAAATGCTAGGTTAAAACACACACACACATTCCTGACATCCTTGATTCCTCTTGCATCAGACTTTGGTGGGACAAGGTATGTGATACTCTATACCAACCAAGGTAAATGGCAAGATTTTTCAAAGCTTTGAAGGAAACAGAGGAAAACAATACCATGTCAAGTAAAGAAATAATTATATAATTTGGATTTTCAACTGGTTAAAAAAACTCAAGTGATTATAAGCCCCCATCCTGTATGTTAACTTTTCTGAATCTGACCCCTACCTCACTTTCCAAATAATGGCTATACTGCCGTGTGTACACAGTATATACCCTGCATCCTTTCAAAGAACTAAGCTTCATTCTTCCTGTAGTGACAGTGCAATGGGGCAATAATTGTCAAGTGGAAGTCTGTGGTGCTTTGCTGCTAATTAGGATCACCTGGAGAGACTTTCTAAACTACACATGTCCAATCTCCTTTTAATCAGAGTAATGAATTTCCCTGCTCCTTTTTAATAAGATGTAGGAGAAAGCAATAGCACCCCACTCCAGTACTCTTGCCTGGAAAATCCCATGGACAGAGGAGCCTGGTGGGCTGCAGTCCATGGGGTCGCAAAGAGTTGGACACGACTGAGAGACTTCACTTTCACTTTTCATTTTCATGCACTGGAGAAGGAAATGGCAACCCACTCCAGTGTTCTTGCCTGGAGAATCCCAGGGACGATGGAGCCTGGTGGGTTGCTGTTTATGGGGTTGCACAGAGTCAGACACGACCGAATTGACTTAGCAGCAGCAGCAGTATCATACACTACTACACAAAGTTCTCATCTTTATACATACTGCCTTATTTTTACTATTATGAATCAGAACAAGAAGACTTGTTTGGATAACCAATTTCAGGAGGGCCCTTTGTGGAGATTTCCAAAGAATCTTAGTAATATTTAAGAATTTGTCAAGAAGTGGCTATGCTTTCCTTTCTTTCATTTACTTGTTTTTGTTATTGTTGTAAGGTTCCTTGTAATAAGAACAGCCCCCAGAGACCAAGTTGTTGGCCCTTTGCTGCCTTTGAAGCCAATTCTTAGCTCCCTCCATCTTTTATGCTGTTGTTTTAAGACTTCTCCTTGGCACTTGCCATTTAAAATGTTTGAATTTTGCCTTTTGGGAGCTCTACCTTTTGTTCTTCCACAAAAAGTTTGATTAAATGAAGGCCTCACTCAAAGGCAACTGAAATTAGCCCTAAGTTTAAAAAATTCTAAGAAATAAAATCTTTTCTCGTGTCGGGAAACATTCTTCTTCCACCTGGTCCTCTGTCAATATCTCTAGCTACCCAGATGCTTTGTCACATGTCATTTCTCATCTGATATATCATATGTTTGTTTATTGGTTTATTGTACATTCCTCCCACTCACCCCACTGGAATGTAATCTCTGTGAAAACAAGGACTGTGTTTTTCTCTTTGTCTATTAAAATGGTATCTGGCACATTCTGAGTGTTCTCTAAGTACTTGTTGAATACTTGAACATTCAGCAAAGCAAGGACAAGTGTAAGAAATTGTTTTTCTCTCCTGAGAGAAAGACAAGGAATATCAGCTCTAGTGGCAAGTCTGTTGCTAGAGTAATAATTTAGTCTTTCAAATAATTTTAAGAATTATTAAAAACTATACAGCTCTAGAGAATTAGGCCTGATTTTCTAGTAAAGTAATCAAACTTCTGCCCCCAGATAACTATTGTCCTTTACTTGAAAAGATACATGTTCTTGAAAGAACATGTATCTTTTCAAGTAAAGCTCAGAATATTTGGGTAACATCTCTTTGAAATCACCTTAATGGCTATTTGTTAATCAAATTAACCCCACTGCTTAAAAAACATATTATTTAATTAATTTTTGAGTAGATAATATACTTACATGAATATTATTTAGATTATTTAGAATATTATTTAGATTCGAATATTATTTAGATTCCTATATTTAGGACTGTTTCAGATACCTTTCTTTTATTGATTTCTAGTTCAATCCCATAGTAGTCAGAGAACATAATTTGTATCATTCAAATTCCTTTAAATTTAGTTAGATTTGTTTTACAGCCTAACTATAATCTCTTTTAAAAATATTCTGCTTGCACTTTAAAAAAAAAGGTGTGCTTTTCTGCTGATAGTTAGTGTTCTACAACGTTGCTCAAGTCAGTTTGGTTGGAAGTGTTGTTTAAATCATCTACACCATTACAGATGTCTTGCCAATTTGTTCTACCTGTTATTGAGAGAAGGTTTAGGAGAAACCTCTGGTTGTAACTGTAGCTTTTATGATTTCTTACTGCAGTCTTATAAATTTTTACTTCATGTATTTGGAGTCTTTTTCAATGTAGAAACATTTAAAATATGTTACGTGATAAATCTACAATACAAGGTATTTTGCTTTAAGTAGTCATTTTTCAAGGAGACTTAAAATTGAGTAAGTCTTTTGTGTTTAGCCAGATGGTACCATTTCATTACTCACCATTCTCTGGGTAGATTTAGATTCCCATTTTTAATTATTTTCTTTCTGCCTAAATGATTTTCTTTCAACATTTTTTACAGTACATGTCTGTTAGTGACAAATTCTGCTTCTGTTTGCCTTAAAAACTTTTTTTTTTCACATTTGTTTTTGAAAAAAAATTGCTAGGTTTAGAATTCTAGGTGCCCTTTTTTTTCTTTCAGGACTTTAAAGATATTGCTATACTATCTTCTGACTTGCATTGTTTCTTAAAAGAAGACTGCTGTCTTTTTTCTTTGAGTACTTTTAGGATTTTTCTCTTTATCACTGGTACTAAGCAATTTCATTATGATGCTCTTCATAGCTTTATTTATGTTTCTTGCATTTTGGGGATTATTAGATATATGTGCTTATAGTTTCATCAGATTTTGAAATGTTCAACCATTGTTTATTCAAATTCTTGTTTTATTCTCCTGTTTATCTCTATCAGGGGCACTAATTATATGTATATTTGGTGGATGACCTTTTACTTTTATTTTTTCAGAGTTCTTTCTATGTCTAATTTTGGATAATTTTTATATTTATACCTTTAAGTTCATTAATCATTTCTTCTGTGTCTAATATGCTGTTAATCTCATTCAGGATATTCTTTTATCTCAGATATACATTTTTCATTTTCAGAAGTTTGATTTGATCTCTTCCATGTCTCCCATGTTTCTACTTAACATTCTTAATCTTTTCTCTAGCTTACTAAACAAAATGAATAATTTATAATAATTGTTTTAATATCCTTGTCTGCTAATTATATTAGTTGCATTACTTCTGGGTTAGTTTCAATTGATTTACCTTTCTCATCATTATGAATCATATTTTCCTGCTTCTTTGTGTGCTTGGCAATTATTGATCAGGTATTAGACATTGTGAATTTTATTTTGTAATGTACTTGTTTTTATATTTATATAAATATTTGTGAGCTTTCTTCTAGGGCACAGTTAAATTACCTAGGAAAAGTTTTAATATTTTGGGAATCTAGATTTTAAGCTTTATAGGCAGAATGGCATTTATTTTAGGGCTAATATTTTCCAGTATTAAAGCCATAGCTTTCTGAATATTTTACCTGATGTTTTTTGAATTATGAGTTTTTTCTACTCTGGATAATGAGAACAGAAGCTATTCCACGTCTTATGTGAACTCCAAGAAATGGTTCCTTGAATCCTTTTGGAAGATGGCTTTCTCCAGCCTTAGTTTCCCTATCTATCTTTTTATGCATCTCTCTGTCTCTCTCTCTAGCTCTCTCCTCTTCAGAACACAGAAACAACTAAAAGCAAGACAGACTGATTAGTTTGCAACTGCTTCCCTCCTATGTCCCAATGCCCTTGTCCCTGGAAATATCTACCTAAACCTTCAAATCCATAAGTCAGCATTTCCTGTTCTTGTTTTTAACTTTATTCAGTGGATTATTTCAAATTAGTAGTAGCTCCATCTTGCTTGTAAGATTTTGATTCCTGCAGAAAAATTTGCATTTCCCTCCTTATACCTAAATTCTTGACAAATTTTCTTGGGCTTGAGATTCAGGAAAACATAAAATTTCTCAGAAATGCCAGGATGGAATTCCATCATTATTTTATAGTCTCCCTTGCAGTTAAACTTGGCCATGTGACTAAGTATATGAGTGGAAGGAAATTGTGCAACTTCATTTCAAAAGAGGAAGCCATTTGCTCTGGCTTTTCTTTGTCCCCTTTCTTAGGGTTGTGAGGCTGATAAGCCAGCTGAGATAATGCTGGTGAGGACAGCCTACTACAAATGCCCAGGCTACAAGGTAGACAGAACCTGAGTCCCTGGATAGCCTTGTGGAACAGTTTCCCTGCAATCCTGAAGTGTTTTCTTTCTGGAACGTTTTATAGGAAAGGAAATTTATTTAATCTATGGTTTGGATTCTCTTTGATGTAACAGCTTAGACTCTAATACAATAGGTATATTAAATTCATTTATAGTTACCATTATGATGGATAAATTTGATCTTAGATCTGTCATGCTATTTTATACTTTTTATTTTTTACAATTAAAGAAATTTACTTATTTTCTTTGTTTCATGTATATAGGTATAATTTTTCAGGAAGATTTGTATTTTCTTTTTCCACTGATTACCTTTGTAACAATTTTCTTGTTTTCTTTTTCCTCTCACAATTGTTTGGGTGTCATTTCTACTTCTTCAAAATACTTACATTCTATTTTCTACCAGTTAAATACAGTAAATGTTTGCTCTCTGTTCAACTGTCAAGTTTTCCTGGCCATCCTTTGGTTGGCTATCGTTCATCTCTAATAGTATCCTCAATAAGGGCTCATGGTAAAAATATTCCTTGAGTTCTTTCCTGTTGAAAACTGTTTGTCTACATCCTTTATACTTTCTGGTATATAAAGTATATACTTTATACTTTTTATATTTTTTCCCTTGAGCATCTGTAAATTTATTCAACTCAGAATATGGATATAAAGAACTCAACCATTTTTGCCCCCAAATACTGTTATAATTTAGACCCACTTTCTCAGAGACTATAACATAGCATGCTGATTTACAAAGTGATCATGAGAAAGGATAGAGAAATCATATTTTGGTTTTAGATATACTTGTCATTGACTTGTATCTTTAAGAATTACATAAGGACAGAACACTGCCTCAGGGAGGATGAGAAACGCAGATAATAAGAATGTAGTCTATACCTGTAATTCTTGTGTATATACCTTTAAAGATAAAAGAAGAAAATGTTTATAATGTCATTACACTAACCAAGGATATAATTTAAAACTCTCACACCTTTACTGTTCAAATGAGTCTATTTATTGTTAGAGCAGTGACCCAGGAGGGAGGTCATGTGGACAGAGATTAAACCACTTACTATGTTTTTTTCATTTACATAGGAGGGAGATGGTGGACCTCATATATTACTTCAAGTTTCTTGCAAATTCTTTGAGGTAAACCAACTAAAATAGTTTTACATTTGATAGTGACATATTCATAATTAGCCATGGATAATTCAGGGTATTTATAATTAATTACACTTCCTCTGCAGTAAAGCTGAGATGGCTAAAGACAGTCATTTCATCATACGTGGCAGAAATTTCAATCAATCCTTACAAAAATCTTCTACTTTTAACTTGGATTTCAAATTTCATCATTGCCATATAAAATGTTGTGTGTCTTCTGAGAGTATTTCTATATGCAGCTCTTTACTGTTCCTTTTCTTATTTATTTATTCAACAGATGATTTATTGGGTGCCTACTATATGTCATGCAGAGAATCAAGAATGTACCAAAGTCAGACAAAGGCCTGGTTCTCCTGGACTTTATATTCTAGTGTGGAAGATAGATAGACAAGACAATAAACCAACCAATCAACCAGCCAGATACCACATTTTTATTAGAAACAATAAGCATGAGTAGGGATAGAGCTATGGAAGGAGTACCGCCTCAGATAAGGGGGTCAGAGAAGCTTTCTCTGTGGGAATGAACAGAATCCTAAATGTGAATAGCTGGGGAAATATGTTCCTGGCAGAGAGAAGTCTAAGAGCAAATACCCACACTAGGAACATGCTTAGGTGTTCTGGGAATAGCCAGGAGGCTGCAGAAGCCAAGGAAGCAAATGCAATAGGAGAGCTCATGGAAGAAGGGGGTGGGGATTTTATAGGATCTTGCAGGGCTTCCCAGGTGCCTCCACAATGAAGAACCCACCTGCAATGCAGGAGATGCAGGAAGCAGGGGTTTGATCTCTGGGTCAGGAAGATCCACTAGAGGAGGATACGGCAACCCACTCCAATATTCTTGCCAGGAAAATCCCATGGACAGAAGAGCCTGGCAGACTACACTCCATAGGGTCGCAAAGAGTTGGACATGACTGAAGTGACTGAGCATAGGGCATAACAGGTGCCATGGGCTTTAATCTATGGCAACAATGGATTTATACCTATGAAAAGACTTCTACACTGAGTAGAAGGGTGTCATGATTTAGTTTACATTTTAAAAGAACTCCTGACTGGGACTCCCCTGGTTGTCCAGTGGCTAAGACTCCACACTCCCAATGCAGAGGAGGCCTGGATTCAATCTCTGGTCAGGGACCTAGATCCCATACACCTCAAATAAAAATCCTGCATGTCACATTGAAGATCCCACGTGTTGCAACTAAGACCTAGCACAGCCAAATAAATAAATATTAAAAAAAAAAAAAAAAGAATCCCTGACTGCCATGCAGAGAACTGACTTTAGGGAGCCTGAGTGGAAGCCTAGAGACCAGTTAGAAGGCTATTGCAATAATCTGGGACAAAGGTGAAGGTGGATTGGCCAAAGATGGTTGAGAGAAGAAGTAGTGGACATTGCTTAGATATAGATGATATTTTGAAAGTTAGAGCCAATACATTATGCTGTTAGATTGAATGTAGTTATATGAGAGGAAAACCGTCTGGGTTAGTTTCAGCATTCAGCCTAAGTACACGGCTGAATGATGGCACCACTTATTGAGAAGGGTAATATGGGAGAAAGTGTTGGGTGGCATGGCTTGAGTGAGCTCAGTTATGACGTATTAAAGTAAGATCACAACTAGGTTCCAAAGTGGAAAGGTTGAGTAGGCAGTTTCACATGTAAGCCAGAGTTCAATGGAGGGTTCAAGACTGGTGATAATAATCTGGAAAGTTCTTCACATACGTTCTATCTGAATCTATAAGACAAGACAAGGTCATGTGAGATGTAAATTGAGGTGAAAAAGAAGTATGAGGATTGAGCCCTGGGCCATGCCAACTTCTAGAAATAGGGAGGAGAAAGAGTCTCAACATGAAAGATTGAGAGGAGAGGGAAACCCAGGAGCATGGTGAAATAAGCCAAATGAGGAGAAGGTTGAAAGAAGTCAGGAGCAGGCTTGAAAAGTTTCAAGCTGGTTTGCACCATGGTTATGAAAGGTGCTATTATTAGAGGAAGCTGAGTGAAGGGTACACAGGAACTCTCTGAACTATTTTTGCAACCTCTGTGTGAGTCTAAATGTATATGAAAGTAGACATTTAAAAAAAATGGTTCAAGGCAGTTTCCAGAAGAGTGGCAAGCAAATGCCGTTGCGAAGTCAGTGAAGGAGAGGACTCGGAATTGAATGTTCCGTCTGGACATCGTTGACTTTACTAAGAGCGATGGCATGGAGTGGTGAGAACAAAAGTTTGATGTGAGTTGTTTTCAAGGAAGGATGGGAAGTGAAGATGTCAGGACAAGGAGTGGACACAATTCTTTAGAGTTTTACTACAGAGAGCAAAGAAATACTGTGGTAGACAGAAGTGTGAATAGGGCCAGAAGAACATCTTAAAACAGTTGAAAATTGAACTTCCTGCCACTTAAATCCTTATATTTCACTAGCCCCTGCCTCTTGTTGCAATACTTTAAATCACTTTGCTCTGATAGTTTTGCATTTTCTCTTGCCACTGATGAGTTTACTTCTTTTTTTTTTTTCATTACCACTGCTCCTGCCCTTTAAAATGAGTTCCCTTGGCTATCACATTGTAGAAGTTTATATCATTCAAAGTGTCTGTCATGTTCTATCTTTCCAGAGACTGTTTTCTGCCCGAAAAAATATAGAACTAATTCTACTAACAATTTTAGAACTTTAAGAACAGTATAATATTTGTGCAGAATTGAGATTCAGATGTGTGTGCGTCTGTGCGTGCGTGTGTGTGTATTTAGTGGTTAATCAACAAAACTCACTTAGGAAGTTTCACGGAAAGCAAGTGGCCCCAGGTGTTGTGAGGATACAAAAGAAATGGAACGTGTGTAAGGCTATGTTGCCTCTTGTCTTTGGAAGTCTGAGCACTCTAGTTAGCTGTGGTTATGGCCTAACCTAATGGGCTGACTCATTTCTGTGGCTGCTTTATAATTTTGTATCTAAAAGGACCACAGATTCTAAATACCTCTTCTTGTCTCCTTGAACATCGCCTGCCAACATTTGTAACTGAAGTCAAATAGGCATGGCAGGGCGATGCTTTTAACTGACAGCACACGCAGCATTTGGGTGAATGTAGAGCAGGGAAATACAGAGACTTCCCCTGTCCCAGTTGCTTGTCCAATTCAGCAGTAACAAAAGGCAAACCCTGAGTTTCACAAAGCGCTTTTAAACAGGGCAAACAGGCCTCTAAGCCAATGGTTTAATTACAGTATAGGGCATTCATTGTGGCAAACCATGCTTAGAATTTCAAACCACTCCATGTGCTTCTTGATAAAAAGGAAAGCGCACCCAAAAACCCACAAAGCTTCTCACACCCTGAAAAACCAATGATGTTACAGGACAATGTTCTGTTTGTTTGGCTTTTGAGTTTTCAAACCATCCCAATTTAACAAGAATTGACCAAAATTTGAGGGACTCTTTTATACCTTTTTCTTATCTTTTAGTCGACCTGCCTACCAGTCCCCTTGCCTGTACTCCCTCCTCTTTATTTAGGGTTTTTTGCTGGGAGGAGTTTTAGGTATGTATTTCTGATCATATCATTTCACCATTTTAAGACCCACTACCATCATCAGTCCAGTCAAAGCCTCTGCAAACCATGATTTCTTTCTTTATTTCCCCTCTACAAGCAGCCACTCTTGAGTACTTATATGTCTTTGTATGTGCATACAGACTTGAGTATTGTGTGTATGCTTGTGTTTTTAATTTGCATAAATGGTTTTGTTCTATCCATTTCATTCTTTAATTTACATTTTAAAAATTGAAGTATAGTTGATTTACAATATTATATTAGCTTCAGGTGTACGACATAGTGATTCAGTATTTTTGCATTATTTGTAATTTTTACAAATCTGATGGATATGAGTTATCTCTTTTACATTTATCTTATTACTATTTCCATTGAAAAACTCATTGTATATGCGCTAGTCACTCAGTTTTCCTCTCTGTGAACTGTCAATCCTTCTCCCGTCCCTTTTCTTTCCTGTTCGATTTCCTATGTTTTCTTACTGATTCTTAAGGTTGTGTGAGTATCTAGTGATAAATACCTTTTTGATATTAGAGAAAACTATTATATGCCAGATTTATGCCCATTGTCCTAATTAATAGGAACTTCTTCACTCTCAAATATGTTCTTAATTTAGAGGTTGCAAATAGCTTCTCCCAGTCTGTGACTGTTCTCTTGATGTAATCATTGGTGTTTTAACAGTTAAATCCATTAACTTTTCGCCTTATGGTTTGTGCTTTTGAGGTCTTTTAAAGAAGTCTGTTTTTTAAATCCAGTTTCATGTTGTTGAACATTTAGACTTATCCAGCTATTTACCATTTCAGGTCATGCAATACTGAACATACCTTGACACCTCTTTGCTCCCATGTGTGAGGCTATTCACTAAGTTATGTGTCTGTGTGGCTGAGACTGCTGTGTACTAAACAATTCCTGGCTTCTTTTCCTCTATACATTCAATGGCTGGAATATAGTCCATAGCTCCTATTACATTTGTTAGCTGGGTGGCATGTGACTTCTGGCCAGTAGAATGTGGGTAGAAATGATATATGATGTTTCCAGTATTGACTCATGAAAACTTCCCATAAAGGATTCTCCACTGTTTTCTTTCTTCTCCAGCTTTCTGGTTAGACACAGAGGATGAAGTGGAGAACCCAAGTCTGGGTGTTGCCACAGGATGGAAACACCTTGGGTCCTTGAATCACTAGACAGAAGGCCATCACTGAATGCTAGATTGGGATTTATGTGAGAACAGAAAAAAATTTTCTGTTCATCACCTACTAAAGTTCTGACGTTGTTTTATACTAGTGTGTTAATTTCCTAGAACTGCCATAAAAGAGAAAATGCCACAGACTGGGTGGCTTAAATAGAAATTTATTTTCCCACAATTTTGGCAGCTGAAAGTCCAAAATAAGGTGTTGGCACAAGTTTAGTTTTCCCTGAGACCTTTCTCCTTGGCTTGTACACGGCTGCCTTCTTACCATGGCCACATATAGCCTTTCTTCTGTGCATGAACATCCCTGGTGTCTTTCAGTGGGTATCCAAATTTCCTTTTCTTACAAGGATATTAGTCAGATTGAATTACGATGGTCTATTTAGCTTCATTTATACTGAATTATTTCTTTAAGGAAATTTCCTCCAAATGAAATTACATTCTAAGGTACTGGCAATTAGGGCTTCAACATATGAGTTTTGAGGGGGACACTATTCTGTACATATCAGGCAGCTAGCAGTATTTACATTGGCCAATATTACTAAGCAGTGGCGTTACTAGATCCTGGGAACTTTGTAAGATACTGCAAAATTGCTCTCCACAATACTAATATTAACTTACACTCTCTGTAAGACCAGAAACTATAAAACTCCTAGAGGAGAACATAGGCAAAACACTCTCCGACATAAATCTCAGCAGGATCCTCTATGACCCACCTCCCAGAATATTGGAAATAAAAGCAAAAATAAACAAATGGGACCTAATTAAAATTAAAAGCTTCTGCACAACAAAGAAAACTATAAGCAAGGTGAAAAGACAGCCTTCAGAATGGGAGAAAATAATAGCAAATGAAGCAACTGACAAATAATTAATCTCAAAATATACAAGCAACTCCTGCAGCTCAATTCCAGAAAAATAAATGACCCAATCAAAAAATGGGCCATTCATCTGCTGATGGACATCTAGATTGCTTCCATGTCCTGGCTATTATAAACAGTGCTGCGATGAACATTGGGGTACACGTGTCTCTTTCCCTTCTGGTTTCCTCAGTGTGTATGCCCAGCAGTGGGATTGCTGGATCATAAGGCAGTTCTATTTCCAGTTTTTTAAGGAATCTCCACACTGTTCTCCATAGTGGCTATACTAGTTTGCATTCCCACCAACAGTGTAAGAGAGTTCCCTTTTCTCCACACCCTCTCCAGCATTTACTGCTTGTAGACTTTTGGATCACAGCCATTCTGACTGGCGTGAAATGGTACCTCATAGTGGTTTTGATTTGCATTTCTCTGATAATGAGTGATGTTGAGCATCTTTTCATGTGTTTGTTAGCCATCTGTATGTCTTCTCTGGAGAAATGTCTATTTAGTTCTTTGGCCCATTTTTTGATTGGGTCATTTATTTTTCTGGAGTTGAGCTGTAGGAGTTGCTTGTATATTTTTGAGATTAGTTGTTTGTCAGTTGCTTCATTTGCTATCATTTTCTCCCATTCTGAAGGCTGTCTTTTCACCTTGCTAATAGTTTCCTTTGTTGTGCAGAAGCTTTTAAGTTTAATTAGGTCCCATTTGTTTATTTTTGCTTTTATTTCCAATATTCTGGGAGGTGGGTCATAGAGGATCCTGCTGTGATGTATGTCGGAGAGTGTTTTGCCTATGTTCTCCTCTAGGAGTTTTATAGTTTCTGGTCTTACGTTGAGATCTTTAATCCATTTTGAGTTTATTTTTGTGTATGGTGTTAGAAAGTGTTCTAGTTTCATTCTTTTACAAGTGGTTGACCATCAGCAGATGAATGGATAAGAAAGCTGTGGTACATATACACCATGGAGTATTAGTCAGCCATTAAAAAGAATACATTTGAATCAGTTCTAATGAGATGGATGAAACTGGAACCTATTATACAGAGTGAAGTAAGCCAGAAAGAAAAACACCAATACAGTATATTAACGCATATATATGGAATTTAGAAAGATGGTAACAATAACCCTGTTTACGAGACAGCAAAGGAGACACTGATGTATAGATCAGTCTTATGGACTCCGTGGGAGAGGGAGAGGGTGGGATGATTTGGGAGAATGGCATTGAAACATGTATAATATCATGTATGAAATGAGTCACCAGTCCAGGTTCCATGCATGATACTGGATGCTTGGGGCTGGTGCACTGGGACGACCCAGAGGGAGCGTATGGGGAGGGAGGAGGGAGGAGGGTTCAGGATGGGGAATACAGGTATACCTGTGGTGGGTTCATTTTGATATTTGGCAAAACTAATACAATATTGTAAAGTTTAAAAATTTTAAAAAAAATTTAAAAAATGGGCCAAAGAACTAAACAGACATTTCTCCAAAGACATACAGATGGCTAACACACACATGAAAAGATGCTCAACGTCACTCATTATTAGAGAAATGCAAATCCAAACCACGATGAGGTACCATTTCACTCCAGTCAGAATGGCTGCAATCCAAAAGTCTACAAGCAGTAAATGCTGGAGAGGGTGTGGAGAAAAGGGAACCCTCTTACACAGTTGGTGGGAATGCAGACTAATACAGCCACTATGGAGAACAGTGTGGAGATTCCTTAAAAAACTGGAAATAGAACTGCCTTATGATCCAGCAATCCCACTGCTGGGCATACACACTGAGGAAACCAGAAGGGAAAGAGACACGTGTACCCCAATGTTCATCGCAGCACTGTTTATAATAGCCAGGACATGGAAGCAACCTAGATGTCCATCAGCAGATGAATGGATAAGAAAGCTGTGGTACATATACACAATGGAGTATTGTTCAGCCATTAAAAAGAATACATCTGAATCAGTCCTAATGAGGTGGATGAAACCGGAGCCTATTATACAGAGTGAAATAAGCCAGAAAGAAAAACACCAATACAGTATACTAACACATATATATGGAATTTAGAAAGATGGTAATGATAACCCTGTATGCAAGACAGCAAAAGAGACATAGATGTATAGAACAGTCTTTTGGACTCTGTGGGAGAGGAAGAGAGTGGGATGATTTGGGAGAATGGCATTGAAACATGTATAATATCATATATGAAATGAATCACCAGTCCAGGTTTGATGCATGATACAGGATGCTCAGGGCTGGTGCACTGGGATGACCCAGAGGGATGGGATGGGGAGGGAGGTGGGAGGGGGGTTCAGGATGGGGAACATGTGTACACCCATGGCGGATTCATGTGTAAGGCAAAACCAATACATTATTGTAAAGTAATTAGCCTCCAATTAAAATAAATAAATTTATATTAAAAAAAAGTACACTCTCCACCCTTGTGCATAATAATTCTTATCTTTACATGTTTTGCCTTCTTTTGGTTTGGACAGACTTTTCCACTTTCCCCAGTCTGATGGGTATGAAATCTTTTGCTGGTCCTTTACTTTCTACTTTTACATAGTATTTCCTTTTCAGTGTATAATACTTAAAATTTTGCTTCTCATTTATTCTATTTGAGATCCTTTGTCTTTTAATTACCAAAGTCATTTATATTTATTATAACATTTACATTTTTCATAATCGTGGTTTTAATAGGACTTATTAATGCTATCTTATTTCATGTTTTTATTACCTAAACTTTTGTTGTTTTTCTTCTTTCTCTTCTTTTCCTCTTTTTTTCCCTATTCCCATCAATTTCCCAGCTACCATTTTGGAAATGTTTAGATTTTTATTCTAATTATTGTGTACTCATTTTTCTTATTTTCTGTGTGTGTGTGTGTATATGGGCATGCACATGTTGATAATTGCATATAGAGACACAGGTTGTTTACTCAGACTTATTTCCCATATCACAGTTTCCTTTTATATCTAGTTCTCTTTTTCTTGAAATATATCCTTCATATGTATTTTCAGACTGTTTTTGTGTGATAAACAATTTTGTGTGTCATAAGTGTAAAAAAAATTTTATTTTGCTCTTATAAGTAAACAGTAATTTATTGGATTATATATTCTGGTTTCATAGGTCTTTCAACACCAAAAAAAAAAAAAATCTCTCCACTGTCCTCCTGCAACCAGGGATGCTACCGAGAAATTTTATGTTAATCTGATTCTTATTTCTTGGGTAGGTGAGATCCTTTATTCTATGGAAGCTTTTAGAACGTTTTTCTTTGATGTTCTTAAATGTTACTATTTGTGTTTCTAGGTGTGGCTTATTGTTCTTCTCTATTTGTTGTTATTCTATGAGACTTTGCAATCTCAGATATTACATTTTTATTTAATTTTAGTAAATTCCGGGCCATTATTTCTTCGAATGTTTTGATTACTTTGTTCTTTTTTTTTCCTCTTGGGATTTCAATTTTATAAATGCTGATATTTCAACTTCTTTCCCCATATTTCCTTATTGTTTTCTTATCCTTTCTCATATCTCTTTGTTATTTTCTGATGACTGACATATCCTTTATCTTGGCCTTGCAAGTTCCTAACTCATACTTCAGTAACACCCAGCTATATATCTAATCCATTAAGGACAATAAAATCAATACATTTTCATATCCTGTAACTACAACTGATTCCTCTTTATAACTGCTTTTTCCTTATACATGTTTACAATATCTTTCTTTGATAATATTTATTTTGGCTTTAAAATCTTGTGTTTCTGCTGCATTATGATAAATAAAAAGTATACAGGTTGGAAAGGAAGAAGTTATTTTCCTTTTATAAAAAGGGTATTATCATCTATACAGAAAATCTATACAGTAGTCTATACAGTAGTCTATACAGTAGTCTACTAAAAAGACTACTAAGTAATAAGTGCATCTGTGAAAGCTGCAAGACAAAAGGTCAATATACAAATAAAGAATATATATAATATAATAATAATATACACATATATAATAATATATACATATATTTTTATGTACTAGCAATGAACAATCAGCAACTTAAAATTTAAAAAAATACCATATAAGCTGCATCAAAATATTTAAAATACTTAGGGATAAATCTGACAGAAGTGTGTACAACTTGAAAACTATAGAACAGTACTATAAAAATTATAATAGAAGAATTAAATATGAGAGATATAATACATTCCTAAATAGGGAATTGGAGAAGGAAATGGCAATCAACTCCAGTATCCTTCCCTGAAAAATCCCATGGACAGAGGAGCCTGGTGGGCTACAGTCTATGAAGTCACAAGAGTTGGATACAACTTAGTGATAAACCACCTCAACATTGGAAAAATCAATATTATTAATATATCATTTCTTTTCAAATTAATCTATAGATTCAATGCAACCAATCAAAATAATATCAAACTTACTTGCAGAAATTGAAATTTTTTTAATTTTATTTTTTTAGTTGAAGTCTAGTTGATTTATAATGTTGTAGCAATCTTTGCGGGAGAAGGCAATGGCACCCCACTCCAGTACTCTTGCCTGGAAAACCCCATGGGCAGAGGAACGTGGTAGGCTGCAGTCCATGGGGTCGCTAAGAGTCAGACACGACTGAACGACTTCACTTTCATGTTTCACTTTCACGCATTGGAAAAGGAAATGGCAACCACTCCAGTGTTCTTGCCTGGAGAATCCCAGGGACGGGGGAGCCTGGTGGGCTGCCGTCTATGGGGTCTCACAGAGTCGGACACGACTGAAGTGACTTAGCAGCAGCAGCAGCAATCTCTGCCGTACAGCAAAGTGACTCAGTTATCACATACGGACATTCATTTATTTAATATTTATTTACTTTTCTTTTCCGTTATGATTTGTGTGCATGCGTGCTCAGTTGTGTCTGACTCTGGGTGACATCATGGACTACAGCCCACCAGCTTCTTCAATCCATGCAATTTCCTACTCCATTTATGCTTGCCATTTCCTACTCCAATTATGGTTCATCACAGGATACTGAATACATCTCCCTGTGCTATACAGTTGGACCTTGTTGTTTATCCTGCCTATATATAATAGTTTACATCTTCTAATTCCAGACTTCCAGTCCTTCCCTCCCCTGACCCCTTCCCCCCTTGGTAACCACAAGTCTGTTCTCTATGTCTGAGTCTGTTTCTGTTTTGTGGGTAGGTTCATTTGTGCATATTTCAGATTTCTCATGTAAGTGATATCATACGGTATTTGCCTTTCTCTTTCTGACTTACTTCACTTAGTACACATGTACCATCAAGTTTTGGCAAATATATCAAGAAAATTCAGAGTAGAATAATAATTTTTTCAACAAATGGTACTGGAACAATTAATCATATGCAAAAAAGAAACTCTACCCTTACCTCAAAGGCTTCCCTGGTGGCTCAGATGGTAGAGACTCTGCCTGCAATGCAGGAGACCCGGGTTTGATCCCAGGGTCAGGAAGATCCCCTGGAGAAGGGAATGGCAACCCATTCCAATATTCTTGCCTGGAGGGGCCCATGGGCAGATGAGCCTGGCAGGCTACAGTCCATGGGGTTGCAAATAGTTGGACACAACTAAGCAACTGACACTTTAACCTTTACCTCATACATAATAAATACAAAAATGAACTCAAAATGGATTTTAAATGTAAAACCCCAAATGATGAAACACATAAGTGTTTTCTATAAGATTTTCTTATAGGATAAAAAGAGAAAATCTTAGTAACTTGGAAATTGGCAAAGATTCCTTAAATACTGTACCAAAAGAAGATGTGTAAAACTTAAATATGTAAATTAGAATTAACTTGAAAATTTTTTGAAGTTTTCCCTTTAAAATCATTGTTACAAAAATGAAGGTGACACAGATTGCAAAAAAAAAAGAAAAGAAAAAGACAAAATACATAACTGACAAAGAACCTGTATCTAGAATATACAATGTTGCTCAGTCAGTAATTCGTGCCTGACTTTTTGAGACCCCATAGACTACAGCTCACCAGGCCTCCCTGTCCTTCACTATCTCCTGGAGTCCACACAATAAAATGAATCTATACATTCATATATAATGAATATATGATGAAGTCTTACAATTTGATAAGAAGACAACCCAAGTTTTTAAATGAACAAAAGATCTAAACAGACAGTTCATCAAAGAAGATGTAAAGATAGGAAATAAGCACATGAAAAGATGCTCAACATTGCTCATTATTAGAGAAATGCATATCAAAACTACAATGAGATATCACCTCACACCGGTCAGAATAGCCATCATCAAAAAGTTTGCAAACAAAAAGTGCTGGAGAAGGTACAGAGAAAAGGAAAAGCTCTTGCACTGTTGGTGGGAATGTAAATTGATACAGCCACTGTGGAGGACGGTATGGAGATTCCTTAAAAAGCTAGGAATAAAACCACCATGTGACCTAGCAACCCCACTCCTACGCATATACTCAGATCAATTCAGTTCAGTCAGTTCAGTAGCTCAGTCGTGTCCAACTCTTTGCAACCCAATGGACTGCAGCACACCAGGCCTCCCTGTCCATCACCAACTCCCAGAGCCTACTCAAACTCATGCCCATTGAGTCGGTGATGCCATCCAACCATCTCATCCTCTGTCATCCCCTTCTCCTGCCTTCAATCTTTCCCAGCATCAAGGTCTTTTCAAATGAGTCAGTTCTTTGCATCAAGTGGCCAAAGTATTGGAGTCTGAGCTTCAGCATCCATCCTTCCAATGAATATTCAGGACTGATTTCCTTTAGGATGGACTGATTGGATGTCCTTCCTGTCCAAGGGACTCTCAAGAGTCTTCTCCAACACCACAGTTCAAAAGCATCTATTGTTTGGTGCTCAGCTTTCCTTAACCCGCTCCAGTGTTCTTGCCTGGAGAATCCCAGGGATGGAGGAGCCTGGTGGGTTGGCGTCTATGGGGTCGCACAGAGTTGGACATGACTGAAGTGACTTAGCAGCAGCAGCAGCTTTCTTTATAGTCTGATCCTCACATCCATATATGACTACTGGAAAAGCCATAGCTTTGACTAGACAGACCTTTGTTAACAAAGTAATATCTTTCCTTTTTACCAAGCTGTCTAGGTTGGTCATAACTTTTCTTCCAAGGAGCAAGCATCTTTTAATTTCATGGCTGCAGCCACCATCTGCAGTGATTTTGGAGCCACCCAAAATAAAGTCTATCACTGTTTCCACTGTTTGCCCATCTATTTGCCATGAAGTGATGGGACCAGATGCCATGATCTTAGTTTTCTGAATGTTGAGTTTTAAGCCAACTTTTTCACTCTCCTCTTTCACTTTCATCAAGAGGCTCTTTAGTTCTTCGTCACTTTCTGCCATAAGGGTAGTGTCATCTGCATATCTGAGGTTATTGATATTTCTCCTGGCAATCTTGATTTTAGCTTGTGCTTCATCCAGTCCAGCATTTCTCATGATGTACTCTGCACATAAGTTAAATAAGCAGGGTAACAATACACAGCCTTGACGAACTCCTTTCTCAATTCGGAACCAGTCCACTGTTCCATGTTTTGTTCTAACTGTTGCTTCTTGACCTGAATACAGATTTCTTAGGAGGCAGGTCAGCTGGTCTGGTATTCCCATCTCTTGAAGAATTTTCCACAGTTTGTTGTGATCCACACAGTCAAAGGCTTTGGCATAGTCAATAAAGGCGAAGTAGATGTTTTTCTGAAACTCTCTTGCTTTTTTGATGATCCAATGGATGTTGGCAATTTGATCTCTGGTTCTTCTGCCTTTTCTTAAACCAGCTTGAACATCTGGAAATTCACGGTTCCATACTGTTGAATCCTGGCTTGGAGAATTTTGAGCATTACTTTACTAGCATGTGAGATGAGTGCAATTGTGTGGTAGTTTGAGCATTCTTTGGCATTGCCTTTTTTTGGGATTGGAATAAAGACTGACATTTTCCAGTGCTGTGGCAACTGCTGAGTTTTCCAAATTTGCTGGCATATTGAGTGCAGCACTTTCACAGCATTATCTTTTAGGATTTGAAATAGCTCAAGTGGAATTCCATCACCTCCACTAGCTTTGTTTGTAGTGATGCTTCCTAAGGCCCATTTGACTTCACATTCCAGGATATCTGGCTCTAGGTGAGTGATCACAACATCGTGATTATCTGGGTCATGAAGATCTTTTTTTTATAGTTCTTTTGTGTATTCTTGCCACCTCTTCTTAATATCTTCTGCTTCTGTTGGGTCCATACCATTTCTGTCCCTTATTGTGCCCATCCTAGGATGAAAAGTTGCCTTGGTATCTCAAATTTTCTTGAAGAGACCTCAAGTCTTTCCCATTCTATTGTTTTTCTCTATTTCTTTGCACTGATCACTGAGGAAGGCTTTCTTATCTCTCCTTGTTATTCTTTGGAGCTCTGCATTCAAATGGAAAAAAAAAAGAACATGGTGAAGACCATACTTTAGTAAATACCCACGAAAAACTAAAATAAAAGAACCTACAATAAAGGAGAAAAAATAAAAGAAACTCAACACCATTAATCATTAGGGACATGCCAACTAAACTACAATGGGATAATAGTAGATAACCACTGAATTGAATAAAATTGAGAAGGCTGTCCATATTCATATCTTTCCGCATATACCCTAAGGAAACCAAAATTGAAAAAGATACATGTATCCCATTGTTCATTGTAGCACTATTTACAATAGCTAGAACATGGAAGCAACCTAGATGTGGATCGACATGAATGGATAAAGAAGTTGTCATACATATACACAGTTCAGTTCAGTTCAGTTCAGTCTCAGTTGTGTCTGACTCTTTGTGACCCCATGAATTGCAGCACGCCAGGCCTCCCTGTCCATCACCAACTCCTGGAGTTCACTCAGACTCATATCCATAGAATCGGTGATGCCATCCAGCCATCTCATCCTCTGTCGTCCCCTTCTCCTCTTGCCCCCAATCCCTCCTAGCATCAGAGTCTTTTCCAGTGAGTCAACTCTTCACATGAGGTGGCCAAAGTACTGGAGTTTCAGCTTTAGCATCATTCCTTCCAAAGAAATCCCAGGGCTGATCTCCTTTAGCATGGACTGGTTGGATCTCCTTGCAGTCCAAGGGACTCTCAGGAGTCTTCTCCAACACCACAGTTCAAAAGCATCAATTCTTCAGCACTCGGCCTTCTTCACAGTCCAACTCTCACATCCATACATGACCACAGGAAAAAACATAGCCTTGACTAGACGGACCTTTGTTGGCAAAGGAATGTCTCTACTTTTCAATATGCTATCTAGGTTGCTCATAACTTTCCTTCCAAGGAGTAAGCGTCTTTTAATTTCATGGCTGCAGTCACCATCTTCAGTGATTTTGGAGCCCAGAAAAATAAAGTCTGCCACTGTTTCCACTGTTTCCCCATCTATTTCCCATGAAGTGATGGGACCAGATGCCATGATCTTAGTTTTCTGAATGTTGAACTTTAAGCCAACTTTTCCACTCTCCTCTTTCACTTTCATCAAGAGGCTTTTTAGTTCCTCTTCACTTTCTGCCATAAGGGTGGTGTCATCTGCATATCTGAGGTTATTGATATTTCTCCTGGCAATCTTGATTCCAGTTTGTGCTTCTTTCAGCCCAGCGTTTCTCATGATGTACTCTGCATATAAGTTAAATAACACATACACAATGGAATATTAAAGAAAGTTAAAATGAAGTTGCTCAGTCGTGTCCTACTCTTTGCGACCCCATGGACTGTACCCTACCATGCTCTTCCATCCATAGAATTTCCCAGGCAAGCATACTGGAGTGAGTTTCCATTTCCTTCTCCAGAGGATCTTGCTTACCCAGGGATTTAACCCTGGTCTCCCACATTGTAGGCAGCCGCTTTACTGTCTGAGCCACCAGGGAAGTCCTAATGGAATATTACTCAGTCATAAAAAGGAATGCATTTGAGTCAGTTCTAATGAGGTGGATGAACCTAGAACCTATGATACAGAGTGAAATGAGTCAGATAAATATCATATTCTAACGTATATATACAAAATCTAGAAAAATGGTACTGAATAATTTATTTACAGGACAGCAATGGAGGAGCAGACATAGAGAATAGACTTACAGACATGGGGAGAGGGGAGGAGTGGGTGAGATGTATGGAAAGAGTAAGATGGAAACTTACATTCTCATATGTAAAATAGATAGCCAAGGGGAATTTGCTGTTTGGCTCAGGAAATTCAAACAGGGGTTTTGTATCAATCTAGAGGAATGGGATGGGGCAGGAGATAGGAAGGAGGTTCAAATGGGAGCAGATATATGTATACCCATGGCTGATTCATGTTGAGGTTTGACAGAGAGCAACAAAATTCTATAAAGCAATTATCCTTCAATAAAAAATAAATTTAAAAAATGGTAAAAGAAAAAAAAAAGAACATGGTGAAGACCATACTTTAGTAAATACCCGTGAAAAACTAAAATAAAAGAACCTACAATAAAGGAGAAAAAATAAAAGATGCTCAACACTATTAATCATTAGGGACAAGCCAACTAAACTACAATGGGATAATAGTAGATAACCACTGAATTGAATAAAATTGAGAAGGCTGTCCATATTCAAGTGCTGGTGGGGATGCAGAGCAAGTGAAATTCTTATGCACTGCTGGAAAACATGTAAAATGGTACAACTACTCTGAAAAAACAGTTCCACAGTTTCTTAAAAAGTTGAATATATACCTGCAGTGTATTCAACCATTCCACTCCTAGGTACTACTGACCCAATAGATATAAAAGAATGACTTGTACATGAATCTTCATAGCAGCTCTATTTGTAATAGCAAAGATCAGGAATCACCCCAAAGTTCATCAGCAGGGGAATGGATAAACAAGTTGTGTTATTAGTATACAAAGAAATACAATGAAAGGCATGAACAATTTATATACACAGCAGCATAAATTAATTTAAAATAACCATGCTCAGTGAAACAAACCAGGCACAAAACCGTGTATTTCATATTTCCATTTTCATAAAATTTGTGAAAATATAAACTGTAGTAACATAAATCAGACCAGTGGTTGCCTAGGGACAGACAGTAGAAAACAAATAGGGAGGGAAATCATTAGGAAATTCTTGACAGTAATGCAAATGTCCTTTATCTTGATGTGGTAATGGTATCGTGGGTGTATAAATATGTAAAAACTCATCAAATTGTACTCTTTAAATAGTAGTTTATTATACACCAATAATACTTTAATTTCAGTTAAAGCTGGAAAACAAAATAGGACAAATAAAAAAATATAAAGTTATCAGGCAATAGCATTTATAAAACTAAGGTTCTTTTTCTTCCTCAGGGCATTTGCTAGTTTGATTTACAAATATTTTTTCCCAGTCTGTGCTGTGTGTTTTTATTCTCCTAAGAGTGCCTTTCAGAGCATAGAAGTTCTTAATTTCAGTTGGCTCCAATTCACTAATTTGTTTTCTTTTATGAAATATACTTTTGGTTTCATGCCTAAGAACCCTTTGCCTAAACCAAGGTTGCAAACTTTTTTTACCCAAAATTTTCTTCAAGAAGTTTTATAGTTTTAGGTTTTACACATGGGTCTATGATTCATTTTTAGTTTTTTTATATTTGGTTTGAGATTGGATCAAAGTACATGTTTTTGTATATGTGATCAATTTCCTAGAACAATTTATTGAAAAGACCGTTGTCTTTTGAGTTTGCATCTTTGTAAAAAATCAACTGACAACATATATGTAGTTCTATTTCTGGAGTCTAATCTGAGGGACCTATCTGATACATAGAGACTAAACAGATAGTAGCAGTCTTGGAGCTTGCGTCAGTTAGCCTCTGTAGGTTAGAAAGAGAAAAATTAGCTTCTAAGGTAATCAAATCGAGAGGTCAAGATCCCAAGAGGCTAAAAGCCCACTCAGAGATTTTTGCCATCTTAAAGAATTAAGAAAAAAACAAACAAACAGCAACAAAAAATGTTGAGTTCTCTTTCACCACCCAAGAGAGAAAGAGTGCTGGAAAACACTGAGGCTGTCACTGAGATCCTTGAAGGGCTTCATGCAGGTAAGAAAAAACCAGAAATAAGGCAACTTCAGTTTCAAACTCAAACCCAGAAAATTATATTAAAGCCCCTCTAGAGGAAGAAAACATCGTCCAGACTCTTCACAAGTTTTCATACACAAAATCTACTTTTAATAAAATTACCAGACAAGCCAAGAAAAATGAGCAAATAGCCAAAAGACAAAGAGCAAAGCTAGCCTATAGAAACAGATTCAAAGTAGATAGAAATTTCGGGATCATCAGGCATAAAATTTAAAATAATTATGGTTAAACACTCAGGAAACTAGATTACGAGTTGTAGAATTTCAGTTGAAAGTAGAATCCTAAAAATCTAATGGAAATGGTAGAATACAATAAATAAAACAATACTTCTGCCAAAAAATTTATACAAGCATTTGGGGAGTTTATTAATTGTATTTTATAAAAATAAGTGATTGAGAAAAGAGTGGTCTTTTATAATTTTCAGAAAAGAGTACCTTTCCAGAATTTTAAATTCCTCTCTCATTCCAAACTATCCCACACCTACTTCCAGCTGCTGCTGCTAAGTCACTTCAGTCGTGTCTGACTCTGTGTGACCCCATAGATGGCAGGCCACCAGGCTCCCCCGTCCCTGGGATTCTCCAGGCAAGAACACCAGAGTGGGTTGCCATTTCCTTCTCCAATGCGTGAAAGTGGAAAGTGAAAGTGAAGTTGCTTAGTTGTGTCCGACTCTTCGAGACCCCATGGACTGCAGCCCACCAGGCCCCTCCGTCCATGGGATTTTCCAGGCAAGAGTACTGCAGTGAGGTGCCATTGCCTTCTCTGACACCTACCTCCAGAGCAGCAGCTAAATCCTTCCCCTTTATTTGAGTGAAGGAGTTCCAAAGGGCCACAGACTCCTGGAGTCCCAGTTTCTCTCACAAGAGAAATCATGTTGAATTCCTTTTTCTTAGATTTGCTTCAAAGAGGAATCCCATGTGACATGAATCTTTCTTTGCATTATTGACTGTCTCTGATAAACACAAGGTATAGACGGTACTAAACACTTAGAAATGGTTATTAAAGAATAAGTGATTCAATAAATTAAAAAGTCAAGAGTATTTTTCATTAATAGAATTGACTCAAATTTGTTTTAAAATTTTTAATGTTACTATTCTCACAAAATGAGGTTGGAAAATACCTTTCAACTATTACATAAAAGCCACCTCTTTTGTTTTCATTGTAAATGAAAAAATGTAATGATACTTCATAAATTTCAATGTGTAAACCAATGGGAAATCCTTGTATCTGTTTTGTAATTTTTATACTTTCAAAACTGAAGAATAATACACATACATAAACCTGTAAAAATCTTACATGCACAATTCAATAACAATCACAAAGTGAACTCACTACTGGGACCACCACCAAGATGAAGAAACAGAATACGTCTAGCATTTCAAAGATCCCATCATCCTCTCTCCCGGACACTATAACTCCCTCCTTCAAAAATACTCTATAACTCCCAGTTCCATAGATTGGTTTTCCCTCTTTTTAGACTTACATAAATGGAATTGTACAACTACATATATCTTTGAAAGTTGTTCTCCATAATGGATTCGTATAAGTTTTTTTTTCTAAAATATTTTGTGAAAAGTCTTTTACTAATGTTGCATAGATAAATATAAATTGATATATATTGAGCTATATATAGATTTCAGTCCAATTCAATCACTAAGACATGTCTGACTCTTTGTGACCCTATGGACTGCAGCATGCCAGGGTCCCTGTCCATCACCAACTCTCAGAGCCCACTCAAACTCACATCCATCAAGTCGGTGATGCCATCCAACTATCTCATCCTCTGTCGTCCCCTTCTTCTCCTGCCTTCAATCTTTCCCAGCATCAGGGTCTTTTCAAATGAGTCAGTTCTTTGTATCACATGGCCAAAGTATTGGTGTTTCAGCTTCAGCATCAAACCTTCCAATGAATGTTCGGGACCGATTTCCTTTAGGAGGGACTGGTTGGATTTCCTGCTGTCCAAGGGACTCTTAAGACTATCCTCCAACATCACAGTTCAAAAGCATAAATTCTTACTCACTCTGTTTTCTTTATGGTCCAACTCACATCCATACATGACTACTGGAAAAACCATCGCTTTGACTATATGGATCTTGGTCAGTAAAGTAATGTCTCTGCTTTTTAATATGCTGTCTAGGTTGGTCATAGCTTTTCTTCCAAAGAGCAAGTATCTTTTAATTTCATGTCTGTAGTCACTATCTGCAGTGATTTTGGAGCCCAAAGAAAATAAAAGTCTGTCAATGTTTCCATTGTTTCCCCATCTATTTGCCATGAAGTGATTGGGACCAGAGGCCATGATCTTCATTTTTTTAGTTTTAAGACAGCTTTTTCACTCTCCTCTTTCATCATCATCAAAAGGATCTTTATTTCCTCTTCACCTTCTGCCATAAGAGTGGTGCCATCTGCATATCTGAGGTTATTGCTGTTTCTCCTGAAAACCTGGATTCCAGCTTGTGTGTCATCAGTCTGGCATATCACATGATGTACTCTGCGTATGAGTTAAATAAGCAGGGTGACAATATACATCCTTGACGTACTCCTTTCCCAAATTGGAACCAGTCCATTTTGGTTCTAATTGTTGCTTCTTGACCTACATACAGATTTCTCAGGAGACAGGTAAGGTGGTCTGATATTCCCATTTTTTAAAGAATTTTTCAGTTTGTTGTGATCCATGTAGTCAAAGGCTTTAGTGTAGTCAATGAAGCAGAAGTGGATGTTTTTCTGGAATTCTCTTGCTTTTTCTGTTATCCAACAGATGTTGGCAACTTGATCTCTGATTCCTCTGCCTTTTCTAAATCCAGCTTGTACATCTGGAAGTTCTTGGTTCATGTACTGTTGAGGCCTAGCTTGCAGAATTTTGAGCATTACTTTGCTAGAGTATGATATGAGTGCAATTGTGCTGTAGTTTGAACATTCTTTGGCAATGCCTTTCTTTGGGATTGGAATGAAAACTGACCTTTTCCTGTCCTGTGGCCACTGCTGAGTTTTCCAAATTTGCTGGCATATTGAGTGCAGCACTTACTTACAAATTCAGTTCAGTTCAGTTCAGTCACTCAGTCGTGTCTGACTCTTTGCGACCCCATGAATCGCAGCACGCCAGGCCTCCCTGTCCATCACCAACTCCTGGAGTTCACCCAGGCGCACATCCATCGAGTCAGTGATGCCATCCAGCCATCTCATCCTCTGTCGTCCCCTTCTCCTCCTGCCCCAATCCCTCCCAGCATCAGGGTCTTTTCCAATGAGTCAACTCTTCGCATGGGGTGGCCAAAGTACTGGAGTTTCAGCTTTAGCAGCATTCCTTCCAAAGAAATCCCAGGGCTGATCTCCTTCAGAATGGACTGGTTGGATCTCCTTGCAGTCCAAGGGACTCTCAAGAGTCTTCTCCAACCCCACAGTTCAAAAGCATCAATTCTTCGGCACTTAGCTTTCTTCACAGTCCAACTCTCACATCCATACATGACCACAGGAAAAACCATAGCCTTGACTAGACGGACCCTTGTTGGCAAAGTAATGTCTCTGCTTTTGAATATGCTATCTAGGTTGGTCATAACTTTCCTTTCAAGGACAACTTTCTAGAGAGACAAAACCTACCAAAACTGACTCAAGAAAACTAAAAAATTCAAATAGAGTCATGACAAGTAAGAGAGACTGAATTAACAACAACAGCAACAAAAATCCCACATAAGAAAGCCCAGGCCCAGACGGCTTCATTGGTAAAGATATCAAACAGAGGAGTATTAAGTAAAAATTAATATTGTTCAGAAATGATCCCCTTCAAAAATCGAAAAGAACACTTCTCAACTCATTTTGTGAGGCCAATATTATCCTGATAATAGGTTTACCTTGCCTACACTCAATACTTCTGCCCAAACTACCATCTGTGAACTTACAGAATGCCTTATCCACTGTCATGGTTTTCCACACAAGATTGATTCTGATTAAGGATCTTAGTTCACAGCAAAAGCTACCTGTTCATGGAACTCACTAGTCTTACCACATTCCTCATCTGGTTTGATAGTGCAATGGAATCACCTGTTGAATACTCAGTTACAGCACCAATCAAGTAGTAATACCTAATAGGGCTGGGGTAAAGTTCTCCAATGAAGAAGGCAATGACATGGCACTCCAGTACTCTTGCCTGGAAAATCCCATGGGTGGAGGAGCCTGGTGGGCTGCAGACCATGGGGTCACTAAGAGTCGGACACAACTGAGTGACTTCACTTTCACTTTTCACTTTCACACATTGGAGAAGGAAATGGCAACCACTCCAGTGTTCTTGCCTGGAGAATCCCAGGGACGGGGGAGCCTGGTGGGCTGCCATCTATGGGGTCACATAGAGTCGGACACGACTGAAGTGACTTAGCAGCAGCAGCAAAGTTCTCCAAACAGCAGTAGTCTCAGTCATCTACCAGTATAAGATGGTATTTCTCCCATAAGCAAAATTCATGAGTCCAGAATTTAAAAGATGGAGAGAGAGAGAGAGAGATCTACTTACATACCTCTTTCATAAATTTCCTAGTCACCAATTTTCCTAATTATGTTCCTACCAAGTCCCTGCCCACCCAGCCAAACAGTTGGCCACAACCCATAAATTAGTGTAAAATTCCACATTTGGCCATTTCTTCTTCCAGGTAATGAGTAGTTGAGTGTGCTGCTTGAAGTTCTGCCCACTGGGGGAAGATTTCACTGTCTTTCAGGGTGTTACAAAAAGGGGCAAACTGTATAGCTGTCTGCTCTTGGGTGGTATATGCTTAGTGCGTGGAACCACCTGTAAACTAGGCCCAAGTCATCTCTTCCTCTGTCAACTGATCATAGGGAACTCCCCATGAGGCCATATATACTGGCCAGTAGAGAGAAGGTATTATAGGAGGAGTGGGGACCATGGGTATTTGAGTCACTTATTGATGTAACTTGCTTATGCCATCAAGGCCTGCTCAGGTTCGATCATATATATACCACTTCCGTTTAATGATGTAATACTGCTGCATACCCAACTATATGACTTGGTGGGTCAGATAACATCCAGTTCCTCATAGGTAATTTAGCTGACATGGTAACTCTGTGGTCCATGGTTAAGCATCCAGTCTGTACTAAGGCCAAGTAGTGGCCAGGAGCCACTTCTCAAAAGGAGAGCTTATCTGCAGAGGATGGTAGGGCTTTGTTAAAAAATGCTAAAGCCCCTACTTCAGTTCACCCATTGCTCTTGCTGTTGTGGTTCACTTGCTAAGTCATGTCCGACTCTTTATGACCCCATGGACTGCAGCACACCAGGTCTCCCTGTCCCTCACCATCTCCCAGAATTCACCCAAGTTCACATCCATTACATCAGTGATGCTATCCAACCAACTCATCTTTTGTCGCCCTCTTCTCCTTTTGCCTTCAGCCTTTCCCAGCATCAGGTCCTGCCAAAGTCTCCAAACTGCATCTCTGTCTGTCAATGGCATTTCAAGCACCATTGGGCCTCACAAATATGACCTAAGTGGCAGAGCAGCCTGGACTGATTACAAAGTCTTCTGTTCTGTATCTTAGACCTCCAGTCTCTAGAACTGTGAAAGAATACATTTATATTGTTTAAGATACTAAGTTTATGGTATTTTGTTATGGAAGCCTGAGTTAACAAAGATAAATTTTTGTACCAGGATTTAGGTGCTGCTATAACAGATACTTGAAATTGTGGAAGTGGTTTTGAAACTGGATAATAGGTAGAGAATAGAAAAATTTTGAGATGCATAGTAGAAATATGGATGTTCCAAGTGATTCCGGTGAGGACTCAGATGGAAATGAGAAATGTGCTATTAGAAACTGAAGAAAATGACATAAATCACAGCAAGATCCTCTATGACTGACTTCCTGGAGTAAAGGAAATAAAGACAAAAATAAACAAATGGGACCTAATTAAGTTAAACTTAAAAGCTTTTGCACAGTAAAGGGAACTATAAACAAAGTGAAAAGACAACCCTCAGAATGGGAAAAAGTAATAGCAAATGAAACAACTGACAAAGGATTAATCTCCAAAATACACAAGCAGCTCCTGCAGTTCAATACCAGAAAAGCAGACAACCCAATCAATAAGTGGGCAGAAGACCTCAAAAGACATTTCTCAAAGAAGACATACAAATGGCTGATAAACACATGAAGATATGCTCAACATTGCTTCATTATTAGAGAAATGCAAATCAAAACTACAATGAGGTATCACCTTACACTGGTCAGAATGGCCATCATCAAAAAATCTGCAAGCAATAAATGCTGGAGAGGCTGTGGAGAAAAGGGAGCCTTCTTATAAACTGATACAGTCATTGTGGAGAACAGTATGGAAATTCCTTTAAAAACTAGGTATAAAACTACCATATGACCCAACAGTCCCACTATTGGGCATATACTCTGAAGAAACCACAATTGAAAAGACATATCATTCATTGAAGTACTATTTACAATGGCTAGGACATGGACGCAACCTAGATGCCCATCGTAAATGAACAGATAAAGAAGTTGTGGTACATATATACAATGCAGTATTACTCAGCCATAAAATGGAACATGCTATGAGCTATGAGTCAGTTCTAATGAGGTGGATGAACCTAGAGCCTATTATACAGAGTGAAGTAAGTCAGAAGGAGAAAAACACATATTGTATATTAACACGTGGCTGCCCTGGTAAAGAATCTGCCTGCGATGCAGGAGATTTGGGTTCGATCCCTGGGTTGGGAAGATTCCCTAGAGGAGGGCATGGCTACCTACTCCAGTACTCTTGCTTGGAGAATCCCATGGGCAGAGGAGCCTGGCAGGCTACAGTCCATAGGGTCACACAGAGTCAGACATGACTGATGCGACTAAGCAGCAGCAGCATGGAATCTAGAAAGATGGTACTGAGGAACCTGTTTGCAGGGCAGCAATAGAGATGCAGACATAGAGAACAGATTAGTGGACACAGTGGGGGAAGGAGAGGGTGGGACAAATAGAGAGACCAGCACTGAAATATATACATTACTATATGTAGAATAGATAGCCAGTGGGAATTTGCTATATGATCCAGGGAGCTCGAACCTGGTGCTCTGAGACAACCTAGAGGGGTGGGATGGGGTGGGAGGTGGGAGGGAAGTTTAAGAGGGAGGGGACATATGTATGCCTATGGCTGATTCATGTTGACAGAAATCAACATAATATTGTAAAGCAATTATCCTCCAATTAAAAATTTAAAAAAAAGAAACTGAAGGAAAGGTGGTTCTTGTTATAAAGTGGCAAAGATTTGGCTGAACAGTGTTCTAATGTCTTGTGGAAGGTAGCACTTGAGAGTGATAAAACTGAATATTTAGCTGAAGATTTGTTATTTAGTTGCTAAGCAGTGTCTGACTCTCTGCTACCCCATGGGCTACGCCCACCTGGCTCCTCTGTCCGTGGGATTTCCCAAGCAAGAATACTGGAGTGGGTTGCCATTTCCTTTTCTAGGGGATCTTTGCAACCCACAGATTTGAACCTGTGTACCCTGCGCTGGCAGGCAAATTCTTTAACAGTGAGCCACCAGGGAAGCCCCTTAGCTGAGAATATTTATAAGCTAAATATTAAAGGAGTGGCTTGGTTCTTCCTGTTCATAGTAAAATGTGACAAGAAAGAAGTGAATTTCTCTTTCTTCCTCCACATAAGGACACAGTGGGATGACGACCATTGCAAGCTAGGAAGAGAAACCTTACCAGAACTTGGCCATGCTTGCTTGCATCCTCATTTCATACTTCCAGAACTGTGAGAAAATACATTTGTATTGTTTAAGTCACCCAGTCTATGGTATTTCATTATGACAGCCTGAGCTAATGAGTACAATGACCAATTGAGATTTATCCCACAATGCAAGATTGACTTCATATTAAAAAATCAATTAATGTATTATATCACATCAATAGAACAAAGGAGGAAAACCACATGAGTATCTCAATCAGTTCAGCTCAGTTCAGTCACTCAGTCATGTTTGACTCTTTGCGACCCCATGAATTGCAACATGCCAGGCCTCCCGATCCATCACCAACTCCCGGAGTTCACTCAAACTCACATCCATCTAGTCGGTGATGCCATGCAGCCATCTCATCCTCTGTCATCCCCTTCTCCTCCTGCCCCCAATCCCTCCCAGTATCAGAGTCTTTTCCAATGAGTCAACTCTTTGCGTGAGGTGGCCCAAGTATTGGAGTTTCAGCTTTAGCATCGTTCCTTCCAAAGAACACCCAGGACTGATCTCCTTTAGAATGGACTGGTTGGATCTCCTTGCAGTCCAAGGGACTCTCAAGAGTCTCCTCCAACACCACAGTTCAAAAGCATCAATTCTTCGGCACTCAGCTTTCTTCACAGTCCAACTCTCACATCCATACATGACTACTGGAAAAACCATAGCCTTGACTAGATGGACCTTTGTTGGCAAAATAATGTCTCTGCTTTTGAATAAGCTATCTAGGTTGGTCATAACTTTCCTTCCAAGGAGTAAGCATCTTTTAATTTCATGGCTGCAATCACCATCTGCAGTGATTTTGGAGCCCCAAAAAAAAGTCTGACACTGTTTCCACTGTTTCCCCATCTATTTCCCATGAAGTGATGGGACCAGATGCCATGATCTTAGTTTTCTGAATGTTGAGCTTTAAAGCCAACTTCTTCACTCTCTTCTTTCACTTTCATCAAGAGGCTTTTTAGTTCTTCTTCATTTTCTGCCATAAGGGTGGTATCATCTGCATATCTGAGGTTATTGATATTTCAATAGGTGAGGAAAAAGTACTTGACAAAATCAACACACTTTCATGATGAAAACATTTAACACCTAGGAATAGGAAGAAACTTCCTTCACCTGATAACATCTATGAACCTCCTATAGCTAGTTTTACACTTAATGTTGAAAGACTGTATGCTTTGCCAAGAGAAAGATGTTCACTCTCCCCACTTATATTCAGCATTGTACTGAAGGTCCTAGCCAGGACAATATTAGGCAAGGAAATGAGATAAAAGTTACCAATGTTGGGAGAGAGTAAAACTACTTTGGTTTGTGGATGACATAAGCATGTATATAGAAAACCTTAATGCAGAATTAAGAATTCATCAAAAAATTATTAGAACAAACAAATTTAGCAAGTTTGCAAGGCATAAGATCTATATTCAAAAATTGATTGTATCTCTGTGTAATAGCAATGAGTATAACAAATGTAATTAAGGAAACAATTGCTTTTATAATCATCAAATACTTAGGGATAAGTGTAAAAAAGAAGTATGAACATGTATTATGAAAAAGATAAAACATCATTGAAAGAAATTTTGAAAGACCTGGGTAAATGAAAAGACATACCATATTCCTGGATTGGAAGGCTCAATATTATTCATATGTCCGTGTTCTCCAAACTGATCTATAGATTCAATTAAATCTCTATTAAAATCCTACCTACCTTTTTGGAAAATATTGACAAATTGATCCTAAAATTCACATGAAAGTGCAGGAGTCTAGATAGCCAAACAACCTTGAAAAAGAAAAATAAATCAAAAAAACCCCACACTTTCTTATTTTGAACTTGTTACAAAGTTACAATATTCAAGGCAGTGTGTTTCTTCTATAAGGTTAGATATATAGGTCAGTGGAATAGAACTGAGAGTCCAGCCCATACATATATGGTCAATTGATCTTCTTAGGATGCCAAAATCATTCAATGGGGAAAGATAGTCTTTTCTACAAATGTTGCTGTGACAATTGTATATTTATATGCAAAAGGATAAAGCTGGACTCCTGCCTCACATCATATACAATAATTAACTCAAAATCAATTAAGACTTAAATGTCAGTGTTAAAACAATAAAATTCTTAAATAAAACACAGAGTAAATATTCATGACATTGGATTTGGCAATGTTTTCTTAGTTATAACATCAAAACCATAGCAATCAAAGAAAATATAGATACACTGGACTTTATCAAAACTGACAAGTTTTGTGTGTCAGAGGATGCTACTAATAAAGTATTAAGACTGCCCATAAAGATTCAGAAAATATTTGTAAAACATATACCTGACCAGTATTTATTATCCAAAACATGCAAAGAATTGTCGTAATTTAAGAAAATAAGATAAACAGCTAAATTTAAAAATGGGCAAAGCATTTGAATAGATATTTCTCTAAAGAAAATATATAAATGCTCAATAAGAACATAAAATGATACTCAGCATCATTAGTCATTAGAGAAATGCAAATCAAAACCACTATCAGATACCACTTCACACCCACTAGAGTAGCTATAATGAAAGAAGTGGAAAATAACAAGTGTTGGGAGGATGTGGAGAAATTGGAACCCTCAAATGTTACTGATGAAAATGTAAACTGGTAGAGCCATTTTAGAAAAGACTTCAGCGTTTCTTCAAGAAGTTAAATCATAGACTTATCATATGACCCAACATTGCATTTCTAGCTATATACCCAAGAAAATTGAAAATATATATTCACATAAAATTTGTACATCAGTGTTCATAGCAGTGTTATTCATAATAACCAAAAAGTGGAAACAACCCAGACATCCAGCAACTGATGAATGTAGTAACAGAATGTGGTATGCCCATACCATGGAATATTATTATGCAATAAAAAAGAATGAACTATTGATTCACGTCACAATATGGACAAATCTTGAAGACATGCTTAGTGAAAGAAGCCAGACACAAAATGCAATGTATTTTATGATTCTGTTTATATGAAATATCCAGAATAGGCATAACCATAGTGACAAAAAATTGCTTAGTGGTTGCTAAGGGCTGAGGGGAGGAGGGCATAAGGAGTGACTACTAATGGGGAGGAGATCCCTTTGTCGGGTGATGAAAATGTTGTACAATTAAATAATGCTGATGACTGCATAACCTTGTGAATATACTTTTAAAACCCCACTCAGCTATACACTTACAAGTATGTTTTATTGTACATGAACTATATCTCTATTTTAAAAACAGACTACTCTCTATATTGGTATAACCACATTATATGACTTAATTATCCGACATAGGACACATGAGTGGACTCTGGTCTTGTGGTGCTTTTTCTTGGCGCTCTGTTATTAATTAATTGGGTGAAACTGTTCCTGTTGTATTCAAGCGATCTCCTCAGAGACAAAGCCTCCACTCCATCCAAGTTGTTACTACCCCACCAGTCTTCTCTCCCATATCTCAGCAGGGCTCTAAGGCTTAGGAGTATGGTAACTCCCTTGTCCTTTCGTACCAGGGTCTTCGGAGCGTGCCCATTGTGGTGACTGAAAGGAGAGAGACTCCTCCCACAGGTGGTGATGAACTATCTCATTTTTGTGGGACAGCAAGGGGCCTCCCCTGAGCCTGGGATCAGCTGACTCCTGAAGGAAACTGAGTATGTGCTACATTCTCATTTTTACCACACATACCCCAGAATGATATCCATCTGACCTAAATCCATCTCAGACAGGCTAAATCTTTCTACCCATAGTGGATCAGGGCCACAGGAAAGCTCTGTTACTGATGACGATGTTTAGTACCCTCATGTATGGTTGTGTGGAAAGAACAAAGGGTGTCCACATGGGTCCCAGATCACTGTGCAGATGCTTATCATTTTTTTTTTTTTGCTTCTGAGACAACCTCTGAAATGAATAATCCTGCATATCCAGGCAATATTTTAAGCTTCTAATAAAAGACAAAACAATTTTCTCTATATTTGGGAAATCAGAATTGGAGTAATACCCTGAGTTCTTTAAAAGTATTTCTTTTCAGGCACTAACCTGAATTATAAAGCAGAATAAAAGATTCAGAGCATCATCAGAACTTACAGGTTTTACTTCCTGCTGAAACAAATCTATCTATTCTCTTTTTGTGATGTTTACTTACACTATCTTTTCTTCCATAGACCTTCATCTTCTCCAGATTCTTCCTATTCAAATTTTTTCTTCCTTCTCATCTCTAAACAAAAAAGAACCAAGAAGTCTTAAATGACTTACTTGCTCTTGTTGTTGACCTCTAGTCTCTTCCCTCTTTCAGCATTGTAGTTTGAAGAGTGAATCTGTGAACTTAACTTTAGTTTCAGTGACTAATCATACTTAACCCTCCTTTCAAAAATGATGTAAACATGAACACCTTATGAGTAATGCTTATAGGGAAAGAGTAAGTTGCCTAGATATTAAGTGATCATTTAGGCAAAATATTGTTACTCAACATGCCTTCATTTGCACTGAATTATTTATCTAGATGTCATTACACTGTCTTAGAAAGAACTTCATTACAAAGTTCCCCAACATTTATCAGCCAAAGCTTTTCAGAATATCTTGGCTCAACCGAGACTCCATGGGTCACTTTCATAGTAAGTAAGTAAACAATTGAGTCAGAAATAATTGGCCTTGAAGAATATGTTTTCTAATTCAAACTAATTAAAATATGTAAACTATGATTCAGTTGCCTTCAGGATTGTTTTTAATAAATGAGGTGTACTCCACCCAGCTATTTTTACTTTTAACTTCTCTTTTTTTGGGTCAAGATGCATGATTGTACAACCAGTGTTTAAGTTCCAGGTCTAAGTCATTGTTTGCCTCCTGTAGTAGTTCTCATTTCTCACCGTACATTAGAGAGTAGCTTCTTTCTTGTGTTACAAGAGGAAACATGGTTTTCACCTGTTGTTTTGTGTTTTATGAAAATTCCCCACTTTTCTCTACTTGCACCAGAGCAATTTCCTATAGTTTAGTGCATGCATGCTCAGTCATGTCTGACTCTTTGTGACCCCATGGATCGTAGCCCACCAGGCTCCTCTGTCTATGGGATTCTCCTGACAAGGATACTGGAGTGGGTTGCCATTCCGTCCTCCAAAGGGTCTTCCTGACCCAAGGATGGAACAGCGTCTCCTGCATTGGCAGGCGGATTCTTTATTGCACCACCAGGTTAGTTAAGTGTGGTCCAATCATAAGAAAATGAATAGATATTTCTATATATCTAGCACTGGCAGTTGGCTTAGTAGGCAACACTTTGTTGTTAAAATTAATATCTATTCAAACAGTTTTATTTCCCTAATTAAAGGCCAACACTTTTACATTTGAAATGACAATCCAATTTACAAGAAAATATTTTGCTTGGCAAAACTGCATCTGGACCACAACTCATCTCAATTTCTGAAGCTTTGCCTACTTCACGGTTTTCTCTTTTTGAGTTCTTTAAAGGTCTGGTTAACAATGCCTCCACCCCTTAAACTGTTTTGCATCAACTAACGAACAATGAATCATCCTTGTTAACAAGTATTAACAGTCGAGTTGAATTCTGGTTTTATCCCAGGGTCAGTTCTAAATGGAACTGCATGTATATAATGCCAAAATCATCAATTAAAGAGTTCAGGAAGCAGTTAATCCTTTGTTTATGTTGTCTGGATTTTTTTCTTTCTATAAAATTAAATGACTGAGTCATATAAATTGTTCATTTCAGCACTAGGAGAGTCTCATTAGTCCTAATCATTTAATTAAATATTTTTGGAAGATAATTAATGATGTTTAAGAAAGTAGTGTGCTATTCTTGCTGATTCAAGAATGGCTACTCTATTAAATTGAAATGCCAGTAAATGGTGACAAAAATACACTGTGAAAGCTATGTTTTTCAGATGTTACCAAGTAAGAGTAATGGAATCTAGTCACAGTTTTCCACTCCCAGTTTTGCTTATCTAAGTTCACATCCCCCTCCTTCTAGCTGCAGCACCATCATTTTTTCATTTACTTTTGGGCTTTTGAATGTGATAGTAGGATGGCTTTTGCAAAATTCTTAGGTCAATTTTTTAGCTCTAAAAATAAATATAATACATAGAAGCAATGATTGAGGTGTCAGCATCTATAATGTTTCTTAAGGTCTGCAGATGTTGATGTTGTAACAGTATAATATGAATTATTATTGAGAACTCCCATATGCTCAGAATCAGATGTAAAGAGGTTTCAATCTTTTTTTTTTTTTTGTGGACACAGAATATTTTTTTTAAATTCTCAAGAGAATACTACTCAGCCATTAAAAAAAAAAAGAATAAAGTCTAGCCATTTGCAACAGCATGGATGGACTTGGAAGGTATGCTAAGTGAAATCAGTCAGATAGAGAAAGGCATATACTGTATGATATCACATTATGTGGAGCCTGAAAAATAAAACAAGCTAATAACTGTAACAAAAAAGAAACTCACAGACATAGAAAATATACTAGTGGTTACCAGTGGGGAGAGGAAAGGCAGGAGGAACAAGATAGGGGTAGAGGATTAAGAGGTACAAACTACCATGTATAAAGTAAATAAGCTACAAGGATACATTGTACAACACAGGGATTATAGCCGGTATATTATAATAACTATAAATGGAATATAGCCTTTAAAAATTCTGAGTCCCTGTGTGGTACACGTGAAACAAACATCATATATCAACTAGACCTCAATTTTTTAAAAAGACCAAAAAACAAAACCTATAATATATATTGAAAGACTTTTGAGATGTTATCTTTTTTGCTGGCATTTGTGATCTTTCTCATTTAAATTGTTGTGCTTAGTCACTAAGTCAACAAATGAATACAAATATATTGAAATTTAAATACAGTCCTCAAAAGAGCCCTCTAAACAAAATACAATTGTTCTTTTTAAAAAAATTAATGTTTAAAAAATTCTCAAAAGAAAACTAGCTCCTTTAGTTATTTGTTTAAAAAATGTAAAGCGCAGAATGCCTGAATATATTTATCCAAAAGTAGTCAGGAAAGCTGAGTTTTTGCTCTGTTTTCTTTTGCAAAGGATTAGAAATGGAATTCAGACTCCAAAATAGAAATGTTTCAATATTCCAGAGAAGAACGATTGGTACATTGAAAGCGTGGATTTGAGAAATGGCAGGATATCAAGGTTGGAATGAAAACTGACCTTTTCCAGTCCCGCGGCCACTGCGGAGTTTTCCAAATTTGCTGGCATATTGAATGCAATGCTTTCACAGCATCATCTTTTACTGTTTGAAATAGCTCAACTGGAATTCCATCTCCACCACTAGTTTTGTTCATAGTGATGCTTCTAAGGTCCACTTGGCTTTGCATTCTAGGATGTCTAGCTCTAGGTGAGTGACCATACCATCATGATTATCTGGGTCATGAAGATCTTTTCTGTATAGTTCTTCTGTATATTCTTGCCACCTCTTCTGCTTCTGTTAGGTCCATACCATTTCTGTCCTTTAATGAGCCTGTCTTTGCATGAAATGTTCCCTTGGTATCTCTCATTTTCTTGAAGAGATCTCTAGTCTTTCCCATTCTATTGTTTTCCTCTATTTTTTGCACTGATCACTGAGAAAGGCTTTCTTATCTCTTCTTGCTATTCTTTGGAACTCTGCATTCAGATGCTTTTATCTTTCCTTTTCTCCTTTGCTTTTCACCTCTCTTCTTTTCACAGCTATTTGTAAGGCCTCCTCAGACAGCCATTTTGCTTTTTTGCATTTCTTTTTCTTGGGGATGGTCTTGATCTCTGTCTCCTCTACAATGTCATGAACCTCTGTCCATAGTTCAGCAGTGGTCACAGGACTGGAAGAGGTAAGTCTTCATTCCAATCCCAAAGAAAGGCAATGCCAGAGAATGCTCAAACTACCGCACAATTGCACTCATCTCACACGCTAGCAAAGTAATGCTCAAAATTCTGTAAGCCAGGCTTCAACAGTATGTGAACTGTGAACTTTCAGATGTTCAAGCTGGTTTTAGAAAAGCCAGAGGAACCAGAGATCAAATTGCCAACATCCATTGGATCATCAAAAAAGCAAGAAAGTTCCAGAAAAACATCTACTTCACCTTTATTGACTATGCCAAAACCTTTGACTGTGTGGAGCACAACAAACTCTGGAAAATTCTCAAAGGAATGGGAATACCAGACCACCTGACCTGTCTCTTGAGAAATCCGTATTCAGGTTAGGAAGCAACAGTTAGAACTGGACTTGGAACAACAGACTGGTTCCAACTAGGAAAGGAGTATGTCAAGGCTGTATATTGTCACCCTGCTTATTTAACTTATATGCAGGGTACATCATGAGAAATGCTGGGCCGGATGAAGCACAAGCTGGAATCAAGATTGTTGGGAGAAATCTCAATAACCTCAGATATGCAGATGCCACCACCCTTATGGTAGAAAGTGAAGAGGAACTAAAGAGCCTCTTGATGAAGGTGAAAGAGGAGAGTGAAAAAGTTGGCTTAAAGCTCAACATTCAGAAAATGAAGATCATGGCATCTGGTCCCATCACTTCATGACAGATGGGGAAACAGTGGAAACAGTGACAGACTTTATTTTGGGGGGATGCAAAATTGCTGCAAATAGTGACTTCAGCCATGAAATTAAAAGACGCTTACTCCTTAGAAGAAAAGTTATGACCAACCTAGATTGCATATTAAAAAGCAAAGACATTACTTTGCCAGCAAAGGTCCATCTAGTCAAGGCTATGGTTTTTCCAGTGGACATGTATGGATGTAAGAGTTGGACTATAAAGAAAGCTGAGCACCAAAGAATTGATGCTTTTGAACTGTAGTGTTGGCGAAGACTCTTGAGAATCCCTTGGATAGCAATGAGATCCAACCAGTCCAGCCTAAAGGAAATCAATCCTGAATATTCATTGGAATGACTGATGTTGAAGCTGAAACTCCAATACATTGGTCACCTGATGCAAAGAACTGACTTATTGGAAAAGACCCTGATGCTGGGAAAGTTTGAAGACGAGAGGAGAAGGGGACAACAGAGGATGAGATGGTTGGATGGCATCAGCGACTCAATGGACATGAGTTTGAGTAAACTCTGGGAGTTGGTGATGGACAGGGAGGCCTGGAGTGCTGCAGTCCATGGGGTCGCAAAGAGTCGGACACGACTGAACGACTGAACTGAGGATATCAAGTTTAATAATGGGAAAATAAAATTAGAATAATTATATTATGTAGTGTTTATATACAAGTTTTTAAAGTTTATAAAGTATTTTTATATATTAACTCAGTCAATTTTCACAGTATCTCTGTGGGAAAAGTGGGGGGAAATCTATGTTTTACATTTGAAAAAACTAATACGGGGCGAGCTAAGTAATTTGCCCAAGACTGTATTGCTGGTATTGTATTGATGCAGGACTTCAATGTGTGTCTTTATGATCTTTCTTGGGAGTGATAGTTCTGTGCTTTGGAAAGGATATCAGAGCTTTAGGATTTCTGCTTTGCCATTAGCTGATTTCAGCAGAATCAGAAGATAAGAAAGAAAGGCAACCATTTCCTTTAAGATGAATTACTATCTTTTATACCTTGACATGAACATTCAGAGGCACTGGGTCAATGAAGATACTTTTGTCCACACATCTGACTACTCCAGTCACCTGCGTCCTTTGCATTAATTTTAGTCGGGTGAAGACCACATCCCTGAGAGCAGAGAGATCTGATTGCAGAGCCTCATTAGATGATCCTAAGTCGCCTGAGGGTATCACTTCTGTCTTTTCTTATGTAGTGATTTCTCTTCATGTGGAGAGGATGGGCCTAGATAGCAAATGGAAGGGGTAAAGAAGCAGATGTTAGTGAAAACAAAAAGTAGTTTGAAAACTTATCCCAGGGGAGATATCCCTTTCCAGGCCATATGAAACTTTCAGAGACACCATGTATAGTTTGGGGAGAAAAAAGTAATACACCAAACGTTTTCATTGTACAAACTAGAGAAAATGAAGTTTTACCAAATCTTTTTAGCTGAGGGAGACCTTGATAAAACCATAAGAAATCATCCAGGCAGGAGGCTTTAATTAGAGAAGTTTCAGAAACCTTAATAAAAAGGAACCAGCCATTCCTAGAAGGAAAATGGTTTTATAGGGAGCAGGGCTTATCTCAACTCAAATGCTCATGAAAACTGATAGCTCAAGTGGCTTCTGTTTGACAAGGAGGCTGTCATTGTTGACAGGGATGACTGGCAGGGTGGAAAAAGGAGGGGGATAAAGCTTTGCAAAAAGGCTTCAGAGGAAATTTGACACCTTGCAAACCACAGGTGTGAAGGTAAGTGAAACTTGTAAGTAAAAGTTAGTGTTGTTTTTCAGGGTCTGACACACTGCATACTTGTAGTTCAGAATTTAGAAATTTGAGTGGACAATGTGAAAAACTTTGGGACATGGACTGCCCAGAATTGGGACATCAGAGGATTGTTTCTGACCCTGAAGAGATTCCTGATACCGTTCTCGTATTGTGCTCCACAGTACTCACCAGAGATCTGGGAAGATAGGCTAGCTTCCTTCTCTACCCACCCTGCCTGTTTCAAATTCCAGCCTGAGATAGGCTTTCTAACCCGGCTCTCTCTCAGGGGTCCTTTATCGAGTGCCTGAGCTTTCTGGGTTTGGAGATATTAAGATATTTTAATATAGAATCTTTGCCTTCAAGGATTACATATAATCAATGAAAAAAATGGGGCATAGTGAATTCAGCCTGAAGATGGATTATTCTCCACCAGAACTAATTGTAAGAAATAAAACACAAATGGCAAGTAACTGGTATAAATAGTTTTATAGGAGTTCAAAGGTGGGAGCTAAAAGTAGTTAGAGAAGCCTTCTGGGGAGAGGAGGAAGTTGAGTTACATCTTTGAGACTGAGTAGAATTCAGACAGCCTGGGTAAGGATGAGCTGAGATGAGGGCATGTGAAGAAATTAGGGGAAGTGTGAGAGAAATGCTTCCCAAGAGACAAAGAAACTACTGGAGCAAAGGGACAAGTGATTGAATTCAATAATCCTGAGAGGCACCATCAGAGAAAACAAAAGTGTATTTTAACAGTTATTTTTGTTTGACTTTTGGAGCTAAGCATTTGGGTTTGCTGAGGATATAAACAGTTCACTGTTTTTAAGGGGCATGGACTGACCTGACATGGATAATAGAATGGGCTCTGGGGCATTGGGCTTACAACTGAACTCGGTTTTGCCATTCTGTAGCAGTTATGATCTCTGAGTTCACCTCTTCGTGCCTCAGGCTCCTAATTTTTAATTGGGAATAGTCTTAGTATCTCATGTAGCTGGTAGTTGTGAGGTTCAAAGGAGATAAAATATTTAAATGCTTATCATAGTACTTGGCACAATAAATCTTAGCTATTATTTTATTATTACTGTAATTATAAATAATACTAACAACAGCAATGATGATATCTCAAAGCCAAGGAACACCATGAAATTATTAATGTGCTTATGAGCACAGCAGAGGTCATGTGTAAAGAGTGGACCTTCAGAAACTGCTAATGTTTTTTCCTGACCTCCAGGATAGATGGAGAAAAGAAAACAAGAGCTTTAGTTTTCTCTGACCCATTCCCCAAGTCCTGAAGTCCAGGCATGCTCCCGGGGATCCTGGCTTCTGCATGGATCCACGTCGCTTGTTCTGGTGCTAATTTCTCAGGGGTATGGCTCCCAACTCAGGTCAAGATAGAGCAGAATGCTTTCCTGAGTTTTCATCAGACTATGGTACAGGCAGGCTCAATAACCTGTGCCCTCTATTTATAATTCACATGAAGTTGTTTATTTCTTGCTTCTCATTTTAGCCGGATAAGCAAGTCAAGGCAGGCCACTTTCTAGTAGATTGTGAGAAGATAGATCTCAGCATTAGCTTGACTTGTGGGTCTGATGTGGAGAGAAGAGAGTCAAAAGGAAATATTCTTGTGGCTTTCTGTATGACTGCAAGGCAGCAGGGCTGTTGTTTGCTAGAGCAGCCGATTAAGAAGAGTGACATTCTGGCCACTGAATGTTAGTAGGCCCAAGTGGAAGTGTGGTGACCAACGTTGAGTCATAGCTTGAGAGGAAACCAGTTTTACCCATGTTTTTTTGTTCTTTAGTGGAGACCCTTAGTAAGCTCTTCGAAGACAGTGGCTTTCTACAGAGGAGAGCGATAGTAACCGTTGGCCACAGCAAATGGCTCTTCTCACTCTTGTGTTGGAACAAGAACCAATTATGAGAAGCCTGGGTTTGGCTTGCTTTTGGTGTGGTTAATGTTGGTGGGAAGGTTAGTTACAGATCTCTTCATTTATTAATGCATTTGGTCTAAGACAGGCTCTCAGGACTTCCTATTGTTCTTGAATGCATTGGTCTAGTTTACTCTGTCCAGGCTAACAGAATTCAAGTCACCCTGAACCCCGAAGAGTGTCTCACCAAGTTCCCCTTTGTCTGGTTGGGGGGCGGGCCGGTGAGGCATCCTTGGATGGTTATTTGAATGTGAAGTCTAGCTGATCTTGCACCATCCTTGTGCAGCGACCTGAGACTTGGGATATTTTGTGATTGCTCTAGGCGCTTTACCAGACAACAGGAATGTAGATGGCCTCTGTTTCAATGCTAGAACCTGCTTTCTCTCAGGTTTATTCTTGAGGATGACTAGTAATCTGAACGGAGAAGGCGATGGCACCCCACTCCAGTACTCTTGCCTGGAAAATCCCGTGGACGGAGGAGCCCAGTAGGCTGCAGTCCATGGGGTCGCTCAGAGTCAGACAGGACTGAGCGACTTCACTTTCACTTTTCACCTTCATGCATTGGAGAAGGAAATGGCAACCCACTCTAGTATTCTTGCCTGGAGAATCCCAGGGACAGAGGAGCCTGGTGGGCTGCCGTCTATGGGGTCGCACAGAGTTGGACACGACTGAAGCGACTTAGCAGCAGCAGCAGTAGCAGTAATCTGAACTCTTTAAACTTAAGGGAGAGCCCAGTGTCTATGCAAGAATAAATACACAGTTTGGACCAAGTCTACTACAGAGGAAATCGAGTTTTATCAGACCTGACATACACAATCTCTCACTCTCCTCCATCCTAAAGTAAATAAAACAGTGCTCATACTGTCCTGTTAGCAGTGGGCTGGCCTCATTTTTGTGTGTGTGATGTTGCTTATCTGCTTTGCAAATATTCTCAGGTTGAAATTTTCCATGCCCAGTTACCTTTCTCATGCAAATAAATCTCACCCAGTGTTCTATACCAATTAATTTACTGAATGAAGTGTCACTTAAAGTATCTATTGTGACTTTCCTGTTAGGAACTTGCTTCAAAAGCAAGTTCGGGGTATAGACTGAGACCTAAGTAATTCTTTCCCAGTTCTGGGGAACTCCCCGCCCTGGGAGGCTTGCAGGATAGAAACTGATACCTGCCCTTCACAAAGGGGCCTCCTCCAGTGTGGCAGTGCCAGCACACGGGTAAGTTGTTATTTCTAGGAATACTTGCACATCTCTCCTGTTGCCAGATGGCAAACTAACTTCTCCAGGAGAAACACTGGAAAACAATACCACTCTGTACTGCTTCTGTGTTTTCTATTGTGAGAAGGCTGCTACATAAGCCGGCCTCCAGGGATTTTCGAGCTGCTCTCTGTATACCAAGTGGCAGCTGATTGATCATTCTTTACATGAATCAAATATTCATTTTCAGCAGCTAAAGTCCCTAACACCAGCAAAACCCAACTGGTATTCTGCTTTCCCATTAGGAGACAGTTGCAGACCACTCTGCACCTCGGAAGAAAAATCTATGTAAACGGTTGGGTTGCACAGTTTAAAAAATAAAACTTAAAAAAAGTAAGACAAACAGGTGGGCTTTCTCATTCTTTTATCTAAGTCAAGTCAGCAAAGACAAGAAGGCCAATAGCGAAGCCTAGAGATTTTGAAAGGGAAACCACATACTTTGTAGATTCTGTCCCACATTCAGGAAGGATGGCAGGAAGTACCTCCCCAAGCAGGTACTTCATATTCTAGAGTATAATGAGGGCTGCTTTACTGCTGCTGCTATGCATGAATAAGACCTCCATGGTAAATCATTTCTCAAGTAGGCTTTGTTTCTCCATTTTAAATAAAAATAGTTTTAAAAATCCTTCCTCAGAGTGATAAACAACTCTCTGAAGTGTGTCATCTAGATTATCTGGTAATCTCTGCAAAAGACCTTCTCCACTTGATTGAGCTCTGATTCTGATGAAATAATGCATCAAAGTTAGAAGGAAAAAGTCTTGACTCAAGTTTACACTCAAGTGTAATGGGGGGTGGTGGAGAATGGAGAAGTACAATGTCAAGTGTAAGACCCACCATCAGAATTCCACTTAGAATTCCACTTCTGGTCAATACTTTCTTTTTTTTTTTTTTTAAGGTATGAAGCTATTGTCTCATGGAGAAGGCAATGGCACCCCACTCCAGTACTCTCGCCTGGAAAATCCCATGGACGGAGGAGCCTGGTAGGCTGCAGTCCATGGGGTCGCGAAGAGTCGGACACGATTGAGCGACTTCACTTTGACTTTTCACTTTCATGCATTGGAGAAGGAAATGGCAAGCCACTCCAGTGTTCTTGCCTGGAGAATCCCAGGGACAGAGAAGCCAGGTGGGCTGCCGTCTATGGCGTCACACAGAGTCAGACACGACTGAAGTGACTTAGCAGCAGCAGCAGCAGCAGCAATTATCTCTAAGCACCAAACTCATCCTTCTACTTGTATACTTTGCTTTGGGATGCTGGATCTCCTCAAAACACATTTATTTCTCTGTTGCTAGCTCTTGATTAGGTTCTACCTACCCTGGAGGAGAAAATGGTAACCCACTCCAGTATTCTTGCCTGGAGAAATCTCATGGACAGAAGAGCCTGGCAGGCTACAGTCCCTGGGGTTGCAAAGAGTCAGACACCAATGAGCACCCACATAGGGAATGCTAGAGGGAAGCTGCAGGCCTGGAGGAGGAGACAGTTTCTTTTTCTTCCTGTTACCTCTGAGGCCAGTTTTGCTGGTTGTTCCTTTCTGTATCTCCCATCAACACTTCTTCAGCTAGTTGGTTCCAGTCACAAAACTTCATACCAGTTGGCGATGTTTCCCAAACTTGCAGAACCAGTCTCACAGTAGCCCCTCAGAGACATTGTCTCAGCTGGCAGCATCACTTTCTTAGATGCCTAAGTCAACCCCAGAGGCCCTTGCACTACCCTTAGATATACCATCATCTGCCAGCTGCCACCTCCCTGTGGAAGGTACCTCCACAGGGCCCACCCTCCAAGGCCTGAGGTCTAGCACCCTTAAAGCTGTGCTCCTGCCTCAGATGTCTGAGTGAAGGATCCATTGAGGCTTTCCTCTAAGCATTTGGTTTAAAAATTTTTCCATCTCTTCCTTTTCTTCTCCAATTCTACAGCTGATAACTGTATCCTATTTCCATGACAACTTGGTGTTTCCTTTGTGTGACTTAACTCAGTACCTAGTAAATAATTCCTTGTATTCTTATATTAAATTCTCTCTGTTGGTATAGTTTGTCTCTTGGCTAGTCCTAGACTGTAATAAATTCGGGGTTCTTTTCTCTACCTCACATTTCTTTCACTTGAACATTAACTAGATCTTACAAGGCCTACCTGGAGCTGACCTAAGAATGGTGCTCTTTGAGGGGAATGTCTTGTTATTCTTACTACCTGGGCCTAAAAGACAGTGTTTAGTATGAGTTCTTATCCTGTGCTCCAGAAATATGTGAGAGGTCTGCTTACTAGTTGAGTTAGCCTTTGATAAGATGGAATGAGGAAAGACTTTTCATTTTTTAATTGATAGGGACTTACAGATGTTCCATTTTCTCATTCTAGGTCTCTATGGAAAATTAAAGGATCAGAAGAGTTCTTGTCACTCCATGCATCAAATGCTATAGAAATAAGAGATCCAAAAGATTTATAGTATTAGGCAAGGGAAAAAGATCGATGGGTTTAAGTGACATAATTGAAGTTTTCATTGTTAGAAACCTCTAACAATGTTAGAGGTTGTTAGAAACCAGCTTTTATAAGCTGGTACACCTAAAGGCTTGGGAAATATCCATACCTGTTAGCCATCTGCATCACCACTGACTGTGTGTATATCTTGAAGGATTTAGTGAATCATAGACATATGATCACTGCGTGGAAAAAAACGTGTTGTGCCCAGCACACTCTTTTCCATAAAGAAAGCATCACTGGGAAATACAACATGTGGAAACAGGCCACAAAAATGCAGCAAATTAGTCTTTATTATCCACTCATCCATGCAGGAAAATTTTAAAAGGTAATAAAATCCTAGGTTCTTAAAATTGGCACTTTAGCCTCACTGTTTTTAAAGTAAAATACACAGTACTAGATAACCACTGTGCATCTAAGTATTTAGTCTAGTTTTTAATTACCTTTCAATTTAAGAGGCATTTCGAATCATGCCGTCACCTGTTCCTTAGTTTTCCACTGCAGGTTACCATCCCAAACTACCTCATTAAAATAAATGAAAACAAATAGGATTATCCAAGTAAATTGTCACTAATGCTATTATAAAGTAAGAATGGTTTGGCACCGTTCAATAAAGCTACAATTCTGAGCTATAAACGTAACACATGGAAATTCGGATGACATCTCAACTCATTAGTTAGTCTGTTCCATATTTGTGCTTGCACTTGGAATAAATGATAATGTCATTCTGTACCTGCACAGTATCATAGGGTCATTGTTTTCCCTAATGAACAATGATCCAATTCTATAATTCCATGATCCTTGTCAAGTATCCTGTTTATTGTAATTTCTGAGCACAGTGGATAATCTTGTAACTGAAATATATGTATGCCCACACCAAAAAATCAAACCTATATACCTTTCAAAATAGTTTTAACAAGCTTCTTTCTAAATATTCCAGTGTTTACTGCAAGGGAGTGGAGTTGTGATTTAAAAAAAAGTCTAGTGCAATATGTGCAAACTTTTCTAGAATTTTTAACCATAGGCATTTGTTTTAAGCTCAGTGTGTCTCTTACAGATATAGTCTAACTGAAAGAGATTGAAAGAGAGAGAGAGATGTGGACCAAAAGTGGAGTCGAACTATCAGAAGCAGAGATGATGAACTACCAGGAACAAAACACAGGAACTTCTCAGCCTGACTTAGGGGCAGTCCAAATTCAACCCCCATGAGGTGATCCTGTGTGAAGTCATCTTCAGAATACAGTTTAAAAATCTGGTATATAATCCAGCATGCTGCAGCCACTGTGTACCATGGCCTGGTGAACAACTGCATCTCCCCCACCCCAAGTTTCCATCCGGCCATTCTTCAGCCAGATGTACAGGAAACTGAGAATCAAAGCAACTAATGTGGTCATATGTAAATAGCACATCTGACACTAGGGGAGCATAGGCTTTTTAAGCACAGGACTCACCACCAGGGTGACAGAGACTCTCAGGAGTGAGCAGAAACATGATGATTTCTGAGAACTCGGAACATATGCTGAAGCCACAGTACTGAAAAGTTTGTTGTCAGTGTAGAAAACTTACATTTTGTAAGTTTTTCCTTAAGCAGTTTCTTTCCTTTAAATGACCAAGATGGTGTTTCTGCTTTTCTAGCACTGGGAGATTTAGCATTTTCCTTTTCACTGATTGTGCCTCCAATAGCTGTGTCTTAAAGGATACTTCCATTATTATCACTTGGAACATTAAGTAGAATGAAGCCAATAACAAAATGAAGAAACTCAGATGGAAGTAGGAGAGCACTGGGTAATTAATATTCTTTTAGCTGATTCTTTAGAGCTGTGTGATATTAGGCAAATTATCATTTTGAGGCTTAATATTTCCATCTTAAAAATGAGTATAGGACACCTATCACAGAGTTCCTGGGATGATTGACATGAGACAATCTTTAGAATGCATGAAACCCAGTGTAGGCATATTCTGGGTGCTCAGAAAATGTTAATTCCCCACTTGCTCCGTTCCCTTCTTCATTATGTGTCCAGGCATCTTACCAGCTTTGAAATGTCTTGGTCTGAAAATGATAGAATCACGTAACACATTTAGAAAATTTAATGTGTTACTATATTTTTAACCAGGACAACTGAAGTCATGATGAAATTGTTTGGTTCTGGAAAATGCTAGCTTTCTAGTCTTTTGGGGAAGGCTACACAGATATCAGCAATACATGAACTGTGAACTTCCAGATGTTCAAGCTGATTTTAGAAAAGGCAGAGGAACCAGAGATCAAATTGCCAACATCCACTGGATCATTGAAAAAGCAAGAGAGTTCCAGAAAAACATCTATTTCTGCTTTATTGACTATGCCAAAGCCTTTGACTGTGTGGATCACAATAAACTGTGGAAAATTCTTCAAGAGATGGGAATACCAGACCACCTGAGCTGCCTCTTGAGAAACCTGTATGCAGGTCAGGAAGCAACAGTTAGAACTGGACATGGAACAAGAGACTGGTTCCAAATAGGAAAAGGAGTAAGTCAAGGTTGTATATTGTCACCCTGCTTATTTAACTTATATGCAGAGTACATCATGAGAAACGCTGGACTGGAAGAAGCACAAGCTGGAATCAAGATTGCCAGGAGAAATATCAATAACCTCAGATATTCAAATGACACCACCCTTATGGCAGAAAGTGAAGAAGAACTAAAGAGCCTCTTGATGAAAATGAAAGAGGAGAGTGAAAAAGTTGGCTTGAAGCTCAACATTCAGAAAACGAAGATCATGGCATCCGGTCCCATCACTTCATGGGAAATAGATGGGGAAACAGTGGCTGACTTTACTTTTCTGGGCTCCAAAATCACTGCAGATGGTGATTGCAGCCATGAAATTAAAAGACACTTACTCCTTGGAAGGAACATTATGACCAACCTAGACAGCATATTAAAAAGCAGAGACATTACTTTGCCAACAAAGGTCCGTCTTGACAAGGCTATGGTTTTCCCGTGGTCATGTATGGATGTGAGGGTTGGACTATAAAGAAAGCTGAGCACCAAAGAATCGATGCTTTTGAACTGTGGTGTTGGAGTAGACTCTTGAGAGTCCCTTGGACTGCAAGGAGATCCAACTAGTCCATCCTAAAGGAGATCAGTCCTGGGTGTTCATTGGAAGGACTGATGTTGAAGCTGAAACTCCAATACCTTGGCCACCTGATGTGAAGAGCTAACTCATTGGAAAAGACCCTGATTCTGGGAAAGATTGAGGGCAGGAGGAGAAGGGGACAACAGAGGATGAGATGGCTGGATAGCATCACCGACTCAATGGACATGGATTTGGGTGAACTCCGGGAGTTGGTGATGGGCAGGGAGGCCTGGTGTGCTGCGGTTCATGGGGTTGCAAAGAGTCGGACACAACTGAGCAACTGAACTGAACTGAACTGAACAAAGATAGCAAGAGTTCATCTTCCTACCTAGGAAATGCACTCCAGTTGCTGCTACCTGTGTATCAGAATCCAAAACTGAAAGAACTTAAAAGATAGCAGAGTATGGAGGGAAAGAAAAGAATGATGTGATTCTGGAACAAATACTTTCACATTCTCTGGGCCAAAACAGAAAGTACAGACTCATCCAAAGCTAGGTCTAGACCATTGGGGGCAACTTTGGAAATTATAAGTGCTCCCAAGGGTGTTAGAATTCATATGAAGTCCCTGGAATATATATGAGCATGAATTTGATGACTGTATATCCTGAGTTTCCCAGGAAGGTCCAGAATTATATGTTCTCTCATGATAATTAATAATAAGGCCTCTTTTGTTTTCCAGGGTGGCACAGTTTGAATGATACTTTACATGCTTTTTCTTTGTCATAGGATACTCAGAAGGCTCTCAGTATTCAAGTGTAGGTCACCAATCAAAAGAATCTATATTGGTCACATTTTTCTGCCATTGTTTTTGGTGCTCCTGATATCACTTCTAATGAACACATGTTTATTATCTTTGAATATCACCTGAGTGTACAGTAAAGAATTATTCGGGGTAGTTATATCCATCAATGGTTTTAGTTTTCTGATTATCCACTTCTTTTGGAGACATTGTTTACATAACATTCATTTTCTCAAACTGTAATTTTTTTTCATTTACTTCTGAGTTCTCCACTTAACTGGTTTATCTTTTTGTTCCTGAGCACTTACACACATTTAATTACCATAGCCTTATAATATGTCTCAATATCTGATGGGACTTGTTTCCCCCTCATCCAAATTGATTCTTGTTTGTTAAAAATGGCTTAACCATACTTGCAAAATTATGTCAAGTGGTGGACTTTTATTTACACTTTACAAAATAGAAATATCAAAAGCCTGTAAAACTTCCTTCTACCAGTCTAACCTGTTCCATCTGAGGATCTCAGGTTTACCAGTACACCTGGACTTGATTTTTCATATGTTTATACATGTTATGGATGGGTGGTGAGATGTGCTTGTCTTTGGTGACAAGTGTTATGAAATAAAATTTCCTCCTAATTCAGAGCAGACTATTAACATGATGGTACAATCAAGACATTCATGGAAACTTAATGACAAAAACATTCCAAGAACTGCAGAAGGGCACTTCCCTCATCATTTCATGTCACACCCATTAAAATGAAAATTCCTTTTGGCACAGCTTGGGAGAATCAAGGTAGAAGGATTAGTTGGGTTGTGCCAGCCTATAAAGAGCCTTTACTCTAAATTAGTACAAACTGAGCTATTAAATACATATGAAAATTAATGGCATTTACAGCCATTGTTATGGCCATGATGTTAATACCAAAACTTTTACATCAATAAGGAAGAGTGTTTATGTTTAACAAGTTCACATTGGTTGCTTTCCAACATCTTTGAAATGTTTTGAAAATTGGGAGAACCTTAAAATTGCTAAAATATCAAGGATAAGCTGAAAATGGGACTGCTGGGGCACTGAGTTGTACCCAGAATCAGACCTTCTCCTAAGCCCATAGGAGTTTTCATGTCAAACTTCCCAAGTCGAATTTATTGGGTATGATGGTGCTCTTAAGAAGAGATCTACATATCTGTGGATTTCCCTATGAAATCTGCAGATCTCAATATAAATAAATGGGCTTGGATTGACTACAGATGTACGCTAAGAGTCTGCAGATGCAGGTTGAATGTGCATATGATATTAATCAAAACACATGTGTAACTAAGTCCTTCTTCTGTCACCATGGGTATAATACTGGCTAGGACATAGATTTTTGTAGGAAGGAGATAGGTGTTTCCATTTGGGTTATCCACCCAACTTATAACACACTCATTATTTAAACTGGTTGCTCCAGATCTCCATGTTTCCAGCAAAGCAGGAATCTTACCACTCTACTCACTGATTGTGAACCTCTATCTCCTGCAAAGAAATCTTGAAAGTGGAGTAAGTTAAGAAACTTCTCCTGTACTCCTTGACTTCATCTCCAGAAGGAAGAATAAGATACTGTATGGCAGCCTAGATTGTCTATTCAGCAAGTCAATTAATACACAAAGCCTTCATTTTTATATCTTTCCTTCCCACCATGTGGCCATATGTCTTATCCTAAGGACTTTCCAGGATAGGCCTGTGCACAAAAGCACAGAACTCTCAGTGGTTTCTCCTCCAGTATCTCCTTTGCTAAGTGAGGGCTGGAAGCCCCAGGCTAGCTTTCATGGTCTCTCTTTTAATATGTGCTATTTATGGTGCACATCTAAAAATTTAACCCCAAAATACAGAGCACTGACTATGTGCCAATCTCTACTCTATATTCTTGGGACACATCATTGAACAACACAAAAAGCTTTCCCATGGTGGGCCTGTCCTTCTAGCTGCTTCCCCAGGATCCCTGCCTATCCATGGCAAACAGGTTGAGGAAGCTGAAGTCTGAGTTAGCATTCTGTCAAAGGCAGGTTTGTATCCCTTAGTGCAAAATTTGATTGAAGAAAAATTGGAATTCAGGCATATTGATATATTAACTAAAATTATATTCATTTTGAGGAAAATGACATGAGTCTGTTTCAGCTTTTATTTATCATTTTATTTTCATATCTATTTATGCTATTTCCCTTTGGTGATTTGGACAATAGTCATCAATGTGAGGAACATGTTTTCTGTACTTTAGTACAATAGTTAGTGATAGCTGCTGCAAAACTTGGATTTAATCCCTTTTATGAATTGTAACAGGATAGAAATAATATCACAGTCTCAACTGATATAAAGGGAAACTGAAACTGTTAGTTGCTCAGCTGTGTCTGACTCTTTGCAACCCCATGGACTGTAGCCCTCCAGGCTCCTCTGTCCAAGGAATTCTCTAGGCAAGAATACTGGCATGGGTAGCCATTCACTTTTCCAGGGAATCTTCCCAATCCAGGGATCAAACCTGGGTCTCTTGCATTGCAGGTGGATTCTTTACTGTCTGAACCACTAGGGATTTAAGGGAGATAATATTTAATCCTCTCAAGCTCTTAACTTTAACGTTAATGTGGTGATGTATTTGTGGAGAGGATGGTTGTTAGCCTGAAAAATACCTTTATTTCACCTTTCCTCTCAAAGAACAGTTTCATTAGCTACTCAATTCTAGGTTGACAGTTATTTTTTTTTCTTTCTCAATCAACATTTCACATTAATTTCTTAATAGAGATCCAATTTCCATTTGATATACATATTTTCCCAATTCCTAAAAAAGATCTTTATATAGTTGGTTTATTTGGATTAGGTTCTACACAAGTTTCACAGGTTGCATTTCATCATTAACTCTCATAAACCCCTTTTAAACTTTACCACTATTCTTTTTCTTACTGCCAATTTTTTTCTTCTGTTAAAGAAAACAGACCTTTCATCATGTAGAATACCCACATGATTCTGAATTTGGTAGATTGCTTCCTGGTAATGTCTTGCAGCTTGTTTCTCTTATTCCTGTATTTCCTATAAACTGGCAATTAGATCTTGAGGCTTGAATTATTCAAAGTTTGTGTGTGTGTGTGTGTGTGTGTCAGGGGTTGGGGGTAAAAGGCAAGGACGGGTGACAGAATATTTCTTGGGTAGATGCTGTTTAGTTGTGAAAAGAAGAGAAGCGAAAGCAAAGGAGAAAAGGAAAGATATAAGCATCTGAATGCAGAGTTCCAAAGAATAGCAAGAAGAGATAAGAAAACCTTCTTCAGCGATCAGTGCAAAGAAATAGAGGAAAACAACAGAATGGGAAAGACTAGAGATCTCTTCAAGATTATTAGAGATACCAAGGGAACATTTCATGCAAAGATGGGCTCGATAAAGGACAGAAATGGTATGGACATAACAGAAGCAGAAGATATTAAGAAGAGATGGCAAGAATACACAGAAGAACTGTACAAAAAAGATCTTCATGACCCAGATAATCACGATGGTGTGATCACTGACCTAGAGCCAGACATCCTGGAATGTGAAGTCAAGTGGGCCTTAGAAAGCATCACTATGAACAAAGCTAGTGGAGGTGATGGGATTCCAGTTGAGCTATTTCAAATCCTGAAAGATGACCCTGTGAAAGTGCTGCACTCAATATGCCAGCAAATTTGGAAAACTCAGCAGTGGCCACAGGACTGGAAAAGGTCAGTTTTCATTCTAATCCCAAAGAAAGGCAATGCCAAAGAATGCTCAAACTACTGCACAATTGCACTCATCTCACATGCTAGTAAAGGAATGCTCAAAATTCTCCAAGCCAGGCTTCAGCAATATGTGAACCATGAACTTCCAGATGTTCAAGCTGGTTTTAGAAAAGGCAGAGGAACAAGAGATCAAATTGCCAACATCTGCTGGATCATGGAAAAAGCAAGAGAGTTCCAGAAAAACATCTATTTCTGCTTTATTGACTACACCAAAGCCTTTGACTGTGTGGATCACAATAAACTGTGGAAAATTCTTCAAGAGATGGGAATACCAGACCACCTGACCTGCCTCTTGAGAAACCTGTATGTAGGTCAGGAAGCAACAGTTAGAACTGGACATGGAACAACAGACTGGTTCCAAATAGGAAAAGGAGTAAGTCAAGGCTGTATATTGTCACCCTGCTTATTTAACTTATATGCAGAGTACATCATGAGAAACGCTGGACTGGAAGAAACACAAGCTGGGATCAAGATTGCCGGGAGAAATATCAATAACCTCAGAGATGCAGATGACACCACCCTTATGGCAGAAAGTGAAGAGGAACTCAAAAGCCTCTTGATGAAAGTGAAAGTGGAGAGTGAAAAAGTTGGCTTAAAGCTCAACATTCAGAAAACGAAGATCATGGCATCCGGTCCCATCACTTCATGGGAAATAGATGGGGAAACAGTGGAAACAGTGTCAGACTTTATTTTGGGGGGCTCCAAAATCACTGAAGATAGTGACTGCAGCCATGAAATTAAAAGACCCTTACTCCTTGGAAGGAAATTTATGACCAACCTAGATAGCACATTGAAAAGCAGAGACGTTACTTTGCCAACAAAGGTTTGTCTTGTCAAGGCTATGGTTTTTCCTGTGGTCATGTATGGATGTGAGATTTGGACTGTGAAGAAGGCTGAGCGCCAAAGAATTGATGCTTTTGAACTGTGGTGTTGGAGAAGACTCTTGAGAGTCCCTTGGACTGCAAGGAGATCCAACCAGTCCATTCTGAAGGAGATCAGCCCTGGGATTTCTTTGGAAGGAATGATGCTAAAGCTGAAACTCCAGTACTTTGGCCACCTCATGCAAAGAGTTGACTCATTGGAAAAGACTCTGATGCTGGGAGGGATTGGGGGCAGGAGGAGAAGGGGCTGACAGAAGATGAGATGGCTGCATGGCATCACTGACTTGATGGACGTGCGTCTGAGTGAACTCCGGGAGTTGGTGATGGACAGGGAGGCCTGGCATGCTGCGATTCATGGGGTCACAAAGAGTTGGACACGACTGAGCGACTGAACTGAACTGAACTTGTTGTATGATCTATCCTCGTACCTTATTAATTTTATACATATTGGTTTATACTGTTTGATCCCTTTAACTACTTTCATTGAGCTTCTCTTTAAAGTTATGCTTATGGTTTTAACATTTTAAAAATGTAAGAGACTGAAAGATGTGCATGTCATGTGCACATTGCTTGTGATTTTTTTTTATTTTGGTAAAGTGTTGCCAAGGATACTATCTACAGGACACTCCATATATGGCTACACTCAAAAAATGGTCTTTGGGGTTGAGATCCAGGATAAATAAAAAGACTTTTCTTACGAAACTGGCAGACTTTCTCCTTCCTAGTAAGTAGAGTATATTAGCCTAAGCAGCTATGACAAAGATACCCCAAACCACTGGCTTTTAAACGGATTGGATGCTTGTTATTATTCTGTGTGAAAGTCCAGACATAGGTGATCTAGAGCTGGTGGGAATCTCTGCCATTACTGACACACAGCTTATATGTTTGGGTTCAAAGTGATTGTCCCAAGGAACAAAGTGCAAGGGAACCAGAAGTGGTTTACAGTATTTCCGCTCACTAATTTCTCTCACTGGTCAGAAATTAGTCTTATGGCCATGCCTGTTTTTGAGGGAGAATAAGAAAAGCTTGACTATCAAAGAGGAAAGAGGCATACATATGATGGACAAACTCAGTATCTGGCAAAATTGGCTCCTCTGGCTATCCAAATATCCATGCACACCTTTCCTTTCCCAAACATAACATTCTCCCTCAGGTTTCAAGTTCAGAATCTCTGCATAATGTACCATCCTCTCTATCAAGTCTAGCTCTTACTCTGTAATCTGGTGACCTAGAAACTACAAGAAAAGTTATCTTTAGCCCCACCTTCCCCCCCAAATACCACAATAAACAAAGCTTTATGACCATTTTATTGTGGATAACCACAATAACAACTCCCATTCAGAAAAGTGAAAAATGATGAACACACAGCAGCTACTCATCCATCGCAGTTGTCACACCCCACCAGATGGAAATCGCAGATTCTGTGCCCTGGCAGTGCAGGGCCCCTCGGCTAGACTGGGATGCTGGGAGCAACTCTTCTGGTCCTATATGAGGTTTTCTTGCCTTTATCCTTCACAGCCACTGATAAGGTGGGCATAGACTGGTGTCTGCTGGTGAAGGTTTAGGAGATGGAGAATTACTTTAAGCTTCAGATGGCCACCATCTTTTTCAGGTCAGGCTTGTTCAATACAATTCCCTCAAAACTTAACAGACTTATGGTCTACTTGCCTCTTGTCAGTTCCAGATACCAATAACTACTGCCAAAGATCTTGTCTATCCATAACTCTTAAGACAAAAGATTCTATTCTTTCATTTTCTGGTCTCCATACTCAATATACCTCTCTCTCATATTGCTGGAGACTCCCTAGGACCATCTGAAACAATAGCTTTGAGTGAGATGCCAACATCCTTAGTCTTTACCATGGGAGTGGCCCCATTGTCTAGTAGGGAACACTCAGTATCAGGCTCTGAGGAAGGCTTGGCATTAAAGTCTCATCTCTCAGTGTATTTGATGTATTATTTTTCAAACCTTTGAATCACCAGATTTTCATTCAATTTAGACTGCAGCCTGCAGGCAATAGAGAACTTCCCAGAAAAGAAATCTCTTGTTCTATTTCCAGTTTTTTAAGGAATCTCCACACTGTTCTCCATAGTGGCTGTACTAGTTTGCATTCCCACCAACAGTGAGCGTGGAGATTCCTTAAAAAACTGGGAATAGAACTGCCTTATGATCCAGCAATCCCACTGCTGGGCATACACACCAAGGAAACCAGAATTGAAAGAGACACGTGTACCCCAATGTTCATCACAGCACTGTTTATAATAGCCAGGACATGGAAGCAACCTAGATGTCCATCAGCAGATGAATGGATAAGAAAGCTGTGGTACATATACACAATGGAGTATTACTCAGCCCTTAAAAAGAATGCATTTGAATCAGTTCTAATGAGGTGGATGAAACTGGAGCCTATTATACAGAGTGAAGTAAGCCAGAAAAAAAAAACACCAATACAGTATACTAAGGCATATATATGGAATTTAGAAAGATGGTAACAATAACCCTGTATACGAGACAGCAAAAGAGACACTGATGTATAGAACAGTCTTTTGGACTCTGTGGGAGAGGGAGAGGGTGGGATGATTTGGGAGAATGGCACTGAAACATGTATAATATCATGTATGAAACGAGTCGCCAGTCCAGGTTCGATGCACGATACTGGATGCTTGGGGCTGGTGCACTGGGACGACCCAGAGGGATGGTACGGGGAGGGAGGTGGGAGGAGGGTTCAGGATGGGGAACACATGTATACCTGTGGTGGATTCATTTTGATATATGGCAAAACCAATACAATATTGTAAAGTTAAAAAAAAAAAAAAGAAATACCTTGTAAGAAGACTAGCAACACCTGAATTAACCTCTCTTTAAGCTTTTACTAAGATTGCCAATTATTAATCATCTACTACTGGTGGTAGTTTACCAAATGTTCACCACGGTATGACAAAAGTCAAGAGCTGACAGATTTCAAGGGATTGGATCTGGTAGACAGAGTGCCTGAAGAACTGTGGATGGAGGTCTGTAACATTGTACAGGAAGCAGTGACCAAATGATTCCCAAGAAAAAGAAATGTGAGACAGCAATGTGGTTCTCTGAGGACATGTTACAAATAGCTGAGAAAAGAAGAGAAGCAAAAGGCAAGGGAGAAAGGGAAAGAAAAGAAAGTGAAGTAGCTCAGTCGTGTCCAACTCTTTGCAACCCCAAGGACTGTAGCCTACCACACTCCTCTGTCCATGGAATTTTCCAGGCAAGAATATTGGAGGGGGTTGCCATTTCCTTCTCCAGGGGATCTTCCTGACCCAGGGATCGAACCCGGGTCTTCCACATTGTATGCAGATGCTTTACCGTCTGAGTCACCAGGGAAGCCCTGAGAAAGGGAAAGATACACCCAACTGAATGCAGCATTCCAGAGAAGAGCAGGGGGAGATAAGGCCTTAAGTGAACAATGCGAAGAACAAGATGAAAACAATAGAATGGGAAAGACTAGAGATCTCTTCAAGAAAACTGAAGATATCAAGGGCATATTTCATGCAAGGATGGGCATGATAAAGGACAGAAATGGTAAGGACCTAACAGAAGTATAAGAGATTAAGAAGAGGTGGCAAGAAAACACAGAAGAAGTATACAAAAAATGTGTTAATGACCTGGATAGCCCCGATGGTGTGGCCATTCACCTAGAGCCAGACATCCTGGAGTGTGAAGTCAAGTGGGCTTTAGGAAGTGTTACTATGAACAAAACTAGTGGAGGAGATGGAATTCCAGCTGAGATATTTCAAATCCTAAAAGATAATGCTGTTCAAGTGCTGCACTAAATATGTCAGCAAATTTGGAAAACTCAGCAGTGGCCACAGGACTGGAAAAGGTCAGTTTTCATTCCAATCCTGAAGAAGAGAAATGCCAAAGAATGTTTAAAGTACCATGCAATTGCACTCATTTAACATGCTAGCAAGGTTATGCTCAAAATCCTTCAAGCTAGGTTTCAGCAGTACATGAACCAAGAACTTCCTTTTCTAAATCCAACTTCCAGTACAAGTTGGATTTAGAAAAGGCAGAGGAACCAGAGATCAAATTGCCAACATTCATTGAATCATAGAGAAAGCAAGGGAATTCTAGAAAAAATATCTATTTCTGCTTCATTGACTAGGCTAAAGCCTTTGATCATGTGGGTGTCAACAAACCGCAAAAAATTCTTAAAGATAGGAATACCAGACTACCTTACCTGTCTCCTGAGAAACCTGTATGCAGGTCAAGAAGCAATGTTAGAACCAAACATGGAACAATGGACTGGTTCAAAATTGGTAAAGGAGTACATGGAGGCTGTATATTATCACCCTGCTTATATAACTTATTTGCAGAGTGCATCATGCAAAGTGCCTGGAGGGATGAATCACAAGCTTGAATCAAGATTGCCAGGGGAAATATCAACAATCTCAGATATGCAGATGATACCACTCTAGTAGTAGAAAGTGAAGAGAAACTAAAGAGCCTCTTGATGAGGGTGAAAGAAGAGAGTGAAAAAGCTGGCTTAAAACTCAACATCCAAAAAACTAAAACTGTGGCATCTGGTCCCATCACTTCATGGCAAATAGACGGGGAAAAAAGTAGAAACAGTGACAGACTTTTTCTTGGGCTCCAAAATCACTGGAGATGGTGATTGCAGTCATGAAATTGAAAGACACTTGTTTCTTGGGAGGAAAGCTGTAACAAACCCACACAGAGTATTAAAAAGAAGAGAAATTTTGCCAACAAAGGTCTGTATAGTCAAAGCCATATTTTTTCCAGTAGTCATGTATGGATGTCAGAGTTGGACCATAAAGAAGGCTGAGCACCAAAGAATTGATCCTTTTGAATTGTGGTGCTGAAGAAGACTGTTGAAAGTCTCTCGGACTGCAAGGAGATAAAACCAATCAATCTAAAGGAAATTCACCCTGAATATTCATTGGAAAGACTGATGCTGAAGCTGAAGCTCCAATACTTTGGCCACCTGATGCAAAGAGCCAACTTATTGGAAAACACCCTGGTGCTGGGAAAGAAAGAAGGCAGGAGGAGGGGACGACAGAGGATGAGATGGTTGGATGGCATCACCGACCCAATGGACATGAGTTTGAGCAAACTCTGGGAGATAGTGAAGGACAGGGAAGCCTGGCATGCTGCATTCCATGGTGTCACAAAGAGTCAGACACAACTTAGTGACTGAACAAAAACAGATTTCAAATTCTTTGTCCTCAGTATCTGTCGCTTGACCATTAAGGCATTAGCATCTGTTTTAGGGTTTCTATGTTTACTGCAGGACTCTAGATCTAGATACCAATTTGTATATTCGTAGGGTACAATCTAATCTGGTGAAACAAAAAATTCAAAGTTGCATTATTTTCTCCAAAGAGATAGCCCAAAGGTCAGCAGTCCAGGGCTAGTACAGACATTCTGCCATCCTAAATGCACAGTCCCTCTGGGTTCCAAACAATTGCCTTAGCTCCTGCTACCACATCTGCATCCCATCATGTCTATTATGCTAAACAGTATGACTTGTGAGTTGTACCTATCAATTCTACTTATATCCCATTGGTTAGAAGTTAATCTCATGGCTGGGTTAACTATAAGGAAAATGTGAAGCATCATTTTTAGAAAGGAATAGACACTGGTGAGCAGTTACAATTCTCACTACAGAATTGAGTTGTCTTATTTTTCTTTTTGCCCAGGTAATCAATAAGCTCAAAGTCAAATCTATAGCATGTGTGTATATATTTTTGTGTGTGTGTGTGTGTGTGTGTGTGTGTGTGTGTGTGTAGAGGGCTCATATCTCAGCTAAAGATTCATGCCATACTGAACTGTGAATAATCTTGGGAGGAGTAATTATTTAAAATATTACCAGACATCACAGCTACAGTGAGACCTAGCTCAATGGATGGGCTTCACTGTAATAGCTGCTAAGAAGGGGTAGGTATGAGGGAATGTGACAGAAGACCAGTGAGCCTTCATTCTAGGCAGGGTGACATGCTTCAGAACAGGTGTAAAATGGACACCATAGGAGGCCATACAGGACCTGGATGACTTGTTGGGGCCTCCTAGGGCAATGGAGGTGGGGGGAGGTGGTGGAAAGTCTGATCACTGTTAACTTTTATTGAGTACCTACCCATGCCAAGCAACATGTAAGGGCTTTATATGCCTGTGTTACCTCACTTAAAACAAGGGGGCCCTGGAAGTCAAACAGAACAAGACAGTCTCAGGTGCCAGGAAACTGGATACAGCTGCTAACAATGTCTTGCACTAGTTTAGCAAGAGTGTTCACAGAGCCGGTCTCACTTGACCCTCCTGGAGCCCTGCTGTGTAGGTTGGACGAAGGTAAAGGAACAAGGCCTCGAGAAGCCAGGGAACACGGAAGTGACAGAGCTGGGACTCCAGCCCATGCCTCCCCGCAACCTCATCTCACTCCACCCATAATTTTACATGCCTCCGAATTCTACATCATTTCACCAAGATTTAGTCTCATATCAAAAAACAAAGTGTAAGAATGTCTTCAAAGTGGGGACATAGGAAGACTTTTAGATGAATAATGGAATAAAAGGTTTCAGTGTGAAAACAATGCAAAAACTTGACTCTTAAAAGCTAAGAAAGAACTTTCTCATTGAGGCTGAGGTTTCAGGGCTCCTTCCTGTTGAGGCCAGTCCTTCCCTTGTACATATTCTTGTCTCCTTGGAGACATTGTATATGATCCTTCCTTCCCAAAAGGCTTTTTACCTTCAGCCTTTCAGCCTTCCTAAATCTTGCCTGTTCTACAGGAAGGGAGCATGGCCCGCCAACTTTTACCTCATCCTCTCCTCTCTAGAGTCCTCAAGATGCCCAACAATAGGCATGGTTCACTCCTCACATCTAGTCACACTTCCCTCCAAAAATGGGTCTTTGCTTCTGATACCTTTTCTGGTAAAGTCATTGGTGATCTCCTGACAGCAAATTCAATGGACTTGTCTCCATCCCTTCCTTCCTGGTCTTCCTGGGGCATTTGATACAAATGGCCTCTACCTCCCTTCTCCTTTTCTGCCCCTGACACCACTACATCTTTGAATATTCTTCTAAGAATTCTTATGGATCAATTCTGTCTGTCCATAGCTCATGTATTAGAGTCTTTGAGTGTGTTCCTATTTCATTCCTATTCTTTCTCACTCTTAGCCTCTCTACCTAGATATTTATCTCCATCTTCATCTCATCTTATATCTATATTTCAGTTCCCCAAACTCCTGAAGAAAAAACTCATTTCTTATTGAACAATCCACATTTTCCCCACAAATGTCCATCAACAGCTGAAATTGATTACTTTTGAAATTGAACTTATATTTTCCCCCTGCTCAATCCTGGACATCTTCCGATTGCTCATGCTGACTGGTGACACCATTAGCCACCTCATCTCCAAAGGAGAAATCTGTTATCATGCAGGACACATTCCTTTCCACACCCCTCACCCAATCATTCTGCAAGTCTCCTTGACTTTGCCTTCTAGCCTTCTCTTGCATCAATCCTCTCCTTGTCATCTTCTCCACCACAGCTGAAGTCCAGACCATCCTTGGCTTCTTCCTAGAGAGTGGTAGTAGGTTCCAGATTGGTTCTACTGCCTCCAGACTCATTTCTTTCCCATCCAGGTAGCCTACCAAGTTGATCTTGCTAAACTACAGGTCAAATTCTTCTTAAAATCCTTAATAACTCCCCATAGACTACAAAATGAAATCTGCTGTGCCCTATTTTTCTACCTTCCCAGCCTTATTCTCAGCTATTCTTCCATCTATTGGCCCTTCCAATTCCCCTTCCCCTGTTCCTTTGTCTGGTATGTTCTTTTCTCCAAACTCTGTCTATAATATTGTATTATCTCTACCATATATTCACCAAATTTTCCTAAGCATCCTTAGTGGACATCTCCTCCAAGTATAATGGGGACTATAGAGAAAGGAACGCCTATGTTCATAGGGAACTCTATATAGAAGAGTTTAATGCTTTTACTAAGCCTTGAAAGATGAAGAAAATCCCCTCTCATGGAGCCTCCCTTGGCCTACAAAGAGCCTCCTACCTCTTCCCTGTATTACACTGCTGCCCTGGTATGTTGATTTCTTTCTCCTGATGGACTGTGAGCTTTAGTGTAGGGACCACATCACAATCCTGGGAGTAGCCCCAGTGCTAAGCACAGTGCCGATGCTTTGTAGACCTTAGTAAACTTATTAAATTAGATTGAATCAGAATAGCTCAAAGCCAAGGAGCTCATTAGTGGCAAGTGTTTGGTGAAAGAGAAACGGCACCCCATCCTCAGGAAAACTGGGCCTGGAATCTTGACCTCATTAGCACCCTGTTCTAACCCAACCTGCCAACTGACTCTGACTTTCCAAATGTTAACACAAGGCATCAGCACGTGTGAGCTAAGGATACACACACCGAGTATCAACATGGCATATGGATATGTAGTATATGGAAACTAACTCCTTTCACTCACCAAGTTTATAGCCCTTTTAAACTGCCTGAGTTAGTTTTGAATCAAACCCAGATTTTCTAGTGTTTCAGTTCATTTTCTTTTGGCAAACACATCTTCCTGTTGTTAAGAAGAAAGACTTTACAAAGATTATTTAAAGGTTGAACTGGTTTCTTGAACATCAGCTAACTCTTACAGTATAGATTTTAATGGTATGAGTGTAAATGAATTAGAAACACATGGATTCATACCTTCCTAGAATCTTTAGGCTGTTTAAAAATTTAAAGGAGATATTTGAGAGAAAATATGCTATGGCTTTTCCAGTGGTCATGTGTGGATGTGAGAGTTGGACTGTGAAGAATTGATGCTTTTGAACTGTGGTGTTGGAGAAGACTCTTGAGAGTCCCTTGGACTGCAAGGAGATCCAACCAGTCCATTCTAAAGGAGATCAGCCCTGGGATTTCTTCGGAAGGAATGCTGCTAAAGCTGAAACTCCAGTACTTTGGCCACCTCATGCAAAGAGTTGACTCATTGGAAAAGACTCTGATGCTGGGAGGGATTGGGGGCAAGAGGAGAAGGGGACAACAGAGGATGAGATGGCTGGATGGCATCACTGACTTGATGGACATGAGTCTGAGTGAACTCTGGGAGTTAGTGATGGACAGGGAGGCCTGGCGTGCTGTGATTCATGGGGTCGCAAAGAGTCGGACACGACTGAGTGACTGAACTGAACTGAACTGAACTGATGACTGAGGTGCCATCAGATTCCAAACATAGAATATTGAAAGATATTCTATGAGTTCAAAGTATGGCTGTGCAAGCCTGTAGGAATACATTTCATTAATAGGTATATAAGTGAACTAGTTAGTAACTAGAGTTATTATAAGTGGAGAGAAACCATAAGATCCTGTTTAAGCAAAATGGCTGCCACCAGAAGATGAGAATAAGCTCCAACTCAGAGTTTCTAAGTCTGATCCAACTAATAACAAAGAGAAGCTTTCTTTTAAGTTCAATAGAACGGCCTTGTAGAGGTGGGTGTCCTAATGTTGTTTCCTTAGGAGTGCTAGATATGGGGAGACTTGGACACTGGAGCGAAAGGAAAGTCATGCAGGGGTCCGACCTGTCTCTTTAATAGAAACTCTTTCATTGTGAAACCGCTGCCTCATTTGGCACAGGTTGAGTGCAGGCTGGGAAGAGCAGGGTAATTGCAGGTCATGATGATCTAGTAGGATTAGTTAGTTTATATAAACATGTTCCAAGTCCAGCTATGTTTCAGTTAAGCTGCACACGGAGAACTACCAAAGCAGGCCAGCCCTGGTTCAGTGTCACAAACTGTTTATTTGTACAAGAGATCCCTAGAAGTCTACTAATCCAGGAGACAGCCATCTTAGGGAATTAATGGAGCCTTCTCTGTAGTGGTTATTTTAAAACCAGATTAAACCAGGCCCTTGAGAAAGCAGCGTAGAAAGTAATCCCACATGGAGTCCCGTTGTGAAGCAGGGAAGTGGATCTTTTGAAAGAACTTTCCTATCACAGAGGTCTACTGATTTCCTTCATTCTAGAGTAATATGAACTGGTGTAGAGGGCTATGGGTTACACATTTAGGTATGAATAATGTTTACAAACGGTGTTCCTTCTGTGGTTAATGGGTCTTCTCCTCTTACCTGTTGAGAAATAGCCATTGCTGTAGCTTTTCTGTAGTTCAAGGGGGCATTCAAGAAGCTTTTTTTTTCCTTTGCATTTTTTTTCTTTAGGCCTTCAATGGAAACCACAAATGAAAAGTACACCAGGTATTGTTATTTAACACTTACTGAGTACTTCCTGTGGCTGGGGACTGAGTTAGGGACTAGATACAGAGATGATAATCATAATAACAGGAAAAACGATATAGTGTCTGCGAAGTTATAGTCTGGGTCTGGAGGAGGGAAGAGACAGATATGTGAACATACCATACACGTATAATGAGATAAGTGGTGAAACAAAGTCAAGGACAACCTGTTAGGTGAGTCTAAGCTCCACAGGGAAGGATCCAACACTAGGGAGGTCAAAAAAGTCTGCTAGGGGAGATGATGTGGAGGGAGGTCTTAAAGGGTGGGTTGGATTTTAGTATTCAGGTTGGTGCAAAAAGTAATTGTGGTTTTACATGGTTGAACTTTGCCGCTTGATCTTGGAATACATTCTTAAATAAATGTGGTTATATTATACATCATTTTAATGTACGTTTCTCACTTTTATTCTTTTTAATAACATTACTTGCTGTTTATTTTATATTTATTTTAGACTGTAGAACTGATGTTAGACAAAACACAAATTCACATGCTTTTCTTATTCAAGTTCAAAATGAGTTGTAAAGCAGCAGAGACAACTCACAATATCAACAATGCAGTTGGCCCAGGAACTGTTAACAAATGTATAGTGTAATGGTGGTTCAAGAAGTTTTGCAAAGGAAATGAGAGTCTTGAAGGTGAGGAGTACATTTGCCAGCCATTTGAGAGGATCATCAAAGCTGATCCTCTTACAACTACACAAGAAGCACCAAAGAACTCAACATCCACCATTCTATTGTCATTCAGCATTTGAAGCAAATTGGAAAGGTGAGAAAGCTCGATAAGTGGATGCCACATGCTGCTGCTGCTGCTGCTAAGTCGCTTCAGTCGTGTCTGACTCTGTGCGACCCATAGACGGCAGCCCACCAGGCTCCGCCGTCCCTGGGATTCTCCAGGCACGAACACTGGAGTGGGTTGCCATTTCCTTCTCTGGATGCCACATGAGCTGACCACAAATTAAAAAAAAAATCATTATTTTGAAGTGTCATCCTCTCTTGTTCTACACAATAACAATGAACCATTTCTAGATTGGATTGTGATGTGTGAAGAAAAGTGGATTTTATATGACAACCATCAATGACCAGCTCAGTGGTTGGACTGAGAAGGAGCTCCAAAGCACTTAGTCAAACTTGCATCAAATTAAAGGTCATGGTCATTGTTTGGTGGTCTGCTGCCAGTCTGATCCACTATAGCTTCTGAATCCTGGTGAAACCATTACATCTGAGAAATATCCTCAGCAAATTGATGAGATGCACCAGAAACTGCAATTCTGCAGCTGGCATTGGTCAACAGAAAGGGCCCAATTCTTCTCCACGACAGTGCCTGATTGCACGTCACCCAACCAACACTTCAAAAGTTGAATGAATGAGGCTATGAAATTTTGCCTCATCTGCCATGTTACCTGATGTCTCTCTTCAAGAATCTCGACAACTTTTTGCCAGGAAAATGCTTTCCACAACCAGCAGGAGGCAGAAAATGGTTTCTAAGAGTTTGTCAAATTTTAAAGCATGGATTTTTATGTTATAGGAATAAACTTATTTCTTATTTGCAAAAATCTGTTGATTATAATGGTTCCTATTTTGATTAATAAAGATGTGTTTGAGCCTAGTTATAATGATTTAAGGGCTTCCCATGTGGCGTAGTGGTAAAGAGTCCACCTGCCAATGTAGGAGATGCAGGTTTGATCCCTGGACCAGGAAAATCCCTGGAAGAGGAAATGGCAACCCACTCCAGTATTCTTGCCTGGAAAATCCCATGAACAGAGGAGCCTCCTGGGCACAGTCCATGGTGTTGCAAAGAATTGGACACAACTGGGAAACTGAGCACATAATTTAAAATTCACAGTTCAAAACCAAAATTGTTTGCACCAACCTAATAGTGGTACTAATGGTAAGGACCCACCCGCCAATACAGGAGACGTGAGAGACACGGGTTCTATCCCTGGGTCAGGAAGATCCCATGGAGAAGGGCATGGCAACCCACTCCAGTATTCTTGCCTGGAGAATCCCATGGACAGAGAACCCTGGTGGGCTACAGACCACAGTGTCGCAAAGAGTCAGACATGACTGAAGTGATGTAACACACACAGCACGATAGTTGTCAAGGTCAATGTATCAGTGGAAAAATAGATAGGTAGGGAGATGAATGGGAAAGGGAACTTGTCCACATGGGTTCAATAGGATTGAATTTGGTGAGAACCCTTTGTGCCTCCTATTGAGAGAGTGATTTGGTTTCTCCCTTATTTCTCTAATAACCCTTCTTCTCATTGGTTGCTTTGACTTTTCTCTTGGATCTAATAGCCTGGCAATTTTTATTCAATTTAATTCAGCATTTATTGCTATCATACATTTTTTAGCTCTGTAATAGGCTTGTGGGAGATAGAAGAGGAGGAAACCTTGTCCCAGCCCTCCCAAAGCATGTTCTCCAAAGCATGTGTTCACATCCTCATTGCACTACTTCAGAAACAGGTTGATGATGATCTTCTAGTCCTTAAAAGACATCCAAATTGACAGTTGATAGATCAGCCTTGCTCAATTAAGAGTTTAGCAAAAATGTAACAAAATATGCTAGGCATGGAAGTTGAAGTTTCCAATGTAAACTGTAACTGAAGCTGAAGATGGTGAAATATAAATCCTTCCTTATGACAAACACGGTCTCCAGGAGTGGAACCACAAGCTGATTCATTTATCTCTTGTATGTTTTAGGACAAGCACAATTTTTCCATAATATAAAACGGTCTGTTATAGGACTATATGCCTCAGGGAGTTATAAATGTAGATTTTCCTGGCGTTAACATTTCCTGAGTTGTAAGGGTAAGGATTCCTAAAACAGAACTTTAAAAACCTGCAGTGTTGCATGAAGTTTCTCCATACATTAAAAAAAAACAACAACTGATTAATTACTTTTATTTTATTGGTTGATCAAGGAAGAGAAATGTTAACCTAGTTATTAGCTTGGCTCAATAGATTCTCATGTATGAGAAAAAGAAAGTGACATTGAATGGGACCAACCCCAAAAAAGACTTGTGCTGGCACTCACTTTTCTCCTTAATCTTGAAAAATAAAAACCAGATTTAGGAAGGTACTTATATTTAGTATACCTGGAAAAACTTATAGAAAAGAAAAAGTTAGTCCATGGCAATTAAAATCAAGGGAAATTACATTGGGTCTGTAGGTACTGGGATGGAAGTGAAACTAAGGACCTCTTGTCACCACTAGGGATACCAAATTCAGAGCTTTTCCATCTTCAACATGCAATAAACCCAGAAGATATTCACTGTAGCACTTACCATTCAAAATGTTCAAATTAACTTCCAGAATTCTCAGAATCATGGGAAAGAGACTATTACTCAATGAACTTTCAGCTAAACACTTTATTGAATCCTAACTTTTTCCCCCGTTCTATTCTCAGGAAGCAAATTGAGTCAATAAGAAAATACTAAACTATTTATAAAGTCACATGACTAAACCGTACTTCCTTAAGGGCTCAGTGGGTAAAGAATCCGCCTGCAATGCAGGAGAACAGGAGATGTGGATTTGATCCCTGGGTCAGGAAGATCCCCTGGAAAAGGAATTGGCAACCCACTCCAGCATTCTTGCCTCAAAAATCCCATGGAGGGAGGAGTCTAGTGGCCTACAGTCCAAAGGGCCACAAAGAGTCGAACATGACTGAGCGTGTAAACGCAGCAGCACAGCACGTGAGGAAACTTTGATACTGACTGAAAACAAAATGCCTCATCTCTTGGCTTTGTTCATTTGGGCTGTATGTGTGTATGTGGTGGTGGTGGTGGTGGTGTTTATTGTATTCTGGTCATTTGGGCATTTAACAAGTGATTAATACTCTTCTGTATCATCAGTTTATGCTGAACCCAGGAGCTTCAATTCAGGCCAAACATGCTTGTGATTATTCAGGGGTTTCTGCGGGATTCATTAACCCAAACATCTGTGTAATCTACAAAACATTTTCTCCTTTGTTTTCTTATTTGTTCCTTAAAACTGACCTATGAAGAGACTGGAAAGATTTAATTATTCACATTTCACAGATGGGGACCAACAAGTCTAATTTAGATCCAGTTATATTAATTTAAACCTTAATAAGTAGCAGAACTAAGGCTTACAGCTATTTCCCCTCTTCAGGTTCAGAATTATTCCCACCACACAAGAGGTGGTGTCAGTCAAAGAAATAATCAGCTGGGTGAATCCCCACTCTGCTGATGGCCACTGCCTGACAAGGTTACTTTGCCAGAGTTATTAGTGCTTCAGGTGCCCCTTCAAATTAATAGTCTTTAAATACTTAATTTTATTTAGTGAGAGCATCAGGTCAGTTCAGTTTAAGACACTTAGTCGTGTCTGACTCTTTGCAACCCCATGGATTGCAGTATGCCAGGCCTCCCTGTCCATCACCAACTCCCGGAGTTTACTCAAACTCATGTCTATTGAATCATTGATGCCATCCAACCATCTATTCTCTGTCATCCCCTTCTCCTCCCACCTTCAATCTTTCCCAGCATCAGGGTCTTTTCAAATAAGTCAGTTCTTTGCATCAGGTGGCCAAAGTATTGGAGCTTCAGCTTCAGCATCAGGCCTTCCAGTGAATATTCAGGACTGATTTCCTTTAGGATGGACTGGTTGGATCTCCTTGCAGTCCAAGGGACTCTCAAGAGTCTTCTCCAACACCACAGTTCAAAAGCATCAATACTTTGGCACTCAGCTTTTTTTATAGTCTAACTCTTACATCCATATATGACTACTGGAAAAACAATAGCTTTGACTAGATGGACCTTTGTCGGCAAGGTAACGTCTCTGCTTTTTAATAAGCTGTCTAGGTTGTCATAGCTTTTCTTCCAAGGGGCATTTTTTTGGCATTGCCTTTCTTTGGGCTTGGAATGAAAACTGACCTTTTCCAGTCCTGTGGCCACTGCTGCATTTTCCAAGTTTGCTGGCATATTGAGTGCAACACTTTCACAGCATCATCTTTTACAATTTGAAATAGCTCAACTGGAATTCCATCACCTCTACTAGCTTTTTTCGTAGTGATGCTTGCTAAGGCCCACTTGACTTTGCATTCCAGGATGTCTGGCTCTAGGTGAGCGATCACACCATCATGATTATCTGGGTCATGAAGATCTTTTTTGTATAGTTCTGTGTATTCTTGCCACCTCTTCTTTATATCTTCTGCTTCTGTTATGTCCATACCATTTCTGTCCTTTATTGTGCCCATCTTTGCATGAAAAATTCCCTTGGTATCTCTAATTTTCTTGAAGAGATCTCTAGTCTTTCCCATTCTATTGTTTTCCTCTATTTCTTTGCATTGATCACTGAGGAAGGCTTTCTTATGTCTCCTGGCTATTCTTTGGAACTCTGCATTCAAATGGGTATATCTTTCCTTTTCTCCTTTGCCTTTCACTTCTCTTCTTTTCCTAGCAGTTTGTAAGGCCTCCTCAGACAACCATTTTTCCTTTTTGCTCCTTATTGCCAAATTCAGACTTGAATAAAATAGGGAAAACCACTAGACCATTCAGATATGACCTAAATCAAATCCCTTATGCTATACAGTGGAAGTGACAAATAGATTCAAGGGATTAGATATGATAGACAGAGTGAGAGCATGCTGCTGCTGCTGCTAAGTCGCTTCAGTCGTGTCCGACTCTGTGCAACCCCATGGACAGCAGCCCACCAGGCTCCCCTGTCCCTGGGATTCTCCAGGCAAGAACACTGGAGTGGGTTGCCATTTCCCTCTCCAATGCATGAAAGTGAAAAGTGAAAGTGAAGTCACTCAGTCGTGTCTGACTCTTAGCGACCCCATGGACTGCAGCCTACCAGGCTCCTCCGTCCATGGGATTTTCCAGGCAAAAGTACTGGAGTTGGGTGCCATTGCCTTCTCTGGAGTGAGAGCATAGAGACATTGATTTTCTAATAACAAAGATTCAATCCTTTTTTTGAAAAAACATTATATGTGTTCCCCGTCCTATGGCTCCAGCTCCTGCAAGCCAAATCCTCAATGACCTGTGTGTGCGTCCACATGTGTACACGCATGAACTGTGGCCCCATGAACTGTAGCCCACCTGGCTCCTATGTCCCTGGAGTTCTTCAGGTAAGAATAGTGGAATGGGTAGCCATTTCCTTCTCCAGGGGATATTCCTGACCCAGCGATCGAACTCCAGTTGTATCTCCTCCATTGTCAGGCAGATTGTTTATCACTGAGCCGCCTGGGAAGCCCAACGACACAGAGATTTCACCAAAGACACTGGAGGACATGAGACGTGCCACACTGTGTTCTTGGCACGGTCCCTGAGAAAGTCCTTTTGGATATGTCTTATCCTGGGTCTCTTTTATCTCTCCCTTTCTCTTTCTGGACTCAAACTTCCTAGCTCTGACACCCTATTCTCAGGTCTTATACTTCCTGAGATCTCACTCCACTTAGCAGAGTAACTTTTGTTTCAGCTTCTACTGAACTTGCAACTTTCTTCCACAGGATAATATAAATCTTCAATATGTCAAACACCATTTTGTTGCAAAAAAACATTTCATTAAAATCAACTAACTGAAGAACCAGGGATCAGTAACAGGTTAGGAGTGAGGTAGTAAAGAAATTGTTAAAATATAAATGTAAAATTTTCCTGTTATTAACTGAATTCAAATGAGGGATTGATACATGTGCTAAGGCAGAATTTGGAGCAATTTACATGTCAAGTTATGTAAGGAAACATGGAATAAAATTATTTCTGAACTAACTGACACCATAATCCTGATTAATTTCAAAATGTTTACATTCCTTTTTGTTGTTTTAATTTTTATTTTATATTAGAGTATAGTTGATTTACAATGTTGTGTTAGTTTCAGGAGGACAGCAAAGTGATTCAGTTATACATATACATACATCTATTCTTTTTCAGATTCTTTTTTCCATCTAGGTTATTACAGAATATTGAGTAGAATTCCCTGTGCTATACAGCAGGTCTTTGTTGCTTCTCTGTTTTCTACATAGTAGTGTGCATATGTTATTCCCAAACTCCTAATTTATACCACCTCCCTTTTCCCCTTTAGTGACCATTAAGGGTGTTTTCAAAGTCTGTGAATTTTTTCTGTTTTATAAATAATTTCATTTGTATCATCTTTTTAGATTCCACATATAAGTGATATCAGGCTTCCCTGGTAGCTCAGCTGGTAAAGAATCTGCCTGCAATGCAGGAGACTCCGGTTCAGTTCCTGGATTGAGACGATTCCCTGGAAAAAGGGTTATGCTACCCACTCTAGTTTTCTTGGACTTCCCTGGTAGTTCAGACAGTAAAGGATCCAACTGCAATGTGGGAGAGTTGGGTTTGATCCCTGGATTGAGAAGATCCCCTGGAGGAGGGCATGGCAGTTCACTCCAATATTCTTGCCTGGAGAATCCCATGGACAGAGGAGCCTGGCAGGCTACAGTCCATGGGGACACAAAGAGTCTGACACAACTGAGCGACTAAGCACAGCACATAAGTGATTGCATATGATATTTTGTGTTTCTCTGACTTACTTCACTTAGTACGATAATCGTTAGGTCCACCCACAAAGCTGCAAATGGCATTATTTAATTCTTTTTTATGGCTGAGTAATATTAATGTATACCACATCTTCTTATCCATTTATCTGTCACTGGGCATTTAGGTTGCTTCCATGGCCTAGCTATTGTAAATAGTGCTGTGATGAACAATGGGGTGCATATATCTTTTCAAATTATGATTTTCTCTGAATATATGCCCTGGAGGGGAATTGCTAGATCGTAAAAATATGGTATCACATTTTTAGTTTTTTAAGGAAGCTTTGTACTATTCTCCATAGTGGCTGTACCAATTACATTCTCACCAATACTGTGGGAGGTTTTCCTTTTCTCTACACCATCTCCAGCATTTATTGCTTGTAAACTTTTTGATGATGGCCATTCTGACTGGTGTGAGGTGATACCTCACTGTAGTTTTGGCTTGCATTTCTATAATAATTAGCAACATTGAGCATCTTTTCATGTGCGTTTTGGCCATCTGTATATCTTCTTTGGAGAATTGTTTATTTAAATCTTCTGCCTATTGTTTTTATTGGGTTGTTTTTTCTTGATATTGAGCTGCATGAGCTGTTTGTATATTTTGGAGATTAATTTCTCATCAGTCACATCATTTGCAAATATTTTCTCCCATTCTGTTATATTCATTTTATCATTTCTTTTTTCAACTCACACTTGAAGTGAAGTCGCTCAGTCGTGTCTGACTCTGCAACCCCATGGACTGTAGCCTACCAGGCTCCTCTGTCCATGGGATTTTCCAGGCAAGAGTACTGGAGTGGGTTGCCATTACCTTCTCCAGGGGATCGTCCCAACCCAGGGATCGAATCTAGGTCTCCCACATTGCAGGCAGACGCTTTACCATCTGAGCCACCAGGGAAGTTGAGATTACTTAGTAATTCTAAAATAGCCTCAAAATATGTAAAGCAAAATTGATGAGACTACAGGGAGAAATTTACAAGTGTAATATATTCACTAGGAGATTTCAGTACATTTTTCTTAGTTACTTGGTGGTCAAGCATCAAAAAACTCAGTAAAGATAGAGAACATTTGAACAACATAATTAATATGCATGATCTAATAGGCACATATACAGATCCTCTACCCAATAATTAAAGGCTATACATCCTTAAGTACATGTGAAACATTTTTCAAAACAAAACAAGACCTAAAATAAAATGGTTAAACAGGAAGAGTTGATAATGTCATAGATAAGCATTAGCTTGATTCTACTTTTAAATCTTTTCTTGATTTGGGGCATTACTTCAGCATCAGTTCAGTCAGTTCAGTCGCTCAGTTGCATCTGACTCTTTGCAACCCCATGAACTGCAGCACACCAGGCCTGCCTGTCCATCACCAACTCCCGGAGTTCCAAACCCATGTCCATTGAGTTGGTGATGCCATCCAACCATCTCATCCTCTGTCATCCCCTTCTCCTCCTGCCCTCCATCTTTCCCAGCATCAGGGTCTTCTCAAATGAGTCAGCTCTTCACATCAGGTGGCCAAAGTATTGGAGTTTCAACTTCAACATCAGTCCCACCAATGAACACCCAGGACTGATCTCCTTTAGGGTGGACTGGTTGGATCTCCTTGCAGTCCAAGGGACTCTCAAGAGTCTTCTCCAACACCACAGTTCAAAATCATTAATTCTTTGGCACTCAGTTTTCTTTATAGTTCAACTCTCACATCCATACATGACTGCTGGAAAAACCATAGTCTTGACTAGATGGACCTTTGTTGACAAAGTAATGTCTCTGCTTTTCTATATGCTGTCTAGGTTGGTCATAACTTTCCTTCCAAGGAGTAAGCGTCTTTTAATTTAATGGCTGCAATCACCACCTGCAGTGATTTTGGAGCCCAGAAAAATAAAGTAACCATAGTACATGTATTCTCTGTATCTAAAGCCTTGATCATTTCTGTGAAACTCATTCATTTTTCCCATTTGCAAACCTTGCAATGAATTGAGAGGGAACTGCTTGTGTCTTTGACAACATAACTGAATTATTTGAGCAATCTGATTCAGCTGTTCATCCAGTTTATTTTTTTCAGATTTGTTGAGGTATAGTTGACAAACTGCACCTCATAGTAATTTGATATAATATTTATATTGTGAGGATTCCTCTCATCTAGTTAATTAACACATTCATCACCTATTTATCTTTCTTTTTTTAGTGATAACACTTAAATTCTCCTCTCTTAGCAAATTTTGATTATACAATACAGTCTTATCTACATAGCCAACATGTTTATAGCTGAAAGTTTGTGTATTTTTGCCTAACTTTACTTATTTCCCCCAGTCCCCAGCCCCTGGCAACCACTTGTCTACTGTTTCTATGAGTTTGGTTTTTTTTAAGATTCCACATGTAAATAATAGCATGCAGTATTGATCTTTATCTGATTTATTTCACTTAGCATCAAGGTCCAGCCATGTTGTTGAAAATGGCAGGATTTCCTTCTTTCTCATAGCTGAATATATTCCTCTGTGTGTGTGTGTATTCCATCTTCTTTATCCATTCATCCCTTGATGGGCAGTTAGGCTATTTCCATACTTTTGTTCTTGCTGTTGTTCTCTAACTGCTAAGTCATGTCCAACTCATTACGACTCCATGGATTGTAGCACACCAGGTTCCTCTGTCCATGGGATTTCCCAGGCAAGAATACTGGAGTTGGTTGCCATTTTCTTCTCCAGTTGATCTTCCTTACCAGAGATCAAACTCACATCTCCTGCACTGCAGGCAGAATCTTTACGACTGAGCCACCAGGGAAGTCCCATTTCTGTACCTTAGTTATTACAAATAGTGATGCAGTTAACATGGGGTGGGGGGCAGATATCTCTTTGATATCCTGTTTTCATTTTCATCAAATATATACCCAGAAGTGGAATTGCTGGATCATGTGGTCATTTTATTTTTACTATTTGCCATAGTTGCTATACTAATTAACAATTCTATAAGTTCCTTTTAAGTGGTTATTTTGGCACCTGCTTAATTGTCCCTTTCATTGAGTTCTTCTAAACATTAGTTTCCTCATCTGGAAAATGGGGATAGTACTTACATTCACACTGGTTTGGTGAAAGTTAAATTAGATAGCTTAATAGGACACATCTAATCCCAATGCCTATTCATAGCATGGAATTGGCAAATCTGAATCACACCCTCCACCTTACCCCCACCAACTTATGCATGTAAAACTTCTGTGGTCACTCAAGACCCAACTCTCATCAAATATTGCAAACTTTCCAGGGGACATGACATTGTCTTTCTTTCTCATTTTCTTGTTTTAGGGCTTTATATTTTAAGAATAGTTTCAGGTTCACAGGAAAATTGAATAGAAGTTACAGAGATTTCCCATGTACCCCTACCCTCACACATGCATAGCCTCTTCTATGATCAAAATCCCCACCAGAGTGGTACAACTGATGAACCTACACAGCACAGTCACTCACCCAAAGGCCATAGTTTACACTGCAGTTCACTCTTGGTGTTGTATATCCTATGAATTTGTACAGGTGTTAATGACATGTGTAATGAAATGTACAATGCTATCCATCATTATGGTATCATATATTGGTAATTTCACTGCCCTAAAAATACTCTGTCCTCTGCCTATTCATCTCTCCTCCCCTTCCTTCAATCCATGATAACTGACTGATCCTTTTACTGTTTTCATAGTTTTGCCTTTTTCAGAATGTCATATAGCTTCTTCCATCTAGTAATATGCATTGAAGTTTCCTTCATATTTTTTCATGGCTTTGTAGCTCATTTCAATTTCTTTTTAGCACTGAATAATTGGAAGGAAAGTTATAGCCAACCTCGATAGCATATTAAAAAGCAGAGACATTACTTTGCCAACAAAGGTCCGTCTAGTCAAGGCTATGGTTTTTCCTGTGGTCATGTCTGGATGTGAGAGTTGGACTGTGAAGAAAGCTGAGCGATGAAGAATTGATGCTTTTGAACTGTGGTGATGGAGAAGACTCTTGAGAGTCCCTTGGACTGCAAGGAGATACAACCAGTCCATTCTAAAGGAAATCAGTCCTGGGATTTCTTTGGAAGGAAAGATGCTAAAGCTGAAACTCCAGTACTTTGGCCACCTCATGCAAAGAGTTGACTCATTGGAAAAGACTCTGATGCTGGGAGGGATTGGCGGCAGGAGGAAGAGGGGACGATAGAGGATGAGATGGCTGGGTGGCATCACAGACTTGATGGACGTGAGTTTGAGTGAACTCCGGGAGTTGGTGATGGACAGGGAAGCCTGGCATGCTGCAATTCATGGGGTTGCAAAGAGTCGGACATAACTGAGCAACTGAACTGAACTGAATGTTCCACTGTATGGATGCCCCACAGTTTGTTTATCCATTCACCTGCTGAACATTATCTTGGTTGTTCCAGGTTTTCACAGTTATGAATATCCATGTGCAAATTTTTGTATGGACATAAATTTTCAAATTATTTAGGTAAATACCAAGAAGCACAATTGCTGGATCATATGGTAAGGATAGGTTTAGCTTTGTAATAAACTGCCCAAGTGTCTTCCAAAGTGGTTTTGCATTCCCACCAGCAGTGACTGAAAGTTTCTCTTGCTCCACATGCTCTCCAAATTTGATGTTGTGAGTGTTCCAGATTTTATCCATTCTGGTAGGTGTGTAGTGGCATCTCATTGTTCTTTTAAGACCTTGTCTTTTTATCCTTTATCCTTAGCATAATGTGGCAAATGCTGGGTATAGAAAATTCATTCAGAGGATATTTCTTAGTTGATTTTCCAGATTAAATAAATTCTCTCTCCTCCCATATGTATATACATGCATACACATATAAGCATATGTGTAAACATATTTTAGCCTGAATATTTTTTTACTCTTGCTAGCAACACACATTTATGTGACAATAAAAGTATTATCTTTAGAAAAGAGATAAGAAGTCTTGGTTACTCAATATGATGAGCTATTGATTCTTACACCTGAGAAAAAGTTAAAGCACCTACATTCCTTGAAATAATCATCTCTATGGCAAGCAGGACCTTTGTTTTCAAGGTTCCACCTGAAAGTCAAATGTTCCTCCTCCTCACATTTATGATTTTATTTGCCTATGATAGATAAAGGAGTCGTTTGAAGTGACATAGACCTAAAATGCTGGTTACAAGAAATTTTGTTGCTAGTTTGTATTAATTATTCCTGTCCAAATGGAGGGTAAGACTCACAATTGAGTTTGCTGTCTGACTCATGTCTTATTTGACTTCATTCTTAATCCATCTGTGGAGTGTTTTGTAGATTAGTATTGTGTTTTGGAAATACAAAGAATGCTGGAAAAATTCAAGTGAGGCTTTAAAAAATTCACCATTAATTTGGTAAATAACATCTTCCTAGACAGAATGTTTTAACTTGGCCCTTTGAATATAAACATTTTTAGGAAGTATATTAGCTCGTTTGGTAATTCAGTTAGAATTTGTATCTTCTATTATTTTCTTTTACTCAAATGCTACAGAGTTATTTCCCTTGAGTCTAAATTATTGCACACCTTTCTGTTGTGAACTGATCCTCAGTCGTGCACTGAACACCTCCTATGAGCCCTGCACTAAGTTCCAAGGACACATCTAAGAGATCTATAGGATAGGATGCCATTGTGATTATGGAAGGGGCTGAGGGTAATGCCTGAATGAAGAAATAAAGTAGTTAGAAACTAGTTATCATTGGCGTAAATGTGATTGTGAGAATAACCAAGCCCACTGTTAGTTTCCCTTGTCATGTCTTAGACGCCCACCATGAGGCTGTGCACACAGGAGCCACCTACAAGTCAAGCAGACTGGTGAAAGTGAATGTTTCACCAGTGAAACTGGTAAAAGTGAAAGTTGTGTCTGACTCTTTGCAACCCCATGGACTGTAGCCTGCCAGACTCCTCTGTCCATGGAATTCTCCAGGTTAGAATACTGGAGTAGGTGGCTGTTCCCTTCTGCAGGGGATATTCCCAACTCAGGGATTGAACCCAGGTCTCCTGCATTGCAGGCAGATTCTTTATTGTCTGAGCCACCAGCAAAGCAGACTGGTGACACCCTCCAATAACAGGCATGACACAGGCCTCCGAAAGTACAGCTCAGCCTTATGCCCAAATGTTTTCATGTTGATGAATGACTACACCATCAAACCATAAAAAGATGTAGAGGAAACTTCAATGCATATTTTGTTAAAATTTCATCTACCTGATTTAATATTATTCCACAAAGAGTTTTCAGGCTTTCAGTGAATCACAACCCTACATTTCTCCTTCTCTATGTGAGTCCTTCATGGGATATTCAGGAAACCAGTGACAATCCAAGAGAAACTGACATTTAGAACTTTGGAATACAGTAGGTTTGGTTGAAGATGGATGGGTAGTAACTATGGAGGTCTTAAAACCAAGTACGTTTATTTTTTTCGGGTCATTCCTATCCTCTTTTTTCATTGATAAGAAGGAGTTGCTATCATTGGTTTCAAAAGCAATTCTCAGGCTTAATCTCCTCTTTATATTTCCTTTCCCCCAATCCAGAAATAATACAAGAAACCCTAATAGTTCAGTTCAATTCCTGAAGTGTAGAATTCCACATTTTGTTCCTTCTGGTGACAATATCTCATGTTTAATGATTAAGAAGAAATAATGGGACTTACATTATTTGTAAGTCCCTAGACTTGGCAATCTAGGAAACATATTGGTTGAAAAAACATGCCCTGAGTTTCCCAACTATTCTTAAGATTGGGTCAAAGTACAGGAAGAAAATAAACTCTTGTTAAAATTCTTGATCTGTTTGCAAAATCTTCATTGGGAGGCAGCATATTCAGGGTAAACCCTCTGCCTTTGCTTCTATTCTGATTGGCACACCATGAGATATTGACAAAGTTGCCTAACTTTCAGCTTTCCTATCTGCACAAGGTATTTGACCATGATATTCTTGTCAACCAGCATTTATTAAGCATCTCTTTTTGTGTGTCACTGTACTAGGTACCAAATCAGACATACGGTAAAGATCTATGAGATAACAAAAGTAAAAGTGTTTTAAGGTCTTTAAAGGAATGAATCTGTGCCAAGTCAGAGATTATGAATTAAAAGATTCATAGCATGAAGAAAGGTCTTCACAGTTCTCAAAATTTTTAATGTATTTAGTTGACATGGAAATCAGGATTAATCCCAGTAGGGAAGAGTTAGCATTTCACAGAAAGAATTTCTGTTTCAGGGCCTGGAATATTAGTAAAGATCACAGGATCTCAAAGGGTTCATTGTATCGAGCAAGTCTGGATAGATAGTTACAAATTTATCATTAAAAACTGGCCCAAAATTTGGGCAAAATCATTGCATGTGGAGAATATCTGGTTATGCTCCAGTTGTCTTAGCTGATTAATTCTCTACCTTCCTTCACCCTGCGTTATGTCCTGGGAAGCTGACCCCTAGGGAGTGTCTCACCCAGTCTCCCTTGCTACTGCTTTCTGGCTGGTTTAGATCAATGGGAAGCACCAGTAGATCAGAGTTTGGAAAGAGACTGTGTTGGGGTATTTCTTCTTGGCTTCTTGGCTCCCTGTCTTTGGTGGGTCTTTGACAGGGACTGTAGCTTCTAGTAGGTAACTGAGTTCAAGTAGTACTATTTCCCTTTTTGCCCTTCAGACCTAAGGGTGGTACGATCTTCTCTGGGTGCCTCCACATCTCTTGTTTATTTGTTTAGCTTGCCCATACCTCTGTAAGTAGTCACTTATTAAACTATCATCACTAAAAACTTCTGAGGTGATTTCTGTTTCTTACCAGGATCCTGACTAATGTGTACAGCTACAAAAGAAATTTTATTAAGCCCATAAAGACCCTTATATAGACTGTAAAATATTTTTCACATGAAAAGCAAAATATCCCTCAGCTTTGGAATCAACCTCTCCACAAGCTGTCCCTGAAATGTTTGAATTTCATTTCTTTGACTCTGGAAATACTCACACAGGGACATTAAAATCTTCTGATGAAACCATTTTTTAAGCTGAGAATTCATTGCAAGAATATCTCAGAAGGGGTGAGAAACCCCAGAGAATGTTTTGCACGTTGTCTTTTTCCTTGACGTGGTTGATGACGTGCATTTGAAGTCAGAAGAAAGGGAAACATTCAGTAATTCTGGGTTTTCTTAGGCAATAATGGGTTTTGCAGGTCTGGAGAGAGGATTTTATCTAAGAAGTTAGAGTGTGCATGGATAGATGCTCTGAGCAACATGCAGAGAAAACAATGCATGCAATGAGGTATCCACAATCTACAGTCTGGAGGACGCTTATTTGATCCAGAGTTGACCTTTTGTGACTCACTTTACCTCCCCTCTGTGCTATTAACAAACATATGACCAAGTGGGGAGCGGTAAATGAGTGCATTTCCTGCAAATAAGATTTTAATGAGACTCTCTAGGTGGTCACATACCAACACACGATGATAAAATGTTGATTGTTGATCCCCTCCCTCCCAGGTCAATGTGCTGAAAACAAACCAAATTTAATTTTAGTTTACAAAATCATAATGAAACAGAAAATTAGGTCAAAATAAGTAAGTCTGTCTCTGGTGGCAGTAACAGGGACTTTTGCATAAAACCAAATGACCTCACCGTAGAAGCCATTCTTGCCTGACCTGGTGTTGTGGCAAACACAGCATTTTCTAATCAGCATGCTTCACTGGGTGTGATTTGGCTAACTAACTCTTCTTGGGCTTAAAAATGGGGCACTGAGCTAGGTTAGAGAAAGGGAAAGTTACGTTCCAACTCTCTCTCCAAGGGTATTGGAAGGTTTACATGGAAAAAAGATTTGTTTCCTCCCCACGATATGTTGCTGTTTTGTTTTTTGGTTTCTTTTTGTTTCTTTTTTTAGTTTTATTTTTTGGCCGGGCCACACAGCATGTGGGATGTTAGTTTCCTAACTAGGGACCAGACTCTGTCCCATGCATTGGAAGCACAGAGTTTTAACTGCTGGACTGCCAAGGAAGTCCTTGTTCTTTATTTTTGACTATTGAGGGACAAGCGGGACACAAAGGGCACGGACATGATAAGGAGCTGATGCAGGGACAAGAAGTAGGAAAACAAGTATTTTTCCCCATTGTATCATCTATCATTCTTCAGGCAAACAATCCAAATTCTTATCGCCTTAACTACTATGGACAGCTTTAAAATTCCAAGTGATCCCACTGATTTGGAATTTATCCTGCTGCTTGCAATATCTCTTATTGCTCCCAAGGTTGAAGAAAATGGAAAAGGATGAAAAGAAATATGAAAAAGACAGGATTGAACAATAATATTAGCTAATCTACTTAAAATTTTTATTTATTTTATTTTTTGACTGTGCTGGGTCTTTGTGGGCTACAAGGGCTTTTCTCTAGTTGTGGCAAGTGGCGGCTACTCCCTAGTTGGGTGTGTAGGCTTCTCATTGTGTGGCTTCTCTTGTTGCAGAGCATGGGTTCTAGAGCATTCGGGCTTCAGTAGTTGTAGTTCCCAGCTTCTAGAGCACAGGCTCGGTAGTTGTGGCACACGGGCTTACTTGCTCTGTGGCATGTGGTATCTTCCCAGAGCAGGGATTGAACTCGCATCTCCTGCATTGGCAGGTGGATTCTTTACCACTGAGACGCCAGGGAAGCCCCTAATCTATTTTTTTGATGTTAAATTATTGATTTATTTATTCAACAAATGTGTATTAGACACTATTTTGAGCCTGTAGTAAGGCTGTGGATCCAAGCATGAAATAATGTTAAATCTGTATTTTCAAATGCCTACTTCTGAGTGAGGGAAGCAAAGAGTAGACTAAAAGACAAAATGGTACATAATATAATATCTGATATCATAAATGCCAACATATGAGAGGCTCTGTACCAAGAATTTACTTACCCCAAGAACTCATCTACTCCTCACAACAACTCATGGGGTAGATTCATTGTCTCTATTTTATTCTGAGAAGACAGTTTCAGAGTAGAAGGGACCTTGTCTCATGTAGTCCTAGGTGGGACTGAGCCCAAATCTGCCTGGTCTCATGATCAGCAGACAATTGGATAGATTTGTTTGGCCTCCTCCTGGGTCTATCTACATCTGTTTATCCTGAAAGATGCTTTCCCAAGCTGGTCCTCTCTGAGGTCTCAGAGCACTTCCTGCTTATAAAATTCTCTTGGCAATTAATCATGGACAGCCTCATAAGAGCTACCATCTCCAGTATTTAGATCTGTTATTGAAATATTTTATTTGCATTCAGCTTAATTAAAAGCTTGATCATGGTTAAATTGTCCTTAACCTTGCTGCAAACTCCCTGAGGGTCAGAAACAGTTAAATGATTTTTACTCTTTATGGCCCTCGAAAACCACATCATGCCTCACACACATGAATGCATGCATGCTGAGTCATCTCAGTTGTGTGTGACTCTTTGCAACCCTACAGACTGGTAGCCCACCAGCCTCCTCTGTCCATGGGATTCTCCAGGCAAAAATACTGGAGTGACTTCATGCCCTTCTCCAGGGGATCTTCCCAGCCCAGGGATCGAACCTGTGTCTCTTATCTCTCCTGTATTGGCAGGCGGGTTCTTTACCAGTAGTGCCACCTGGGAATGCCTCATACTCATGGACATTTAGTAAGGAGTTTATTTAATTGAGTCTCTAGAAAACGTGGTCCTAGGAATTCACTAAAGTTAATGCATTGTTATCTCAGTTCATAGAGGAGATTCTTGTTCTCGATTCCTCGGTGCATCTAGGTGGAACATTTGTTCTTTTAAATGTGTAGTCTGCCTTATAATACCTCCTTGGAAGGCAAAATAAACTGGTCCAAAATATTCAGTATAACTAGTACAGTAAGGGTAATCTGGACCCTTACATATCCACACTTATGGAAAAGAATAGAATTGTTAAATTTACCAGTTAAGCTGAGAATTAAAAAATAAAACATGCAAAACAAAACAGGACCTAGGAATATGATTTGCCTTGACAAAATCTTGCTATGGTGGAAACACCCCGGCAAACATTAGACTCAGATAGTGCCTAACTGCAAAGATTGCTAACCAACATCCGGAGCAGCAGGTCATCCTGAGTCTATTTGCATCAGGTCAAGGCTGCTCTTTTAAAAGAGGGTTCACCCTGCAGCCTCACTCACGTAAAATAACATTCCATTTCAACATAAGTTTCTTAAGCAAGAATGCAGTCGGGCAGCAAGTAAATATCTATAAAAAAAAAAAAAAAAGGATAGCCTTTATGGATGTGTAAATACTCTGTCCAGCTCTTCCTTACTCAAAATTCACTGGGGCCTAGGAGATTTGAGCAGAGTGATTCTGAAAGGAAATGTTTTCAAAGTACAAACATGTCTTATTCAATAAATGTGATCTTTCTGAATTGTTATATATGCAGATATCTCATAATTGAGACTTTATTACTTTCTCCCTTGTATTTCCATTGTATTAGATAAATGCAAATGTATAATTATATACAATTTATACAGAAAGACATAAAGGAGTTTAATTGGAGTAATAACTTTAGAACATGGGGTAGCTCTCAACTCACTTCCCGCACTTCTTGACATTTTACGAGGTCATTTACAATGACCTCCTCTCTTATTTTGATCACTTGAGAACTGGCAGTTGGAAGAGGTTGTTCTTGGGAGTAGTTTCAACCTCCTTAACATTGAGATGGTAGCTTGGCTCTAGAAAAGAGCCATGTCTACCATGCTTTTGCTATTTGAACTCATATAAACTGGCATCTTTGGGCTGGGCATGTTGCCATGATGAGAAACCAAGCACAGAACTTCTCCGTGTACATCCAGTGTGGGAGGAGTGATCCGGATATGGCTAATGTCTGCATGACACCTCTGAAGACTAAGTAAATTTGACAGTGTTGAAGACTTATGTGCAAAACCAAGACACTTGTTCAAACTAGTAGAATTAAGATGGTAGAAGATTAATAAAAATAAAAAAATAAGAGAGCCAGTGATTAGATGCTCATGATAAAAGTTCAGAGTCAGGAAATTCTTTCACTCATTCATTCAACAAACATTTTTTTATATATGCCAGGCACTTTGCTAGTTTCTTTGAATAGAATGATGAACAACAATCCCTTCTAAGAGTGTTCACATCAGGCTTCCCTTGTGGCTCACTGGTAAAGAATCTGCCTGCCAATTCAGGAAACATGTGTTTGATCCCTAATCTGGGAAGATAATCACATCCCACAGAGCAACTAAGCCTGTGCGCCACAACTGTTAAGCCTGTGCCCCAGAGACTGGGAGCCACAATTACTGAGCCCACATGCCACAGCTTCTTAAGTCCATCTTCCCTAGAGCCTGTGCTCCACAAGAGAAGCCATGTCAATGAGAAACCCGCACACTGCACCTAGAGAGTAGTTTCCATTCACCACAGCTAGAGAAAAGCCCATGCAGCAACAAAGACCCAGTACAGTCAAAAATTAAAAAAAAATAAAATTATACTTAAAAAAAAAGTATTCATGGCAGAGAAGTAGAGGCAGATAAGCAACAATTTTTAGGACAGCATATTAGTTTCCTAGGGCTATAAGAGAAATACCATAAATTGGATGGCTTAAACAACAGAAATTTAGATTTCACAGTTCTGGAGACTGGAAACCCAAGATCAAGGTGTCTGCAGGTTTGGTTTCTCCTGAGGCCCCTCTCTCTGGCTTGTGGTTGGTGCCTTCTTGCTGTGTCTTCATGCGGCCCTTCTGTGTGCATGCATCCCCGATGTCTCTCCTCTTCTTATAAGGACACCAGTGATGCTGGAAGGGCCTCACCTTAATGGCTTCATTTTAAATTTGTCACCTCTTTAAAGATCTTATCCTTAAATATGGTTACATTGTGAGATACTGGAGGTAGGAACTTCATCATATAAATGTGGAGGGTAACACCAACTTATCCCATAGCAGTCTATTAAAAACTATGGTGGAGCCTGCCCAGGATGCTGGGGAAGCCCCAGGGAGGGTGACAGTCAAAGAAGCCTTATAGAGCATGTGAGGAATAACCAGGCCTTGTAAGATATAGAGCGAATAGCCTGAATGCAAACAGTGGACTCTTTGAAACTGAATGTGAATTAAGAACTCATGAATAAATGGTGATGTAATGTACTTTGAGAGCCACATCTTATATTCAGTCTAAAAATTTGGCAATGGTGTATGTTCTTACAAAACAAAAACACAATATAGGGATGTGTATACATAGTAAAGGTATCTAAAGACATTTAATGGGTGTTGGAATGGGATAGAAGCAGAGCATGGCCAACGCGAGGATAGATTGTTCACTGAACAGTGAAGAGACAGAGGCCAGGAGAGGCCCTACCCATCAACCGTTTGACAAATGTCCACTCTTGGGCACCCTGTGAGGGCTTCTTGGGCTAGCAGCAATTCTATATTACAGGCTCTTCTTTTAGGTTCCTGCCACCAGGGACCCCTCTCTGAGGCTCAAACCAATGGGCTCCACACTCTCTTCTTCTGTCTGATCTTTATTGTTTAGCAAATAGACATTTTTTTTCCTTAAAGAGGCATTTAGAAGCCAAAAGTTTCTGGATATGCACAGTCTGTGGAACCATGTTGAACTGTCACTGAATTAACAAAGTGGCAGATTGTGGTAGAAAATCAGGGAAATGGGAACTTTCCTGGCTCATGTTTGTGTACTGTCTCTGTGATGCATCACGAAATGTCATCCTCCATTTTCCCAGCTTGGAAACAGTAATAATGACCAGAATTTAAAGCTAAAATAGGATAATTTGTAGGGTTATAGAATATAAGAAAATTGTGGATTGAATCAAACAGTTTATATTCCTCTGAGGAAGATTCAGGTGGATAAAACAATTCATTTGAGTTTGGTTTTGAGGATTAAAAGGGGAAATTCTTTTTTCAGAGACGTTGAAAAATGTCAGCAGTGTGTAATTCAAAGATGTCCACCATATGGATTCTAATGGATCAGCTTTCAGAGAGCAGTGACATCAGAGAGAATTTCTCAACTTCTGAAGCCCTGTGAGCCCAGGAAGCAGGGGAAGATTAAAATGCCCTGAAATTAATTTTCCTGCTTTTATGATTTTTGCCAGTGTTTTCTTTTTAGTATTGATACCCAGTAGTTTCTCAAAGGACCCTTGAAAAAAAGCATCAAATAAGCAAATGACATTGTTCATTTACTTGAATAGCTAGAATACAAATTTCAATTATTGCAGAATTGTGTCAAGTTCAAATAACCAGGATCAAATTTACATATATTCAAGTCAATGAGGGTCTTTATCCAAAAGTATTATAACCTTGAAATGCTTGTTGAAATAAGCTATAAGAGGAAACAGTAGTAAAAACTAGAATTAAAAATATGTGCATATTTTACTTTTTGCCAATTTTGCCTCTGAATTTCTCTGAACTTTTTGATAATTCTGATTTAGTTATCCATTTGTAGCTATTATTATTATATTCATTAGCTTTTTCCACATTCAGTATAATACCACAAAAGTGCAAAGTTCAATTAACTTTTATTTATATGTGAGTTTCAATAACAGTCCCAACAGGAAATTATACATTATCTAGAGAAGGCAATGGCACCCCACTCCAGTACTCTTGCCTGGAAAATCCCATGGATGGAGGAGCCTGGCAGGCTGCAGTCTATGGGGTCGCTAAGAGTCGGACACGATTGAGCGACTTCACTTTCACTTTTCACTTTCATGCATTGGAGAAGGAAATGGCAACCCACTCCAGTGTTCTTGCCTGGAGAATCCCAGGGACGGGGGAGCCTGGTGATCTGCCATCTACGGGGTCGCACAGAGTCAGACACGACTGAAGTGACTTAGCAGCAGCAGTCCATTTAAGTTAGTTGACAAGAGGAAAGCTCAGGCATGAAAAGGGAAGAAGCATTTCCCAATGAAACAAAGTGATAGAGTAGCAGAGATGAGCCTCAATTATGACTCCTGGGCCCTACATTCTAGTACCTTCTCCCTCCCTGCTCTTTTCCCAGAAGATTAGTCCCTCTAGATGTCTGGAACCTTCTCCTGGGCCCTGAGCAACTGAACAGAGGCTGACTTAAGGATGAATGGAAAAGAATCATGAGCAGCATTGAGGTGTGGAAGTCACCACAAACCAAAGCCAAATTCAGATGATTATTGTTTCAATTTTAAGTTGTTTCTTAATTAATTGCATTTCCTTTCTAGTCATTAAAACAGATAATGAACAGTAAAACCAATCTTCCATCTAGATTTTCATACTAGGCTATGGGACAAGGACTATCTTCATTGCTTTCCATCATGTTTACAGATATCATGGACCTTTGCTTGGTCAAAGTGCTATGAGAAAAAGGTTTTCATGGCCAGGGGAAGGCAAGTTTCTTCACTTAAAAAATCATTATCATCTCCAATTACATGCATAAATAATATTGGATATTGTGAGGATACAAAGTTGTATGGTATGGTCTCTGCCCTCATAAAGCTTATAGTAGTAAAAATTTAAAGATTAAAAAAATACATAACTTTTCCACTTATGAAAACATTCCTAGACTGCCAGTTAGTGATAGTTGTGTGTTCTTCTTTTTGTATTTACTGGAAGGAGAAATCTTAATAGTTTAGTGGGAAAAGGCATCATTGGGGTTTTCCGCTGGCATTCTAGAAGGAAGCACGTACTATTTCAGACAATAACGTTCTTCCAGCAAAAAGGAACTAGTCCAGAGCCTAAAAGTGGCTCAAGGCAAAAGTTCCTGAGAGAAAGTAATCTTGGCGAGCCTTTCATGAAATCCTAAGGGACCAGCCTTCCTCGTTGTTTCATAATGCTAGTAAACAAGAGAAAAACAACAAAAGCTTTTTGCTTCCCGCTCTTTTCTGGACTTCCGTTGTGGAGAGCCTATGACTGACAGCTGAAGGCAGCATTAACTCCAAGGCTCTACCCAGGGTTCTCTCTCTCTTTTTTTAGATTTTATTCAAGTATAGTCAATTTACAATGTTGTGTTAGTTTCTTCTGTAGAGCAAAGTGGTTCAGTTATATTCTTTTTTTCATATTCTTTTCCACTATGGTTTGTCAAAGGATATTGAATATAGTTCCATCTGCTGTACAGTAGAATCCACAAATGCCTGCCCACATTAGTTGCTGGGGAATTCAACCTACCCCCAATCTTAGCCCCCACATTCCTCCATGGCATACCCTCCAGCCCCTCTCTTCACTTTCCTCTGGGACACTGGAGGCTTTGGTGTCTCTCAACCAGATCATGCCAATGGTAACCCATCTCCTTCAGGGTTTAGCAACCACCAGTCTCAACTTGGCTGAACAGAAACTTGATTTTCAGTCAGCTCAGCATCTTATAAAGGAATAGGAGCAATGAGTGAGAGACCTCTAGAGGTCTATGAGATTCCCTGTTCTATTTATTAACAGAAATAAACTCAGGAAAATAAAGACAAAATTGAGGACATTCAAGAGTAGAGTGGCTTTAAAGAGGGCTTCAGTATGTCAATTTATTTGTTAAGCTTTGTGGCAACTCTGTGCAGAGTTGAGTTATTTGTAACCCTGGAGTTTTAGCTTAGTAATGGATAACTGTAGTTACTTTTAAATGAAAGAATTTGTTGGAATGCTTTGGTTACCTCCTCATGATGATTTAGCATCTTTGTCTCTTTTAGAAAGAAAAGTTCAGATGTGTGCCTCTAACAAAGCCTTTCTTTCACACACATAAAATATAAATAGAACCACTTCACTACAAGCTGAGATCCAGTCTTACAGGGTTTTCTGAGTTTGAAGAAACTGCTTTTGCTCTGTACATAGCTCATGATGAGTGAAGAGGGGAATTTCCTGGAAGCTACATTGTCAAGAACTGACCCAATGCCGGCCTTCCCCACTCAGAGCATCCCCATCGCCCTGCCAGTAGGGCAACAGGAAGCACTGTCCACTCAAAACTCTCCCGCCTGGAGAAACCATCCTGAGGGTTATAGTTGGTGGAGTCAGAGGCAGACTTGTGCGTGTCTTTCCTTTCCTTTGCAGGGTTGATCCCTCATGTTTAAAGTAAGAGACTCTCAAAGTCAGGAAACAAGTCAGACGTCTGAACTCTGTGGTGACGCGGAGGCCCCTGTGAACCGGAAACAGACATCAACAGTATTCCCTTCAAACTCAGTTGGTTCCAAAAGCCTATCTCTGCTGCAAAGGGGGACTGGGCGGTTGACCCAAAGTCTAGCTTGGGCGGAGTCAACCTACAGTTCACCAAGGTCGCTTTTATTTTTTGTTTTTACTGTTTAAAGAGAGACTTGGGTGTGTAATGTTGGCACTTTTACAACCGGCTGGTAAAGGGAGAGGAAAGAGGAAAAAGTAAGACTGTTTTTAATTCATCAAACTGCTGCTGATTTCAGAATAATAAACACAAGTCTGTTTCCTTGATTATTTTATAAATAGCAAATATTTGGGTAAAGGAATTTGATAAGTGCACAGACTATAGGAATTGTTTACCAAATGATGCGTCAGTTAAAAAAAACAAACAACAATCCCCCAAAAAAACCCTTGAGTATGTCTGTGAGATTCTTCAGTCTGGTTCCCAAGGTCCTTAGTCATCCTTTCCCTCATCTTTTGAACTTGATCAAAGCAACACGGGGGCCTCTGAGGGGAAAGATTGGTTTCATTATGCAAAAGGCAATAAGGTAGTGCCCTTCCCAGCAGTTAATAGACAGGAATGTTGTAAAATACCGTGTGGTTTTCAAATACCAAGGCGGAAGTCTTCGGGTTTATAACCTTCCTAGTCATCTTGCCTGGCCTCCTGGCTTTCTCGTGCATTGCAACTGATTCCATGCTAATCCAGACTGGTTAGGCCAGAGACCTGCTGCCCCAAGTAGGCCAGACCTCTGCCTGGTGCTAACTAGAATGGCCCCTGGGACCACCAGTCCTGGGCTTTTCCTCCAGACCCCAGCCAAAGTTCTGGAATTTCCACTGTGCTGAATTACTGTAAGAGCTTCCCAACTTAAGTCACTGACCCAAACATGCAGCAAATTGCATTTAAATGAGCAACCCAGGCCTTGAGGAAAAGAGGAGGGAAAATATAAACTGTGGTCACTGCATTCTTCTGATATTTAAAAATTAAAATGGAAATATTTTGTCCATTTGGATTTCTGGGAACTTTAGGATGGGAAAATTCTTCTGAAGTTCTTGTAAGTGGGGTATCCACTTTTTAAAATGAATAATTACCGAGGAAAAAGTAAAGAAATGATGTTTCATTTGTTTGTTGGTTGGTTCCACAAATATTTTTTTGAGCATCTATCGTAGTCAAGGCTGAGACAGATGTTGAACAGGAAGATGAACAGGAAGTTTCTGTTCAGTGGGCTTATCAAGAATGGAAAATACCCACCATTGGATCATGGTTCTTTCAAGGTGAAGATCCTTCTCACTGAGGAAAGGAGAGGAACACACAAAGGAGTCATCCACCTCCAAGCAGTATTATGAGACTCCCATTTTGAAGGTTAGTTCTTCACCCTTGAACCTCTAAAAGTTAGAGGTCATCAAAACCCACCCTTCAATCACGTGTGGGGTTTTTTTTTTTTCTGGTGCTTTCAAAGTCCTTTCAACTCCAGGGACCAGCGTAGCATTGTTTGTGGGAGGGGAGATTTTCCCTTCTTCTGACACATAACATTCCTTGTGAGGAAAGACGACTCCAGTCGAGAGGTAGGGATCCCATAGGCCTTCCAGACAGGATTAGATGGTTTTGGTGTGGTCAGTTTTCTCGGAATGTCTCCTTAATCAAGCTTGTGAAGTTTGTCCCCAATCCTAAATCAAAAAAAATCTGCTGTTAACCACATTTGTCTCAAGGTCTTTGAGTTACTTGATATATCCTTAATCCAAATCACAGGTTGTTCTAGGAGACTCAAGGACTCAGCTTAAATGTGGCACTGGAAGGCAAAAGACTATCTGTCCTGTTAATCACCAGCCCAAGAGAATCAGGAGTTACAGATGGGATATAAACAGAATGGAAGAGGCTCTCAGGCAATAGTTTTGTTTGCATAATGGAGTCTTTTAACATGATAGGGTCATGTTAAACACAAACTTAATTCATTGGCCCAAGAAAATAGATTGGATTTAGAAAATATTTTTCTTTTGAGTAGCTCAAAAAAAACACACTATAGCATCTAGGAGTGCTTATATTGGAGATTCTTTATGTGAGCCTGACATCATGCTAACTATTTAAGTGGAAGTTAGGACAGATTTCAATCTTTGTAAAACCATGTGATACTTTACTATACCTTTCATTTGAGCATTTGTTCTCCCAGGACTTCTGCAAGGGTGTAGATAATTTATGGCTTCCTTTATGAGTAGAGAAACTGAAATGACTAACCATTAACAGGTTGTATTTTCTCAAAGTTACCCTGTAGGGTAATGAATAGATTTAAGAAAACAATCCAAGACTGCAAATTCTTAGTTTCTTGGCCTTTCCCCTTAGACGTTTATACTTTAGATGATCCTAAATGCAACGCATCAAGAATATAAGAAGTCCTATGTTAAGGATTCCAATGGACTATTACCTCATTACCATCATAGGACACTTTAAAGGGGAATGTGACAGTTACCAGGGGCTTCCCAGGTGGCTCTATTGGTAAAGAACCTTACTCCCAATGCAGGAGATGTAAGAGACGAGGCTTCAGTCCCTGGGTCAGGATGATCCCCTGGAGGAGGGCATGGCAACTGTCTAGTATTATTGCAAGGAGAATCCATTGACAGGGAAGCCTGGCGGGCTACAGTACATAGGGTCGCAAAGAGTCAGACACAACTGAAATGACTTAGCACACACGTGACAGTTACTGTGTATGCACGCGTGCCAATTCTCCAGGCAAGAATACTGGAGTGAGTTGCCACACCACCATCCAGAGGATTTTCCCAACCCAAGGATCAAACTCGTATCTCTTATGTCTCCTGCATCAGCAGGCGAGTTCTTTACCACTTGTGCCACCTGGGAAGCCCCTACTGTGTATTTCGTTCATTCTAATTTAGTACTGCTCTTAAGGTGCAGCAAGAGGGACTCTTACCCTGATCTCTTGGCTTTAGAGGACACCACATGTCACAAACACTCATTTATAAACCAACACATGTGTGCTTAGTGCTGGCATAACCCAGCCTTACCCCCAAACATCTGCCCTGATGATGAACCCTGCTCAGGTCCCAGGGAAACACGGTTACACTCCTCTTGCTCTGTGTCCTCGGGTCAAAAGGACTGTGACCAAATGCCGTGAAGGCTTGTAGGCTGTGCCACCACTCATGTCAGAAATGGGCCTTGGCTTGGGAAGTAGAGAGTATTTGGTAGCAGGAGCTCTTGCTACCTGTGTGCATGCTAAGTTGCTTCAGTCATGTCCAACTCTTTGTAACCTTGTGGACTGTAGCCTGCGAGGCACCTCTGTCCATGGGATTCTCCAGGCAAGAATACTGGAGTGGGTTGCCATGCCCTTCTCCAGGAGATCTTCCCAATCCAGGGATCAAACCCACATCTCTTATGTCTCCTGCATTGGCAGGAGGGTTCTTTACCACTAGTGCCACCTGGAAAGCCCAGGTTCTGGAGATATTCAGTACTAATACTCACCACAGTTGCAGATGGTGGCTGAGGAATATGTTGCAATACTGGAAGCTTTGTATTATTCTGAAACTCATGTGTCAGTAGGGCTAAATGTACCATCAGTGAATCATGATACTGGTTAACATAAATATTAAAGCGTATATTATCCAGATCTCAATTAATATAGTATACTCTATGTGGACCTGTTTGAAAGCTATTATTATCTTATTGGGAGGTCTTGGACAGGTCATAACTTTTCAGGGTATCTATTTCCCCTTTTGGAAAATAAAGGTGTAGGATTAGATGCCCACTAAAGTCTCCTTCAGCTCTAAAAATTTATTTTTAACTTCTACTTATTTATAAATACATATGCTCCTTATAAAACCTAATATAACTTTATATAGAACCTACTATAAACTTCATATAACCTGCTAAAACCCTTACACCTTATATAAAAATGTGAACCCTTCTTGTCTTCATTTTGCCTCTCCATCCCCATTCATTCATCAGGCATTTACAGGGTACTGGATATATGACAGACTCGATGCTCTACATGGAATAAGAACAACACAACAATGACTAAGTCACAGTTTGTGTGCCCAAGCATCTCACAGGCCAGAAAACACATGATTAGATGAACAGACTATAATAAGGTCAGTGCAACGAGAGCTGGACCTGCAGAGCTCTGGGCCCTTTATCTGCCTTGAGGGATGACGAGCTAGAGAAGGATCTCTGGAGAAGGTAGTGTGTGAGTTGAATCTTAAAGGACAAGCAGTACTCAACCAGCCAAGAGATGGGGAAAACATTTTGGGTGGAGAGGGCAGCACAGCAGAGGCACAGGAGTGAAAGGAGCATGGAACACCAGGACGGCAAATGTGTTAGCTGAGGACCCAGTGTGAGGCATAGATAGACAGGGCTGAGTCTGAAGCAGCAGGCAGGCACCGAGACTCTTGGATGGACTTCAGGTGATGGAAAACTCCAAAAGATGATACATAAGAGGATGACATAATAGATTTACATGGTAGTTGGATCATGACCTGACAATAGTCTGGAAGGATAAAGTAGTGGAGATCAGCTTAGAATCAGAGGAATAAGTTGGAAACTAGAGATGTAATCCCTGTGAGAGATCCTGAAGGCCCAGGGTGGGACAATGATAGGACTGATGGAGAAGAGGGGTGGGATTGGGCTCCTATTTTGAAGAATGACATGGATCCATTTAGGTAACAACCAAATTCAGAGGATCCATTCCTGTATTGGTCCATTTGATTCTCCCCATATGAACCATGAGATGAAAATGTTACGGGCTCCGTGTTTACAGATTTGCATCTTTGAGATCATATTTGCCACTGATTTTACAGGATGATGTGCATGTTGAAAGAGGGACACTGATGCCCCGCATTCCAAGAGGCTCGTTCACTGATGCTCATCAGCTTTGGAAGCTGTGAGCAAACCATCTCCAGTCTCACTCAGTCATCCCTTATGCATCTAAAAGTACTTTGTGGAGAGGAAGTATGCACCACTCAACAGGACTCGTGCCATCCACCCTACAGGTTTTCAGTTTTCAATAGAGAGAGTCTCTTCACAGCCAAGGACAGTAAGCCATCACTTCAGTTCAGGCATCTGCAAACTGTGAAAATGAGGCAGAAGCAGAGGGTTAGTTTTTCCTTAAAGGCAAAGGCCTTCCAAATTTAGGGGGCAAGGCACAGCAAGTTGGGTGAGATTGCCCTAAATTCTCCAGAACTGAAGACAGTTGATAAGATGTGGCCAGCCAGCATGAAGGGGCTCCTCCAGGGAACTAGCAATTGCCCTAGGAAGCTCCAGGAAGGAGTGAGGCTGCTGTCCCAGTTAGATCTCTGAGATCCAAATTTCCAGGGGTCTGTGATTTATACAGATTTATATAAGATGGAAAGCACTTTATGACATCTGTTCCTGCAATTACATTTCATAAGAATTACTAGGGATTAGAATGTCACTAGCCTCAGACACTTTGGCACATAGTTTTCTGTAAACAGTTTATACAGAAATAAAGGAGAGAGAAGGATCAGTTGCCAGTTTGTGTTAGCTTTTTCACGGAGGCTCACTACGGCCAGTTCCTTCTGATTTATGTACCAACTGCCTGTAGCCAGCTGCACAACAGCTATCTGACTTCTTAGCACTTTTAAAGTGTTTTTAAAATCAGCCCTAATAAAAGGCTTCCTTTCTGTTATCCATGTCCTTCAGGATGACGAAAATTCCCCACAGAAATTGTACACATTTTTCAAAATCCGTAAATCCTCATGTGACATTTTAATGTCCCAAAGTCAGTGCATAATTAATGTCTCTTGTTATAAGTTAAGGCCTTTCTGGAATGTGTTGACTTTTGAAGTCTCACCAGTGATCGATTTTCTCTCTTATTCAAGAACAGCTTATTATTGGTTTCAATTCCTATTAACCCCAAAATTATGATTAAAATTCTGAAATATTTGGCTTTTTTATAGCCTGAGATGATGCTCAGATTTAGTGATGTGAATCCCCTTTTCCCCCCAACACTGTGGAATTAAAAACCAAATACCACGTTTGAGGAAGAAGGTATATTATAGGGTGAATGTGTTAGAGAAACTGTGATGGGCATAAGAGTTAAATGAACAAACATTATTTAATATTGTTTCTTGACCATATCAGCCTATATATACATGCAAGAATGTTTTCTTTCATTTATTAAAATATTCCCCTAAGAATCTTACTAAAATTCATTATCTTACTAATTTCACTAATTACTAAGAATCCACTTCTGCTATCAAAGTTGGATTTTCTCCCCCCAGAAAGACTTTGTATATTTCATGGATTGCTAGAAGCAAGAGAGAATATCAGCACAGCCAAGTTCTGTGGGCCTCTTTGGCCTCCTTATTTACTCTCCAGACAGCATGTGCTCCCCTGCCCACCTTAGAACATCAAATGGTTCCCACATCCAGGAACAGGTCAAGTCTCTCTGCAGGCTGACACCAAAAGAGGAAAGCCCTCTTCCATGGAGATTCAGACCTTGAATCCGTAGAAGAAAACTTCCTCCGGGTCTGTTGAACATCTAGGACTGAGACAGATTTTGTTCCAGAGGTTTTCTGACTGGAATGGAATATACTCAGAGCTTCTGAGATGGATGCCAAGCAAAGTCCAAATAGCTGTGAGCCAGACAGATGTGGTTGCCACTCTCCTGGAGCCCACTTTAGTGTTTCCAGCTTTGGTCCAACTGAGACACTCTTGTACTAAATTTTAGAATGGAGATACAGAACTATCCAGTGCAATTCCATCTGTGTGAAAAATCTCTATATAAAGGTGAATAAGTACATGTATGCATACACTTGTATATGCTTTAAAACATTCCAAGGACCAGAGTTAAAATACTGTAGGATGAGAAGAGAAGGAAAACATTTTTATTTTCAGTATATTTCTCTCTGTATTCTTTGCTTTAATTCTGTGTATAACTTACAATTTTAAAGAAATCTAGTCTTAAAAACCAAACAAAGAATTAAGGTTTATCTTTATAAGTAAATGTGGAAAAGTATATTGTTGAAAAGCAGTGTATATATTTATCAAAGGAGATTCCATTCTTGTAAAAAAAAATACAGAGAAATAGATGATAGATAGATAGATAGACAGACATAGATAGATAGATAGATAATAGTGTATCAGTGGGGGAAAAATTGAAGATACAAAGCAAATTGCTATAAAAAATTACCTCTGGGGATGTACTGGAAGAGAAGCCCTCTCGTTTTCTATGTTATACATTTCTCTAATATTTGAGTATTTTGCCAGTGAGAATGAATTGATAATCAGAAAAAAATTTTAACAAGAAAAACATTGTGATATGCTTTATGCCAAACAATTCAGCAAATTCTTCCTCATTTAAGTGATAAAAATAACTTAGAGAATTTTTTTCCTTTCTGGTTAAGGTCCATAAGCACAAATATTCACCCAGTATTAGTTTTCCCAAATCCCTCTGGTTCTTTTTGGCGCTTCAAAGTCCTAAATCAGAGAGGATTCCCTAGAACTCTTCTTGTTCAGTCTGGAGCTTGTTCCTCTGTGGGATCCAGATGTGGTCCAACAGGGGACATTTAGATCCTGTGTGGGTTGCTTGACCTTGCTCAGGGTCACTTTCCCACAGCCAGGCCACTGGGAAAGGGTATTTAGTTAGTCTAAGAGCCAACGCCTTTTTCTCCTTAACCCTTTAGCTTGACCTTGTACCCCAAAACCTTTGCCATCTTGTGGGCCTCAGTGAGAGGTAGCAAGCAGATTCAGTTTTTGTTTTACTTTCGGAGCACTCATTTGAAGGTTTTCATTTTGAATTGGCATGAATCTGGGTCTCAGACCCACACACAGCCAGTGACAAGCTGTTGCATGGTAGAGAAGGCCTAGGCAGGCTGGTCTGTACTTTCACTTCCCACCCGGATTCCTGAGCACAAACCAATGGGAGATTGCGTCAGATTCGCCAAGGCAGACCAATTAGACAATCCTGAAATCCCCTGGATGACACAGCATGCATGAAAGCCTGTTTGTACCATCTCACATGGCTAAATTTAGCTGTAGTCTGGCTATTTTATGAAAAAAAAAAAAAAAAAAACTCTTGAAAAGAGGCAAAGAGATCAATCTAAGGATACAAAAAACCTGCCTGGGCTGGTTAGTCTTCACTTATTTTGTAATGCAGACAGAGAAGGAGTTGATTCCAAGCTCAGCCAGTTGCAACAAGAGTCCTTGTTTCCATGAAGTTACTCTGGAGAAGAAAGTGCCTTCTAGGTACTAGGGTGCTGATGTCTGCCAAGCCCACACAAGAAGTAAGCTGGGAACGGTAATTGGTATTCTGAAAAATAAGTCAGTTATCCAATACCGAGTTACTGACAATGTCCCGTGAGTGTCTGTAAGAGGGCAAATAACAGGCATATGAATAAAATCAAATATCTCCCAAAGGTACATGAATCAATAGCCAAAGCATTAAAAATACCAATGATATCATTCATGTTATGAACAAAGTCTTTGGAACACGTGCATCAGATAGACATTTTAATTCATATGAAAAAATTAGACTTTTAGGGCATGTTGTGGTCTATAAACTATGGAGTTTTCAATATTCTTAGTAGTTGATATCAACAGAAGTAACATTATCCATTCATGACAAATACCACTAAATATCCATTAAATACCACTTGGTATTTTGGAGGATGTTATAGAATCTCTTTTTCATATAAAGAGGCAACAAACTATCTGGATATATTAACCATGCTTTTCTTTTAGAAGGAGTAATCTTCTCCAGGGTGTTTCCAAAGATTTTAATTTACAGAATAGTTTTTCCACTCTTTCTGAACATGAGTCTGGAGAGCTACAATCAAAGATGTACTTAAAACTTTTCACATGTTGGCACCTCAAAGGGCTCCACCTGCTGATTAGTTGATAGATAAAGTCTCAAAAGGGTGGAGAGAAGCATAGATAAGTATTAGGATACATGTGGCAGAATGTCACAGAATGAAGTCCAAAAAGCTTTGGAATACATGGAAATCCAAATTTCCCCGAGAGAAGATTGGTGAACAGAAATGTATACAAGGGGGAAAAAAAGCCCAGCAACAGAAAAATACCCCAGTGCTGTGCTGCTGCTGCTGCTGCGGCTGTGTCACTTCAGTCGTGTCCGACTCTGTGCGACCCCATAGATGGCAGCCCACCAGGATCCACCGTCCCTGGGATTCTCCAGGCAAGAACACTGGAGTGGGTTGCCATTTCCTTCTCCAATGCATGAAAGTGAAAAGTGAAAGGGAAGTCGCTCAGTCGTGTCCGACTCTAGCGACCCCATGGACTGCAGCCTGCCAGGCTCCTCCATCCATGGGATTTTCCAGGCAAGAGTACTGGAGTGGGGTGCCACTGCCTTCTCCACAAGAAGGTGCTGGCCCCAACTGAATACATGTGCACTGAAAGAGAGGATCTTACATTCTAGAACCCATAAAGTCATCTCTAATTTAATTGCAAACAAAGCACTGAAGTGAATTACTTAAACAAGAAGAAAATGGTTACATAAATAAGAAGAAAATGAAGCCTAAAGAGAAGAAAAAGAAATGAGTTAAATAGGAAGTAAAAAACCGTCATATAGAGAATTATCATGATAAACTGGATATAATTGTATACTATGTGTGTACACTGTTTTATGTTAATAATAATAGTATTTGATGTTGGTAACACATAGCACTTTTGTCAACATCTCGTTCTTTAATACACAACTCTAGTAAAGATCAATTTATCATAAAGTACAGATTTTCAGAAATATAACATTTGTGTCATTCTGATTTGTTTTCTATACCCCAAAGTTTTAACAATCAATGCTTTAGGTTCCATTTGCAATTCAATTGCTTCAGCCATGTCTCTCAAATAAGAAGAAATAGATGGAAACAATTTGAAAATGAATTTGCCAGTTTAAAAAATGCCATAATTCAAAATATGAGGTGAGTCAAAGGGAGGTATTGCTCAGAAAGAAAACAGACATACACACACCCTGAAAAGAAAACTATATCATTAGGCAAGTTCGTTCACTTTCCAACAACAAATGACTCATTCATCGGTTTGTATGCCACATGTGTTACACGCTTTGAATACAAAATGGTATTTACCTTTCAACAAGAAAAGCCCCTAAGGTCTCACATTACCTCAGTTTTCTCTTAAGTTTCCCAGTGTGCTAGACCAGTCTGTTACCCTTCAGAGTAGGTGATCTGCAGAACTTGCATAGACAAGGAATAACAACCATTTATTTTTCTACCTTTTACAAATATCAGCTACTCCTCTTGCCCAAGGCACTTTCTCCTTTCCTTTCACTGGGAGCTAATAAATGGATCGATGGATAAATAGATTGATAGATAAACAATTTTAATGAAATAAAACTGTTGGAGCTTGTAGAGCTGAGTATGAACCAAGTGTTGCCTGAAATTTTAGAAGAAAGATTCTAGAAATATGAGGCAAAGGAAAAGACCAGCAGCATTATCTTTGGGGTCTGCTGGTTGTGTCTTATTAGGGGAGAGATTTATTGATAACTTAAGCATTTTTCTGTCAGAGCTTTTTCCGCAGGAGTGGGGGAAGGGCTTTGTGTCTCCAAATGGTCTGTGTGACCTCACACTCCCCAGCTTCTGGGCCAAAAAATCCTGGATTTTATGTTAAAAATGAATAAGTAAATTTTTAAACTTTTAAAATACAGACAAATAAATCAGTAAAAGAAGCTTCATGTTTATACAGAAATATATATTCATGAAATGAATATCTTGTGAATCAGTGAAACAAATATCCTAATGATTTTTACTAAGGAAATGCTTGCCATAAGCATTCCATTTCAGAACCAAGGAGTCATTTGTTTGTTTGTTTTGTAGAGTGTCTGCCAAATATTTACTGTTTGAGATTAGGAAATGTTAAAGTCTATTCAAAAGTACATAAAGAACATGGTACAGGAGGATTAAAAACTCAAATGAAAACTATCTACATGAGAAAACAAATCTGGCTTTTTAGTTTAAGTTCTGCTGCGATTTAGTATTTGACCTCGGCAAATGTCTTAGCTTCATCTGGGTCTCAGTTTCCTTATTTAAAAGTGGAGATGATAGGACCTTTTGAAGTAACCCAGTCGCATTTTGTGAGGGACGGATGTGTGAAACTACTTTCAAAGAACAAAGCACTGTTTGAATGTTAGCTTCATGAAAAAATATAGTACCTTCTTCTGATTTCCTTCCCTCACAACTGCCGTTAATAAAATTATGGTTAGAGTGAAACTAGCATTACAAGAACATTCCTGATCCACTTCAACTGTGTTTTAAGTAAGGGGTGGTTAATGTCCACAACTCATATTCTACCTAATTTGAACTCTTTTTAATTGAAAGTCGCCTTAACTACATTCCACTGTGTTCCCTCTGACTTATGACAAACTCATACTCATGTTTGGTTAAACAGTTGTTCAGTGAGCATCTCAATCACTGATGTAGTAGAGTATCCTAGTTCTCAGTTGAGTACAGCAGTCAGTTAAAACATCCTGGGAAAATAGTCAATTTAGCCTGTGATTCATGTTGGAATCATGCATTGCTTTCTAGTAAGAGATTCCTTGGAGTTGTGTGTACAGTTTAAAAGCAGACAACTTTTACAAGAACATTTTGCTGATCAAAAATTCCCTTCTTAACTTTCAGAAATTGAATTTGCACAAGAGTGCTTGAATAGCATAGACATTACTGAAGAGTGGCCAAATCCAGGGCAGTCATCTCACATAATTTTTCAACTCTTCAAAGCTGAGATTGGAGATTCCACTACTCTCAAATGTGGTTTTTTGTTCTATTATGATTTATTTTCCTCCCTGCAATTTATCACATTTTACATCCTGGGACTAGAATCACTGACCTCCCCTAAGAGAACATTTTTAATGTTCCTGAGATGCTTGATGTGTCATAAGCAAGCAACAGACTTGAAAACATAGGCACTACAGAGATTCCCAGACCTTCCCTTAAGCTGTTACGAAAGTTTAGGCAAATCATGTGCTGTACTCATGCCTCAGTGTTCTCATCTGCAAAACAGGGAAACAATACTGATCTGTATCACAGGCTGATCTCTAACCTAAGGGGGGAAAGTTTGCCAATAGAAAGTACTACTAGATAATTCACTGAAATATTTGATTTAGTGGGGTCAGTTCTAGCATTCTGGCACTTTTATGTAGGAGAAGAGTAGTTTTTAAAAAAAATTTTCTTGGAGTATTGTTAGTTTCTACTGTACAGCAAAGTGAATCAACCGTTCATATACATATATCCCCTCTTCTTTTGGATTTCCTTCCCATTGAGGTCACCGCAGAGCATTGAATAGGGTTCCCTGTGCTATACAGCAGGTTCTTATCAGTTATCTACTTTATACACAGTATCAATAGTGTATATGGATCAACCCCAATCTCCCAATTCATGCCATCCCCACTTTCCTTGGTATCCATGCCAAGGAAAGTTTATTCTCTACATCTGTGTCTATTTCTACTTTGTAAAGATCATCTATACCATTTTTTTCAGATTCTACATGTCTGTGTTAGTATACAATATTTGTTTTTCTCAGAAAAGTAATCTAAAATGAGAAAACATGTCATTTAAACCCTCATAGAGAAGAAAAGCAAGCCTTTTGGTTGTGTTGAGGTGACCAATAACTCTGTCAGGATCAGAAATCAGTCTGCCCATAGGAAATGGCTAACTTTAGAGAGCTGTCCTCTGGCTTTTGTCCTGCACATCACTAACGCCGGCTCCCTAGCACACAGATACTTTTGGTGCCGTTCAGTACCTAAGCAAAACTAATGCATGTGGAGGTTGGGGGTTTTGCCTTAGTAGATGGTGGAACATGTAGGAAATAGAGCCAGGACCGTATTCTGTTTTCCAGTGTCACAAACTTATACGGGTATTTCCTATCAGGTCTCCAAAAGGCAGCTTCTGTAAACCTTGGGGGGAAAAAAGTGTGAATATTTCCTTAGTCATACATTATATGGACCAGCTCCATCATGTCACAAAATTATCACCCAAGCTGGTTTGTGATATACGAAATTTGTGATATACGACAAGGGATCGTTGTATTTTACATAAAATTTTAATACACTAGCAAATGATCACTGTACAAAAGAGAGGCAAAGTATGTGTAAGAGGAGCCCTAATAGGAGGGATAAGGCATGGATTCCTCCTTGCCTCTCTTCCTTCATAAGGCTGTGTTAAGGAGCCTTTCCTCTATGTGCCAGCATCCCCTACCCCTTCCCCCACCATCTGTACTTACTGCTTTGCTTGATAGTTTTATTTCCTTTCCTAAACTGGCAGACTCACCATAAAGCCAGCACACAGTGGAGAGGCAAAGCTAGGTCTCCTTTTGCTTCTTTTGCTCTCCTCTTTTATTCATTTGGTAATTTATGCTTTTATCCAAGAGATATTTTTGAGCATCTCCTATGTGCCAGTTACATGAATGATCAGATTTAATCTTTACAACTTCACCATCACTTCCACTTCCACTCTGAAGATAAAGAAATTAGAAGTTAGGTCACTTGCCCAGTTCAGAGAGGGGAAAAAAAAACAAAGGAGGAAACCAGGATTTAAAATTAGATCTTTCTGGCATCAAAGTCAATGCTTTTTTTTTTTCTTCTCCATCATGCTATTTCCCAGGCTTACGTAGTTAGACCAGAACAACAACAACAACAAAAAAAACAATGGAAATAATGTTTAAAGAAAGTATGTATGGGCTCTTTATCTGAAAGGCGTGGGATGGTAATCCGGAGATACTGTAGAAAGAAGGCTTTGGAACTTAGGTGACCAATAAACACTAAATGACGTATGACATAGCACATTGTAAAGTATCTTCCAAACCTTTAGATAACCAGTTTAGCAGGTCAGTTCTGTAAAATGAATAAATACAAAACAAGGCCTTCAAGGATGCAGAGCCTGGGGAGGGGGCACCTGTCAGGTCTAGAAACCAGGACACATTTTTGGGGAAAAGATTTCTGAGTTAAAAAAAAAAAAAAAAAAAGTGCCCTAAGGCTGATCTCTATAACTGGGAAAGGAGAAGTCAAGACTTACAGGAACAGGTACCAATTAACATTTGGCAGGAAAGCAAAAAAAGCCTCAGGAAAATGCCAAGGATTTCATCAGAATAAACTCGTACAAGAATGTTAAGTTCCAGAGCACCAGATGGCATGTTCCAAGGTACTCAGTATTATAAACAGAGATATCTGATATGGGCATTTCCTCAGAAACAAAGTCATCACAGATTTTTATTTTAGGGTGATAAGTAGAACCAAAGGAAGCTCCACATGGTGCCCATGCTTTGTGAAGACAAGGAGGGGTAGGTCAGCCGAGGAGACCCACTCCTTTCCTTAGCCTGGACCTGTTTTCCTTGCTCTCCTAGAGGCTTACTGGTTAATAGCCAAGCTCAAAAGCATAAATTTTGGTAACTCTTTTAGGAAACACATTTTTCATGTTTCTTTCCAGAAACCATCCCTTTATGAGACTGGAAACCGCCTTCATTTTGTCTGTCAGAGAACAGAGGGTTAAGATTTTCTCTTGGCTAATGGATGGCATCTGTAGAAAGCTTTGGAAGCCTTTCGAGTCTTTTGGAAGAAAACATTAGAGAAATTTACTTTCATTCTTGTTAGTAAATAGGCAACATTTTTCAAGATACTAAAAGCAAGGCATTTGTTTCTCTCCTTTACACACACGTCTCTGAATCTTTGTCCCTCCCCCCACCCATTTCCTTTGCCTCTGCCTTTCCACCCAGCCCTCAGCCTGCGCAAGCCAGGAACATCTTCCTATGTCTTCTTTGTTCCTTTCCTTACTTCCACCTCTCGTATTCTTCCACATGGCTCCATATGCTTCAAATAAAAGCCCATTGTCCATCTGACAAGTCACTTAGCTCTGTCTTTCATACTCCTCCTATGAGTCACATCCCCTGGAAGTCCATCTTCCTTTCGGAGTGTCTTTCTTTCTGAAACACTTCAGATCCTGAAATGATGAAGGGAATCACAATACCCTATTTTCCCAACTTCTTTGTCACGTAAACACTCTCAGAAAACTTCCTCCCCGAGATTTTCCATCCTTTTCCTTTCATGATGTCTTTGGAGGGACTGGTATACATCTGAAAGAAAGGGATGCTTTGTGATGTTGCGTTGTGCATTTCCTAGCATGCTTGTTGGATTCTTTTCATGTCACTGAGGATATTATTGTGGCACCCATGATAGAAAAAAGTGAGAATATAGTTTATGAGCAAAAGCACATTTATTTTTTAAAAGGCATTGAAAAGTTCAAGGGGAGACCATCAAATTTCAGAAAACACATGCAGTGAGAAAGATCTAGACCAACTGTCTTCCACAAAGCAGAGACAGAGCCTGCTCTAGCAATGGGGATTGGAATGGGGGAGGTAGAAATAAGGCCAATCTGGGTTTGAAGCCCAGCTTCACCATTTACTAACAAGTTGACCTCTCAAACCCTCAGACTCCTCTTCTGTTAAGTGGAAATAACAATCTAACTCATGGCCTTGCTGTGAGGTTTAAGTGAGAGAGTACATGTGAGTGATTCTGCATACTGACTGCTATAATATACATGTTCCATAAGTGAGAACTGTGATTAGTAGATGCCAAGAGGGACATCTAGAGACTATATGGATGTTTAGGGAGACAGGCAGCAGCACACCATCCAGTATAAAGTAGCAGTCATTAAAAACAGATAAAGATGTTTCTCCATTCTCTGGGAGGATAACCACCCAGCTGAGAGGAATTGGGGAACAGCAGGTTACTGGGGGTGACATGGGCTCTGAACCCAAGTCAGGGATCCGCAAGTGGGGACCTGGTCTTACAAAGTGGAAGCTCGTACACCAGAACCCAGAGTTGAGATCTTGGCAGGACAAACCTTGAGGATGCTTCCATGCTGAGTTCTCTGTCGAGCTCCTTAGGCCCCTCCTGCCTTAGACCAGGATTGACTTTAAGACCAGGGAGCCCAGGGGTCCACTAAACAGCACCTTTTCTTAAGAAGTCTGATGAAACGCTCCACTTCTTTTCCTCACGTGGTAAATACTCAAACATAGAATTATCGTAAAATGAATCACTGAAAAGGGGCAGTTTGAATTTTTTCCAAGACAGCTGTGTTCAGAAAGCCTCTGTCCTCGGAAGAAAGTTCTCAGGTTTCAATATTGCTTTCTACCCAAGTTCCAGAATCTTCTTTCCTTTATCTTTTTTGCCTGAGCTAACATTCTGCAAGTCCTCCCATGGGATCTGTGTGCTGGTATTAGACCTGGCCCAAAAGAGTTTTAGGCCGCTGCCTTACATTATGTTTAGATTTAATTCATTAACATTATTCAAACAAATGTAATTTGTTCCCTCAAGTATAATTATGTTTATTAATGTGACAGAGAAACATAACATTTTAAAAATACATATATTTAGTATACCAAGCTTTTAAGAGCTTAGATTTGGTTAAAAATGAACACTAAGTCTTAGTTATTTATTAATCTTTTTATGTTGATATGTGTATAGGTAAATCAAAACAACATTTTTTGAACTATTACACCCTGGAATATACATTGATTTGTATATTTTGAGTTAATACGCTAATATGAAGTGTTGTAAAGAAGATTTCTTTTGTCATATAGATGCTGTATTTGATGAGTATGTTTTGAAACCTACACAGATTCTTTCCCTGAATGTTCTGAATCCTACAGCAGGCACTCAATCTGTTGGCCCTTGTTACTGTTGTTTTCTTATCCCCAAAGACTATTTCCTACCAGGCCCTTCCTACACACACTGGTCACTCAATGAATACTGTGGACAGACTGACAAAACCTGAACTGTATGTCCACAATGGTTTACTTTTTATTCTGTGTGTCCTTACTGGCAATATTTGGGGGAATTGTCAAGATGACTTTTCCCTCTTAAGGAAAAATAGCTGTTACTTGTAAACCCTGAAAAATGCAAAAAAAAAAAAAAGGCAGATGGTAGGTTAGGACAGGGAAGGAGTGAGGGATGATGTTGGGCAAAGAGGATTCGGTGTCTCTCCATAAGGATGAGTATTGACTGGAGTGGAGGAGTGGTCCCGGCACTCCACAGCTGTCCCCTGAACCATAAAGTAGAACGTTTGTTTGCAGGAAGTGGCTAGTGGAATTTCCCAATTGCAGACAGATAATCTATTAGGTGGGGCAAGTGGGGAGTTACTAATTGCCTCTGGGTTATGACAGAGAGTGTCCATAATCAGGCCATTATTCTGGGGGAAGGCCATCATGGAGGATTCATGTTCCTGAATAAGGCTGAAGAAGTCCAAAAAGAAACTTTAATCCTTAAAAACCCACAGCCTGTAGGGCTGGAATAAATAGAGAAAGAAATGATTCAAAGAGTACAATTCAAAAACAGGTCAACAGCATCCGTAATAATGGAAAGAACAGAAGGTTCCCTCTAGCATGTCTTACCACCATCTATTTTTTATGTCTCTTCATGCTTGGTAGTGAAGGAGAGCAAATCTTAAACTCTTGTGTTAAAAAACAAAATTCAATTGAGTAAATTCAGAGATCTAATTGGCTTTATTAAATGATTCATGAATGGGACAGCAACCCATCTAGCAAAGAGAAAGGTGCTCAGAGGACCTCAACAAAATGCAAGATTTTTAAGACAGAGGATGAAACATGGGAATGAAAAAAAAATATATTATTTCAGGCAAAGCTACCTTTCTTTGTTGGAAGGGGAAGGGTCTATTACGTATTTTACCTCACCAGTGTTGATTAGGAAATTCCAAATTGATTGGTTTAAAATTCCACTCCTGGGAGAGGCTGAAAGTGCTGTTAGGTTACTTACTAGTACTTTGGTTTGCTGCCCTGGGACTTAGCACAAGTGACTCCATTTTGAACCTGTTGTTTCTATTTTTACCCCTTGGTACACTCTATTTGTTGAGTGGGAAGTGAAATAGGCTCTAAGTTCTTTTTTATTAATAATTCCACATACTTAAAGAAGGGACTGCATTTGGAGAACTTGCTGATGGTGCTCCAGGGCCCCCAATATCTATGGTACCAGCAGTTGGGGCTCTCCATGGCTTCTGTGTGTAGTACCAACACCAGGAACCCCACTGTACCTCGAGAAAACCTGTGGGAGGCCCTGTCATTGGAAGAAAGTCCTCCCACTGGGGATAGGCTTGGAGGGGTGTTTAAAATACCAAAATGCTGAAGCAGACATGATCAAATGATGAACTTTCTGAAAGAGAGAAGAAAATAAAATATAAAGGAAAATTTATTCTTCTCCAAATAAAGCCACAATAAAACCTGTTTTGGAGGCATCAGGTTTTCATGCCACTGTCCTTTTCCTCAATCTGTTTTATTTGTACAAGTCAAGGGGGAAGAAATCCATCCATAGAAGAAGTTTCACAGAGTAAAAAGATGTGTTATAAACTCCCCACAGTCACCTAAACCTGCTTTTGGAATCTAAATGACATGGAATGCAGAGATCTTTGAATACTGATCTCTAGTTCCTAAGTATATCAGCTTCTCCAAAATTTCCTCCCAGGTTAATCTTCTTAGTGGACCCTATTCTGTCTGTGGCACTGAATTTTCACCTGATCCTTTCTCTTTCCTCCTGTGGAAATGAGAGGAATTTCCATCAAAGGAGGAATAATTTTACTCAAGAGCAAAGACCTAAAATAAGACTTTCTGGGGAACCCATTTGCAGATAGGAAGCCTCCTAGAATTCTGACCTTGCTCTCTTTGGCTGTAAAGCTTCCCTCTTGGCATCTTCTAGGAGGGCTTCCTGACTGTTCTTTTGACCCCAGTGACATCAGGCCAGCATGTGTCTGAGAGAAATCTTGTACTTTCCATACCAAGGGACCCAACCTAATTTACTATTTTATGTTTTGCTCCTGAGTTTGCCTCATCTCTTCTTTCTTCTCTTCCATTGTCTCCAGTCCCTTAACCTGTATTCTTGATACCCCAGATTTCACATCTCTACCCTAAACACACTCTTTCCATTCCATGCCATCAATATAACTCTGTGTATAAATGTAACTCAGTAGCCAGTGATAATGAAGCACTTCAGCCTTCTCCCCTCATTTTCCCCATGAGACAACTGAAGTGAAGAACACTGTGGGCTTTGCTTTACAAGAACCAGGAATCCCAAACTACCTCCTTAAAAAATGTTAATACTAGATTGAACCAAAGAATAAGAAAAAGGATCACTCTGTCTAGCTGAGACAAGTTATTCCCCTCAACACGCCCACTGAGGAGATTAAATATATCTGCTTTTTAAAAATCTTAAGCCATCTGACTACATGGCACACTCGTATTTTACAAGGGATGTGAGAAACCCTGTGTCCTCAAGGTTTATATCCTCAGTGTCTTCCAAGCTAAACCAAAGAATCAAGTTTACACGATTTGTATCTGCTAGTCTCATTTGTTCAATCAAGTTCATCTGTGTGCTGCTATATATACTGAGTGAGGGGCTTTATTGCATCTCCCCTCTATTTAGTGATACATTCTATCTCCTATGAACATAACACTTTTGCTTCAGTTATGACCCTTAATTTCAAACTTTCTATTTCCTGAATAGGATGGAAAAAATAACTGGGCAAATCTTGGCCAGTCTTATAAAAATCCACAGATGCTTCTTTGAATAAAACAGTTCATAATAGTTTAAAAGAGGCTTTTCGCTCTTAACTTTTATCTAACAGATGAGGTGGGTGGTGGGGGAGGGAGGAAGTGGATCAATGGCTACAATCAAGTTTTGATCCCAGCTCTAACCCAAGCTCCACCCACAAACACCATCTAAAGCAGGACCATTTGTCAGCACTTCAATCGTGAGCACTGTAATTAAGATTCCACAGTTCACTTCTGGTATCAAACATTGGTTTCAATGGAAATAATTCATAGGGAATCTCCTCTGGGAAGAATGAGGAGGATCCGTTTGGACTCTAGACGCTGAATGCTGGTCTGAGTGCAGTTCCGTGCTGCGGAGTGGAAAGCTTGCAGCAGCCCCCACTGAGAGGGATGGTACACATGTCACCCAGAACCCAGTGCAGCGAAGAACTTAGGCAAGTTAAGAAAGAAAGTGAAGAGGAATGTTTTCCCTTCTGACAATTCTCCAACAACTGTGTCTAACCTGAAAATGTGGCTCCAATCCTTTTCAGAACTATTATTTTCTTTACAGCAAAGTTCTAAAACCTTGGTTTCTTTTGATTTCTGGCCCCCTGGCAGGAAAATGACACATTTGGGGCCAAGGCATTAAAGCATGGTCTCTTGGGAGAAGGGGGAGGACTATTGCTTTCCAGCCCACAAACAGTTGCAGGTGCAAAAAATGTGCACACGAAAAGGGAGGTCTGCTCGAGGCCCCTTTTAAACTTCAGCCTTTTAAGTTCAATAAATCTCTTTGCTCTTCTCTTTGTGGGCCGGGTGCTCAAATGCACATCCCAGTCCTCAATGTGGCCTCCAGAAGGAATCTTCATGTTTGTTGTGAAGTTTTCCGTAATTACATAATCGGTGAAGTCTGTGAGTTTATGTTGAGGTGGCTGAAAAATGCAAGGCTGGGGATTACGGTAACATAATTAGATGGCTTCCTGTAAGAGCCAAGTGATTTTTCCCTGAGCTAGACTCTGATTGGCTGCCTCAGAGGCCTTCCTCTTGATCAGTGAATCACAGTTCAATGGACACTTCTGCTGGCCAACACCCTAAGGTGTTTCACGGTGCTTGCTGATATTGTGGATGAACTCTGTGTACACACTGCTTCGATTTGATTAAGAAGGCAGGAGCCATGAAACCAGAAGGCTGTGGTTTCTTGCATGCCTTTGTGTCTGTGTGTAACAGAGCCAGTGCTTAGCTTGTCTGGGCCGTGGTACCTTGACTCATTCGGCGGTGTCTAGAAGGCTGGATTCCTTGCCTCTTGGGGTTTTAGGGGCAGGAAGAAAGAGAATTTTGAAAAGGAAGATCACAGCTGAGTTTTAGGTGTGTAATAGAATTTGGTACCTGATATACATCATTTTTTGTGAATTTTTTCCAAGTCAGCTGGACGTTGACGATTACATGTTAAAAACCAAACAGAACCAGAAATAGACTTTTATTTATCCACAGTGTTAGTCTTTTATAATCCCCTTTCCAAAACTTAGCAATCCTCTGAAATGATTATTCATGTGCTCTCTAAACCCTACCCTCTCTCTCTCTGGTGTTCAGTTCTTCTGTATATATGCCATTTTAGTGTTGTTCTGGCAGATGCAGAGACTCTAGGAATTGTTTAAAAGCACAAGCCAAGATGTGATAGAGGCTATATTTTCTAAAGGAAACTTTTACATTGCTACCTTGTTATTTAGCTGGTATCCATGGAAACGTCAACTATCAGTGGTCTCAAACCCAGGGATTAACTATGAAATAAGAAAAGATGACGATGATGGAAATCTCTCCCTTTATTTTGTTCTTTAATAAAGAACTAGACGATCAGATTCCATAACTGATGCCAGAATTTAACAGTTGATTTTTTAAAAAGACGAATGGAAAGACAGGTAAGTCTCAGGTGGAAAGTGTATACATTTAATTTCCAGGGGCGTCAGAACTGGTTCATTTGCCAATAACTATATTCATCAGGCACAAAATTCTTCTCTGGGTGGATGATGGATCAGAGTTTAGATCCTCAAGTGAAACTTTTCCTGAGGTCCCTCTTCAACCTGTTGCTCTGAGAGATTCTCTGGCTCTGCTCTCCTGACCTTTCATTTCCGCTTATATCCTAGTACTCATTCTTTCTGCCCAGTTTGCTCTCAGAGTTATTCTAACTTCATAAATTTATACAGGGAAGCATAATCTCTCTTCTGCTATGTTCCCCAAGAGAAGAAATAGTATAAATCTATTTCTTAAATATTTGAAACAATCTCTCTGGAAGCAAACTCAGCCCTGTGGCTTTTTGAGAACTAACTCATAACACATCCTACTTTTTGAATAGATGTGCTTCTTGATTTTGTCTTTGCCAAATTTGAACTCCAAAGAAATAAAATCATTATGATGTCTAACATAAATACTTGCTCCTCTGCCTTATAAAATGAAAGATGAAAATGAGATTGATTTGGAATTCTTCAGATTTTAGTGATTACAAAATGATTGCAGTAGTCCTTATATTAATCAAACATATGATAAAAGAAACAAAAACTTGACAAATCAAACACAAAATCTAGCAATCCTGGGTTATGTTTAAGTAAAATGTGTTCGCGTAAATAAGATCCAAGTTTAAAAGAGATATACTTGTGGTCATGCACTGACTTGTATAATAATTGTCAATAGAATAATGAGAGAAAGAATACTTTTTTCTAGAAGTTTAAATGTCCTAATCAACTGGTGATATTTATAATATACTTTATGAGTTAAATTAACAATTTGTCAGTGTCCTCACTGTCCATGATATACCCTTACTCTCAGGATAATCAGTGACCAAATTCCTATAAAACTGATTATGTATAAAGACTCAATAGGAGAGAAAAACCACCTTTCTAATATTGTTGTATAATATTATATAATATAAATATATATATATAATTATGTAATTTTATTATAAAAATTAACCAAGATAATTTAATCTTATTTTATCTACCTGTTACACAGTAATGTATGGCTATGTGACAAGTTACCCCCAAACTTCGAAACTTAAAACAAGAAACATTTTTTTATCACATAGCTTCTTTGTTCCCCAAAGCTTAGCATGGCTTTACTGAATATCTCTGGCTCAAGGCCTCTCTTAGGGCTACAGTCAAGGTGTTGCCTGGAGCCCCAACTGGGAGAGAATCTCCTCTGAGCTCGCTCATCGGCCGAATTCAGCTTTTTGTGGACTGTTGGACTGGCTGGCTCTTGGCCAGAGACATCACTTCCTTGCTATGTGGGCCTCTCTAATGGGTAGCATACAACATAGCAGCTGGCTTCCCTATGCATAAGCCAGTGAGAGAGTGAGAGAGGCAAGTAAAATGGAAGCCATGTGCTTTTGTATCCTAATCCTGGAAATAATATTGCATCTATTTTGTCATAATTTATTACTTAGGGTTTCCCTTGTAGCTTAGTTTGTAAAGAATCTGCCTGAAATTAAGGAGACCTGGGTTTGATTCCTGGGTCAGAAAGATCCCCTGGAGAAGGAAATGGCAACCCACTCTAGTATTCTTGCCTGGAAAATTCTGTGGAGTAGTGGGCTACAGTCCATGGGGTTGCAGAGTTGGCCATGACTGAGAACAAGGGGCAACTATTAGAAGCAACTCACTACTTACCGTCTGTGCTCAATGGGAAAAAAAAAAGTACATAATAACATGAGTATCAGGCAACATGGATCATTAGGGGCCATCTTAAAGGTCAACTACCATACTTATCCACAGGGATTCCTTCTTCTTCCTTATAATTACCTAAAGGTCCTAGCAATAAACAGAAATTGAGTCTTCTACATACAGATGGCTAATAAACACATGAAAAGTTGCTCAACATCACTCATTATCAGAGAAATGCAAATCAAAACCACAATGAGGTTCCATCTCATGCCAGTCAAAATGGCTGCCATCAAAAAATCTACAAACAATAAATGCTGGAGAGGGTGTGGAGAAAAGGGAACCCTCTTACACTGTTGGTGGGAATGCAAACTACTACAGTCACTATGGAGAACAGTGTGGAGATTCCTTAAAAAACTGAAAACAGAACTGCCATATGACCCAACAATCCCACTCCTGGGCATACACAGTGGGGAAACCAGAATTGAAAGAGATACATGTACCCCAATGTTCATCGCAGCACTGTTTATAATAGCCAGGACATGGAAGCAACCTAGATATCCATCAGCAGATGAATGGATAAGGAAGCTGTGGTACATATACACAATGGAATATTACTCAGCTATTAAAAAAAGAATGCATTTGAATCAGTTCTAATGAGGTGGATGAAACTGGAGCCTATTATACAGAGTGAAATAAGTCAGAAGGAGAAATACCAATACAGTGTATTAACGCATATATGTGGAATTTAGAAAGATGGTAACGACGACCCTATATGCAATACAGCAAAAGAGACACATATGTAAAGAACAGATCTTTGGACTATGGGAGAAGGTGAGGGTGGGATGATTTGAGAGAATAGCATAGAAACATGTATGTTACCATATGGGACATAGATCACCAGTCCAAGTTCGATGCATGAAGCAGGGCACACAAAGCCAGTGCTCCGGGATAACCCAGAGGTGGGAGGGAGGTTCAGGGTGAGGGGACACATGTGCACCCAGGGCTGATTCATGTTGACATATGGCAAAAACCACCACAATATTTTAAAGTAATTAGCTTCCAATTAAAATAATTTAATTAATTTTTAAAAATTCAAAAAATGAAAAAAGAAAATAAATGGAGTCTTCTAGAAGAAATAATACAAAATCTCAGTAAAGGGCAGTACTTTAGCTTTTTGCTGGTTCAGGAGTCTGAATTGTTAGTAGACAATCCTGTCCAATGGTTATGGTATTTCTAAAATCATTGCCCTTAACAATAATTACCTGATATGGGATTAATCTTACAGACACTGGCAAAGATAAGTCATCTATGTCCAAATTAAATGCAAAGGGCATTTGATATTAGTTATCATTGTACTCATTGTCTGTCTTCATATTAATTACCTATCACTATAAAAACACATTGCCCCAAATTTAATGACTTATATAAAACATTTATTTCCTTTTTGCACAGAGTTCTGTGGACTAAGAATGTGGGAGTGGTTTGGCTAGGTTTGGCTAGTGGTTTGGCTAAGAATTTGGAAGTGGTTCTGACTGGTGTCTTTCAGGAGGTTACAATCAAGATGTCAGACAAGGCTGTAGTTATCTAAAAGCTTGACTAGAGGATCCAGATTGATTATGGGACATATGAAATATGTTTCAAATTTGAGTAATGATCCTTGTCTTAGTGTTTTTCCTTGTTGTAGGTGAAATATATATATGATCTCCAGAGTATTATAGTCTATTACACAGGACCTACCTTTTCAAAAGGTTCAAAATATGTTCATCTCCCCAAAAAGGACCAGAATCCCTGTTAGTCATAGAGGTCAAAAAAATTCCCATGATACTGTGATATTTGATCACCAACTGCCAAACCATAGTGAAAATTTGTTGGACCTATATGCTTTTGAACTGTGGTGTTGGAGAAGACTCTTGAGAGTCCCTTGGACTGCAAGGAGATCCAACCAGTCCATCCTAAAGGAGATCAGCCCTGGGTGTTCTTTGGAAGGAATGATGCTAAAGCTGAAACTCCAGTACTTTGGCCACCTCATGCGAAGAGTTGACTCATTGGAAAAGACTCTGATGCTGGGAGGGATTGGGGGCAGGAGGAGAAGGGGACGACAGAGGATGAGATGGCTGGATGGCATCGCTGAGTCGATGGACGTGAGTCTGAGTGAATTCCCGGAGTTGGTGATGGACAGGGAGGCCTGGCGTGCTGTGATTCATGGGGTCGCGAAGAGTCGGACACGACTGAGCGACTGAACTGAACTGAACTGATGCCCATCTCCTGCTCTCTGTCAGGTCCCCTTTTCACTGCCTCCAGCTTAAAAAAAAAAAAAAAAAAAGTGATAGAGAATATGGAGAGGAGAGAGAGACAGTTCTAGGGGTCCAGAACGGGTCTGGACTCAGGTCCTATCTGTAAGGCACAATTCCAAGGAAATAGACAACTTTCAAAGAGGAATAGATACAAGGTACATTTAGTGCAATGGTAAACATTTTAAGTCCCCCATCAATGTGTGATGCCTTCTTGGGCTTTGGGACAAGGTGGGTGAGGATACTAGAAAGATGGAAACATAGGGCTTGGAATCAGAAATTAAGGTGCTGTAATCCATAGAGAATATGCTCTTCTTACACATCTGAGTATGTGGGAATTTACAGGCATGCCTCCTGTGTATTATGGTACAAATTCTTTGTAAATGCAAAGAATTTATTGCCTTTTTTTTTTTTTCCCCCAAAATTTAAAGATTTACGGCAACCCAGCAAGGACCAATTCTATTGGTGCCATTTTTCCAAGAGTATTTGGTCACTTCCTATCTGTGTATCACATTTCAATAATTCTCACAATATTTCAAACATTTTCATCATTAGTAATACTTGGTCTAGCAATCTGTGATCACGATCTTTGATATTACTACCATGACTTGCTGAAGGCTCAAATGATGGTTAGCATTTTTTAGTGATGGGTGTTTTTCAATTAAAACATGTGCATTATTTAGACATAATGCTATTGCACACTTAATAGACTAAAGTGTGCTATAAAGATAACTTTTATATGCACTGAGAAACCAAAAATTCATGTGACTTGTTTTATTGCAATATTTACTTTATTGTAGTGTTCTGGAACCAAATCTACAATATCTCTGGGGTTTGTCTGTGTATCTTATGTGTTTGTTTAGTTGATTGTTAGTTACATAAATTTGGCAAAATAATTGCCTATCACATCCTAGAAGGGGAAAAGAGTTCATGTCTCATTATATTACAGGTGAGTGTATTATATAGTTTTGGATCCTAGCTCTGTCACTAAATTAACTGTGTAACTTTGAGAACGTTATTTCACTTTTCTTAAGTCTAAGGTGCATCATATATTTGTAAAAGAATATCCACCTTGTTGGGGTGATGTGACAATAAACTGAGATAGTATCTAAATAGTGTTTAGCAAAGGAACTGCAATGATGTCTATCATATATTAAAGTACAGACATTTTTTAGGACTGAAGAAACTTAATGTTCATGTAGACCAGTTATAATATTCAAATTTTGTGAACAATAAAAAATATCCTTTTCCTTCTGTATATTTATTACTCTTTCAAAAATAATATTTTGGGGAAATTCAGCAATATTTATTATAGAAATGGAAAACAGTAATTCCCCAATTTAAAAATTCTCAATAAAAAATATAGAATAGGAATAAAGTTATGCACCAGAGACTTTTGAACATTAAAAAAGTGTAGGTAAGATGAAAACACAAATAAGTTATTTGACACTGCATATTTTAATTAAGGATTGAACTAAGCTGTATATACTCATATACCCATGCCAGAAAAAGGAGTCTTTTTTTTTCTAGGTGAATTTACAACCAATATGTCAATGAAATCTAACTTTTTGCTGATAGATGGAAAGCCATATATAATGATGAGGAATGCGCTAAAATCAAGAGCAGTAAATGGCAATTTACTGTATGTGTCCACTGGGAAGAGTGATTATTTCTCACAAGTAGAGGTTAAGCCAGGAACTATTATCATCCATATTTAAGTGGTTTTGCTCTTTTCTTCCACAGCCACCAACTTGATTACATAATGATTTGGCTCACAAGAGACTTGAGCTTGATGGCTCCAAGTTCATTCTCAGTCAAGTTTGTAAATGTCCCTGGTGTTCAGCACAGAAGCGTAGAGATAAGGAAAGGCTCCACTAAGTCCACACCAGAGAGGGATGTGGGGGAGGCATCAGCCTCAAGGAGAGGCAGCAAGTCGCCAGATAGAGGAAGAGTCAGAATGCCTGAATGATAACTACAAGCCAGCCTTCCCCAACATATTGCATCAGTTCAGTTCAGTTCAGTTCAGTCGCTCAGTAGTGTCCGACATTTTGCAACCCCATGAATCGCAGCATGCCAGGCCTCCCTGTCCATCACCAACTCCTGGAGTTCACTCAGACTCACGTCCATCGAGTCAGTGATGCCACCCAGCCATCTCATCCTCTGTCATCCCCTTCTCCTCCTGTCCCCAATCCCTCCCAGCATCAGAGTCTTTTCCAATAAGTCAACTCTTCGCATGAGGTGGCCAAAGTACTGGAGTTTCAGCTTTAGCATCATTCCTTCCAAAGAAATTGCATAGCTGCAGGCAAATTCTAGGCTGTTGAGGAGGAAGAAGGTGCTATAGAAGCCACCCCTTAAGGAAGAATGCTTTGAACTCTCTGACTGCTTAAGGAAAATCCAGGGCTTGCTGGAAGATCCCAGCGGTTTTACATGATTATCAAGGGAAACAGTTCTCTGGTGGGGGCGGAGTTTAGATCGGTTCCAGCATTTCAATGAATACCAACAGATTAGTCTCCCAGTGGGTGTGATCTCAATAGGTGTTTTAACTGATACTGCTGCTGCTGCTGCTAAGTCACTTCAGTCGTGTCCGACTCTATGTGACCCCATAGACGGCAAATTGATACTGCTAGTGGGCAAGATATAGACAGCTTTTTACCAGGAGCAGAAAGTCTCATCGTAGCCTAATATTAAAGAACTCAGGAAAGGTATGCGATAATGTGATTTAAGAGAAATATGTGTATTTGATCTTCGCCCATGGTTCTTGGCTGTCAGCTCCCCAAACCCCTGAAATTTCCTGAATGATAAGAGCAATGGGAGCATCTTTTATTGTAACATTTGGTTTTGACTTCAGTTCCTGAAAATGCTCCAGAGATACAGAGGTGAAATGGGTGCCTTGTTATTTCAACAAGCCCCTTTCCACTACATTTGGGTTTGTGTTACTTTTGGAAATGCCCTAAGGATGGAGACTGGGTGCCAGAAGAACCAACCACAAATGGAGGGTTGGAACTTTCAGAACCACCCTCTGATTTCCGGGTAGGGGAGAGGGGGAATGGAGGTTGAATCAATTACCAATGGCCTATGAGTTAATCAGTCATGCCTAAGTAATGAAGCCTCCATAAAACCCCAAAGAGGTGAAAGTTCAGAGAAAGTCTGGGCTGGTGAACATGTGGAGTACAAGGAGAGTGGCATGGCATGCCTGGACAGGGCATGGAAGCTCTACACCCTTTTCCCATGTGCATCTCTTCCATCTGGCTGGTCCTGAGTCACATCCTTTTACAGTAAACCAGGGATCCAGTAAGTAAAATGTTTTCCCGAGTTCTATGAGCCACTCTTGCAAATTAATTGAGCCCAAAGAACGGGTTGTGGGAACCTCTGATTGATAGCCAGTGGGTCAAGAAGCACAGATGACACCCTGATTTTGCTATTGGCATTTGAAGTAGGAGAAGACAGTGGACAGTCTTGTGGGATTGAGCTCCTAACCTATGGAATCTGATGCCATCTCTGAGTAGTGTCAGGATTGAGTTGAATCGTAAACACCCAGCTGGTATCAGAGAATTGCTTCAAGGTGTGTGGGAACCCCTCCCCCAACACACAGAAACATTGAATAAGAACCTCTTTAGGGTGGTTGTCTGAATGTCTTCTTAATTTTTATTTTTTAATTTACCACTGTAAGTCACAGTTACTGAACTTCTGTATTCAGAAGAATGCATTCACAATGTTTAATGTCAGGTATTTGTTCAGCATTGTAACCTAATTTCCTCTAGTTTCTGAATCAATCCCTGGTATACTGGCTATGAGCATTTTCTTTTCTGAGAAACTGCTCTGTGTCAGTCACTAAAGTAGTTCTTATTTTTAATGCATTGGCTCATGAAATCACTGTGAAAGAGCCATGTGGTGGGCATGTGCCCCATTTTCAGATGAAGAAACTGAAACTCAGAATTTGTCCAAATTCCATAGCCTAGTAAATTAAAGAGAAGAAATTTGTAGCAGATCTTTCTAATTCTCATAAATCCAACTCATATCTCCACAATTGCTGCCTGTCATAGAACAAAAGAAACAAAAGCCTTTGTGTTGAAGAAAATCTATGTTCTCATTTAGAAAAACATTTTGGAGTCACTTCTCATTTTGCCTACTTTTACTTACATCTTGATTAATAAGTAAAAATAGAAAATCTCTCCCCTATCATTAACACACTATGGTTTAACAACACAATGATTTAGGTGCTTCATTTATAACCCATGCCAGTGCCCATGACATGCTATAAATATTTAAAAACTGAATTCTTAAGTTAACCTTAGAACTAATTTCTTAGAAAATAGTTACTCATGGAGAGTTAGTCTCTCACCAGCTTTTCCTATTCGTTTCAATTTAGTAGATAAGACCCTAAAATACACTTGGGAAAGAATACAGCTTTCCTTTGTTAGTTGGCATTCTGATACACTGAGAACAGGAGAGGAGATATTTGAAGCACCTGAGGCACTGCAAAATAAATTTTTTAAAATGTACCATTCATCTGTTGATGGATGCTGAGGTTGCTTCCATGTCATAGTTATTTTTCAATAATAACTTTGGAGTTATTATAGTCATAACCTATTAGATCAGATCAGTTGCTCAGTCGTGTCCGACTCTTTGCGACCCCATGAATCGCAGCACGCCAGGCCTCCCTGTCCATCACCAACTCCCGGAGTTCACTCAGACTCACGTCCATCAACTCAGTGATGCCATCCAGCCATCTCATCCTCTGTCGTCCCCTTCTCCTCTTGCCCCCAATCCCTCCCAGCATCAGAGTCTTTTCCAATAAGTCAACTCTTTGCATGAGGTGGCCAAAGTACTGGAGTTTCAGCTTTAGCATCATTCCTTCCAAAGAAATCCCAGGGCTGATCTAGAAATATTATGTTGTACATCTAAAGCTAATATAATATTGTAAGTCAACTATACTTCAATTAAAAAACATACCATATTTATTTAGAACATTTCTAAAAGTTTGATTCATGTGTGAGTACAAATTATTTTTCTATCTAAAATTGCTTGACACACATTATTAAGTGTATGGGATCACAGAGAGTCGGACACAACTGAAGCAACTTAGCAGCAGCAGCAGCATAGCTGATATTCAGCATCTCTAACCTGGTACTAAATAAAATTTTGAAGACAGTTTTGGGTGAAGTAGAAAAGAATAAGTTTATTGCTTTGTGGGGCAAAGAGAGTCACAGAACACTAATGCCCTCAAAACTGTGTGTCCCAAACTGGAAAGCTGTGAGGAGTTTTAGTATAATGGTTCAGAAAGGGAGGCCATGATTGACTCATGGATGATCTTCTGATTGACTGCTGGTGAGGTAACTGGGAGTCAGAATCATCAACTTTCTGGTTCCAACAGGTCTGGGGTCTACATGCTTACAGGCATCAGACAGTTCATTTCTACCACCTGATGGGGATTTCAGTACCTGGATCTGCAAAGCAACTCAAAGATACTGTTAAGTAGTTCTTGAGAAGGAATCAAGGCCCTCCCCAAGCCTACACTATTGGTTTCTTGGTTTTGTAACTGTCCCCCCTCTACACATGGACATCAAGAGATGGTCAATACTGAAATCAGATTGATTTTATTCTTTGCAGCCAAAGATGGAGAAGTTCTATACAGTCAGCAAAAGCAAGACCAGGAGCTGACTGTGGCTCAGACTATGAACTCCTTATTGGCAAATTCAGACTTAAATTGAAGAAAGTAGCGAAAACCACTAGACCATTCAGAAATGACCTAAATCAAATCCCTTATGATTGTACAGTGGAAGTAACAAATAGATTCAAGGGATTACATCTGATAGACAGAGTGCCTGATGAACTATGGACGGAGATTCGTGACATTGTACAGGAGGCAGAGATCAAGACCATCCCCAAAGAAAAGAAATGCAAAAAGGCAAAATGGTTGTCTGAGGAAGGCTTACAAATAGCTGTGAATAGAAGAGAAGTAAAAGGCAAAGGAGAAAAGGAAAGATATACCCATTTGGATGCAGAGTTCCAAGGAATAGCAAGGAGAGATAAGAAAGCCTTCCTCAGTGATCAATGCAAAGAAATAGAGGAAAACAATAGAATGGGAAAGACTAGAGATCACTTCAAGAAAATTAGAGCTACCAAGGGAACATTTTAAGCAAAGATGGGCACAATAAAAGATAGAAATGGTATGGACCTAACAGAAGCAGTTCAGTTCCATTCATCGCTCAGTCGTGTCTGACTCTTTGTGACCCCATGAACTGCAGAATGCCAGGCCTCCCTGTCCATCACCAACTCCCAGAGTCTATCCAAACCGATGTCCATCGAGTCGGTGATGCTATCCAGCCTTCTCATCCTCTGTTGTCCCCTTCTCCTCCTGCCCTCAATCTTCCCTAGCATCAGGGTCTTTTCCAAGGAAACAGAAGCAGAAGATATTAAGAAAAGGTGGCAAGAATACACAGAAGAGCTATACAGAAAAGATCTTTACAACTCAGATAATCATGATTGTTTAACCACTCACCTAGAGTCAGACACCCTGGAATGTGAAATCAAGGGGGCCTTAGGAAGCATCATTATGAACAAAGCTAGTGGAGGTGATGGAATTCCAGTTGAGCTATTTCAAATCCTAAAAGATGATGCTGTAAAAGTGCTGCATTCAAAGTGCCATGCAAATTTGGAAAACTCAACACTGGCCACAGGACTGGAAAAGGTCAGTTTGCATTTCAATCCCAAAGAAAGGCAATGCCAAAGAATGTTCAAACTACCACACAATTGCACTCATCTCACACACTAGCAAAGTAATGCTCAAAATTCTCCAAGCTAGGCTTCAACAGTACATGAACCTAGAACTTCTAGATGTTAAAGCTGGATTTAGGAAAGGCAGAGGAACCAGAGATCAAGTTGCCAACATCTGTTGGATCATAGAAAAAGCAAAAGAGTTCCAGAATATCATCTGCTGCTACTGCTAAGTCTCTTCAGTCGTGTCTGACTCTGTGCGACCCCATAGACGGCAGCCCAACAGGCTCCCCCATCCCTGGGATTCTCCAGGCAAGAACACTGGAGTGGGTTGCCATTTCCTTCTCCAATGCATGAAAGTGAAAAGTGAAAGTGAAGTCGTTCAGTCCTGTCCAACTCTTAGTGACCCCATGGACTATAGCCTACCAGGCTCCTCCATCCATGGGATTTTCCAGGCAAGAGTACTGGAGTGGGGTGCCATTGCATTCTCTGAGAATATCATCTACTTCTGCTTTATTTGCTATGCAAAAGCCTTTAACTGTGTGGACCACAACAAACTCTGGAAAATTGTAAAAGAGATGTGAATACCAGATCACCTGGCCTGTCTCTTGAGAAATCTATATGCAGGTCAGGAAGCAACAGTTAGAATTTGACATGGAACAACAGACTGGTTTCAAATAGGGAAAGGAGTACATCAAGGCTGTATATTGTCACCCTGCTTATTTAACTTATATGCAGAGTACATCATGAGAAATGCTGGGCTGGAAGAAGCACAAGCTGGAATCAAGATTGCCAGGAGAAATATCAATAACCTCAGAGATGCAGATGACACCACCCTTATGGCAAAAAGCAAAAAAGACTAAAGAGCCTGTTGATGAAAGTGAAAGACGAGAGTGAAAAGGTTGGCTTAAAGCTCAAATTCAGAAAACTAAGATCATGGCATCCGGTCCCATCACTTCATGGCAAGTAGATGGGAAAACAGTGGAAAGAGTGAGAGACTTTATTTTTGGGGGCTCCAAAATCACTGCAGATGGTGACTGTGGCCATGAAATTAAAGGACGCTTGCTCCTTGGGAAAAAAGTTATGACCAACCTAGACAGCTTGTTAAAAACAGCAACATTACTTTGTCAACAAAGGTCCATCTAGTCAAAGCTATAGTTTTTCCAGTTAGTCATGTGTGGATGTGAGAGTTGGACTATAAAGAAAGCTGAGCACTGAAGAATTGATGCTTTTGAACTGTGGTGTTGGAGAAGACTCTTGAGAGTCCCTTGGACAGCAAGGACATCCAACCAGTCCATCCTAAAGGAAATCAGTCCTGAATATTCACTGGAAGGACTGATGATGAAGCTAAAACTCCAATACTTTGGCCACCTGATGCAAAGAACTGACTCATTTGAAAAGACCCTGATGCTGGGAAAGATTGAAGGTGGGAGAAGAAGGGGACGACAGAGGATTAGATGGTTGGATGGCATCACTGACTCAACAGACATGAGTTTGAGCAGGATCTGGGAGTTGGTGATGGACAGGGAGGCCTGGCGTGCTGCAGTCCATGGGGTCACGAAGAGTCGGATAGGACTGAGTGAATGAACTGAACTGAACTGAACTGTTCTCCCCCTAGTCTCCACATCCCCTCCCTTCCTTGATTAATAATTGTTGGAACCTGCTCTTTACAACTCAGGGAAGGTCATGTAGACTGAACGAAACCTGTTTCCTGCTAACAGGAAAAAGGGGGACATAGACTTTTGTGCCCAGAAGCTTCACAGTGTCCCGCTTGGTTTCAATCTCAGTTTATACATTTGTTTTCTATTATGAAAGAAATCTATTTTTTATTATTTAAAAGTTACTTATTGCTGATATATATGTATACAGTTATGTATATGTGTGTATATAATGTATATATATCATCATCTTCTATATGAATATTACTGAATAATATACTCTTGATAAATATTAAGGTAATTCTTGTTAAAGTGGTTTCTATACATATATGAATATAGTTTGCAAGTCATGAAAATTATCTTGAAGAAGCAGTCCCTGACATCAGAAGCTGGCCTGATCATGTTAGGCAGGCCTTGGGTTTTTGCACTAAATATACATAATTTCACAGAACACCAACATCAGACAAGGCCACACTGTGACCACTATGTATCCAGGCAAAAATAAGACCACTCTGCAATCATGTCTGAGCACAGACAAATCATGAACAATAGCCAAGCCACAAAAATATCAGATACATCCCTGTTTTGACCAATATGTGTATTGTTGCACTGTTACTAGCTATAGCTTTAGTCTTGATCTAGTCTCCCATACCTTTGGAAAAGATTTATTAAGGTTTTAATAATTTATTAAGACACTCACAGAGTTATCCCTGCTTCCTGACTGCATCCTCTCCAGAGATAAGCCTTGCTTCCTTAAACCCTCCAAAATCACTTAACACAAGCCAAATTATAAATCCTTCCCAATACTTTGTTACAAAGATACTAAACAAAGCTCTGTTGGCTTAATTCTCCAGCAACCAGCAAGCCTTCTCTCCCTGCAAGAAGTAATAAGCCCACATTGTTTAAAAGTGAATTCCTGGTGGTCTTTGTCTGGAGGACATTGACAGTGTGAAATACAATATTTTTTGTCATATCAATAAACAAGGATATCACAGCCGTCCATGAGTCTGACCCTCCAAATATGAATTTCTGAGCCCACAGGGCACCCAGGAAGAACAATGTTGGCTATCCAGCAGCCACAGTGGGATGTGGAGGAGGGTGAGAAGTTCAGGCAGCAGCCATCCACCACTCCTTATGGTGACCAAGGGACTGCTACTGCTAAGTCATTTCAGTCGTGTCCGACTCTGTGTGACCCCATAGACGGCAGCCCACCAGGCTCCCCCATCCCTGGGATTCTCCAGGCAAGAACACTGGAGTGGGTTGCCATTTCCTTCCCCAGTGCATGAAAGTGAAAAGTGAAAGTGAAGTCTCTCAGTCGTGTCCGACCCTCAGCAACCCCATGGACTGCAGCCTACCAGGCTCCTCCGTCCATGGGATTTTCCAGGCAGGAGTACTGGAGTGGGGTGCCATTGCCTTCTCTGGACCAAGGGACTAAGAGTGTAAAAACCCAAACTGTAGGATGTTGGCCCCAGAGAGCTGAGATACATATGAAAGAAATGATTTCAGTAAGCCCAAACTCTTGTATTTTTCCAAGCATAGAAAATGGCTAAATTTCTTTACTTGAGATATCTGTTTTTCCTTAATTAACAATAATATTTTCATTTTTAGACTACCTATCCCTTGTTGTGAGTTTCTGTATAATCTAACTCCTCCCCACCACCTGCTCAGAATGGTTCTTTCAGGGTCCCCTGAGATGCTGTCTCCTGGGCTTGAAGTCCTAAAAATTCCCCCCAAATAACTCGTAACTCTCAACTTCTAGGTTGTGACTATTTTTTAAGTTGATGATAGTCTCCCATGTCAAGATTTTTTTAGCATTTCTTTTTCATGTCTTCTTACATTGACCAAATTGTAAAAGAACATAGAATAATAATGATGACAACAAAGGGACTAATGTGTTTTACTGTGGAATTAACACTTGGATTTCTTTTAACGTGGATTCCTTTATCAAGTAAGAATAGTTCTGTACTTTGAAAAGAAAGTTTATTTTGAAATTGACACAAAACTTTAATAATATTTGTCTATTACTCAGTTCAGTTCCATCGCTCAGTCGTGTCCAACTCTTTGCAACCCCATGAATCACAGCATGCCAGGCCTCCCTATCAATCACCAACTCCCGGAGTCTACCCAAACCCATGTCCATTGAGTCGGTGGACTCAACCCTCTCGTCCTCTGTCGTCCCTTTCTCCTCCTGCCCTCAATTTTTCCCAGCATCAGGGTCTTCTCAAATGAGTCAGCTCTTCACATCAGGTGGCCAAAGTATTGGAGTTTTAGCTTCAACATCAGTCCTTCCAATGAACACCCAGGACTGATCTCCCTTAGGATGAACTGGTTGGATCTCCTTGCTGTCCAAGGGACTGTCAAGAGTCTTCTCCAACACCACAGTTCAAAAGCACCAATTCTTCAGCTCTCAGCTTTCTTTATAGTCCAACTCTCACCTCCATACATGACTACTAGAAAAACCATAGCCTTGACTAGATGGACCTTTGTTGACAACATAATGTCTCTGCTTTTTAATATACTGTCTGCTGCTGCTAAGTCACTTCAGTCATGTCCAACTGTGTGTGACCACATAGATGGCAGCCCACAAGGCTCCCCCGTCCCTGTGATTCTCCAGGCAAGAACACTGGAGTGGGTTGCCATTTCCATCTCCAATGCATGAAAGTGAAAAGTGTAAGTGAAGTTGATCAGTCCTGTCGGACTCTTAGCGACCTCATGGACTGCAGCCTACCAGAGTCCTCCGTCCATGGGATTTTCCAGGCAGGAGTACTGGAGTGGGGTGCCATTGCCTTCTCCAAATATACTGTCTAGGTTGGTCATAACTTTCCTTCCAAGGAGTAAGTGTCTTTTAATTTCATGGCTTCAATCACCATCTGCAGTGATTTTGGAGCCCCAAAAATAAAGTCTGCTACTGTTTACACTGTTTCCCCATCTATTGGCCATGAAGTGATGGGACCAATGCCATGATCTTAGTTTTCTGAATGTTGAGCTTTAAGCCAACTTTTTCATTCTCCTCTTTCACTTTCATTAAGAGGCTCTTTAGTTCTTCACTTTCTGCCCTTAAGGGTGGTATCATCTGCATCTCTGAGGTTATTGATATTTCTCCCAGCAATCTTGATTCCAGCTTGTGTTTCCTCCAGCCTGGCGTTTCTCATGATGTACTCTGCATATAAGTTATTCCTAGCTTTTCATTTCTGAATTTTGTAATGGAACATTATTTTGTTAGGTTTTCCTCCCACAAATTTCTAGGATAAATCCTTTATAGTTGTGGAAGATTATTTTAATGAATTCCAACTTTAATAAATTATTTAATTTACTTTATCCATGTGACAAATATTCTTTAAGTACTTATGATACCAAGTTCTATCTTAAGTCATGGAGATATTTTTTAAAAAATCACAGGAAGGGAGGTGGCTGTGGCTATGAGTGTAACACAAGAGATACTTTTAATAGAAATTTTCTGCACCTTGACTATGGTGGTGATCATGAATCTGCATGTGATAAAATTGCATGGAATGACACACATACACGTGATGAACACATGTAAAACTGAGGAACTCTGAGTCAGGTTAACAGATTCTATTGATGTCTGTTTTCTGGTTGTGATATTGTACTATGGTTATTCAAGATGTTGTCATTGGGGAAAAGTACATGAGAAATATACAGAATTCTTCTACATTATTTCTTGCAACAGAATGTGACTTTATTATTTTAAATTGAAAAGGTTTAAAAATTATGTAATCTCTGATATGTAGAATACAATCTAATAATATTAATAGAAATAGATTATAAAGAAATAAACACACACAAAAAAAACTATATAATAACTACTATGATGTAGTTAGAGAAAAGTATTGGCACCCATAGGTACGTATGATATTGGAATCTAACCTGTACTCAAGGGTCAAGAAAGATCCCCCTGAAGATATAACACTCAAAGCCTGTTATGAAGCTGCAATACTTTGGCCATCTGATGCAAAGTACCAACTTATTGGAAAAGACCCTGATGCTTAGAAAAGATTGAAGACAAAAGGATAAGAGGGCAGCAGAGGATGAGATGGTTAGATAGCATCACTGACTCAATGGACATGAATTTGAGCAAACCCTGAGAGAGAGTGGAGGACAGAGGAGCCTGGTGTGCTGCAGTCCATGGAGTTGCAAGGAATCAGACACGACTTAGTGACTGAACAACAATAAAAGAATGAGTACAAATGAAGATTTTCACCTTTGAGGGAATGGGGTCTTAGCAGAGAATAGTGATCATAAGGAAGATTGACAGAAGGTAATGCTGAAGATTAGTTTGGGACAGGTCATTTACACTTGTGGATTATAGTAATTTTATTATGTTAATAATGCAAAGCCATAAAAATGCTTTAAGCAAGGCAGTAATAATTTCAAATTTACATTTTTACCTATTATTTTGACTTTTAGGTAGAGCAGAGCTTAGTTGGAAAGGATCTTCATAAATAAGCAGAAAAAAGAAGGTTGTGGAAATCCAGGTTAGTGATAGGGTTTTTGGAATTGAGGGAGGAGAGGGCTCTGTGAAGCTGGTGATATGTAAATGGATTCAAGAGATCAAGAGATCAAGAGATAACGGGACAGATTTAGTAATGATTTGAATGTGAGATGTTGACATCATAGATTATACCCAGATTTTGACATGTATGATTGGGTGATGGAGAAGCAATGTTCCCAGGTAGGTTGAGTGAGAGGAAATGAAGATCAGAAGTGGGGTAGGGGATAGTTTGGTTCAATTTTACATCTAAAATAAGATGCCACAAAGACTTCCAAGTGGAGGTTTCAGGAAGGCAAGTAGATCTTTCCATCTGGAACACAGAAAAAGAAGTACATACCAGGGATAAAAGCTTTTTAAGTTTTTGGCATATAGATAGTATTTAAAGTTAAGATTGACAGTTATGAGCATTGAGAGAGTGAAAAGAGAAAGGAAAAAGTGGCCCAGAGGAAATTCTTGATGAATTTGAACATTTAAAAATCCAGGAGGCTTACTTTATCAAGTGCAGTAGAAAAGCTTTGGTATATATATGGGCTTCCCAGGTGGCACAGTGGTAAAGAATCCGCCTGCCAATGCAGGTGACACGAGAAACACAGTTTCAGCCCCTGGGTCAGGAAGATCCCCTGGAGCCGGAAATGTCAACCAACTCCAGTATTCTTGCTGGGAAAATTCCACGGACAGAGGAGCCTGGCGGGCTGTAGTCTATGGAGTGCAAAGAGTCAGAAATGACTGATCAACTAACACAGTCGTATTACTGCTAAAAGTCTAGAAAGCTAGTGATCTTTTAAAAAATAATTGAATGAAGCTTGAAATTTCTAATTCAATTCTGAGAATATAAAGAAATACTATGTTACTTAAAAAAAGGAAATTCACACGTGATACAGTATTAGTAACTAAAGTACAGATTTTGTTCAAATTTCACAAAACTTTGTGCTAGTGTCCATTATTTGTCTTCATATCTTATTCAAGATTCTACATTGTATTTAGTTATACTAAGCAGCTTCAGCTGATGCAACAAATTCTGATAAATTCTCTTTTCATTTTTATTCTGGTACAAATACTTTCAAATTTTCCTTTTAGAAAGGAAAATTATGTCTTCTTAGATATACCCAGGAGAAGGCACTGGCAGCCCACTCCAGTACTCTTGCCTGGAAAATCCCATGGATGGAGGAGCCTGGTAGGCTGCAGTCCATGGGGTCGCTGAGGGTCGGACATGACTGAGCGACTTCACTTTCACTTTTCACTTTCATGCCTTGGAGAAGGAAATGGCAACCCACTCCAGTGTTCTTGCCTGGAGAATCCCAGGGACGGGGGAGCCTGGTGGGCTGCCATCTCTGGGGTCTCACAGAGTCGGACACGACTGAAGCAACTTAGCAGCAGCAGCAGCAGATATACCCATCACTTAAAAGTGGACTTAGCTTCCAAATACATGGGATTTTAAAAGTATCTTTATTAATTTCTCATGTTGATATTAATTTCTCATTTAGGTGCTTTCTTCTCTGCAGTCACCCTCTGTGTATTTTCAGTCTTCTAATTTTATTGAGGCTTTCAATGGCTAAGTCAAAGATCTCTCTTGGTAAATGCACTTGAAAATATGTGAGTTATTTTCAAATATATTTTGATATTTATTTCTAAAATAATTCCACAATGATAAGAGAATAGACTCTGCATGATTTCCATATCTTTAGACCATGAAAATTTTGCACCTAGTTTTATGTCTCTGGATATGTTCCAGTGTCTCCTGGTTTATAATCTATGGGAACTTGAATAAAATTTGTATCCTGCTCTTGTGTGAAAATTGTATATATCTTAGTTATGTTGAATTGGTTCATAGTGCTTTTCAGATCTATTATATCCTACTTTTCTGTCTATTCATTCTGTTAATTTTTGAGATTTTGATATTGAAACTCCAACTGTCTTAATTATTCACTTAAAAGAATTGTAACATATAGTAGAACTATGTAACTTTGTTCTGCATTTTCCAAGTCTCTTATAAATGTGTTACCATACTTTCATAATTTAAAAACAAAAATTTAAAGGAAAAAAAAAAAAGGTCAGGAGGCTTAGAAGATACAATCAGAGAGATGGTGAAAATCCAAGAGTAATGTCGGGGAAGAGAGTATTTCCAGAAAGAAATGGTAAAACCTGTTTTAAATGCTCTGCTGAGAAATCAAGTCCAATGAGGCATGGAAACTGGCCATTGGATTAAGCAAGATGAGGATCATTTGTAACTGGAGTGGAGGAGGGGTGAAGGAACACCAAGGGAAGACCCTTGCAAATTTCCCTAGAGGAGATAAAGTGGCTGAAACCTCATGACAATGATTTTTTCCTACAAAAGTATAGATACTGGGAAGGACTTGAGGAAGAAGAAGGTCTAAGTTGTTGCAAGAGAATGACAGTGAGTAGACTACAAAAACATTTCAAGTTCTGGGGTAAATTTTTTTTAAGTGGAAATTATCCAAATTTTCCATTGGATAACAAGACTCAATATTGCAAAGACGTTAAACCTTTTCATTATTTTTGATCTAAACTTGAAAGTAAAAGTGAAAGTCACTCAGTTGTGTCCAACTCTTTGTGACTCCATGGACTATGGGAATTCTCCAGGCCAGGATACTGGGGTGGGTTGCCTTTCCCTTCTCCAGGGAATCTTCCCAACCCAGGGATCAAACCCAGGTCTCCCACATTGCAGGCGGATTCTTTACCAGCTGAGCCACAAGGTGGGCAGTGGGCAGTGGAGGGGTAGGGGTCGGGGGGGGGATCTAAACTTAATTATTACTAAAATTACATCTATACTACACATTTGCAGAGGGCTTACTGTGTGTCCAGCACTGGCTTAAATGTTCATCAAACTCTAATCAAAATTACAAGTTCAGGGAAACTTGCAAAATGACTAAAGTTTATCTGGAAAATAAACACACAAGAATAGCAAAGAAAATTCTGGGAAAGAAGGTAAAGAGTGCAGATTAACCAACTGTAATTGTGGTTTGTAACAATAGAGAGCTCCATGGAAAGAATTGAGAAATAAACACAAGTTTATACAGAGTGACTTTGATAAAGCTGGGATTTCCAATCAATGGAAAAATAGATTTACAATAAGAAGTTTGGGACACCTAGATAGCCATTTAGAAAAAGATAAGGCTAGATTTCTACATAATTCCTTAACCACAAATTACATGGATCAAAGGTGTGAATGGAAAAAAAATTAAGCTATAAAAGAACTAAACATAACCTTTAAAAATATAGGATAGTATCCATCATTGACTTGGCAAAAACACATACTCACGCACATGCACAAACACTGCCAGAAGTCAAATGTTAACTGGAGGAAACATTGTCAATTTCTAAGACAAGAGATTGAGCTTTCATAGATCAATTAAAAATATGACAAGCCCATTATAATAAGAAGGACAAGAGGCAGACAGTTCAGGGTAAAAGAAATACACACAGTTAATAAACCATGTGAAAAGATGCCAAAGTTTTGCCACAAATTTAAAACAGAAAAATTTAAACAACAAACTGATAGGACTTTTTACTTATCACATGAATTCAGTTAACATAATTTTTGAGCACTTCCTAGATGCCAGGTGGTTTCAGTATTTTTAAGTGTATTTCACATACTTTTTGTGAGCATATTTTCCATAATCTACCAGTTTTTCATAATACGATCAGTAGTTTAAATGGAAACATGCCTCTGAAGAGCTTGATAATACTTGAAAGGTGATTTTCTTACATAAGTCAGACTTTTAGCAATCTTGTTTATATGCTTAATTTGATTAACACACTCTTTTTCGCAGAATGCACAGTCTTCAAAAGCAATCTATTTTTTTTAATTTTATTTTATTTTTAAACTTTGCAATATTGTTTTAGTTTTGCCAAATATCGAAATGAATCCGCCACAGGTATACCTGTGTTCCCCATCCTGAACCCTCCTCCCTCCTCCTTCCCCATACCCTCCTCTGGGTCATCCCAGTGCACCAGCCCCAAGCATCCAGTATCGTGCATCGAACCTGGACTGGCGACTCGTTTCATACATGATATTATACATGTGAATTTCAATGCCATTATACAGAATGAAGTAAGCCAGAAAGAAAAACACCAATACAGTATATTAACGCATATATATGGAATTTAGAAAGATGGTAACAATAACCCTGTGTACGAGACAGCAAAAGAGACACTGATGTATAGATCAGTCTTATGGACTCTGTGGGAGAGGGAGAGAGTGGGGAGATTTGGGGGCAATCTACTTTTTTTAAAGCTCACAAAATTGTTTCCCTCCCATATAATTAAATTTTATAGGATTGACAGTATTTCTGAGCATTCAAACTTAACGTTGGAATTCTGAAAGCAAACCAAACTTAAATCTTAACCACTGACTCATCTATCACAGAAGGTAAGAGGAGCAGTTGATGTAGCTAGTATTCTTTCATCTCTTCATTTTTTCATTCAACAAACATTTCTTTTATCTCTACTCTGTGCAGCCACAGAAATAGGTGCACGGGATACCATAATGGATGAGAGAGAATTCTTACCCTCAGATTTTACCATCTAACTGGGGTTACATAAAGGTAAACCTGAAATGATAACACTTTGTTGTAAAAACTTGCATTTAAGTACCTGAAATCTCCCCTCACTTCCATTCCTTCAATCCAGGAACAGTGTTGTGTTACTGAGGGTGATAAGTTACTTTTGTGACTATACTAGATACTCATTTGGGGATGCTTGAGGCACCATATTGAAAGTATCTTTTTAAATAATGTGTGACAACTAAATGTAGTTAAATCACAAACTTCCTCTAAATTAATAAAACTAAGCTTTTTGGCAACATGGAAGAGCTATTCCAGATCTAAATGAATCATTAGATATGAGTAAATCATAGACATAACAAATGCTTGGGGTTGCCATTTCCTCTCCAATGCATGAAAGTGAAAAGTGAAAGTGAAGTCGTTCAGTCATGTCCGACTCTTAGTGACCCCATGGACTGCAGCCTACCAGGCTCCTTCATCCATGGGATTTTCCAGGCAACAGTACTGGAGTGGGGTGCCATTGCCTTCTCTGATAATTAAGATAAAATGTATGTTTAAAAGATGTATTGTAAATCTCAGAATAACCCCCAAGTGTGTCCATTTGTCTTTGTCAAATATTATTGGAAAGAACCAAAAGAAAGAATCAACTGTAATTCCAAATAGTCTATGCTTTAAAAAAACCCACTAAGCTAATATATACTTTCTTGGGGAATGAGGGCAGGAACCTCATAGTATAAACTAGAGAATTAAATTAGTTTCACAAGATATTTTACAGAATTCCTGAATTATATTAGATTGAATCATTTGAAATGGCCAATATTTAATTTTTTTACCTACAAAATTGACAATTTTATGTGGTTCACCCTAATAGTATGACATTATTTCAATTCCTAAGAAGAAACCTTTGAATAATGCACAATTTATAGAGCACTCCCTGCAAGCGACTCCCTGTTCTAAGCCTTATCATCAGTCCAAGGTCTTACCTGGGGCCCATAGACTCCTCCCAAACAGTCCAGACTAGAATTGATGAGGATCTTTGAACTCAGATGTAAAAAATTGACATATTTGTTTTCCATAACCTTTAACTAGAGCTTAGCATTTCTTTCAACTGTAGATGCAAACAGCAAATTTTGATGATGTTAGCAACATCTTTGTTTTTATCACAAGTAGAAACCACAGATATTTTCATATTACATTACAATTGTTACAGTTGTCTCAAAATAACACATATACTTATCACAAACTTGAAATTTCCTGTTGATATTAAACCTACTTTTAGATATTATTTAATGTATGTATTCAGTTCAGTTCAGTCCAGTCACTCAGTCGTGTCTGACTCTTTGCGACCCCATGAATCGCAGCACACCAGGCCTCCCTGTCACCAACTCCCGGAGTTCACTCAGACGCACACCCATCGAGTCAGTGATGCCATCCAGCCATCTCATCCTCTGTCATCCCCTTCTCCTCCTGCCCCCAATCCCTCCCAGCATCAGAGTCTTTTCCAATGAGTCAACTCTTCGCATGAGGTGGCCAAAGTACTGGAGTTTCAGCTTCAGCATCATTCCCTCCAAAGAAATACCAGGGCTGATCTCCTTCAGAATGGACTGGTTGGATCTCCTTGCAGTCCAAGGGACTCTCAAGAGTCTTCTCCAATACCACAGTTCAAAAGCACCAATTCTTCGGTGCTCAGCTTTCTTCATAGTCCAACTCTCACATCCATACATGACCACAGGAAAAACCATAGCCTTGACTAGACGGACCCTTGTTGGCAAAGTAATGTCTCTGCTTTTCAATATGCTATCTAGGTTGGTCATAACTTTTCTTCCAAGGAGTAAGCATCTTTTAATTTCATGGCTGCAATCACCATCTGCAGTGATTTTGGAGCCCCCAAAAATAAAGTCTGACACTGTTTCCACTGTTTCCCCATCTACTTCCCATGAAGTGATGGGACCAGATGCCATGATCTTCGTTTTCTGAATGTTGAGCTTTAAGCCAACCTTTTCACTCTCCTCTTTCACTTTCATCAAGAGGCTTTTTAGTTCCTCTTCACTTTCTGCCATAAGGGTGGCGTCATCTGCATCTCTGAGGTTATTGATATTTCTCCCTGCAATCTTGATTCCAGCTTGTGTTTCTTCCAGCCCAGCATTTCTCATGATGTACTCTGCACATAAGTTAAATAAGCAGGGTGACAATATACAGCCTTGACGTACTCCTTTTCCTATTTGGAACCAATCTGTTGTTCCACGTCCAGTTCTGACTGTTGCTTCCTGACCTGCCTATAGGTTTCTCAAGAGGCAGGTCAGGTGGTCTGGTATTCCCATCTCTTAAAGAATTTTCCACAGTTTATTGTGATCCACACAGTCAAAGGCTTTGGCACAGTCAGTAAAGCAGGAATAGATGTTTTTCTGGAACTCTCTTGCTTTTTCCATGATCCAGCAGATGTTGGCAATTTGATTTCTGGTTCCTCTGCCTTTTCTAAAACCAGCTTGAAAATCTGGAAGTTCACGGTTCACGTATTGCTGAAGCCTGGCCTTGAGAATTTTGAGCATTAATTTACTAGCGTGTGAGATGAGTGCAATTGTGCGTTAGTTTGAGCATTCTTTGGCATTGCCTTTCTTTGGGATTGGAATGAAAAACTGACCTTTTCCAGTCCTGTGGCCACTGCTGAGTTTTCCAAATTTGCTGGCATATTGACAGCATCATCTTTCAGGATTTGAAATAGCTCAACTGGAATTCTGTCACCTCCACTAGCTTTGTTCGTAGTGATGCTTTCTAAGGCCCACTTGACTTCACATTCCAGTATGCCTGGCTCTAGGTGAGTGATCACACCATCATGATTATCTTGGTCGTGAAGATCTTTTTTGTTGTATGTATTACTAATCATATATTTATTTTTAAAATATTGAAAAACTCTAAGATTGGTTTGCTTTATAGTATTGTATATTTTATTTTATGTATTTAAAATATATTATTCTGAAAACAGTTTTGAAGGGCTTTCCCAGGTTGTCAAAGGGGTCCATGACACAAAAAGTTAAAAAAAAAAAAAGTTTTTTTTAAAGCATTTTATTGTTGTAGCCACTCAAACCAGTAGTAGGAGATATTGCCACCCCCAGTGTACAGAGAGGAAAGGTTGGGTCACTTGCTGAAGGTACACAGTTAACAAGACAGCCAGTTTTCACAGTGACTCTGGCTCCAAGGCCTAGGGTCTTAACTAGGACCTACAACTCCTCTGGAAATTTCCAGGTGACCAATGGAGGTCATAACAGTTGAGATGTTGATGATGATCATCAAATAATGCTCGTGTGAACCTGAAAATATTTCTTGAGTGCTGCAGCAAGGACTATACAACAACCCACCTGAAAAGTGTTGTCCAAGGCAATCATAGCTTTACAACATGGACTAGAAATTGTTAACTAAATAATGAGCATGGGCTCTGAGCTCATGGGCTCATGGGCTCTGAGCCCATGAGCTCTGGGCTCCATGCCGAGACGGGGTGAAGACCTGAGAGACTCAGAGAAGGATATGTCAGAGAAAGGGGCACACCTGGCACATAGAAGGGTGACAGGGTTTTAGTGAAACTTATTTTTCACTCAGCTGGTGACCACTGTCTTCTTTTCCTACTTCTGTGTTTATTTCTCTTTCTCTCTTCTGTCTCCTTTCAGATTCTCTTTTAGATTTCTATCCTACTTCTCTCAGCTTGAAATAGAGGGAAATAGGCCAGGTTATAGCAGATGAAATTCAGAATGGTACATTTATACATTTATTTGGGATTCTGTCTTTTTGTTTACTTTTGAGGTGTAATTGATGTATAACATGTTTATTTCAAGTATACTGCATGATGATTTGATATTTACATATATTGTGAAATGATTCCCAAGTGCCTTTCAGTTTTACCAGGATAAATAGATATTGACAAATATCACTATCCCAAATTCCACTCTGTATTTATGTAATAATAAATGTAAATATGAAGACATTTTCACTTAGAAAACAGTGAGGATCCTCAGCGAACATCAGCACTATAGGGACCTCCCTGGGGGGAAAGGCACACTGGATTAGCGTGTTGGTGAGCACTTTCCTGTAGCTGTTCCTTCTCCTGATTCACTGCTGTCAGGTTCCCAACAGGGTGCTGGTCTGTAGACCACAGTTCTGCCTTCAGATGATCTACATTTAAATTCCCTCCTTAGCATCTCAAGAGATAGCCTTGGACAAATTAATAATAGTTAACCTCTTTGTGCCTTAGTTTTTTCATTTGTAAGTGAAGCTGATAATATTTTTTAGCAACAATGTTATGGGGATTAACAGAAATGTTTGCAAAGTAGTTGCCACATAGCCTAATACATGTAAGCCATGTTAATCACAACTGATAGAAATACCACGAATTTCTCAGTGCATTTGCTTTTCCTCTACAGTTGCCATGACACAAATGAATTCCACTTCAGTGAGGAAAGAGAGGGTTCAGAGACTGAGGAAGCTGATATTTCTCCTGTCAATTACAGGTTTGCAGTCATTCAAGAGATTATGAAGCAAATATCCCCAGCTATTTGGTTAGACAGAAACAAAGGGCCTAAAGGCTGATGCTCTCGGCAATAGAAGCATGTTTCCAGAAAGAGTCATCTAAGGTGGTATGAAACCAATGTCTTGGTTTCGAAGACATTATAAATTTTCACAGTCATTGCTAACATAAATAATTAGTCTGTTTTGAAGCTATGGAAATTTGAGCTTTACTTTCTTGCTGTACTTGAAGCTTTTGCTCCAACATCAGAGAATAGTTGAAACCATATAATAACTATGAACATGTAATAATTGAAGCCCCTTTTGAGGACACAAGATGGAGAGACTGGAAAATCAGGTCATTGAAATGAGCATTTACTATGTATCAAGTGCTATGTGGTTTTCATACATTAACTCACTGGTCATCAGGATTAACTGCATGTGTGAAAAGTGCCTCCCCTGCCTCCAGATCTCAAAGTTGTTTATACAGTTGACCTTTGAACAACATGGGTTTGAACCTCCCAAGTCCACTTATATGTGGATTTTTAAAAATATAGTACTATGCTATCCTTGTATGTTGAATCTGCTGGTGCAGAACTACAGATACAGGGAACTGAGTACATGTCCAGACAAGCCTGACATGCTGCAGTCCATGAAGTTGCAAATAGTCAGACTTGACTTAGTAACTGAACAACAAGTTACACCTGATATTCAACTGCAGGGATGGTTGACACCATTAATCCCCTCCAACTCCCATGTTGTTCAAGGGTCAACGGTATTCATTGTTATTGAATTTCACAAAACCACACAAGGTTAAAATCATTATTAGTTTTAACTTTATTAATAATGCCATAATCTTTGCTAAAACTGCCAATAACTGCCATAACACAGTGCTATGACAAAAATTAAGCAAAGATTAGAGAGTGACTAATTTAACTAAAAAGAACATGCTGATTCTTAGATTTCTTTGGATAAGAATACATGGTTTCAGTAGACTCAGAACTTGAATTTGTCAAAGTCCACAGGAGGGAAGGTGTTATCTTTTTGTGCCAAACTCTAGGCTCACCAGACAAGGCATATTGCAGAAAAAGAAAGTCAAGAGGTTATCTCCCACAAACATTAAAAGACTCTCAATAGGCAGGGAATGGTGCTTTGGATGAAATTCTTCAAGATCTTATCATTGGGCTAATGGTTTTAAAAGTGAACTTTTTCCTTCTATTTGACATTCATGAATCATTCTATAAATGATTGCCCAGATTGTAGTTAGCTGGGTATTAACTATTTCATAGCTCTGTGTCTATGTTTCCCCAAGAGTAACGTCTTCTTAGAAAATAATTTTCTACATTATATACTCCATACTGACTCTCAAAATTCAGCTGAGCTTTGAAAAGTGCTTTGGCTCATTTTCAATAAAGCTAATCCCCAAAAAGTCAAGCATGGGTGAAAATGCATGACCTACATTGTTCATTTTCATTGCTGATACATCGTGTTTTCAGTCCTAGATGTTATACCAAAAGATACTTTGCTTCTAAGAAAGAAGGTTCTACAAAGACATTTATTTTTCACTCAGTCAGTAGCCTGTTGTTCTCTGGCAAAGTCAGAGGGGGTTTGCCTACTGGAGTGGTAGGGATGAAACATCAGTGAGAGTGCTCATGGGCAGCTCCCATGGTGATCATCATGCTGACAAACATCCCTCAAAGTAAGCTTGACAGGTGAATGAAGTTGCCACAAAATGGTTCAGTTGTGATGTTGAAAATTCTGGGCAGCTTTCTTTTGGAAGAGAAGTGTGAGCAGATATAGTAAATCACCACTTTAATTAAAAAGTAACCAAGTATGCAAAATAAAGTCTTCCCAGCATAGATACCCAAAGAAAAGCCAACTTACTTACCTCTCTAGGGTGAGCTTGCCTCAGTAAAATTTAGGACTGAACAGCACATCTCTATGAGGCCCCAGGAATCTCTATGATTCCAGGGCTAATCTAATCCCACAGCAATTTGGCGACCTCACAGGTAGGTAAAATGGGAAAGGGAAATTGTTAAAGTTTTGAGAAGTTTGAATTCAATTCCATCTCTAGATCTTTTAGAGGACTGTTCACTCTTTGCCCTCCAACTGAGATTTGAAATAGCCTAAGAACCATTTTCTAAATAAAGAGCTGGGGAGAAAGGTCATGTTAACAAATGAGTATCTTGCAGCTAACTTGACATTCATAAAAACTGATCTTATATAATTTCACTTATGTAATATGGCTAAGCATCAAAGAATTGGTGTTTTCAATTGTGGTGCTTGAGAAGATTCTTGAGAGTCCCTTGAACTGTAAGGAAATCAAGCCTCGGAAACCAGTCCTAAAGGAAATCCATCCTGAATATTCATTGAAAGGACTGATGCTGAAACTCCAATATTTGGCCACCTGCTGTGAGAAACTCATTCATTGGAAAAGACCCTGATGCTGGGAAAGATTGAAGGCAAAACGAGAAGAGGGCAGCGAAGATGAGATGGTTAGATAGCATCACCAACTCAATGGGCATGAATTTGAGCAAGCTCCAGGAGCTAGTAAAGGACAGGGAAGCCTGACGTGCTGCAGTCCACGGGGTTGCAAAGAATCAAACATGATTTAGTGACAGAACAGCAAATATTTACCAATACCTTTTATCTAATGGACTTTGTGTGCATAGAAATAGTTTGTCAAATCATGGTTTAAAAAAAAAATACCCAATTTGGTCTAATAAAAGGCAAAAATAACAGGATTTCTCTGATGTGTATCATCACCCTATCATCATTCCACTTTTAACATTTTTTGACATTGTGCAGATCAGAGAACATAAACAACAAATTATTCCTCAAGGGAACTCTGAAGCAAGAAGAGACCATAGTCTATAATTCAGTCATGTGATGATCAACATAAAACAACTCTTCAACCATTATTTCAAAGTCGAAATCCTAAAGAGTCACATTCATCCTTGGCCCAAGCATACCATTCACATTAGAATGGATGGGATATCTTCAGGCAAATGGTAGTTTGTAGCCCCAGTTCTGCTAGAAAAACCTGATTTGCATTGACATCTTAGGACTTGGTTTCCCATAAGCGAACTTATCTATCATACACCTTGACAAGTTTTCTGTTGCTACCACTCTGACTCTGTAAGGCTTTGTCTAAAACTCTGCAATGATAAGGGCTTTCATTTACATAAACTTTTTTTTAAACCTTAATTATCAGGTAAATCCAGAAGGAGCATTGTTAGAAAATGGTTGAACAGAAACTGGGAGTGTTTGTGGAGTACCCATTTCAGGAAAATAACTATCTGTGCTCACATAAATCAGGAAGCTGCAACTCTAATTCACCTTGTGGCCTGGAGGGTAGGGGGGTTCAATTATATTAGTGCTTCCCTAAATTCTCCATTCAAGAGCATCCACCAATTGACTAAAATTGATGCTATGGAGAAAAGAGGAGTAAATGGTACAGGGGAGAGGTTGTTTTGAAAAGATTATCCTGACTCCTAATGATAAAGTGAAGGGAAAAAAGAGAGAGAGCCACAGATCCCAGCAAGTATGGTAACTTGTCTGCTGTAAGAATGTCTAAGTTAGGAAGTACAGTTTGCAATGTGAGTTTAAGTCTGTTTGTAGGAGATAGAAGAAATGTCAAGGAAGAGAAGGGGGCAGAATTCCTAGGCACGGAAGCACCAATGGCAGCTCCCAGGGAGGAGGGGTCAGAGTGAAGCCAAGGCTGCCAGTTTGTAGAGAGTGATAATAGCAACTATTATTAGTGATAATAGCAGTTACTGTCAAACTCTCTAGAGGTCATATGAACTTCTACAACATTGTTTGAGCACCCAATATAAGATGAAGGGTGAATTAGAAGCTATTTGTTTCCCTCTTATTGATGAAAATCCTGGGAAAGGAAAATTCAGTAACTGGCTCATAGCATAGCTGGTGCATAACAGAACTGTGTCTCAAACCCATCTCTTGGGTCCTATGCTTTTCCCAGGGGACCGCACTTGTGGCAGTGACCTATTTTGTGATCTGTTCTGAGATAGAGCATTGATGTGTAAATCAAGTGGAATTGTGAATCTAAGACTAGTTAAGGAGAGAAACTAGACATTAGACAAGATTTCCAGTCTTGTAATGGCATGAATGTGATACTCTTATTCTAGCTGCCTTAGAGGTGAACTAGTGGAGGACAAGCTACTCACAGCCCTAATACCATGTATCTGCCTGGCCCATTTCCAAATGAGAACGCAGGAGGATTCAACATGGAGCTAGAAGGAATCAAAATATGTAGGCTGGGTGTGTATGTAGAAGAGAGAGACAGAGAGAAACACTAAGCAGAAATGGTAGGGGAGAGTATATTTGCATATTTTCTGCTTCCTAGTTTCTTCAGTGTGCTCCAAGAGCAGACAGACAGACTCAGGAATGGATCGCTCTTATATATTCACATTATACCTCATGACTAAGAAACTGTTCTCTGAAGATGTCTGAGTTTTACTAAATGTTTGTCTCCTCTTCTTCCACAACTTTTCTCATACTCTACACAGAGACGGAAAGCACAGCAGTGAATCCTGACTGACCACATGCTGACTGCCTCTGTATTTCAGTGCACTCATCTTTTCTGTGTTTGGGGAAATGTCCAGATAGATTAGCTGAGGTTGCGCCCAGCAGCAGGCCGTTGAGAAAGGGTAATGATTGTGGCCCTCAGCTCGCGTCAGCTGACTTGTAAAATGTCCTGACAGCACACTATTGCATGTTGTAAAACTCTTGGACATGAACTTAGGGAAAGCTTTTTCAGCCACAATAACACTCTGTGTGCCCGAAAGTTCTTTCCAGCCAAGTCAGTGGCATCAGTGGTAGAACGGATTTGCTTCTCAGGAAAATATGAAGTCAGTGCCAGTAAAATCTAGTGTACACTGAAGAACCACATTTTAAAAAATAATGTTCATACCAATAACACTGCTCACGGTTAGCAAAATTACCTCTTCTAGGACTCCCCAGAAGTGATTTTTCCAGCAACAGGGAGAGGCTTGGATATTTAGAGGAATCCTTTATGCTGGTATTTAGAGGAATGCTCTGCATGTGCTACCTGCACCTCCTTCCTTTTCATTTCTGCTTTAAACTGGCTCTCTCGTGTTTTTCACCTGCTCCCCTCCACTCCACTGAAAAGGCATCTCAGAGATGAGCAGGACTCTTCCCCTACTAAGTACAGCATCATTTTCTCAGTCCATGTTATACACTTTGTTTTTTCCTCTGCGTTGCAGACTCTATTCTTAAACTCTTCTCTAATCTTCTCAATGTGCTTTTCTGACCTCTCTTCATTCTCCAAGCTCATAATTTGATGATTCTTCACCTTCAATGCACAAACCTTAAGAATCTGATGGAGTTACAGACCGCTTTCCCAAACGAGTGCACATATTCCAACACACACAAAAAATTGACTGCAGTGAGATACAACCCACACCTAAAGGAGGATAAATAACAGCACAAAGTGCTGACAAGAATGAAGAGCAGTAGAATTCTCAGTCACTGCCGTGTGTGCAAAGTCGCTTTAGTCATGTCCAACTCTTTGCGACCCTATGGACTGAAGCCTGCCAGGCTCCTGTGTCCATGGGATATTCCAGGCAAGAATACTGGAGTGGGTTGCCATGCCCTCCTCCTCCTTCAGGGGACCTTCCCAACCCAGGGATTGAACCCATGTCTCTTATGTTTCCTGCACTGGCATGCGTGTTCTTTACCACTAGAGCCACCTGGGAAGCCCAGTCACTGCCAAGAAGAATGCAAAACAGAATAACTACTCAGGAAAACAGTTTGGCAGTTTCTCATAAAATTAAATTTAGACCTGCCATACCACCCAGCAATCCCCACTCTTAAGATTTACCCCTAAAAATGAGAGCTGTGTTTCCACAAAAGTCTGTATGCAAATGTTTATAGGACCTTTATTTATAATCAGCAAAAACTGGAAGCAACCCGATTGTATGTCAAGTGGTGAATGGTTAAACAAACTGTGGTGTCTCCACACAGGGAATACTGCTCACCACAAAGAGGGATGGACTACTGTTACTCGCAACAACTTGGATAAATCTCAAGTTCAGTTCAGTTGCTCAGTCGTGTCCATCTCTTTGCAACCCCATGGACTGCAGCACACCAGGCTTCCCTGTCCATCACCAACTCCCACAGCTTGCTCAAATTCATGTCCATCGAGTCGGTGATGCCATCCAACCATCTCATCCTCTGTTGTCCCCTTCTCCTCCTGCCTTCAATTAAATACAGGAAGCCAAACTCAAAAATTGCATGTTGCTGATTCCATTCATAAGACATTCTGAAAAAACAAAAATATTGGATTAGAAAAATAACTAGTTGTTACCCAGGGGCTAGTGTGAGGAGATAATTAATTACTAAAAGCATACAGGAATTTTTGGACAGAAATAGGAATGCTCTAGGTCTTGATTCTGGTCATGGTTATACAACTGTATGTAGCCATCAAACTCATAGAACTGTACATGTTCAAGGGTGAATTTTATTGCATAAATTTATACTCTAAAAACCTGACTAAAATTTTTTTGGGGGGGCTCTGAATTTCAGGAGCATTCAGGGACGCCAAGGTAAATTGACTACAATGAAATCCTCCCCTTCTTTCCTTCCTTTCCTCTCACTCTGTACTTTCTTCCTGGGTTCTCACTCTCTCTGGTGGCTTCAAACACATTCTCCACACTGATGACTGCAAATGTTATATCTACTGAGCTCCAATTCAAAGTATTTACTGGTACTTCAAAACGAGCATGTCCTGAACTTACACTCTGGAAGAGTTTCTTTCCAGAACTGTACCTTCCCCTATGTTTCCTACGTGCTTCGTCTAATCACACTGTTCTCAGGACACGTTAATTGAACTTCTCCCTCACTCAAGTCTATGCTCATATCTCATCAGTCACTAAGACCTGTTGATTCCACTTGTTAATTATCTCTCAGACAACTTTATCTCTTTCATTATATCTCTCAAGCTACTTTCCAAACCTATGCTGTTGCAATCTCTTCATTAAATCTATGTAATAGCTCCCTTTACAATTAAATCCTTATCTCTTCAACCCAGTAACAGCACAAAGTTTAGGTGACATGTTTCCTTTGCTCAAAACCCTGCAACATTTCTTGCATCCTACAGGATAAAGTATGATTTTCTTAGCTCAGTGTTCAAGGCTCTGAGTGATTGAATTCAAACACCTTTTTAAGTCACATCTCCTACCACATCTTACCCACACACAGCCTCTAGAAAATTTATCAGTATATTATCAGGGCCCTGTAGATACCACAGTATTTACATTCTCCTGGCTTGCGTGAGCTCTCTTCCTAGAATATCCTTCCTCTAAAATTGTTTGGCTAGTGACAAAACTGCCATTCTTTGAGATATGGGCCGAATATCACAGTCTCTGATGACTCTTCCTCAATCATTCCTTTCTGAATTATTTTCTTCCTTAGCATGCCTATAGCATATATGTGTGTTAGTTACCAGATTGAAATTATTTATGTAGCTGCTGAACCCTCCTAGAAAGTCAGTCACTTCAGGACAGGAACTATGTCTTACTCATTTTTGTGTACCCCATAGCTAACTAGTAAGGGTGCCTCCCAAAAAAGATACTCAATACATATTTGCTGAACTAAGTTTCTCTAAAAAAATTCCACACAATTAAAAAAAAGTTAAAATCCATGTATGCTTTAAATAAGGCATGTACACTGTGTCTACTATGTGCTCCATTCCAAGTTGTGATTCAAAGAATATAGAAAAGTCCTTGTCCCCAAATACCTCCCTGTTAGCCTTAAATTCTACTATATGTAATCAAACCAACAGTATCTAACACAACAGCAGAAAGGCCTCTAGTATACATGCTACCTGAGACTGACGTTCTTTAATAGAAATGTAAGGTTATTAAACAATTTGGATTTAAATCACTTTTAGGCTTTTGTAAAATAGTCACTTTGTTAAAATAAATTTGTCTGAGATTCAGTTTTAAAGGTTTTGCTGTTCACGTAGGGAAGAGAGATTAGAATCCTCCTGCCAATGCAAGAGACATAAGAGATCCAGGTTTGATCCTTGGATCAGGAAGATCCCTTGGAGGAGAACACAGAAACCCATTCCAGTGTCCTTGCCTGGAGAATCCCATGGACAGAGCTAGCCTGGGAAGCTACAGTCCATAGAGTTGCACACAGTCAGACATGGCTGAGGCAACTCAGTACGTACGAGTCATCTAAATGTTAAAGAGAAAAATATAAGAATAAAATAAAAACCTCATCAGTATTTCAAGCCTATGGTCAGTCAATAGGAATCCACTGACAATTTTCTATAAAACTAGTATTGTCCAAGACAGTCTAGAGGGCACAGTCTTTGAGACATGTTCTTTATTCCCAAGGAATTTAGATCTCAGAGACAAGATAAAGGGGTAAAACTAGCGTGTAAAATGATCATAAATTATCATCTGGGTGATGCAAGATGATGCAGAGCAGCTAGAGAAGAGGTGGACTTCCATGCTAAGGTCCACACACCTAGTTTGAGAAAGGAAGTTCAGTGATAGAGTCAGGGTGTTAGTTTCCTAGGACTCTAAAATAAATTACCACAAGCTGGATGGCTTACAACAACAATATTTTTTTATCTCTCAGTTCTGGAAGCTAGAAGTCTAAAATCCAGGTGTCTGTTGGGCTGTTCTCTAATGAGAGGCCCTACAGTTGTTTCTCTTCTGTGTCTTCCAGCTTCTAGGGGCCCCAGGCCCTCCTTGGCTTTGGTTGCATCATCCCAAGCCATGGTCGCATTGTCTCCTCCTCTTCTCTGTATATCCATCTTATAAGGATTCATTGATTGTATTTAGGGACTTAGGATCCACCTAGATAATCCAGGAGGAGCTCCTCCTCTTAAGACCCTAAACTTAACCACATCTTATGTCACAAAAGTTATTGTTTACTCTTTTGCCAAATAAGGTAACATTCACTCTTTTGCCGTATAAAGTAATATTCACAGGTTCCACAGATTAGGCCATGGACATACTACTGGGAAGGGTGGTAAACCCAACTCCTGACAGCTGCATAATTTTCAGATCTCAGAGGAAAATGAAAATGATAGACCCCCAAATTCAAAAACCAGGAAAACTGTGCCCGTATAGGTACTACAAAGCTTTTCATTTTCTTTGGTGGTCTCTCTCCCTCACTGACTTATCATGTTTTTTTTAATTTACTATTTAATGTCATTCTAAGACAAGAAATTTTAAATTATTTGCATGAATTTTATTATTCATCTTTATTCTATGCAATGACAGTTTAAAATTAAAATATTATAATATTTAACTCATCCGCAGAATCACCAAAATTATACAATTTGTATTTCATAATTAATACATGTTTATGTATTTCATTCTTACCAGAACATCAGATATACTACACAAAACTAAATAAACTGTTTTTATTACATTTCTTGACACACGCACACACTGTCTACCAACACTCATTCTCTCTGACCTACTGATGATCAAGGACAGACTGAAAGGAAAAGGCACTCTGGATTGCTTTATCTTTCCCTTTCCTTCTATGTCATCATTTTCAGCATAAGTGGTTGGCTAATACAGGGAAGTGATATGAGTAAGAAAGGATATGATAAGGCTACTCGGTAATTTGTAATTCTTAGAATGTCATCATATTTCTTTGCAATTGAAGCAAATTCAGGTTTAAATTGCAAGCATGACCTCCCCAGGCTGTCATTGTCCCCATTTACTCAGTCATAGACAAAGCATACTTAACCACATCCTCACTTGGAGTCTCACTGAATTCCCATCCAACGTTGATTCACCAGCATTCTGTGCTCACGGGGCATCATGAGTGCTATATATGAATGAGGGCAAGGAGCAGCGGACACATAGGTTGCACCTCTTTCTGCTCAAGTTTCATGCTCCATTGTCCTGTTGGCCATCACTTCCAAAACACAAGTTCAAAGATAAAATAAGTATTAAGAGTTTCAGATGACAACATGAGAACCTGAAAGCAAGAGCCCCCTGAGAATGGTGCCCTTGGCACCTACGCAGACTATTGCAAGATGACCTTGCAATGACAGACTCTGTGGTACAGCTTTTCAAAGTGTGGTCATAGCCCATTTGTGAAAATCAATTTAGATGTGGGTCATAACCAGCTTTATACACACACACAACTTAAAATAGAAGTCATTTATATATATTGTGTTAATTTGTAAAACTTTAACTTAAATGTGGGTATATATGTATGTATGTATTTCTATGTGTCTTTAAAACCACTGTTAGGAGAGGCAGCTTTGTGGGCTCTGGAGTTAGAACATAGGGATTTTAACCCCATTTCCAACTATTTCTCCCAAAGACCATAAAGGATATCAATTAAATTTTTTGAGCCCACATTTCTTTATTTGCATGAGGTTCAAATAGGATAAATGAAAGTGCTAGTGTTAGTTGCTCAGTCGTGTCTGACTCTGCAACTCCATGGACTATACCCCACCAGGCTCCTCTGTTCAAGGAATTCTCTAGGCAAGAATACTGGAGTTGGTAGCCATTGCCTTCTCCAGGGCATCTTCCCAACCCAGGGACTGAACCCAAGTTTCCAGAATTGCAGGCAGATACTTTACCAGCTGAGCCACCAGGGCTAGATAAACATTAGTTATAAATGAAATTAAGCATAGACTAATCCTTTAAAATTTCATATGACTGACTGAATAAAATTGACACTTGAATATTCTAACCTTACCATCAAAGATGGAATAAACTTTTAAAACTTTTAATAAAGCATTATTTCTTAGTTTCTTTAAGAGCCCTTTAAGAGATATAGTTTTTCACTTAAAGTAAATGCAATTGTTTACCTGGGATAGCTAGTTAACATACAAGCTTTCCAAAGGTATATTATAGCTTAATATTTATCTATGATAATATGCACCACTCATATCCACATAATGCATCAGTTCAGTTCATGTCAGTCATTAAGTCATGTCCACCTCTTTGCGACCCCATGAATCGCAGCACACCAGGCCTCCCTGTCCATCACCAACTCCCGGAGTCTATCCAAACTGATGTCCATCGAGTCGGTGATGCTATCCAGCCTTCTCATCCTCTGTTGTCCCCTTCTCCTCCTGCCTTCAATCCTTCCCAGCATTAGGGTCTTTTCCAATGAGTCAACTCTTCACATGAGGTGGCCAAAGTATTGGAGTTTCAGCTTCAACATCAGTCCTTCCAATGATAACCCAGGACTGATCTCCTTTAGGATGGACTGGTTGGATCTTCTTGCAGTCCAAGGGACTCTCAAGAGTCTTCTCCAACACCACAATTCAGAAGCATCAATTCTTCGGTGCTCAACTTTCTTCACCGTCCAACTCTTACATCCATATATGACTACTGGAAAAACCATAGCCTTGACTACACGGACCTTTGTGGCAAAGTAAAGTCTCTGCTTTTAAATATGCTATCTAGGTTGGTCATAACTTTCCTTCTAAGGAAAGTTAATTTTAATTTAATTTTCTTTTAATTTCCTTCTAAGGAAAGTTAATTTTAATTTAATTTTCTTTTAATTTCATGGTTGCAATCACCATCTGCAGTGATTTTGGAGCCCAAAAAAATAAAGTCTGACACTGTTTCCACTGTTTCCCTATCTATTTCCCATGAAGTGATGGGACCAGATGCCATGACCTTCGTTTTCTGAATGTTGAGCTTTAAGCCAACCTTTTCACTCTCCTCTTTCACTTTTATCAAAAGGCTTTTTAGTTCCTCTTCACTTTCTGCCATAAGGGTGGTGTCATCTGCATATCTGAGGTTATTGATATTTATCCCGGCAATCTTGATTCCATCTTGTGCTTCTTCCAGCCCAATGTTTCTCATGATGTACTCTACATATAAGTTAAATAAGCAGGGTGACAATATACAGCCTTGACGTACTCCTTTTCCTATTTGGAACCAGTCTGTTGTTCCATGTCCAGTTCTAACTGTTGCTTCCTGACCTGAATATAGGTTTCTCAACAGGCAGGTCCAGGTGGTCTGGCATTCCCATCTCTTTCAGAATTTTCCACAGTTTATTGTGATCCACACAGTCAAAGGCTTTGGTGTAGTCAATAAAGCAGAAATAGATGTTTTTCTGGAACTCTCTTGCTTTTTCCATGATCCAGCAGATGTTGGCAATTTGATCTCCTGTTTCTGCCTTTTGTAAAACCAGCTTGAACATCTGGAAGTTCACAGTTCATGTATTGCTGAAGCCTGGCTTGCAGAATTTTGAGCATTACTTTACTAGAGTGTGAGATGAGTGCAACTGTGTGGTAGTTCAAGCATTCTTTGGCATTGTCTTTCTTTGGAGTTGGAATGAAAACTGAGCTTTTCCAGTCCTGTGGCCACTGCTGAGTATTCCAAATTTGCTGGCATATTGAGTGTAGCACTTTCACAGCATCAACTTTCAGGATTTGAAATAGCTCAACTGGAATTCCATCACCTCCACTAGTTCTGTTTGTAGTGATGCTTTCTAAGGCCCACTTCACATTCCAGGATGTCTGACTCTAGGTGAGTGATCACACCATCATGATTATCTGGGTTGTGAAAGTCTTTTTTGTACAGTTCTTCTGTGTATTCTTGCCACCTCTTCTTAATATCTTCTGCTTCTGTTAGGTCCGTACCATTTCTGTCCTTTATTGAGCCCATCTTTGCATGAAATGTTCCCTTGGTATCTCTAATTTTCTTGAAGAGATCTCTAGTCTTTCCCATTCTGTTGTTTTCCTCTATTTCTTTGCACTGATCACTGAGGAAGGCTTTCTTATCTCTCCTTGCTATTCTTTGGAACTCTGTATTCAGATGCTTATATCTTTCCTTTTCTCCATCGGTTTTCACTTCTGTTTTTTTCACAGCTATTTGTAACCCTAACCCTAACCGTAATTTGTAAGGCCTCCTCAGACAGCCATTTTGCTTTTTTGCATTTCTTTTCCATGGGGATAGTCTTGATCCCTGTGTCCTGTACAATTTCAGGAACCTCTGTCCATAGTTCATCAGGCACTCTATCAGATCTAGTCCCTTAAATCTGTTTCTCACTTCCTCTATATAATCATAAGGGATTTGATTTAGGTCATACCTGAATGGTCTAGTGGTTTTCCTTATTTTCTTCAATTTAAGTCTGAATTTGGCAATAAGGAGTTCATGAGCTGAGCCACAGTCAGCTCCCGGTCTTGTCTTTACTGACTGTATAGAGCTTCTCCATCTTTGGCTGCAAAGAATATAATCAATCTGATTTCGGTGTTGACCATCTGGTGATGTCCATGTGTAGAGTCTTCTCTTGTGTTGTTGGAAGAGGGTGTTTGCTATGACCAGTGCGTTCTCTTGGCAAAACTCTATTAGCCTTTGCCCTGCTTCATTCCGTATTCCAAGGCCAAATTTGCCTGTTACTCCAAGTGTTTCCTGACTACCTACTTTTGCATTCCAGTCCCCAATAATGAAAAGGACATCTTTTTTGGGTGTTAGTTCTAAAAGGTCTTGTAGGTCTTCATAGAACCGTTCAACTTCAGCTTCTTCAGCATTACTGGTTGGGGCATAGACTTGGATTACTGTGATATTGAATAGTTTGCCTTGGAAACAAACAGAGATCATTCTGTCGTTTTTGAGATTGCATCCAAGTACTGCATTTCGAACTCTTTTGTGGACCATGATGGCTACTCCATTTCTTCTAAGGGATTCCTGCCCACAGTAGTAGATTTAATGGTCATCTGAGTTAAATTCACCCATTCCAGTCCATCTTAGTTCGCTGATTCCTAGAATATCAACGTTCACTCTTGCCATCTCCTGTTTGACTACTTCCAATTTGCCTTAATTCATGGACCTGACATTCCAGGTTCCTATGCAATATTTTACTTTGTATTCAGTTCAGTCCATCAGTCATGTCCAACTCTTTGTGACCCCCTGGACTGTAGTTTGCCAGGCTTCCCTGCCAATCACCAAGTCCCAGAGCTTGCTCAAACTCAAGTCCATTGAGTCAGTGATGCTATCAAACCATCTCATCCTCTGTCGGCCCCTTCTCCTCCTGCCTTCAATATTTCCCAGCATCAGGGTCTTTTCTAAGGAGTCAGTTCTTCAGATCAGGTCAGCAACAGTCTTTCCAATGAATATTCAGGATTGATTTCCTTTAGGATTGTCTGGTTTGATTTCCTTGCAGTCCACAGGACTCTCAAGATTCTTTTCCAACACTACAGCTCAAAAGCATCAATTTTCGGTGCTCACTTTTTTCATAGTCCAACTCTCACACCCATACATGACTACTGGAAAAACCATAGTCTTGACTAGATGGAACTTTGTCAGCAATGTAATGTCTTTGCTTTTTAATATGCTGTCTAGGTTGGTCATAACTTTTCTTTCAAGGAGCAAGCGTCTTTTAATTTCATGGCTGCAGTCACCATCTGCAATGATTTTGGAGCCCAAGAAAATACAGTCTGTCACTGTTTCCATTGTTTCCCCCTCTATTTGCCATGAAGTGATGGGACCAGATGCCATGATCTTCATTTTTTGAATGTGGGGTTTAAGCCAGCTTTTTCACTCTTCTTTCACTTTCATCAAGAGGCTTTTTAGTTCTTCTTCGCTTTCTGCCATAAGGGTGGTGTCATCTGCATATCTGATGTTACTGATATTTCTCCCAGCAATCTTGATTTCAGTATGTGCTTCATCCAGTCCGGCATTTTGTGAGATGTACTCTGTATGTAACTTAAATAAGCACGGTGACAGTATACAGCCTTGTTGGACTCCTTTCCCAATTTGGAACCAGTTCATTGTTCCATGTCTGGTTTAAACTGTTGCTTCCTGACCTGCATACAGATTTTCTCAGGAGGCAGGTCAGGTGGTCTGGTATTCCCATCTCTTAAAGAATTTTCCACAGTTTATTGTGATCCACACAGTCAAAGGCTTTGGCATAGTCAATAAAGGCAAAGTAGATATTTTTCTGGAATTCTCTTACTTTTTCTGTGATCCAGTGGATGTTGGCAATTTAATTTTTGGTTCTTCTGCCTTTTCTAAATCCAACTTGAACATATGGAAGTTGTCAGTTCACATACTGTTGAAGCCTAGTTTGGAGAATTTTAAGCATTACTTTGCTAGTGTGTGAGATGAGTGCAGTTGTGCAGTAGTTTGAACATTCTTTGCCATTGTCTTCCTTTGGGATTGAAATGCAAACTGACCTTTTCCAGTCCTGTGGCCACTGCTGAGTTTTCCAAATTTGGTGGCATATTGAACAGCATCTTGAACAGCATCATCTTTTAGGATTTGAAATAGCTTAGCTGGAATTCATCACTTCTACTAGCTTTTTTCGTAGTGATGCTTCCTAAGGCCCACTTGACTTCACACTCCAGGATGTCTGGCTCTAGGTGAGTGATCACACCATCATGGTTATCTGGGTCATGAAGATCTTTTTTATACCATTCTTCTGTGTATTCTTGCCACCTCTTCTTAATATATTCAGCTTCTGTTAGGTTCATATTGTTTCTGTCCTTTATTGTGCTCATCTTTGCATGAAATATTCCCTTGGTATCTCTGATTTTCTTGAAGAGCTCTCTAGTCTTTCCCATTCCATTGTTTTCCTCTAATTCTTTGCATTGATCACTGAGGAAGGCTTTCTTATCTCTCCTTGCTGTTCTTTGGAACTCTGCATTCAGATGGGTATATCTTTCCTTTTCTCCTTTGTCTTTAGCTTCTCTTCTTTTCACAGCTATTTTAAGGCCTCATCAGACAACTATTTTGCCCTTTTGCATTTCTTTTTCTTGGGGATGACCTTGATCACCACCTCCTGTACAGTGTTATGATCTCCATCCATATTTTTTCAGGCACTCTGTCTCTCTCAGGCACTCTTTCTATCAGATCTAATCCCTTGAATCTATTTGTCATTTCCACTGTATAATCGTAAGGGATTTGATTTAGGTCTTACCTGAATCGTAAGTGGTTTTCCCTACTTTCTTAAATTTAAGTTTGAATTTGCCAATAAGGAGTTCATGATCTGAGCCATTTTGTATTGGGTATAGCCAATTAATAGTGTTGTGATAGTTTCAGGTGAACAGCAAAGGGACTCAGTCGTACATATATAGGCAACTATTCACTCCCACTCTCCCCTTCCATCCAAGCAGCCGTATAACATTTAGCAGAGTTCCCTGTGCTATACAGTAAGTCCTTGTTGGTTATCCATTTGATATATAGCAGTGTGTACATGTCCATCCCAAACTCCCTAACTATGCCTTCCCCCATTCTTCCACCCCCAAGCCATAGCAAGTATAACTTCATTCTTTGAGTCTGTGAGTCTCTTGCTGTTTTGTAAATGAGTTCATTTGTATCATTTCTTTTTAGATCCCACATATAACGGATGTCATATAATATTTCTCCTCTTTGGTCTTACTTATTACACTCAATATGACAATCTCTTGTTGTTGTTGTTCAGTCACTAAGTCATGTTCGACTTGGTGACACCATGAATTGCAACACGTCAGGCTTCCCTGTCCTTCACTGTCTTCCAGAGTTTGGTCAAACTCACATCCACTGAGTCAGTGATGCCATCCAATCATCACATCCTCTGTTGCCCCCTTCTCCTCCAGCCCTCAATCTTTCCCAGCATCAGGATTGTATCCAATGAGTCAGCCTGCATTAGGTAGTCAAAGTATTAGTGCTTCAGCATCAACCCGTCCAATGATATCCCTTCAGATTGACCGGCTTGTCTCCCTGCAGTCTAAGGGACTCTCAAGAGTCTTCTCCAGCACCGCAGTTCAAAAGCATCAGTTCTCTGATGCTCAGCTTTCTTTATGGTCTAACTCTCACATCTGTACATGACTACTGGAAAAATCACAACTTTGACTATATGGACCTTTGTTGGCAAGGTGTTGTCTCTGCTTTTTAATATGCTATCTAGGATTGTCATAGCATTTCTTCCAAATAGCATGTGTCTGAATTTCATGGCTGCAGTCACCATCTGCAATGATTTTGGAGCCCAAGAAGATAAAATCTGTCACTATTTCCATTGTTTGCCCCTCTATTTGCCATGAAATGATGGGACTGAATGCCATGATCTTAGGTTTTTGAATGTTGAGTTTTAAGCCAGCTTTTCTACTCTCCTCTTTCACCTTTATCAAGAGGCTCTTTAGTTCTTCTTCCCTTTCTGCCATTAGAATGGTATCATCAGCATATCTGAAGTTGTTGATATTTCTCCTGGCAATCTTGATTCCAGCATGTGCTTCATCCAGCCCAGCATTTCCCATGATTTACTCTGTATGTAAATTAAATACCAGGATCACAGCAGACAGCCTTGATGTACTCCTTTCCCAATTTGGAACCAGTCCATTGTTCCACATCTAATTCTCACTGTTGCTGCTTGTCCTGCATACAGGTTTCTCAGAAGACAGGTAAGGTGGTCTGATATTCCCATCTCTTAACAACTTCCCAGAGTTTGTTGTGATCCACATAGTCAAAGGCTTTCACGTAGTCAATGAAGCAGATGTAGCTGTCATCTGAGCCAGAGTCAGCTCCAGGTCTTGTTTTTGCTGATTGTGTAGAGCTTTTCAATCGTTGACTGCAAAAAAATATAATCATCTCAATTCAGTATTGACCATCTGGTGATGTCCTTCTGTAGAGTCATCTCTTGCATTTTTGGAGGAGGGTGTTTGCTATGACCAGTGTATTTTCTTAGCAAAACTCTGTTAACTTTCACCCTGCTTAATTTTGTACTCCAAAGCCAAACTTGCCCATTATACTAGGTATCTTTTGACTTCCTTTTTTTGCATTCTAATCCCATATGATGAAAAGGACAAGAAGGTCAGGTCATGGTGGATAGTTTTGACGAAATGTGGTTCACTGGAGAAGGGAATTGCAAAACACTCCAGTATTCTGCCTCGAGAACCCCATGAACAGTAAGAAAAGGCAGAAAGGTATGATACTGGAAGATGAGGTCAGTAGTTGTCCAGTATTTTATTGGGGAAGAGTAGAGAAATAACTCCAGAAAGAAAGAAGAGGCTGGGTCAAAGTTGAAACAACACGTGGTTTTGGATGTGTCTGGTGGTGAAAGTAAAGTCCAGTGCTATAAATAACAATACTATATAGGTACCTGGAATGTTAGGTCCATGAAACAAGGTAAATTGGACATGGTCAAGCAGGAGATGGCAAGAGTGAACATTGACATTTTAGGAATCAGTGAACTAAAATGGATGAGAATGGGTGAATTTAATTCAGATGACCATTATATCTACTACCATGGGCAAGAATCTCTTAGAAGAAACAGAGTAGACCTCATGGTCAACAAGAATCCAAAATGCAGTACTTGCTTGCAATCTCAAAAATGACAGAATGATCTCAGTTCGTTTCTAAGGCAAACCATTCAACATCACAATAATTCAAGTCTCTGCCCAACCAGTAATGCCAAAGAAGCTGAAGTTGAATAGTCCTGTTAAGACCTACAACACCATCTAGAACTAACACCAAAAATAAAGATGTCCTTTTCATCATAAGGGATTGGAATGCAAAAGTAGGAAGTCAAAAGATATCTGTAGTAACCATCAAGTTTGACCTTGGAGCACAAAATGAAGCAAGGTGAAGACTAATAGAGTTTTGCCAAGGAATGCACTGATCATAGCAAACACCCTCTTCCAACAACATGTGACAATCTCTAGGTCCATCCAAGTTGCTGCAAATGGCATTATTTCATTCCTTTCAATGGCTGAATAATACTCTGTTGTATATATGTACCACATCTTCATTATCCATTCCTCGGTTGATGCACATTCCCTAGTGGCTCAGTGGTAAAGAATCTGCCTGCAATGCAGAAGCTGCAGGAGACACAGGTTCAATCCCTGAGTCGGGAAGATCCTCTGGAGAAAGGAATGGCTGCCCACTCCAGTATTCTTGCCTGGAGAAAACAGAGGAGCCTGGCGGGCTACAGTCCATAGAGTTGCAAAGAGTCAGACACAACTAAATCAACTTAGCAGCAGCAGCAAATGACTAGAAAAGTATTTTGTAATTTACAGAGTCAAAGACTAATTAAACATCGAGGTTTACATATTATTCAGTGTGAAGTTAATGGATCTTGCTATTTTCATTAAATTGCTGCAGGATCATTTCCTAAATGCTCTGTTTGAAAAAACAGAATGAACAATTTAAGAATGAAAAAAAAAAAAAACTAAACCCTTTGAAATCTTCCCACAGCCTAGAATTGAAATAGTGAAATTGTTGTTACAAGGATTTATAGAACATTCTTTGGAAAACTTTAATCATTGTGGCTATGATCCTCCCCATGATTTTTAACACTGAAAATGGTATAACTAGGCCATGCCATTTTGAGAAGTCACCTCCGTTTGGAAGAGGAAGACCGCTGATTGTGGTTTTATCTTATTAACATTATGTAACATGTTTGGTTCTGGTTCATCAAAAGAACAAGTTTATTCAAGAGTTACATATTTTGGGTTCTTCACACTGTTTTTAAAATGATTGCTTTTTAAAAGATGTTTTTAATATAATAAAATGTGTAGGTTTGATGCCAATAATAGTGTCATAAATCTAAAGTATTTGTCAAACTTGAGTACTTCTGCACTTAAAAAACTCTAGAGGTTTTCCTTTTTATATTTGCTTCATTTTGGATTATTTTCACAAAAGATCCAAGATCTAATTAATAGCTACCTCATTTATAGGACAAAGACGACAAAGACATGATTTCACTGGTCACCAGAGGGTTTGTGATTTTAGCTACAGACCTTATGACAAAAGGAAACCCTGATACCTGGGTGGGATGAGGACTGAAATATGGGTGGATCTAAAGTGAATTGTTCCATTACTCTCCCCCAAACGTATGGGCTCAGGAAACATTTCAAACATCCCCACACCAGGTTGCAGATTTTATGAACAAAGAGAAAGTAGGATTCTTAAAAACACAAAGTAATGCAGACATTTCTTTGGCTGCCAAAACAATACTTCAGACGAAAGGTTAAATGCAGTGAGAAAGCAAGCAGCAGAGTTCCCAGGGAACCAGATGCTGCGATTAAAATGCATCTTGTGTGGATTTTGCTCCAGACATCAATGTAGTCACTGAACCTTTGGGGAGGTGAGAGAAAAATAGAAATTAATGCTTTCCAGATTCAACGCTCCAGGGCACACGCTGGCCCACTGGCGATTAGTCAGTCTTTATTTTCTCTTCCTGTTCAGTGTCTGTGCTAAATTGTGTTTGTAAGATTTGTTTAAAGCAGCTGTTGTTCTTTCCCATTATTCTTTCGAGATCAGCTCCTTCTCAGTGGTGGTAAATTGAGCATTCCTTCTGAATTTGGGCTGAATTGGGGGATAACAATTTGAAGAGCATTGGGTTGAATTTGGAGTCAACACTATAGAAAACAAACACCATGTCTAATGATTGCTAGTAAGTACACAGAGCAAGAATCTGCACACAAGAGCCCTTGAACAATTAGTTTGTAATAAAAAATAAGCAGCAATATAATCATAAGAGTTCTTAGGAATTCAGCATGCCATATGGCTCTGGTAGATCAGTCTGGTAATGACAATTGCTTCTCAGTTAATAGTAATTTTATTATTTTAGCTAACAGCACTCTCATCAGAAAACATTTTAGAGTACTTATTTTTGCCATCAGATCAGATCAGTTTCTCAGTCGTGTCCGACTCTTTGCGACCCCATGAATCGCAGCACGCCAGGACTCCCTGTCCATCACCAACTCCCGGAGTTCACTCAGACTCACGTCCATTGAGTCAGTGATGTCATCCAGCCATCTCATCCTCTGTCGTCCCCTTCTCCTCTTGCCTCCAATCCCTCCCAGCATCAGAGTCTTTTCCAATGAGTCAACTCTTTGCATGAGGTGGCCAAAGTACTGGAGTTTCAGCTTTAGCATCATTCCTTCTAAAGAAATCCCAGGGCTGACCTCCTTCAGAATGGATTGGTTGGATCTCCTTGCAGTCCAAGGGACTCTCAAGAGTCTTCTCCAACACCACAGTTCAAAAGCATCAATTCTTCGGTGCTCAGCCTTCTTCACAGTCCAACTCTCACATCCATACATGATCACAGGAAAAACCATAGCCTTGACTAGACAAACCTTTGTTGGCAAAGTAATGTCTCTGCTTTTGAATATGCTGTCTAGGTTGGTCATAACTTTCCTTCCAAGGAGTAAGCGTCTTTTAATTTCATGGCTGCAGTCACCATCTGTAGTGATTTTGGAGCCCAGAAAAATAAAGTCTGGCACTGTTTCCACTGTTTCCCCATCTATTTCCCATAGTCAAGAGTAAACAACTGACCACAAATCTTTGTATTGGTGTTTTAAAAGGGAGAGATCTGTATTGTCTTATTATTGTCTAAATGGTAGGAGAGAAAATCAAAATCCACAGACCCAAAAAACTCAACGCTGTGCTCTATTGGGCTAGCATCATGTTCTTAAACGAATTTAAGTGTCTTTAGGCAGAGCATGTATTCCCCAATTTGCCAAAGGTCTACCACTTCATGTTACTTTTTAATTTCACATGTTCTATTACCTTCTTGGCCAGTAAATATATTTGAGGGCTTTTAAAATTTTTATTGGAGAATAGTTGATTTACACTGTTGTGTTAGTTTCTGCTGTACATACAGCAAAGTGATTCAGGTATACCTAAACATATATCCAGGTGTCTCAAGTGGTAAAGAATCAGCCTGTCAATGCAGGAGCTGCTGGAGATGTGGGTTTGATCCCTGGGTTGGAAAGATCCCCTGGAGGAGGACATGACAACCCACTCCAGTATTCTTGTTGGGATAATCCCATGGAAAGAGAAGCCTGGTGGGCTATATAGTCCATGGGGTCACAAAGAGTCAGACACAACTGAAACTCCTGAGCACATACGTATACCATTCTTTTTCAGCTTCTTCTCTCATGCAGGTCATTGCAGAGTATTATAGAGTTCCCTGTGCTATACAGAGGTCCATATTAGTTATCTATTTTATACATATTACCAGTTGCGTGTATATGTCAATCTCAATCTCCCAATTTATCCCCCCACCTTTCTACCCTGGTAACCATAAGTTTGTTTTTTATATCCGTGACTCTTTGTTTTGTGAGTAAGTTCATTTATACCCTTTTTTTAGATACCACGTATAAGGGATATCAAATATTTGTCTTTGTCTTATTTCACTCAGTATGACGATCTGTAGGTACATCCATGTTGTGACAAATGACATTATTTCATTCTTTTTTTTTACAGTTGAGTAATGTTCCATTGTATATATGTACTACATCTTCTTTATCAATTCTTCTTTTGATGGACATTTAGGTTGCTTTGCATTTGAGTTTATTACCCCTACCCAGAGCATCATGAGACTTACTAACATGAAAGTGATTAGTATACACTTGTCAGGATACTTATGGGTTCATTGATTAAAGGCTACTGTAGTAACATAGACAGGACATCTATGCAACGAGACTGATGAATGAAAGATTTTTAGAATAGGAGAATAATCACAGACACTATACAAGGGAAACAGGACACCTTCCTAAAAATGAAATAGAAAATTATTATAGAAGCCTAGGAGCTGGGTCTGAGGTAAAATAAAAATAAAAATTACACACCAGAGATGTATAGGAATATCTTTTGAAAATCTTTCTTATTGGGCATGTACCAAATAGAATGCCATATCCATACTCTGATTTAGGATAAAAAAATGATAGGTGAGTTCAGTTGGTATACTTCTGATTATCACTGACCATTCAAATACAGTTGCTCTGTGCTGAGAAGTGTCTATAAATTTTTAATTTGTAATATCAGGTCACTTGCATCTTAATCGAAAATTATAAACAAGAATAGAAGAGAGGTATCAATGTAATAATGAAAAGAGTAATTTAACACTTTATTAGCACCTCCAAAGAGGTTCAGTTTCCACATAGGAAGAGTAAGTCTTTAGACTAGTTCCTGTTACAAATAGGGGAGGGGGGCTCAGCAGTATTAGGGATTTTTCAGAAAGCCCTAAAACCATTTTTATTTTCTTTCAAGTTTTATTTTTGAAACATCAAGTTTTCCAAAACATTTTACCCTTAACTTAAGCCTTTGTTTTTCAAAGGAAATTTAATTTAAAAAACATGTTTTTTCTAACTAAGTTCAAGCTTGTATTGTACAAGTAAGACATATTTTTGTTTAAAATTAATTCTTGTTTGCTTCTAGTACTACAAGGGAAACCAAATTCAAAAGGCTGAGCTAGTGCATTTTCAGAGTTGAGTACAACATAAGCTAAAACATTTCAAATTCTCTTCTCACTTCAGATTTTAAATCATTTTATTTCTTTTTAGGGTTATTATTTATATGATTTCAAAGATATAAGTTTAAAAACATACCAATAACTAAGAACCTAGAAAAGATATAATGGAAATGTTGTTAAAGATCACCTTAGGAAGGTGTAAATTGGCAAAATCTGTTGGCAGAATTTCTACTGAAGGTTTAATTTGGCAAAATCTGTTGACAAATCTCTGCTAGTGTCTAGGGTGTCTCGGTGGAGAAGGAGTAGAAGTAGCACTAAGCCCCCAGTGTTAGAGACCTCTGCTGAGATGTGAACACAGGGCCAAGCAAACCTCATATATCTGGGAGAGGGAATATACATCCTAACATCTCTGTTTGTTTCCCATTATTTTACCACATACTCTGGTTGTGCTGAAAACAAGTCATGGATCATGGTAGAACTGCTCTGAGAAAATTTTCTTAAATTGAGAGCCTTTTAGCATTGTTTAATAACTTCTATCCCTGCCTCATCCTCAAAGTCAATACACACACAACCTTTCCGATCCATCCATTTACTAAAACATCTGACATTTGTTGGGCATCAGAAGTGTGTCAGGTCCATCCCAAAAACACTATGATAGATGAGCCTCTCTAGCCCCCAGAAAGTTACAACCTTATACGGGAGATAGACACACAAGTTATCACAAGGAGATGAATCAAAGCTGTATTAGAACAAAAAAATTATCCCATCATTGTGTATCTCAGATATACAGGCTTCTTAGCACTATTTCAAAAGCACTCGGGGGACTTCCTTGATGGTCCAGTGGTTAAGACTCTGTGCTTCCAAAGAGGGGGCCCGGGTTCAGTTCCTGGTTGGGCAACTAAAATCCCACATGTAGGAGGTGCAGTTAAAAAAAAAAAAAAAGCACATAGATCAGCTGTAGATTTGGGGCTAATCAATATGTCCCATGAGTTTGCCAATTTGGAGGTACCAGGACAACTCTATGGACTCTGTGGCACCATCCAGCAGAGGTCCTCACTCCTGAGTATCACTTGACTGAGCTCTGCTCAGCATAAAAGAACCCACCCAAAGACTGTTCTATACATCAGTGTCTCTTTTGCCGTCTCACATACAGGATTATCATTACCATCTTTCTAAATTCCATATATATGTGTTAGTATACTGTATTGGTGCTTTTCTTTTTTTTTTTAATTTAAATTTATTTATTTTAATTGGAGGCTAATTACTTTACAATATTGTATTGGTTTTGCCATACATCAACATGAATCTGCCACGGGTATACACGTGTTCCTCATCCTGAACCCCCCTCCCACCTCCCTCCCCGTACCATCCCTCTGGGTCATCCCAGTGCACAGCCCCAAGCATCCTGTATGCTGCACCGAACCTGGACTGGCGATTTGTTTCACATATGATATTATACACGTTTCAATGCCATTCTCCCAAATCATCCCACCCTTTCCCTCTCCCACAGAGTCCAAAAGACTGTTCTATACATCTTTGTCTCTTTTGCTGTCTTGCATACAGGGTTATCATTACCATCTTTCTAAATTCCATATATATGCATTAGTATACTGTATTGGTGTTTTTCTTTCTGGCTTACTTCACTCTGTATAATAGGCTCCAGTTTCATCCACCTCATTAGAACTGATTCAGATGTATTCTTTTTAATGGCTGAGTAATACTCCATTGTGTATATGTACCACTGCTTTCTTATCCATTCATCTGCTGATGGAACATCTAGGTTGCTTCTATGACCTGGCTATTATAAACAGAGCTGCAATGAACATTGGGGTACATGTGTCTCTTTCAGTTCTGGTTTCCTTGGTGTGTATGCCCAACAGTGGGATTGCTGGGTCATAAGGCAGTCTATTTCCAGTTTTTTAAGGAATCTCCACACTGTTCTCCATAGTGGCTATACTAGTTTGCATTCCCACCAACAGTGTAAGAGGGTTCCCTTTTCTCCACACCCTCTCCAGCATTTATTGCTTGTAGACTTTTGGATCACAGCCATTCTGACTGGCATGAAATGGTACCTCATTGTGGTTTTGATTTGCATTTCTCTGATAATGAGTGATGTTGAGCAACTTTTCATGTGTTTGTTAGCCATCTGTATGTCGTCTTTGGAGAAATGTCTGTTTAGTTCTTTGGCCCATTTTTTGATTGGGTCATTTATTTTTCTGGAATTGAGCTGCAGGAGTTGCTTGTATATTTTTGGGATTAGTTGTTTGTCAGTTGCTTCATTTGCTATTATTTTCTCCCATTCTGAAGGCTGTCTTTTCACCTTGCTATAGTTTCCTTTGTTTTGCAGAAGCTTTTAATTTAATTAGGTCCCATTTGTTTATTTCTGCTTTTATTTCCAGTATTCTGGGAGGTGGGTCATAGAGGATCCTGCTGTGATTTATGTCGGAGAGTGTTTTGCCTATGTTTTCCTCTAGGAGTTTAATAGTTTCTGGTCTTATGTTTAGATCTTTAATCCATTTGAGTTTATTTTTGTGTATGGTGTTAGGAAGTGTTCTAGTTTCATTCTTTTACAAGTGGTTGACCAGTTTTCCCAGCACCACTTGTTAAAGAGATTGTCTTTAATCCATTGTATATTCTTGCCTCCTTTGTGAAAGATAAGGTGTCCATAAGTGTGTGGGTTTATCTCTGGGCTTTCTATTTTGTTCCATTGATCTATATTTCTGTCTTTGTGCCAGTACCATACTGTCTTGATGACTGTGGCTTTGTAGTAGAGCCTGAAGTCAGGCAGGTTGATTCCTCCAGTTCCATTCTTCTTTCTCAAGATATTTGGCTATTCGAGGTTTTTTGTATTTCCATACAAATTGTGGAATTATTTGTTCTAGCTCTGTGAAAAATACCATTGGTAGCTTGATAGGGATTGCATTGAATCTATAGATTGCTTTGGGTAGTATACTCATTTTCACTATATTGATTCTTCCAATCCATGAACATGGTATATTTCTCCATCTATTAGTGTCCTCTTTGATTTCTTTCACCAGTGGTTTATAGTTTTCTATATATAGATCTTTAGTTTCTTTAAGTAAATATTTTCTAAGTATTTTATTCTTTTTGTTTCAATGGTGAATGGAATTGTTTCCTTAATTTCTCTTTCTATTTTCTCATTATTAGTGTATATGAATGCAAGGGATTTCTGTGTGTTGATTTTATATCCTGCAACTTTACTATATTCATTGATTAGCTCTAGTAACAAAAGAGACCATAGCAAAAATCAACAAAGCCAAAAGCTGGTTCTTTGAAAGGATAAATAAAATTGAAAAACCATTAGCCAGACTCATCAAGAAACAAAGAGAGAAAAATCAAATCAATAAAATTAGAAATGAAAATGGAGAGATCACAACAGACACAGAAATACAAAGGATCATAAGAGACTACTATCAGCAATTATATGCCAATAAAATGGACAACTCGGAAGAAATGGACAAATTCTTAGAAAAGTACAACTTTCCAAAACTGAACCAGGAAGAAATAGAAAATCTTAACAGACCCATCACAAGCATGGAAATTGAAACTGTAATCAGAAATCTTCCAGCAAACAAAAGCCCAGGTCCAGACGGCTTCACAGCTGAATTCTACCAAAAATTTAGAGAACAGCTAACACCTATCCTACTCAAACTCTTCCAGAAAATTGCAGAGGAAGGTAAACTTCCAAACTCATTCTATGAGGCCACCATCACCCTAATTCCAAAACCTGACAAAGATGCCACAAAAAAAAAAAAAAAAAAACTACAGGCCAATATCACTGATGAACATAGATGCAAAAATCATTAACAAAATTCTAGCAATCAGAATCCAACAACACATTAAAAAGATCATACACCATGACCAAGTGGGCTTTATCCCAGGGATGCAAGGATTCTTCAATACCCACAAATCAATCAATGTAGTACACCACATTAACAAATTGAAAACAAAAAGCCATATGATTATCTCCATAGATTCAGAGAAAGCCTTTGACAAAATTCAACATCCATTTATGACAAAAAGTCTCCAGAAAGCAGGACTAGAAGGAGCATACCTCAACATAATAAAAGCTATATATGACAAACCCACAGCAAACATTATCCTCAATGGTGAAAAATTGAAAGCATTTCCCCTAAAGTCAGGAATAAGATAAGGGTACCCACTTTCACCACTACTATTCAACATAGTTTTGGAAGTTTTGGCCACAGCAATCAGAGCAGAAAAAGAAATAAAAGGAATCCAAATTGGAAAAGAAGAAGTAAAACTCTCACTGTTTGCAGATGACATGACCCTCTACACAGAAAACCCTAAAGACTCCACCAGAAAATTACTAGAGCTAATCATTGAGTATGGAGTTTTTCTTTCTGGCTTACTTCACTCTGTATAATAGGCTCCAGTTTCATCCACCTCATTAGAACTGATTCAGATATACTCTTTTTAATGGCTGAGTAATACTCCATTGTGTATATGTACCACATTCTTATCCATTCATCTGCTGATGGACATCTAGGTTGCTTCCATGCCCTGACTATTATAAACAGTGCTGCAATGAACATTGGGGTACACGTGTCTCTTTCAATTCTGGTTTCCTTGGTGTGTATGCCCAGCAGTGGGATTGCTGGGTCATACGGCAGTTCTGTTTCCAGTTTTTTAAGGAATCTCCACACTGTTCTCCATAGTGGCTGTACTAGTTTGCATTCCCACCAACAGTGTAAGAGGGTTCCCTAAGAAAGCTGTGGTACATATACACAGCCATTAAAAAGAATACATTTGAATCAGTTCTAATGAGGTGGATGAAACTGGAGCCTATTATACAGAGTGAAGTAAGCCAGAAAGAGAAACACCAATACAGTATACTAACGCATATATATGGAATTTAAAAAGATGATAACGATAACCCTGTATACGAAACAGCAAAAAAGACACAGATGTGTAGAACAGTTTTTTGGACTCTGTGGGAGAGGGAGAGGGTGGGATGATTTGGGAGAATGGCATTGAAACGTGTATAATATCATATGTGAAACAAATCGCCAGTCCAGGTTCCATGCAGGATACAGGATGCTTGGGGCTGGTGCACTGGGATGACCCAGAGGGATGTTAACGGGGAGGGAGGAGGGAAGGGCTTTAAGAATGGGGAACACGTGTATACCCGTGGCAGATTCATGTTGATGTATGGCAAAACCAATAAAATATTGTGAAGTAATTAGCCTCCAATTAAAATAAATAAATTTAAATTAAAAAAAAAAAAAAAACAACACAGCTTCTTTGTGACCACAGGTAGAGGAAGATGAACTGAATCACCTCGAAGATAAAATGCAGAAGTTTGTCTTTGACTTTGCAACCTACCATTTCTGCTTCCTTTTCACTCTGTCAGAATCACATTCCCTCCCCACTTCAGAACACAGTGTGTGCCTTTTCCCCAACCCTCTCCTTAAACAAATCAGAAAAGTATCCATCTTTGCCAACATAGTAGTCTTTTGGCTGCCACCTGTAGGATACAGTTTTCTTTTTTGGCCTCCCAATAACTAAAGGCTTTACTGTGTTGGGAGAACATCAAGTTTGTGAATCTTTGGGGAGGAGAGGGGAAGGAGAAGGAACCAGATGCTGTCTTCCCACACCTCGATGTCAAGGAGCTGGCATGAAGCAGGGACCGTGAGGCAGGACCAGCTTCAGGGGCTGCCAGAGCCAGCAGAAGTGGCATCAAGTATTCAGTGGCTGAGATGTATACCTTGCCACTTGATTGCTGTGGTGTGAGTTGATCCTTACACTGTTATCTGTTGAATCAGATCCCATAAAAGCTGTTGAAGCCTAACCCCCATACCTGTGAATGGGAACTTATTAGTAAATAGACTTTGTAGATGGTCAAGTTAAGATAAAGTCATTAGTATGGGCCCTATTGCCTTTACAGTTCAGTATGACTGTATCTTTATAAAAAGAGGGAATTTGGACACAGAGACAGATGGGCACACAGAAAAAAACATTATGTGAGTATGAAGGCAGAGACTGGATGATGTGTCTACAAGCTGAGGAATTCCAAAGACTGATGGCAACTACCAGAAGCTAGGAAGGAAGCAAGGAAAAGATTTTCAACCAGCCCTCAGCAGGAACGAACCCTGCTTACACCTTCATCTCAGACTTCTAGCCTTAAGAACTTCAAGATAATAAGGGTGTTTGTTGTTCAAGCCCCAAGTTTATGGTATTTTGTTGAGGCAGCCTTAACAAACTAGTGCATAGACTTTTACCCTACCTGGTTTGCCAGCCTTTCTGATAGTTCGTTGAGCTACTCAGTGTATGTAATCATTCCCTTTTTTAAAAAATAATTTTTTTGAGCCTGGGCTCAATAGTTGCAGTTCCCGGGCTCGAGAGCACAGGCTCAGTAGTTGTAGTGCAAAGGCTTAGTTGCTCCACAGCACATGGGATCCAGGAATCCAACCCATGTCACCTGCATTGGCAGGCAGATTCTTAACCATTGAGCCACCAGGGAAGCCTCTAATCCTTTCCTTTCCTTAACTGGAGTTGGTTTCTTGTCAGTGCCTTAAGACCATGATTGCTATCTTTCAGTAACCATTCTTTCCTTCCTCCTTCCCAACAGCTCCATTTCTCATTTTAGAATTCATGTGGTTCTGGGAAAACAGATGTTACCTCTTAGCCAGTCAACAATGTGATTGGTTCCTGAGTGGGCAAGACCTGAAGATGATCTGCTCACAGTGAAGTGCCAGACATTTTCTAGAATGCTGAGGCAAAGATATTCTCTTCCCTGCTGTACATAAATAAAGACGTTTGTAGCCTAGCAACTCTGGCAATCCTGTCTCAGAGGCAGCCAACTTCAGAAGGCAAGAAAGAAGGGAAGAAAGAAATCTTTCATTGAGCTGCTGGACCAAGGCACACCTGGAGTTAGCACTCCCTATGGCTTTCTCATCCCAGGAGCCAAACAATTCCCCTTATTTTTAAAGCCAGTTGGAGATAAAGTTTTCTCCTATCTCTAGACAAAAGCATCTTAACTGATCCACCCCATTTATATTTTAAACATTATTCACAGAATTTCAATAAGCCTCTAAGTTATATGCTATTTAAAATAATTGTGCTTAATTTTATGGTGAAACCCTTTTAAAAACAATGTCCATTCATTGTGAGGAGTTGAATAACATTTAAGGTGACCTGAGGGTTATCATGTAACTGCTAAGCTGATTGACCCCAAAGGAAATAGTAATAGTAATGATGATAATGACAGTGGTAGCGGTGGTGGGTAGTGATGGCTATTTCTTCTCAAGCGCATGGGGATTTGAGGAAAGCTTCTGTAAAGCAGAAACACTGGACCTGGAACTCGAACAATACACTGGAGTTTGACAGGCACTTCTGGTTCTCAAGGACAATAGAAGGGTCTCAGGCCTAGATCAAACTCTTACTTTCCCTTCCTGTTTATATGTACCTGTTCCTGAGTCATACAACACAGGTACAAATGGTCCTGTAAGCATAGCCCTGCCCTTGAACTGGAACAAAAGAACAAATTCAGGACTCCATCTGCCCAAAGTGGGATGGAGCTGGCACCCATTTCCTGTTCCTGGTAAAGTTTATGGTTACTGTGGCTATGCTTGTGCATGGAGCCACAATGTTCTCTCATTTCCTAACACCGTCCCATAGTTTGTGTGATTAGAGTTGTATTCTGGTTTCAAATTTGCACTCCAGTCCTTTATTGTGATCTCTAAACCTTTGGCCACTCAGTGGTCTTCTTTTCAGCACAGAAAGATTTTGAATCTGACTATATCACCTGCTGGGAAATAAGCACAGTTCCTACCCAGATGTGCCTTCATTACTAAACTTGACTTTCAGCCATTGATTATAGCCTGCTGAGGATCTGAGCTTATCCTATGGCCACTGCCATAGGATCTGCTGACCACCCGTCTCAGGTGGCAGGCTCTTTCTCCCAGCACCTGCTCCTGTGACTGTGCTTTAGTTCTTTTTCCAGTTAGAACTCCAGCAATTATAATAGCTGAAAGCATACGGATTATGACACTTCTTCCTCTAATAAGACTTATAATTTTAGCCAATATTTTACCAGATCTTGGAGATCCAAGGTTCATTTTATTGAATCTTTTCCATTTCCCTTCCTTTGTAGCCACTCACCTGGGTCTCCTGTTTCAAGATGATAATCAAGCAGTCCCTTTCACCCCCTCTATCGTTCAAGGGCCCCAGTTTCTTTTGCTTTAAGTTCCTTAAAACCCAGGTATTTACCTCTGAATTAAAGCACAGGAGTCCTGAGGTATTTGGAATCAAAGAACAAACCACATTAAAAAATGAAGCTTGAATAAAATATCTAAAGGAGTGACAGCAGAGGGATTTGAAAAAAGGGAACCCCACCCAGACGTTATGGGGAAGATATTAAGCTTACATAAGAATAACGATGTACAAAAATGACCATTATAGTCAAACAGTACTTAGTAGCAGGAAAAACCATCTATAATAAATGCTATTATAGACACTAGAAATCAACAAGGTAAGAAAGAAAAAATTGTGCCTTTCTCATAAATGATCTTCATTTATGCAAATCACCTCACAGGAAAGATATTACTAAATGTTTCTTTATTTAACATAAATTTCATTTTTGTAGCAATTTAGTGTGATTTATACCTTATAATATGATCATTGCTCACAAATTTAAAAATTTAAGGGATGATTATTCCAGAAATTTACATTAGATTTTATTGTGATAAAGAATGTTTCTGTATGCTGCAAAGATAAATAAGGCCTACATGGACCCAAAAGTATAAATACACATGTGACAGTCATACTAGGCAGAATGTGGGTATGTTTCTGGGAGTATGAAGTGCTGGAAGTGACAACTAGTTAAGACAGAGAGGAGATGGCTCTTGAGATTATACAATAGAATTAGGAAAAAGGGACAGCATCACATAAATCACACAGTAAGTTGTGCAGATATATAGGCTATTCTAATTTGCCCTCACTTTTTTCTGTGTCTGCCTACTATTAATCCACTTGGGAATAGAATAGAAAAACGTTAGAGAACATTTTTAACACAAGATTCAGGAACTCTGCAGAGACTAATACTGACCATGTTTGGCCAACTTTCAATGACCAATATGGTCTTTTCCATATTAAACACACAGAATAACGTAAATGTTTATTATTGACAGTGTCCCCCCAACCCCTTTCACTGGATTTGTTTTATAAACAGCTATCTAACTTGTTTTCTTCCTGCGTTTGGAAAGCCAGAAAGTCCAAGCTTTTTCATCATTGAAAGCATCTTGGTTAGGAAGTCTTTCCAGCTTTATTACAAAACTGAGTGATATTTCCCAGCAAGATAAAATCTGTTCTGATTATTCCGAGCAGTGCTACCTTAGCAAAATATCTCATTCTGTTTTTGCAGTACCCATATCTAGATCAGGACTTTGACTCTAGGGTCTCATGCCAGGAAAATGGGTCTTGCTGATTCTGGCTTTCCTTGTGCTGAATCAGAAAACAAAAATGTCACTTCTTGTAACTTGGGGTTTATCCTGTTCTCTCCTAACCAGACGCATATACTGAAAAAGATTCTCCTCTTTTTTTTAACAATCATGAACGTGAAGACAATGGCTTGCCTAAATGATATTAAATGGAGAATATTGAGTCTATTATGAGCATCCCTTGATGTGGTATGACTTCCTGATGATCGCTTATGAAGAAACTGCAGAAGGAAAACTTATAATCCCAGGAAAGTTTATCATTGAAAATCTATGTGGATTAATGGAAACTTCTGAATCCAATGTTTGTGTTCTTATAGGTGGAGTGGTTCTTGAAAGGTTTGTCTTTGCCTCCCTGTCTTAGATGTAATAGAAATAGAGATCCACTTCGCTGTGCCTTGCTTCCTATAGAGATAACTTGCCAAATTTAATCAGTACTAAATTTATCCCAGATTCATTTAGAGGGCTGGCTATGACTGACCAAACACTTACTTTGAATTGTAAAACTTTCAACAAGCTGTGCATGAGAGTCAAGCTTAGAATGACTTTTTGGCATTTCATGATAAAGAGTTGATCCAGTACAATTTTTGTGACCTCGTGTGACATTTTGTCTCATCTTTGGCAGATAACATTGTCTTTTATGTGTGTAAAAATCAGGCTTTTATAAAACAAAAGCTAGATATTTCAACTTTTGCTAAAAAATGTTTTTAAGGGCCAACTATGGTGTAAGGCTTGGTGCTGCAGATATGTGTTGAAAAGATAGACATGGCCCCTCCCTTGCGGACTTCACAGATAAAGGGGGAGCCAGGCAAGCCAGTGAGCAGAAACAATCAAGTGTGATAAGTTTTATTCATTATCTGTAAACTAAATCGAGGAGCAATTTAGTTACTAAGAAAGGCAGAAGAATTCTAAATATGAATTCTCTTAGAATAAAATCTTCACTAAGACTTTTCATCATATTTTGTAATTTAAAATTTGTCTTTCTCTTTGATAGCAAGCAGTTAAATTTTTATACTATGGTCAGAATCGTAAAGGAAAAAGTCTGAACAATATATGAATACTGGTTTGGATCTTCTCCAAGAAACTATAGATGATCATTTGAAGGGGACAATTTAGGCATGTTTGCTAGGAATCAGATTGGGAATTAAAAAAAAAATTAATTTCTTTCTGTCAAGAATTTGCAAAACTAAGAGCAGAAAAGGAAATAAAGCATGCTTTAATCAATAGCTATTTTGAAATAACTTCTACAAGCAAGGTGAAATTGAAAAACTAAATCTCAGCTCATGGATTAAGTTTTGTATTAAGTTCAGAACTGTTGGGAGCATTGGCGTGAAAGGAGTAAGACCAAGACCTCATCTTCATCAGTTCCATGTCAGGTAGGTAGAGGACAAGTAGGCAACCCCAATACACCCTGCCAAGTTGGAGAGAAGATGCCCCACAGTCAGTCAAGAATATTTGTTAAACTTGTTGAAAGAGCATGGCTGATTCATGAGGCTGCAATAAATACAAGTTGGAGGAGCAGAGGGTATGTGCTGGAAGACAAATAGGAGAGATGGATAAGAGGGAGGGCAAGAAGTACTAGGAAATCATTACAAAGAGTTCAGATTTTAACATGAAACAAAGCTTTAAGCAGAAAGCTTTCCAGCACTTGGAAGAAGTGGGCAGGATGACAGTGTTAGATAATTTTTTAAAAAAATCTTTCTGGTTGCATTTTGGAAAATTGATCACAGAAAGAAAAGGCTGGAATAGGTCCTTGCAGTAATTCAAGTGAGAAATGACCAAGTCTTGAACCTTGTTAATGGAAACAGAAACGGCTAGGCTGGTAATTGATCGTAAGTGAGGAACAAGAGGATGCTTCCAGATTAGGTTGGATGATGGGGTGGATGGTGGGGCATTTACTGAGACAGAAATTATGGGAAGAGAAGTAGATTTAGATGGAAGATAAAGAGTTGGATTTTAAATGTTTGCGTATAAGATGCCTGTGGGTGGAGAATTCTGGAAGGCAGCTGGAAACATTGGCCTGCAGCTCCAGAGAAGAGATCTAGACTTGAGATAAAAGTTATGAGAGGGAAATCACCCAGCAAGAGCATATAAGGGGAAAAAAGGGTCAAGGACACAAGCCTGGTAAACACAGACATTTGAGGGCTGTACAGACAAAGAGGAATTCTAATAGAGGACCAAGAAGTAGAGAAAATAAAAAACAGGAAAGATTGGTGTCATGGGATCTTAGGGTGGAGAGAATTTTCAGGAAGGAAAACATGGTGTTAATTGCTGCAGAGAGTGAATGAGGTGTGTCCATTGGCAAGGACAGTTTCATTGTAGGGCAGGATCAGAAGTCAGCTTGCAGGTAGGGTGAGGAGTTAGAAGTGAGGAAGAATAAAGAAGTACAGACTTGTATGAGGCCTTTAGGAAAAGAAAGAGAGTTTAGTAAACATACAGATCTAGGTGTTTATGTTTTAGACTATGGGGTCGCATAGAGTTGGACACAACTGAAGTGATGTAGCAGCAGCAGCAGCATCATTCCCACACAGACCCCCCCAAAAAAACTGTCATTTGCTTTACTTTGTTGACTTAGTTTAAGAGTGATAGAGTAATGGCCTGGAAAATACTAACAGACATCCTAAAATTTTCAATCCTTTCTTCTATAATCCAAGAAAAGATAACAACTTACCTTTAATGAGTAGGAAGAAATATAGTAATGCAAAGGAATTAAGTAATAAGTTCAAAATTTTAACAACAGAGCATCAGATAACAGCAATGATACCAATTTGTATTCCCAAACCCACATGCTTCTGTTTACTTCATTTTGAGAAATTTTGTCTCTTAAATGGAGATCTGAAAGAAAATATACAGAGGTTAAAGTAACTCAGAAGAGTGAATGAACAGTAATGTTCATATGAAGAAAGGTCCAAAAGGCTATTCTAAGGAGTAGTCTTATGTTGATTACTGCAGCAACAGAAGGAATTTTAGAATCCATTAACTCATTTTGCAGATGGGAAATCTAAGGCCCAGAGAGGTCAGATGACTTGTCTAACTATAGGATCAGGACAAAAATCTTTATCTCTTAACATCCTTCTAACCACTTGCAAAAGATTTCTTCTTTCTAAACCAAAGTAAGTTGCTGCTGCTGCTAAGTCGCTTCAGTCATGTCCGACTCTGTGCGACACCATAGACGGCAGCCCACCAGGCTCCCCCGTCCCTGGGATTCTCCAGGCAAGAAACTGGAGTGGGTTGCCATTTCCTTCTCCAATGCATGAAAGTAAAAAGTGAAAGTGAAGTCACTCAGTCGTGTCTGACTCTTAGCGACCCCGTGGACTGCAGCCTACCAGACTCCTCCATCCATGGATTTTCCAGGCAGGAGTACTGGAGTGGGGTGCCATCGCCTTCTCCAAGTAAGTTGCTATTGGTTATCAAAGGAGTATAATAATTCTGTCCATTTAACTCCCAAAGGTTTCTTGCCAATAACCAAAAGGGTTTACAAAGTACATTGAGCTCTAGAAAGATAAACTATTCATTGAAGGCATTTGTCTTCTACTAATTCTACACTTTTTTCTATTTTCATATTATTTATATTTCCATGTTTATATTTTCTTGGTTGCTCTCTGTATTATTATTCTACGTCTATCATCTAGTTTCCAATTGTTCTCCTTCCTAATTTTACCCACATAGAAATACATACTTTGTCATAAAAGCTTACTCCCCTTTTCATAAAGCTGTCCTTGCTTCTGCTGGTTGAGCTTTTGGGGTCTACCTGGTCAACATGTGGTATATGTTTTCATACACACAGATGGCCTGAGCCTCTTCATTGAGGGACAGTCCCTGTCCCTAAGCCTTGTTCCCACAATTCTTACAAAGGCCAACCTCAAAGGACCACCACTTATGTGTCCTCTGTGGGATTAGAAACAGGAGGTTTTACCACATGTTTTCTGTACTGGTTCCATTTCTGAGAGTGAGTCGCACATGGCAATAGAATTGGAGATACTTTAGAAAAAGAAAGAAAAAAAAAGATCACCCTTAAAGCTAATCCTGCTGTTGACACAAAGCAGAATTAGACTTTGGAAAATGTCCATCCCTTAATATCTCATATTGCTCTCATTTGTAGTGTAAAATGATGCAACTCACATTGTACTTTGTCCAGTAATGCACTTAATCCCCATGAAAGAAAGAAATGAATCACTACAGCAAGACTCCTGTCTTCCAAACGACTCTTTCTCAAATTAGAAATGAGTAATTATTATAGGGGTAAATAACTATGAGTTTCTCAGAATAGATAAATTTCCTCAAGTCATGAGACAGCACTCACAGGATTCCCCCATCCCAGATCCTGGAAATGCTAAGCTTTTGACACCCCCTTTCTTGCGTTCAGGAACTGAGACATTTAAATGGGCATAAGTGGAAAAATCCACATTGGCTCACAGGATATGAATACGGTTTCCTTACTTCAAGTGGCATGTTAGTGGGAATTGTGTTTTGCACTGCATTTAAGATGCCAAGCCCAGGAGAAAGCCTCTAACTTTCAATAGCTGTATACAAATAGAGTGAGCTAACAATGACCTCCTGCTTTCCCAGGCCAGCCATCAAGGGCATGGGACTCCAGAATCAATCGCATGAGAAATATCACTCATGCGTATTGCCATGGTGGTTTCTATCTTAAAAGCTGGTATTTACCGTTCAGTCAAGAGTGTATTACAATCAAAAAAAGGATTGTTATTTGTTGAGATAAAGTGAGTCCAAGGCAAATACCTGCTTTTCAGAGAAAACAGAGACTCTAAAGCAATTCAGATGTCTTCAAGACAAAAGTAAATTATCTTGCCTCTTTGCTGTTACACAAGTTCATTGTCTCTCTTTCAAGCTTCAGGTGTTTCTAGTCTCTAGAAAATGTCTTGAAAAATTAGGCTAACGTCAGTAAACAAACTAGCTAATGTCAAACAGATTGATTTCTCAAGCTCTGATCATGATTTATGAGCCGGAATGAAGAACCTATCTATCTGGCATGCACTGTTCTCTTTAGTCCTAGCTTGATGAGTAAGAAGCTGAGTTATGGTTTCTTGGCTGAGATTAGCTGTCTCCAGGAACTTGGGTAACTGTCTCCGATAATCCAGTCTGTGTATGAAACGTAGAAAAGCCTTAGGTAGCCCAGAAATTTAGCAAAACACAAGACTGTCCAACTAGACAGAAGCAAAACTACAACTGAAAATGAGCCAAAAACTCTCCTCCAAGTAAAAAACGTTAAAATTTAAAAATAAAATCAATACCAGGCTGAACCAGAATGTTTTCTGGGAGGTGCGTTCACACTATCATAGGACTTCCCTGGTGGCTCAGATGGTAAAGCATCTGTCTACAATGTGGGAGACCTGGGTTCAATCCCTGGGTTGGGAAGATCCCCTGGAAAAGGAATTGGCAATCCACTCCAGTACTATCGCCTGGAAAATCCCACGGACAGAGGAGCCTGGTAGGCTACAGTCCTTGGGGTCGCAGAGAGTCGGACACGACTGAGCGACTTCACTTTCATTTTCAGTGACCTCAGAAGATTCTAGATAAACCACAAGCATTCTAATTTCTCTCAGAAGTATGTTATAGATCTGCCATTCATGAATTATAGCTAATTATTTTGGAAGTGATTTATATTCAGTCTATCTTTTGAGGGTAAAAAGTATTGTATACAGTATATTCAGTATTCAGTATGTTAACCAGTTCATTCTTGTTTAATGCTAAGTTTCTGTCTCTTGAATATTATAGGTTATTTTCCACATTCTGTTAAACCAGATTTTGTAAACAAATATGTATTTTTTCTCCGTAGTCTAGATGATTTTTTATAGGGTTTATAGACACCTTTTTGATCTCATTTTTTCAAACTAAAAAACTCATTGGAAAAGACCCTGATGCTGGGAAAGATTGAAGGCAGGAGGAGAAGGGGATGCCAGAGGATGAGATGGTTGGATGGTATCACCGACTCGATGGATGTGAGTTTGAGCATAAAAAGTATTTTTTATTTTGTTTTGTTTTTCAGCAATTTCACTAGAAATATCAAGTAACTATAAACATCAAAATCTCGGAAGTAGGGCACAGGTTTTTCTTTGTCCACTTCCCGATGGGTAATGCTTGTGGTGAACCTGGAGAACATAGTCTAGAAAAATAAAATATACATTTTATTGCTACATTGCTTCTGAGGAACATTTCCAGGGATCGCAGCTATTTGACAGAAACACACAGGCCAGCCTTACCAGTTTTACAAAAAGTTTCTCAAATTATCACTCCCTCTACACTAATCCCCTTTTTGCTGCAGGTAAAGAAAATAGGTATTGAGTGATTGGTTATAACCATGTCAGAACATTGTCTCTTTACATATATTGTCTTTTTTCATCATTACTACACCTCTGAGAAACAGGCATGATTATCTCCATCCTACAAATAAGCAAGTGATGCTTCAAGAAAGATTAAGAAACTTGCAGAAGGTCACATAGCTAGTAAGTGAGTCCTAGCAAGACTAGGATTCAAACCCGGGACTGAGTGCCCAGTTGTGTAACTATAACATTGCTATTCCTGAGGTTCTTATTCCTTTAGGTTCAACCATTTTTAGGATCCAAGCGTATCCTTATTTTCATGGTGCCTTTACACCAGTTAGGGATTTCAGTTATTTTACTTAAAAACCATAACCACGGGAACATATCTATCACATCTGTGTCTGCAGCCTTTTCTCTATTTGGAATGAGATTATAACACATTGGCTAGCATCAATCCCATATGAGTTGATGTGAATGGCAGCCCTGTTATTAATTAAAAATGTGAGATGCTACCAGTTTTCAATTTGGATGGTTGAAATTATATATATGGCTATTTCCCACTTGTAAATCAAGTCTTTTATCCCCATGAAGCATCTCAAATGAGGGAAATAAAAATACTGTTGCTAAATATTTAGGGGATTATTTTGTAAGCCAGTGAAAACAGAATCTTTCATTTGTTTCACCAATGGTGGGAAGGTTTTCTTTTTAATTTTCCTGTATAGGTCCCCTGGGGATGAGTGCACATAACACAAAATAATATTCCTTTAATTTTTTTTCCAAAAACACTATTATTTCCACATGGTGACATCCATCCCTCTTTTCCAAAATGCCCCCAAAAGCTCCCTAAACAGACTCAATACAACTCAAAAACGTAAGAGATGGCTTATTTTAACTTCTGTACTAAAGTCTAAAGCAAGACAACTTTCAAAGTGATGCATATATTCAAAACTCTAGCTTATTTGCTCCAAATTATAACATTTTTAAAGGTAAAACAAATTTCTTCACTTTGGGAAGACTTTGATTGTGAAAGTATGAACCCTTCAGGATGCCTGGACCAAAAGGTCAGTGCCCCATCCCTGTCCACTATCAGGGAGACTTTGGGGTAGAATATGGTAACTGCCTTCAGAGAAGAAAGCCAGGGGCTAAATCAGAATTTGAACTAATAAATATCCACCAAAACATCTGTGTTCTCCAATAAGCATAATATAATGCAGTTTCCCGTGAATGTGTTCATCTTGTCTGACTAGTAGACAATCCTGGTTAAATATGTTTCAGGGAGATGGTACATTCACCTTCTTACTTCCTATTGACAACACACACTGCTTTATTGACAGGGCAGTAAAGAGTTGAATTTTCTTTACTACAACAGTTTCTATCTTCTTTGACCCTGCGAATTCTTTACCTGCGTCATCACGTGAAGATAATAATTGGTAGAACATACTTCAGTAACTATTGTTCATCAGAGGAAAGGGCTCAAACTCTAACTAAGATGGGGTCCAAGCTAAAGTTTTATCTCTTAAATCTTACAGCTCTCGCTGGGACAAATTATAAGACCTCATCTAGAGGATTTGGGGTCGGAATAATCCTTGTTCTCCCTATCTCAGAGGGAGATGGGAAAAGGAAGTCAAATGATGGGCATGAAAGCATGTCTTCAGTAGTAAACTTGCATGTGAAGTACTTGTTATTTTCATTATTTTTTTTTTTTTTAAGAAAAAAGTAAGAGAAAAACAGGTGACTTTTTGTTACAACACAGTGGGTTCACAAACAAGCCAGTGCTTGATCTGGCACCGCAGAGTGGGGTCTTCAGACGTTACATTTTATAATCTTGAGCTTAATCTCCTGAGAATCTCAAGTGACCTTCGGATGTGGTCTTTGTGTTTCTTTTAATGTGTCTGAGACAGAGTGACCAAGTTTGTTTTTTTAACCTAAGCACTTTTGTGAGCCAAGATTCAGAACCACCAGAAACACAGGAGGTAGCAATATGACCTCTATTTATTAGCTAAAATAAGAAAAAGAAAATTCCTAGGATTATTAGTTAAAGCAAAGCAAGTTGTATTCCCAACAGGACAAACAATATAACTTTGATGTCAAGGGAGTTACTGATATATATTATTTTGTGGCAAGCAAACTAAAGTCTATCTTTTTAATTATTTTGAAAAGCACTATTAAATGCAGCTTTCCTTTAATTTGTAATGATACGTTATCCATGTCCCAAGAAAAAGAATGAATAGTAAACAAACCCATAATGACAGCTTGGTCCCTTTCCTGGACGTCTGTCATTGCCAATTATCATCTTCTATTCTGAGTTTGAAAAATATTTTTCATGTTAATCCTTAATATTACTATATACTGATATGACACCCTCTTCACTTTAAGTTTTATAACAGTCCTTCTAATAAGATGTGTGTAATTTTAACTTTACTTCTCATACTGAGATTCAAAAGAGGATTTAAAATATGTCCCTGAATCCCTAAAAGTAATCAACAGGATAAGTAGGCGGAAGTAAAATAACAATAAATAATATTTGTTGAAGATATACCATGTATCAAGCCCTGTACATATTTTGGTGGGAGTGTTTTCGTGGGGTTTTTTTTTTTTTTTTTTTTGCTTTGTAAGATAGGCATTATTTTCCAACTTTACAGAAGAAATTAAGGAATTTTTAATAAAGAATTTAATACTTTTCATAAGTTTAAGCAACTAAAGGGTGGAGCTAGGAGTTGAACTCGAAATGGTTTGCCTCTAAGACTGATCTTTTTTCCGTGAGTAGCACTGCCTCTCCAAACCACCAGTAGAGTAATTCTACATCATGTCATAGCACATTTTCCTTTTAGAATTATTTCCTACAAGGTTTGTTTATGACAAAATAGCAGATTTTTTAGTATTCAGATTTAATGCTACCCCAGGGAATATTTCTCCCTGACTTAGTATCCTCTAGTTGGGCACTTCATCTTTTCTTGGCAAAATTCTGCTCACTTCATGGACTAAAACAGCCATTTAAAGCATATCTTCCTTCTGTGTACTCATGGAGAGAGCAAATCTCTTCTTTCTAAGAACATGAGTTCACACGATTTTTTTCATAAAAAGAACCTTACAAAATATATGGATAAACCTTTGCTTTCCTTGAGGTTTTCCAAGCTTTTAAAAAAATAATGTCACATGTTTGTTGTTGTTGTTGTTCTAACTTTTCAGTATTCAAAATCATGTTTAAGGTTATTAATTTTAAAAATATCCTTAATAACAAATGATAACACCCAACTTCATGGTTTTCAGAATTCATCCATCTGAATATTTTGAGACTCCCTCCAAGTTCCAAGCTTGCTCTTGGGAGCAAGAGAAAGTGATTAACAGTGGAAATTGCTGTCCTGAGTAAATGTATTTGTTGTTGTTGTTTAGTCATTAAGTCACGTCCAACTCTTTGCGACCCTATGGATGGCAGCATGCCTGGTTTCCCTGTCCTTCACTCTTTCCCGGAGTTAGCTCAAACTCACATCCATTGAGTTGGTGATGCCATCCAACCATCTCATGCTCTGTCGCCCTCTTCTCCTCCTGCCCTCAATCTTTCCTAGCATCAGGGTCTTTTCGAATGAGTTGACTCTTCACATCAGGTGGCCAAAGTATTGGAGCTTCAGCATCAGTCCTTCCAGTGAACATTCAGGGTTGATTTCCTTTAGGATTGACTGGTTTGATTTCCTTTCTGTCCAAGGTAGTAAACATATGAAAGTCGCTCAGTCATGTCTGACTCTTTGTGACCCCATGGACTGTACAGTCCATGAAATTCTCTAGGCCAGAATACTGGAGTGGGTAGCCTTTCCCTTCTCCAGCGGATCTTCCTGACCCAGGAATTGATCTGACATCTGCATTGCAGATGGATTCTTTACTAACTGAGCTATCAGGAGAGCCCAGTAAACATATAGAAGTAGGCAATAAATTACAACCACAGTACAGACAAACTGTGTGTATGTGTTAGTCACTCAGTCGTGCCCGACTCTTGTGATCCCATGGACTACAGCCTGCCTGGCTCCTCTGTCCGTGGAATTCTCCAGGCAGAAATACTGGAGTGGGTTGCTATTTCCTCCTCCAGGGGATCTTTCCAATCCAGGGATCAAACCTGGGTCTCCTGTGTTGTGGGCAGATTCTTTACCATCCGAGCCACCAGGGAAGTCCACAGACAAACTAGAGTGCTATTTTAAAGTAATAAGTAGAAGGCATAGTTAACCAGATTGGGGATATTAGAAAAGAATTACCCAAGGATTTGATATCTAAGTTGAATATTGAATATTGTAGGTTAGGCAGATAGGTAAGATTGAAGCAAACCCATGTAACCATTAATTTATGTATGACATAGAGGATGAATGAAAAAGGCTCTGCACTTGAAAATACTTTTTTTTAAATTTATTTAAAATACATATCCATCAAATGTAAATAATTTTCTCAGTTACAGGTTTGGGGGCAATATGTCAATACATCAATGAGCCTCACCATTTTTCAGAGTCTTTTTTAAGTTACACATGAGAAATTAGTGGATTTAGTGGAGGCAGGGTGGGTTGTGGACGTGGCTAAATAGCTGGTGTAATAGGATATTTTCCTAGAATCAAATTCCAGTGACAGAATTGGTAACATCAGCACACTCATTTTCAAGAAGTAGTAGTTCCATTTATGAAATCAGTCTGATAGCCTTTGGGGACTGTAAGGTTTTTAACTTTCTGCAATATTTTGAACTTCCATTATATTTTCCTCTTTTGTGTATTTGTATTATTAAATTACCTGCTCTTTTTTCTATTGAGAACACATCCTGCATCACTTGTTTTTTTAGGAAAAAAGAATTTTTTTGTATTGCTCTACCATTTTAATAGAGAAGTTAGATCAAGAGATGGAGAAGGCAATGGCACTCCACTCCAGTACTCTTGCCTGGAAAATCCCATGGACGGAGGAGCCTGGTGGGCTATAGTCCATGGGGTCACTAAGAGTCGAACACAACTGAGTGACTTCCCTTTCACTTTTCACTTTCATGCATTGGAGAAGGAAATGGCAACCCACTCCAGTGTTCTTGCCTGGAGAATTCCAGGGACGGGGGAGCCTGGTGGGCTGCTGTCTATGGGGTCGCACAGAGTCAAACACGACTGAAGTGACTTAGCAGCAGCAGCAGTAGATCAAGAGAGTGTTCAAATGTGACAATTTATGAATTCAAAATCTTTATGCTTATATAGCTCTCTCTCTACTGTTCATGTTTGCAAAAATTACTGCTCATGTTTGCAAAAATTGGTTCAGAATAACATCAATTACCAATAAATAATAATGTAATTTCTGCCATCATTTACCATTACCAAATATGCAGATATTCAGTCTTTTTACAAAGAATTAAAATATAACTTGATAGGAACAAATGTTGAGAGGTTTTTCTTGCTGCTGTTGTTTAAATTCCAAAAGTATGTTGCCACTAATTTTTTTTTATTATTTTAATAAAGCATTGAAAAGAGTGTGATTGGGTAGACCTTCAGAGAAACCATTCAGGTCATCTGCCGAAAGCCTCAGTCTTGTTATGTTGTCAAGAAGCCAAGTAATTCTTACTTGGAAACTCTGATGGCAGTGCATGCCAGTTGTGACATGGTTTGCTTCCTTTGATTTTAATTCTAGATGGCTTTCCCAGGAAGAACTGGCTTGTGATCGATCCATCAACACAGCACCACTCCCTGTCTTCTGTGCTGAGTAGATTCAGTCATTGCAATTCTCCAGAATAGCCCTTTGTGGTTAAATATTTTGGGTGAATTGGAATGATCTTATCCCTGCTTTGCGTGTGTGTGTGTTAGTCACTCAGTTGTGTCCGACTCTTTGCGACCTCATGGACTATAGACCACCAGATTCTTCTGTCCGTGGAATTCTCCAGGCAAGAATACTGGAGTGGGTAGTCATTCCTTCTCTAGGGAATCTTCCCGATCCAGGGATCGAACCCAGGTCTCCTGCACTGTAGGTGGATTCTTTACAGTCAGCCACAAGGGAAGCCCTGGTTTACTGTAGTCTAAAACAATATCCTGGCAATCACCTCTGTCATTTTGGAGAAAACATATTGCTATAGACTCTGCCTTGAAATGTTATCCAAAGAATGATTAGATGGCCATATTTTGTTGAATTTTTAACTCCTTGGAAAATTCAACCCATTCTAACTTCAAGTTTCAGCCAACATATCTAAGAACAAATTTTACCCAAGAAACTAAGATCTATTAGTTAATTAATTCAGTTCAAAGTATTAATTCTGTCACCAATTTGCTGAGAAATTACATAGCATAATCAGTTGAAATAGAAAAACAGTCTTAGAGATTCAGAAATAAAATTGCAAAGAGTTATATGTGTGAGTGATTTCATATTAGTAATCCTAGTACAGACTAATAAATTTGTTGTTCATTATATTTAAATTTGTTGTTTGAAGGCAATGACTAATAAGGATGAATGCCATAAAAAAAGAAGAGTTGTTAATAATTAGGGTTCTGGTGTAGATATATTGTGGAAGACAATAATTTCTTAATTTTAAGATAAATCCTTTGCCATGATTACAGTGGTTAAGTATGAACATTTTGAATAAGTTCCTGCTAGGAGCTGCCGTCAAATGAAATTCACTCACATTTGTGAAATTGAAGCACACTGTTGAGGATGGTAATGAATTTAACATTTCAGTTAAAACCAGCAGATGATTACAATGAACCAAGAAGCATAAACATTATCTTGATAAGTGAATCTACCATTTTCTCATCTGTAAAAGGCATTTGCTGATAGTCTTCAGATAGAATACATAATCATGATGATAAAAATAATTATAATGATTACAATTGCTGTTATTATTGTTATGCTTAACATTTTATATCAGTTAATTCTCAAAGTACTTTTATGGAGCCATATGAAGATAGTATATTATATAGTCATACCTATAACTACATTTATATACGTATATAATATTAGAAACAATTTTATAGTCACAAAACAACTAAATGTAAGTCCAACAAAATATTTAATATTTTATTGGTTTGGGTTGTATTTTTTGTTTTGTTTTCTCCCCCTAATCTAATTCAGGAAAATTCACTAAGCTGTGTCAAATTAATTCCAAAGTAAGTTGCTGAAGATTAAAAATAAAATGTCAAGCTGATTGTGGTAAAAAAGTGAAATAGCTAGTTTAGACTTGGTTCAGTTCAGTTCAGTCACTCAGTCGTGTCCGACTCTTTGCGACCCCATGAATCACAGCATGCCAGGCCTCCCTGTCCATCACCAACTCCCGGAGTTCACCCAAACTCATATGCATCGAGTTGGTGATGCCATCCAGCCATCTCATCCTCTGTCGTCCCCTTCTCCTCCTGCCTCCAAACCCTCCCAGAATCAGGGTCTTTTCCAATGAGTTAGCTCTTCGCATCAGGTGGCCAAAGTATTGGAGTTTCAGCTTCAACATCAGTCCTTCCAATGAACACCCAGGACTGATCTCCTTTAGGATGGACTGGTTGGATCTCCTTGCAGTCCAAGGAACTCTCAAGAGTCTTCTCCAACACCACAGTTCAAAAGCATCAATTCTTCCGTGCTCAACTTTCTTCACAGTCCAACTCTCACATCCATACAAGACCACTGGAAAAACCATAGCCTTCACAAGATGGACCTTTGTTGGCAAAGTGATGTCTCTGCTTTTTAATATGCTATCTAGGTTGGTCTTAACTGTCTTTCCAAGAAGTAAGCGTCTTTTAATTTCATGGCTGCAATCACCATCTGCAGTGATTTTGGAGCCCCAAAAAATAAAGTCTGACACTGTTTCCCCATCTATTTCCCATGAAGTGATAGGACCAGATGCCATGATCTTCATTTTCTGCATGTTGAGCTTTAAGCCGACTCTCTCACTCTCCTCTTTCACTTTCATCAAGAGGCTTTTTAGTTCCTCTTCACTTTCTGCCATAAGGGTGCTGTCATCTGCATATCTGAGGTTATTGATATTTCTCCCAGCAATCTTGATTCCAGCTTGTGCTTCTTCCAGCCCAGCGTTTCTCATGATGTACTCTGCATAGAAGTTAAATAAGCAGGGTGACAATATACAGCCTTGACGTACTCCTTTTCCTATTTGGAACCAGTCTGTTGTTCCATGTCCAGTTCTAACTGTTGCTTCCTGACCTGCATACAAATTTCTTAAGAGGCAGATCAGGTGGTCTGGTATTCCCATCTCTTGAAGACTTTTCCACAGTTTATTGTGATCCACACAGTCAAAGGCTTTGGCATAGTCAATAAAGCAGAAATAGATGTTTTTCTGGAACTCTTGCTTTTTTGATGATCCAGCGGATGTTGGCAATTTGATTTCTGGTTCCTCTGCCTTTTCTAAAACCAGCTTGAACATCTGGAATTTGATATGAACATTTAAATTCATTTTATTTGTAGTAGTAAAGCTGAACGTATGACATACATTGTTCTTTAGATGGTAAACATTTGCAAAGTTCCTTTAGCAATTTAGAGGAAAAGCACTGGCTTCGAGAAAAGCCAACTGTTTTAATCATCTTAATGGATAATATTCCCCATGATAATATATTTCATCTAAACTGTTTTCTTTGCTAAATAAGGTACAAAGGAAACTGTCACACTGTTCAATAAGAACTTAGCAAATACTCAACTTTAAATGCTTTATATTTGACAAGAGAAATTTAATTTCATCTAATATATTTCTGTAATATTATAATCCAGGTAATTCATTTGGGCAAACATTTTTGAAACCACAGAGTGGTTGTCTTAATACCCTGAAGAAATCCTGGATGGCCTTCATGTTTTGTTTTCCTTTGCTTTTTAAAGCCAGTATATTATTTGCATACTGATCCTGTGGGAGCCAGACACAGTGATTCATACAGTGAAACGTGAAATTAGCATATGCTTCCTGAAATTCCACCTTGTTCATGAAATCTTTTATATTAACTAATTAGGAGTGACAGATTTCCTAGCTAAGAAAGCACTGTCATTTCCTCTGTGTTCACTTTTCCCCTTAGTGTGTTATGACACATTTTCTTCATTTGGAGTTTGCACAATGTTATTCCTGATAGCTACACAGGGACAAATGGACATTCTGAGGGATTTTTTTTTCTTGCCTCTTGTCAGAAACACAACCATCTCTGGTCATCTCCTGTTTTTGACTCAACCTTGCTTTTCTGATGGTCAGTCATACTTTCAGAATAACAAGGAGGATAGTAAGGAGATGACAAGAATGTCTGTGTAAGTAGAGAACAATAAGGCACATATTCACAGTCCTTTTGCTGAAGAGCTTAAGGTATGGGCAAAACAGGCAAATAATTTTAGCTAGAGTGGTGAAGGGCTTCCTTTGACCTGCCTACTGACGATTTCCATTTGAGAGGCTATAGGATGGAATGAAACCATCATTTCTTTAGATTCCATGTGTCAGGTTTATGACTTTGGGCAAGTTATTTAACCTTTATGAGACTCAAGTTACACATGATAAATAAGAACAATCTTATAACATTGATAGAAGGCTGAAAATCTCAGTCATTAGGCTGACAAACACAATAATGATTGTAACAGTCTTGGTATTGAATCTGGTCCTAGATATTGGCACCTCAATAAGTGACATATACTGTTATAGGAAGTCGAAAAACATATATTTAATGCCATACAAGATAATGTGCAATTCAGAGTTAGATTCTAATGATATCTAATGATCATTCTAATGATCAATTTTGTGTTTATCTGGTGTCAAACTATATTATTATAGGTATTATCTTATTGTTTACATGAATGTCCATTAAGTATTTATTAAGCAGGTTACATAGTTAATGAAGATGAAAGACAAAGCATAAACCCCAAGCCCTGTGTCACCATCCTCTGTTAACTTTCTCCCAAAGAGCTTTCATATCTGACAGAAATTTAAAATCTTCCTTTTCTTCATTAAGAAATGTGGCATTATTTTTCTAACATCATCTTGCTCTTCAAAACCTTACCAGTAATTTGGGATTATTAAACACACACTTCCACTTTGCATACTGATCAGGGGCATTTTTAAAAACATTATAGTCAAAAAAATATTTGTAGATTTTTTAAAAATTGGGACTTGAAATAATTTGTTTACTTCAACTTTAGGGAAAATCTCTAATACTTAAAATAGTGCCTGGCACATATTTGGCATTCAGTAAATATTTGTTCCCTGGTGGTTCAGATGGTAAAGCTGACTCCACCTGCAATGTGGGAGACCTGGGTTCAATCCCTGGGCTGGGCAGATCCCCTGGAGGAGGGCATGGCAACCCACTCCAGTATTCTTGCCTGGAGAATCCCCATGGACAGAGGAGCCTGGCGGGCTACAGTCCACGGGGTGGCAAAAAGTCACACACAACTAAGCAACACAGCACGGCACAAATATTTGTGCAGATTGTTCCTTAGAGTTCTAAGCAGTCTGCTATCTTCTTTTTTATTGAAATATTGTCTCTATATAACATTATGCTAGTTTTAGGTATACAATGTAATATTTTTATAAATGTTTATATTGTGAAACAGTCACTGCAATAAGTCTAGTTAGCACCCATCACCAAACATAGTTACAAATACAAATGTTTTTCTTATGATAAGAACTTTTAAGATCTCCTCTCTTAGTAACTTCCAAATATACAATAGAATATTATTAACCATAGTCACCACATTATACATTACATTCCCCAAAAGTTATTTATCTTAAATGGAAAGTTTGTACATTTCAGCCCTTTCATCTCTTTCACCTACCCTCCACCTCTGACAAACAAACACCAATCTGTATTCTGTATCTTCTTTTTTCTTCTACATAATCTCCCTAATTCATCCACCCTTATAACAACCATGATAATTTCATGAACTCTTTGAACCTCAGTTTCCTCTCCAATAAAATAAGGACAATAATGTCCTTCATAAAATTTTCTTGGGATGATTAAACGAGACGATGAAACATTAGGTATATGCAGAAAAATGAATGCCAAATACACGGTCAATTCAGTTCAATTCAGCCGCTCAGTCCTGTCTGACTCTTTGTGACCCCATGAATCACAGCACGCCAGGCCTCCCTGTCCATCACCAACTCCCGGAGTCCACTCAAACTCACAACCATTGAGTCAGTGATGCCATCCAACCATCTCATCCTTTGTCATCCTCTTCTCCTCCTGCCTTCAATCTTTCTTAGCATCAGGGTCTTTTCAAATGAGTCAGTTCTTTGCATCAGGTGGCCAAAGTATTGGAGTTTCAGCTTCAGCATCAGTCCTTCCAATAAATATTCAGGACTGATCTCCTTTAGGATGGACTGGTTGGATCTCCTTGCAGTCCAAGGGACTCTCAAGAGTCTTCTCCAACACTACAGTTCAAAAGCATCAATTCTTTGGCGCTCAGCTTTCTTCACAGTCCAACTCTCACATCCATACATGACTATTGGAAAAACCATAGCTTTGACTAGATGGACATTGGTTGGCAAAGTGATGTCTCTGCTTTTTAATATGCTGTCTAGGTTAGTTATAACTTTTCTTCCAAGGAGGAAGCATCTTTTAGTTTCATGGCTTCAGTCACCATCTGCAGTGATTTGGGGGCCCAAAAAAATACATGGTAGTCAACCAATATTTGGAAGTGTTATTATTGTTAAGCACTAGTAATGCATTGCAGACTTTTAAATTTCTATCACCAGTCCAGACTACTTTCTGCCTCCCAACACATCTAACTTCCTATGACACATCTCCACTTGTATTTTCAACAGCCATCTCAAACACAGCGTATACAACACACTGCGACATTCTCATAGTATCCTTCCTCTGTCCCATCTCCATATTTTCTACTTTCACTAAATTCCATAGTTGTTCAAGTCAGAAATCTGGAAATCATTCTAGATATCTTCTTTTCCTTTCATCCAGAGAATCCCAAAGTCCTGATGATTCCACCTTTTATTTCCTCTTGAGTTCATCTACGCTTCCATGCATCTTGAGCCCTTCTACGCTTCCATGCATCTTGAGCCCATCTACATCCCCATGCAATGCTTTCTCTCATGGCTATTACAAGAAGCCACCTCTATACATGGTGTCTGAATCTCTAGTTTTAGTCCCCTCCAATTCATCTTCTAGACTGCTTCCTAAGTGTGGCTACTGAAATGCAAATCTGAGATTATTGGTTCCTTCCTTCAAGCTCCTGTCCCAGTTCCTTACCCTGGACCATCAGATCCTAGATTTGCTCTTCAGGCTCATCTTTTTACTCCATGCTTTCTCCAGGTCGGACATCACATACCTCCCCAGTGTTGTGTTCTCTAAGCCTCCAAATCTTTACACAAACTCTCTCCTTTTGCCGTCTCCTCATGTATATTCTTTAAAATTCAACTCATGTGCTGCTTCTCAAGTAAATCTTTCTTTCCACACCAGTCACAAACCACCAGAACTGCTGTCTCTTCCCACTCCAGACTGACCAGGTCCTTTCCTAGTCCTCATCTAGTTTCTATACCAATGAAATGATAGCCCCTCTCATTCTATAGCTATCTTTTTTTTTCAGTCTCCAAAGTGATGAGTACCTTAATGGCAGAGACTTTGCTTTAAATTAGTACCCAGGATGTTGCCAAATTCATAACCTGTGCTTTGTAAATGATTATCATATTAAAAATAGATGCTTTTTAAATTTTCTTCTCTTAAAGCTCTTTTCATCTAGTGGAAAACATACAGAATTTGGAGTTTGAAGACCTATAATCAAGTTCCAAATGTGCTACCTACTAGCTGAAGACCTTGAACAAATTAGTTAACCACTTCAAATTTATTACATCATGGTGAGGATCATATATGACCATGAATGTAAACTTTGTGAATAGTAAAGTATTTTAAAAATATAACAAATGATAAGTAAGAGGCAGAGATGAAACATAATGTAGCTCAAGATGAAATTTGACCTTGAGATCAAACTTTAATAATTGGAGCTTTATATTCTGCAGGTGTCTTTCTTGGGAAACATGTAGCACAAGTACATAGACACCCATGAACAAACCTGCTTTCTACCATTAATTTTTATTGATTGTGTATATTTTGTAAGTTACTTAGATGTTTTGAGTCTTAATATTCTCATCTGTAAAATGGCAATAGAATTTCCTCATAGAATTGCTGTGAAGATTAGAGGCATTAAGACCTATATAGTAGTAGTAGTGTTAGTCACTCAGTCGTGTCCAACTCTTTGCAACCCCATGGACTGAAGGCTGCCAGGCGCCTCTGTCCACAGAATTGTCCAGGCAAGAATATTGGAGTGGGTTGTCTTTCCCTTCTCCAAGAGATTTTCCTGACCCAGGGATTGAACCTGGGTCTCCTGCATTTCAGGCAGATTCTTTATTGTCTGAGCCACCAGGGAAGCCCTTATTAAGACCTATAAAATACTGTAAAAAGAACATTATAAGTCCAGGGAAAAAATGTATGTTTCTGTTATTAAAAGTCCTTCTTTCTCCTATGAACACAAGAAAATTATTGTTTAAAATGTTTAAGTTGTAAGAACCTAATGGTCAAATGTTGCTAAAACTAGAATCACTGAGTGTAGAAATAGATTGAAATGTTAATGGGTGCAACACCAAGACCCAGAAAACACAGACAGCTTATTATTCCTCCTAACAACTGTGTTATTATTATTATTATTATCTTATTATTCCTCCTAATAACTGTGTTATTCCTCCTAACAACTGTTAGGAGGAATAATGGGTAAGTGTACTTAAAATGTCGAGAAGGTGATGGCACCCCACTGCAGCACTCTTGCCTGGAAAATCCCATGGATGGAGGAGCCTGGTGGGCTGCAGTCCATGGGGTCGGGAAGAGTCGGACACGACTGAGCGACTTCACTTTCACTTTCACGCATTGGAGAAGGAAATGGCAGCCCACTTCAGTGTTCTTGCCTGGAGAATCCCAGGGACAGGGGAGCCTGGTGGGCTGCCATCTATGGGGTTGCAGCTTCAGTCGGACACAACTGAAGTGACTTAGCAGCAGCAGCAGCAGTACTTAAAATGACTAACAGATATTAATAAATGATTTTACTTATATCAATTTCCCCATGTTTTTTCAAAGAATTTGATAACTTACAGTTAAACCTAACTCATTCCTCTGCTGAAGTTCATCCTAAATTCTGCCACATTATAACCCCCCTATTACAAACACACATCTAGTCTCACATTCTAAAAGCACTTGCCTTTGATTTAAATATTTTTATTGTTTCCCACAATGTACAAGATAAAGCCAAATCTGACTTGACATTCAAGGGCCTCCTTCCCTGGGCCACCCCCTCCTTCTACATTTTATCACTCCTAATCTGAATCCACTGCTCCTGATACAACTCTGTGAACATGCTCTGTGATTTCCTGCTTCCTAATCTTTGTTTATATCTTGTCTCCCTACTAAACCTCTCCAGAGGTCCTTCCTTTCTCTTTCTGCATGTCTAAATTCTACCCTTCCTTCTCTGACTCCAATAGCCATTGGTTATGGCTGATCTCCTCTATTGCAGTCCATGTGGTTGCTGAGTCGGACACAACTAAGCGACTGAACTGAACTGATCTCTATTATTCATGATGGTGATGTTAGTAACTAACATTCACTGAGTGCTTACTCTGTGCCAAGCACCAAGCCAAAAGGTTTATATATGTTATCTCAATTAAGCCGTTTAACAACTCTGTAGAGTTAGCACTGCTATTTGCACCTAAATGAAGCTGAGACACAGAAAGTTTCCATAACTTGAAGAAGTCATACAGTCATGATGGGTTTTAGAAAATTCCTGCCAACCTCCAAGGCCATGCTCCTAACTAATAGGCTGTGCTCTATCCTACTGTCTTTGTCTCTGTAGTTTTGATGTTTGCCATTTACTGCTTTGTATCATTAGTTAGCTCTTTTGTATATGTTTGCTCTCCCATTGAGATATTTAATCTCCATTTACCTCCCCCAAATTCTCTGATGTTCATTCTGGTTGCATTGCCCTCTTTATTCATTCAGGCCCAGTGGTAGCAATAACTTCTGGCTGTTCCTAGTCATCTTGGTGTTTCACTATTCCTTGTTGGTTTCCTTAATCTTGATCATATGACTCTAAATAATCCTTTCTTCAAACCAGTCTCAGTTAACTATTTTAAAATATGCTATCTGATTCCTTACTGAAACCCTTATGGATCTATCACCACCTCAAATTTTAAAAGAAAGTTTTATATGGATAAGTCTTAAATCAATAAATATTGATTATCATTCTTATTAGTAAATGAGTATATGATCACTCTTAATGAAGGAGTATATAATGAAATGAACTTATGAATATGCATCTATAGTGATAACTGTCTTTCTTCTGAATATTTTTATGGATCATTATCAACTGTGCCTAGATATTGTAATCACTTCTAAGTATCATGTCACCATAAAACAGGAAAGTATAGAAAATACTTGGGGAGTTTAATTTGACATTTTGTAAGTACTTCCTGAAAGCTCCCTTTTTTCATGATGTAGGATCCAGATTACTTCATGATATAGGATCTTCCTGAGAGGTAAAATAGGTATTTTAAATGTAGATTAATCTATCAGAGAACAGGGCAACCTTTGCCCATGGATCCTCCAAGCATCGATGTATGTATAAATCTGAGCCTGTGCCCAGTTTGTTGTTAGGAATGCTTTCCCTTGGGATTATGAACCACCCTTCTCCGGAAGATTGTTCTAAATGCTAGTTATTCCTGAGCCAGTCCTTCCTGTCAGACACAGCTTCATGCTTCTTATGATGACCTAAGGAACCTCTCTTGTTCCAACTCCATACATGGAGTGACATTTAAGAACAGTCTGTTGAAACTAAGCCTTACTTTTTTCTATTAAAAAGATAACCTGAATTTGAAAAAATCAACAATGGCAGTAAACAAATGCAGTGTTTATCTTTGGAATTAAGGAAGGATTTCCAGTTAGCTGATTTTCTACTATAAAATCATTGATTGCATTCTTGTATATAGACAGAGTTATTACCATACAAAGAAAGCAAACCTATGAAAAGAGAAACATTTTCTGATATTTGTGGTAGTCAAACTTTATTTTTTTTAAAACTTTAGGCAAATATATTTATATTGATCAACGGGAAAATAAAAGTGAAAGTTTTCAATAGAAAAAAAAAATCTTTGCTTCAAACGACTCTCAGCTGTTTAGAGCATTTGGTACTCAGAGAGAAAGAAAATATTGACTACTAGGTGGGCAGTGGCAGAGGTCAATAGTTTTTCCTACTTGTTCCCCCACTAGCAATCTTTCCAAGACGGTGGATAGAGCCATATCTTAATTGGAGCAAATAGTTCAAAAAGGATGTGACAATAGGTCTGCTTCCCTAACCACAGCCTTGTCTGGTTTAGGCATCCCTGCCTATCACGCCTCATGGGCGATGGTGGCTTTAAATTTGGGGGTGAGGAGCTTACTGAAGGATTATTTTTGAATAACTGAGACAGATGAAGCTCGTTTTGTTGCTATTTTCTTTTCCTGTGGGAATGAGGATAGAACCTAAACATTGAGCTTAATCATCAGGGATATTACAATAAATTAAAGCACTTATGACTTTATAAACAATTAATAGGTGCTTATATGGTATACAAAATGTTTCTAGAGAACTTCATTTGTTCTAACATTAATAGTTGCAGGGGAGCTAGAAATCAGTTTCTTTTGAGGGGAAAAACAGCAGGAACTTAAGAACTCATTCCAGATTAACATTGCTGGGGAAAGATAGTTAAGCTTGGTGCAATCAATAATTCCTCAAAGATAATAATTAGTCAAGAATCAACTCAGCTTTCTACCTCCATTTACTAGATAGCTTAAGGTTATGTATTGTGAGCAAGGTACAGTTAACCTATGACTTTCCACAGTCAAGACAACAAGACCCAGAAAATTAATTAGGGAAACTCCATGGTGGGGAAGGCAATGGCACCCCACTCCAGTACTCTTGCCTGGAAAATCACATGGATGGAGGAGCCTGGTGGGCTGCAGTCCATGGGGTCGCTACAAGTCAGACACAACTGAGCAACTTCCCTTTCACTTTTCACTTTCATGCATTGGAGGAGGAAATGGCACCCCACTCCAGAATTCTTGCCTGGAGAATCCCAGGGACGGGGGAGCCTGGTGGGCTGCCATCTGTGGGGTCGCACAGAGTTGGACACAACTGAAGTGACTTAGCAGCAGCAGCAGCAGCATGGTGTTCTACCTCATAATGATACTCTGGGTTCAAGATCCAACCTCTCACTTCTACAGGCCTAGAACTTCGCTAATTCACATATCCAGGATCTAACAGATCTGAAGATAGCAATTCTTAACCCAGATTGTACAACAGAATCTAGCAACAGCAGAGGTTTAAAAATCTACACATAGCCTGATGTCACCTCCTGAAATTCTGAGTCAGTAGATCTAGAGTGGAGCCTTTTTGAATCTCTGTTTTAAGTTTTTGAGTGATTCAGACACAAAGTTAAGAATCGCTGTCCTAGAACATGCCACTTACACTGCCCAAAGTCTTGACAGATATTAATTTAACCTTTCCTTCCCATCCTTTCTACATCCTTTTTTACAGCCCTTAATTTTTGTTGAGCACATACTATGTGCCAAATACATCAGTGCCACATCCCTGACACCAATTATACACCCATGTCCAACAGTCAGTTTTTTCTCTTTCCAAAAGGAGAATTTACTTGGAAAGGCAAACGAAAATTCAAAAAATTGCTTGGTAAGCAATGAAGTCATTGATTAATTTAACAAGAATTTGTTAAGTCTTTCTATTCATCAGAATAAATATGATTTTAAGAGACTTTTATTTCACTAGTTGATGCTTTTGTCTGTCTTTACTCTCCCAAGATATTCCTTACTTGCCAACTTCAACAATGCATTGTGTTGGCAAGACAGTGTTGCCGTATTTAGGACAGTAACTAGAGAAATACAGACATTTTTTATACCTCTTTTATCAGGCTGTGAAGATTTTTTTCACATTTATCATATACCACATCTTTTATTCCACTCAAAATCATTTCATAACTTCTTATCTTAGTTTTCAAGGCTTATTGTCATTACTTAGAGAGGAAAGCACCTTATTCATCAAACTACAAGTCATACTCTCAAGTTGCACATTCAGGAAGGTTCCTTGCCTCCAGACACTCCTGTTTTCAGGATAGCAAGTATAAAATGGGCTCAGTTTGAGGGGCTGGACCTCCCCCATGCTGTACAAATCGTTCTCAGTCACACAGGTTGGAGAAATTGAAATCCACTTTATTTGGGGAACTGTAGCATTCTGTCCAGTTATGATACTCCAAGAATAGATTCCACCACAGCAGTGACCCATGAATCCCTTCTCTTAGGAGTCAACCATGAGTTTCACTCTTATTTTCTCTACTTTTTAAATGTATTTACTTTATTTTAACTATCATCTACCTGATGATGCTTCTCAGTACCAATCCCTAACCCAGATTTCTTTCCTGAAACCTAGTCTCAAATCCAGCTACTTACTGTCATCTCCACCTGAAAGACTCCCTTGACACTTATATCCAAGATAGAATTAATCTTTCCCCCAAATGTGCTCTTCCTCCTATATTCCCTACCTTGGCAGGTGAAGTGCTGAACACCCAATGTCTCAAGGCAGAAATCTAAGAGGCATCTTAAATTCCCCTCATGTCATTCTATTTCTTCTTTTCCCTATTCATCCCACTCAATAAACATCATGATCACTTTTAAATCCACTTTTTTTTTTAATTGGAGGATAACTGCTTTACAATGTTCTGTTGGTTTCTCCCATCACTTTTTTTTGACTGAAGTATAGTTGACTTACAAGGTTGCACCAATATCCACTGTACAGCAAAGTGACTCAGGTTTACACATGTACAGTTTTACATTCTTTTCCTATTTTCCATTGTCACAGGATATTGGATATAGTTCCCTGTACTGTACAGTAGGACCTTGGTGTTTATCCATTCTCAATGCAACAGTGTGCGTCTACCAACCCCACATCCCAGTCCATCTCTCTCCCTCTCCCCTCCCCTTGGCAACTGTAAGTCTGATCTCTATGTTTGTGAATCCATTTCTGTTTTGTAGATAGTTCATTTGTGTGATATTCTAGATTCCATATATGGCATTTGTCTTTCTCTTTCTGACTTCATTAGTATAATATTCTCAAGTTGCATCCGTGTTTCTACAAATGGCATTATTTTGTTCTTTTTATGACTGAGTAGTATTCCATTATGTATATATATCATATTGTCTTTATCCATCGAATCTACCTTTTTAACATCTTGTATATTCATCCTGTCCTTTCCATGACAATTGCTTTAGTTTAATCTTGGTGCTTACAGTAGTATTGTAATTGACTTCTCTATTTATAATCCTAGGTTCAGCCTCAACAGAACCACAGTAATAATATCTCTAAAATAAAGTTTGATCACGTTTATCCTTTGCTCAAAATCTTCCCTATCTATCATCACTTACAAGATAAAGGAGGAAATACAACAGCACATGCAAAAGTAAAAAGTCATAAAACCACATGGAACTGTACAGGGAAACAAGCATTTTGACAGTGTCTGAATCATGAGTATGAGGTGGAGGATGGAGAAGTTAGGAGGGGCCAGGTCATCCACAGCAGGCCAGACATCTACTGTTACTTCTTCCTGGAATGCCTTGACCTACTTCCTTTACTGCCAACTAAAAAGTGACTTCTGGAAAGCATTCTCCAGCATCCCAGCAAAGAGGTTAATGACTCCTTCCTCAACACTAATACGTGTCTTCTACTGTTGCTATTGTTTTAATCACTTGTTTTCATGTCCGTCTCCTCTTTAGATTGTGAGCCCCTTTATAAAAAGAACCATGCATGATTCATTCCTAAATCCTGTGATAAACTTCCTAGCACAGAATGAGTCCCCACTAACGGATCTCTTTTCTTCTGCCTTCTTTAACTTCATAAGAATGCAGGTAAGAAATAATGAAATCTTAACCAAGAGTGATGGTAGGAATACAGAGGTAGAAATAAACTTTTAAAATTATTTAAGAAGTTGAATAGACTTTGTCATTAATTAAAAAGACTAAGAAATGATTGTCAAATCTCTTCCTAAAGAAGGAAAGGAAGAAAAGCTCATCTTCCTTATCTTCAGTTATATCATATAACTTTCAGGTATTTGGAATTTTAACTATTTTGTTCATTTATTTCTTAGAGCTTGTGGTGAATCTAATATTGTATGCACTGAATTGCATTAAATTTAATTATAAAAATTTTTGACACTTTTTAACATTTTAGTATAATTTTTAGAGATAGCTTCTTTAAAAAGAGGTGGGATTTAAGATAAACTTAAAGTACAGGTGAATTTCAAGGCAACAATATATAAGTCAAAAAAGATAATTCTATGAGAATATTAGCAGGATTTGGACAGGTTATAGCAAAAGTCAACAGAGATAGCAATTGAACATAGAGAAAAGAATCCAGATGAGGACAAGAGAACTCTTCAGATGGGGAAAAACTTGCTCCAGGCCATCTCAGTGGTCAAACAGGACACAAACCACATGAATCAAGTATCAGACTCCCTTGCAATAAAGACAGTAGTTGGTCCAGAAAGAACATGTCCCATCCTGAGGAAGTGGGCTCCCGTACATGGCAGGGCTGCTGGAGTGAAAGTCCTCTAAGTGGTAGAGGGCAGGGAGCCAGGAGCAGTTTTCCATTGCAGGTGAGGGGCTCGATTTAGTGATATCCAACATGCCTCTAAATTTGAGTCGTTGCAAATCTCACCACTTCAGTCATGTCTGACTCTGTGCGACCCCATAGATGGCAGCCCACCAGGCTCCCCCATCCCTGGGGTTCTCCAGGCAAGAACACTGGAGTGGGTTGCCATTTCCTTCTCCAATGCATGAAAGTGAAAGGGAAGTCGCTCAGTCATGTCCGACTCTTTGCGACCCCATGGACTACAGCCTACCAGGCTCCTCCGTCCATGGGGTTTTCCAGGCAAGAGTACTGGAGTGGGCTGCCAGTGCCTTCCACATCCTGGTCTCACACTAGTCCTTTGGTGAATGCTACTAGATCTACTATTTTTCAGTGCTACCTATTATCTGGAACCTGTTGGTCCTGATGGCTGCCATGCTTAGCCTGCTGTGGGGGCAGCTTGAATAAACATTTATACAGTTGTGATTTTGTATCCTGGAGCTTTGGAACCAGGCAAATCCAGGTTAGAATTTCAGTTCTTTAACCTACTACTATATGAGGTTAGGTTAATTTCTCATATTTTAAAAACTCTACTTCCTTCATATGCTACATGGAGATTATAATACCCTTAGCTATGAGGTTAATATAAGAATTAAAAATAAAATATTTGTAAAGCACTTAGCAAACTGCCTGGAACCTATTTAGTGATTAACAGCAATTTTGATTATTAACTGTATTTTATAAATTTGCTCCATGCATTTAAGTTTTTCATAAAATATTTTTTCTCAATTAACTAAACAAATATTTATCTGATGACAACATGTTCTAAACTCTAGCATTCAAATCATGAATAAGATGAACTTCCTACCCTTTGATATTTATATTCTAGTAGGAAAGACATAATAAGCCAATAATAAAATAAACATAATATGTAATATCAAGTACTAATACTGGCCATAAAGAAAAATAAAGCAGGTTAGGAGATATAAGGGCTTCCCTAGTGACTCAGGGTCACAAAGAGTTGGACATGACTGAGCGACTGAACGGAACTAAACTGATTGGCTCTCTGGTGAAGAATCTACCTGCAGTGTAGGAGACTCGTGTCCAATCCCTGAGCTGGGAATGTCTCCTGGAGGAGGAAATGGCAAGCCACTCCAGTATTCTTGCTTGAGAAATCCATGGACAAAGGAACCTAGAGGGCTACAGTCCATGGGATCAAGAGTTGGATACAACTAAACCACCACAGGAAGTATAAAATGATTGGATAGGATGCAGATACAATGTTATTTTAAATAATATGGTGAGATAAGCCCTCTTTGAAGAAAGCATAATTTGAAAAAAGTCTTGAATGAAATAAGAGAATAAGCCATGTAGATAACAAAAGAGAAATGCCTCCTGGCTAGAGAGAAGCATAAGTACAAGACTTTGAGTTAGAAACACACTTGTCCTGGTGGTGGCCATCAGGATGCTGAGGATGACTGGAACAGAATGATGAGAAATGAGGTTGGAGAGATTGGTAAGGCCCAGGTCATGCAGGACAGATACTTTAGATTTGATTCTGAGTGTAATGGAAAGTCTGTAGAGTATTTTGTACAGGGGAATGATGTGATTGATTCATGTCTTCATAAGGCCATTCATAATGTGTGGGGAATAAACAGTGGAAATAGGGCAAGTTAAGCTGATGGAAAACCAATAAGGAAATTTATTGCCTACCTAGAGAGAGACTTTTCATACTGTTCATGGGGTTCTCAAGGCAAGAATACTGAAATGGTTTGCCATTCCCTTCTCCAGTGGGCTATGTTTTGTCAGAACTCTTCACTATGACCCGTCTGTCTTGGGTGGCCCTACACAGCATGGCTCATAGTTTCATTGAGTTAGACAAGGTTATGGTCCATGTGATCAGTTTGATTAGTTTTCTGTGACTGTGGTTTTCATTCTGTCTGCCCTCTGATGGATAAGGATCATTCTGTCTGCCCTCTGATGGATAAGGATAAGAGGGTTATGGAAACTTCCTGATGAAGAGAATGACTGAGGGGGAAACTGGGTCTTGTTCTGATGGGCGGGGCCATGATCAGTAAATCTTTAATCCAACTTTCTGTTGATAGTTGGGGTTGTGTTTCCTCCCTGTTGTTTGACCTGAGGCCAAACTATGGTGGAGGTAATGAAGATAATGGGGACCTCCTTCAAAAGGTCCTGTGCATGCACTGCCCCACTCAGTGCCCCCAACCCTGCAGCAGGTCACTGCTGACCCATGCCTCTGTTGGAGATTCCTGGACACTCATTGGCAAGTCTGGGTCAGTTCCTTGTGGGGTTACTGCTCCATTCTCCTGAGTCCTGGTGAGCACAAGGTTTTGTTTATGCCCTCCAAGAGTCAGTTTTCCCAGTCCTGTAAGTTCTGGTGGCTCTATGGTGGGGTTAATGGAGACCTCCTCCAAGAGGGCTTACGCCATACTGAGGTCTCCTGCACCCAGAGCCCCTGCCCCTGCAACAGACCACTGCTGACCCATACCCCCCGCAGGAGACACTCAAACGCTCAAAAGCAGGTATGGCTCAATCTCTGTGGGGTCTCCTGGTGTGCACAGGTTTTGTTTGAGCCCTCCAAACAGCTATGGCAGGTATGGGGTTTGATTCTAAACATGATTTTGCCCCTCCTACCATCTTGCTGGAGCTTCTCCTTTGCCCTTGGATGTGGGGTATTTTTTGGTGGGATTGAACATTCTCCGTCAACAGTTGTTCAGCAGCAAGTTGTAATTTTGGGCTTCTCACAGAAGATGAGTGCACGTCCTTATACTCCACCATCTTGAGATCAGACTATACTGTACAATTGCACTCATCTCGCACGCTAGCAAAGTAATGCTCAAAATTCTCGAAGCCAGGCTTCAACAGTACGTGAACCGTGAATTCCAGATGTTCAAGCTGGATTTAGAAAAGGAAGAGGAACCATAGGTCAAATTGCCAACGTCCATTGGATCTTAGAAAAAGCAATAGAGTTTCAGAAAAACATCTACTTCTGCTTTATTGAATATGCCAAAGCCTTTGACTGTGTGAATCACAACAAACTGGAAAATTCTTCAAGAGATGGGAATACCAGACCACCTGACCTGCCTCCTGAGATCTGTATGCAGGTCAAGAAGCAGCAGATAGAATCAGACATGAAACAATAGACTGGTTCCAAATCGGGAAAGGAATACATCAAGGCCGCATATTGCCACCCTGCTTATTTAACTTACATGCAGAGTACATCATGCGAAATTTTGGGCTGGATGAAGCTCAAGCTGGAATCAAGATTGCTGGGAGAAATATCAATAATCTCATATATATAGAAGATACCACCCTTACGGCAGAAAGCAAAGAAGAACTGAAGAGCCTCTTGATGAAAGTGAAAGAGGAGAGTGAAAAATTTGGCTTAAAACTCAACATTCAGAAAACTATGATCAAGGCATCTGATTCCATCACTTCATGGCAAATAGATGGAGAAACAATGGAAACAGTGAGAGACTTTATTTTGGGGGGGGCTGTAAAATCACTGCAGTCCATGAGGTCGCGAAGAGTTGGACACAACTGAGCGACTTCCCTTTCACTTTTCATTTTCATGCATTGGAGAAGGAAGTGGCAACCCACTCCAGTGTTCTTGCCTGGAGAATCCAAGGGACAGGAGAGCCTGGTGGGCTGCCGTCTATAGGGCCGCACAGAGTCGGACATGACTGAAGTGACTTAGCAGCAGCAGCAGCAAAATCACTGCAGATGGTGACTGTAGCCATGAAATTAAAGGACACTTGCTCCTTAGAAGAAAAGCTATGACCAACCTAAACAGCATATTAAAAAGCAGAGATATTACTTTGCCAAAAAAGGTCCGTCTAGTCAAAGCTGTGGTTTTTCAAGTAGTCATGTATGGATGTGAGAGTTGGACTATAAAGAAAGCTGAGTGCTGAAGACTTAATGCTTTTGAACTGTGGTGTTGGAGAAGACTCTTCAGAATCCCTTGGACTGCGAGAAGATCAAACCACTCAATCCTAAAGAAAATCAGTCCTGAGTATTTACTGGAAGGACTGGATGCTGAAGCTGAAGCTCCAGTACTTTGGTCACCTGATGCGAAGAACTGACTCATTTGAAAAGACCCTGATTCTGGGAAAGATTGAAGGCGGCAGGAGAAGGGGATGACAGAGGATGAGATGGTTGGATGGCATCTCCGACTCAATGGACATGAGTTTGAGTAAACTCTGGTAGTCGGTGTTGGACAGGGAAGCCTGGTATGCTGCAGTCCATGGGGTCGTAAGGAGTCAGACACGACTGAGCAACTGAACTGAACTGAACTGAGAGAGAGACAGCAGAGGTTTGGGCTTAGGATGACAGTAGTAGACATGCTGAAAGAAGGGCATGACTTGAAAGCAATGCTCACAGACTTTGGTGCTAGATTTGGTTATAGAAAGACACAAAGGAGTTTAGGATAATGAAAATCTAACATTTGGGGCTGAGCCACTATGGTTAAGTGAGATGGGGGAAATGGGAAAGCATTGAACTTGTTAGTAAAGGAAATCAAGTTTGGTTTTGTACACATTAAATTCAATATGTCAATTAGCAGAAATCTTGAGTAGGAAATTAGATACTCATGAATTTGGTGCTGTAATAGCCTGGAGGTAAAATCTGAGTCAGCAGCATATGGATGGTTTTTAAAGCAGGGAGGCAGGATGACATTGCCTCACATATGAGTATAGGTGCAGAGGCAGAGAGTTCTGAGGATTCAACCCTGGGATGTGCCAACATTTAGATATTTAGACACTGATCAGGAGAGTTCAATGAAGGGAGAGAAAGATGTGGAGATTGGAGTATCTGAGACATCTACTGAAGGAAATATTTTTGAAAAAAGTGTTTGTAATCAACTCTCAAATGCTATTAAAAAAACAAATAAGATTCGGGTTAAAAATTGACTTTGCAATTGACATGGTAGAAATTATTGATAGGAATGAAAAAATATTGGAGTGACTTGAGGTGAAATGGTTAATATTGAAACTCTTTGGGGGAGTTTTTTACCAAAGAAGGGCTTTTCTGGTGGCTCAGCTGGTAAAGAATCTGCCTGCAATGTGGGAGACCTGGATTCATTCCTGGGTTGGGAAGATCCACTAGAGAAGGGAGCGGCTACCCCTCCAGTGTTCTGGCCTGGAAAATTCCATGGACTATATAGTCCGTGGGGTTGCAAAAAATAGGACACGACTGAGCAATTTTCACTTTCACTATACCAAAGAAGACCAGAGTAATGGGGATGTGGATTCCAGGAGCATTTTTTTTTTTTCACAAGATGGCAGATATTTTACCATGTTTGCATTTTGATGAACATGACCAAGTAAAGAAGCAGAGATTAGTAATGCAAAATTTGGGTGAAAATTGTAGGAAAGAGGTCTACTTGTCCTCAATAGGACAAGGGGGATGGGATCCAGAACAGATTGTTAGTCTTGGAAGGAAGCACAGACAGTTCATCCATCCCCTCACTTTATTCAGATCTCTGCTCAGACATATCAGGGATGTCTTTGCTGAACATCCTTCCCAAAATCGTACCCTGCCTATGGATCACAGCTTTGCTTTCCTTTGTAATCCCTTTCCTGTCTAGTATTATGTTGAATATACATATATTTATTAAGTTATTGTTTGTTTTTTATCCAGGAATATGATCATCAGAAGAGAAGGGACTTTGCCCTCTCCAGATGTCATAACATTGCCTGGGGTGGAGTACCCTTCATAAATACTTGTGTATTAAATGAGTGAAACAGGAAGAAAAAAATAGAAAAATAGGTGTACAAATGCAGGCAGGTTTGTAGATTTAGTGGACAGAAGAATTCTTTTTCTTCTCATTACTTCTATTTTCTTGGTGTCGTGAGAGGCAAGTCACCAGTTTGGAACTGAAAAGAAACTGGAACATATTTGCCCCAGAGAATAGGAAGAATGTACTACAAAATGCGGCTGAATTACCAGAAAATGTCAAGAGACATTTGATTGTGGTCAAAGTTGCAAAGTGAGACCAGTTAGTAAATTTGTGAGTTTTCTTTCACCTGAAATCGGCCAGTGAGGTGCAGGGACAGAAAGTGGAAGTCGCTCACTCATGTCCAACTCTGCAACCCCATGGACTATACACACAGTCCGTGGAATTCTCCAGGCCAGAATACTGGAGTGGGTAGCTGTTGCCTTCTCCAGGGGATCTTCCCAACCCAGGGATTGAACCCAGGTCTCCCACATTGTGGATGGATTCTTTACCAGCTGAGCCACAAGGGAAGCCCAAGAATGATGTGAAGAGCTGACTCATTTGAAAAGACCCTGATGCTGGGAAAAATTGAAGGCAGGAGGAGAAGGGGACGACAGAGGATGAGATGGCTGGTTGGCGTCACCAACTCAACGGACATGGGTTTGGGTGAACTCCAAGAGTTGGTGATGGACAGGGAGGCCTGGCGTGCTGTTGCCCATAGGGTCACAAAGAGTTGGACATGACTGAGCGACTGAACTAAACTGATAGTCTATCCTTTCTCCAGTGGATCTTCTCGACCCAGGAATCTAACCGGGGTCTCCTGCATTGAAGGCAGATTCTTAATAATTGAGCTATTAGGGAAGCAGGGACAGAGAAAGTAGAGAATGAGGTTTAATCATTATCAAGATTTTTGCTATAACAGTGTAATAAAGGTTAAGAGAGTTATATTAGTTTCCTGCAACTGCCATAAAAATGCCAACACAAACTTGGTGGCTTAAAACAACAAAAATTTATTCTCTCACAGTTGAGACACCAGAAGTCTGAAATCAAGGTATCAGGAGGGTTGATTCCTTCTTGAGGCTCTGAGGAAGAAACTGTCCCAGTTCCTCTCCTTCCTTCTCATGGTTTCCTGCATTTCTTGGCTTATGGCAGCATAACTCCATTCCCTGCTTCCATCTTCATAGGGCCTTGCCGCCTGTGTCTATGCCTCTGTGTGTCCTTCTCTTTCTCTAAGAGCACCCGTCTTGAATTTAGGACTCTGCCTAATCTAGTGTGTCCCTCTTAACCAATTACATCTGCAAAGACTCTATTTCCAAATAAAGTCATATTCTAAGGCTCTGAGTGGACACGAACATTGGGGAGATACTGTCCAACTCACTACAGGGGTTGAGCGTATTTGCAAAGAAGTGATTATACCCATGAACCATAGATTCTAGAAGGGAAAGTGCTCCCAGGATGTGTAGTGAGATGGATCATGGGAACTGAAAAATGATATATTCAGTGGATTAGTGGACTCTATTTGGACAAAGTAATAGAGGAAGGGTACTACAATAACTGACTTTGAAAAGTAGCTGGTGATGAACAGAGAGTGGGAAGCTTGAAATTTAGGAGGCAGTGTATGAGTTGATAATGTTAAATTCTAGGGCATAACCATGGAAAAGGTTGGAAGGGGTGTTATAAAGGAAAAGGCCATCAGAACTGATGAGGTCAAGGAACTGTGGACAAGGTCAAGGACAGCACATTTAGCTAAATCTTTGATGGGAGGTGGTAAAATCCACAAGGATGGGAAAGTAGTAAGTGATGTGCTGAGGTCCTTAAAGACTGTTGTCAGTGTTACCTCAGTGAGGATAGACAGCAGCTGATACCTTATGGCATATAAGAATGAAAAGACTAGTGAAATGGAGGGAAGAGCAAGGCAACTCTCATCCCAGGTGCTGTGGGGATTTAGGGCATAAGAACATATCAGCTACCCTCTAGGAGTGGGGTGTACCCTCGTCAGAAAATTTTCAGGTTTCGAGTACAACACAAATGTTCAGAGTATAAGCTGAAGATGCAAAGATGCAGAGAATTCTGCTGACAACAGCTTGATGGAGTGGTCTGGGAATGATCAGAACAGTGGGAGACTGCATCAGACTACAGAATATACACCACCATGGCCAGAGGCTGGAGAGGAGGTTTGGCTGGGGAGATTTCTGGTGGTGATGGAAGCAAACAGGACAGCATAGCCCTCCACTGTAGGGACAGACTTTAATGAATCCTTCTCTTAATTTGAGGAAGGTGCTGTCCCTACCTTCACAGTATTATTTATAATAACTCTATAAAGAGTATTTGTACCCCATCCCAAGCGTTACACCCACTTCACCTGCAGGTTGTATGTGGGTTCCCTGTGTTTATTAATGTCTGCCTTTCACTGGAATGGGAGGGTCTTGAGTGTTGGGCTCCTGAACTAGCCAACTTCTTTATTCATAGCACTTTGGACATAGTAGGGGTTTCAAAATAGCTGCATGGATTGTGGTGAGTTGAAAAACTAAAATTAAGAAAATTCTCAGTTCTCTGTCTCTGCTTTCCTTTGTCTTTTATACAACTAGGGGAAGAGCAGGGTGTTATGCTAAAAAACTTTTCTCCCCTATGATAGTCTTACAGCCTGTTTACTTGTTCAGGGCACATCGTCACCATGTGACAGGACGTGTGTGCTCTAAAATGACAAAATGTGTGGATCCTGGCCAGGAGAGTCAAGAAATTACTTCATAAACAAAGCTGTAAATAACATCTGGGCTGTCCAGATACAGGAGGACCTGGTGGCTTTTCCTTTTGGCTGTTTTGTTTGGTCGTGGCCATCTCCCTGTAGACCCAAATGAATCAGGGAGCCGCCGTCTCAGCCCCAAATTACTCCAGGCTAATTTTGTTGCTGAGAAGTCATGGCAGGCTCTCCCAATGGGAAAACCAGACCCTGCAGGGTGAAATGACAGGAAACCAGTGAATCACAGCATTGAGGAGGGAAGCCGAAAGATCCAAATCGTCAAGATAAAGGGGAACCGTGAAGGGGAAATAAAGCTTATAAACATTTTTTGTCTCAGGTTACAGAAAAATTTGATGAGAATAATAATACTAATTTAAAATTGATAGACTTATTTTGATCTGACTATACCTCAAACCACAACTTTCTTTGTAGACATTAGTCAACTTAGCTGTCTAGTATTTAAATCATTTTCTTTCTACTGCACTTGATTTGTAGACTACTGTAATAACATTCTATAATGAATGGAAGTTACACCAAACGAAAGATAAAAGTGATATTAATATGCTGAAAGAAAACTTCATTGTAGATATTAGTACGTAATACAGAAAATTCTATGGCAACCTACAAGTGCAAACTTCTCTGCTTCCTTGATGACTCATGATGTTTGTGCCTCTTCTGGAAGGTGTAACCTGTTTGAATAGGGTGTGAGTTCTGCTAATGCAAACATTACAGATAAAGGCAAATTTGAGGGGAAAAAAGCAGTAGAACCTTAGAAGGTGGCTTTTCCCCCTTTCTCTACATGTCAAAAAAGTAGAGCTTGAAAAAGCTCTGGTCTCTTGCCAGTAGCACACTGCACCTCCGTCATTGCTAGAATTACAGAGTTGAGAAGAAGAAAGGCTTGATGAAGGGCTGGGTGAGGTTCCAGTGCCCCCATCGTGGCCTGCAGACTTCACCTGGCTGTGTCTGTGTCACTTGTGTGCCTCAGTGCCCAATTCTGGGCTCCAGCCCCAGGGAAACGTGCCAGAGTACAGCATTCTTCACCAATGCTCGTGGCAAAACTCACAGAACTGCAGAGACAAATAGATGAATCTACTATCACAGATGGGGACTTCAGTACTCTGGAAACACTGCTTTGTCTCTGATTCAATTCTGTTCAGCAGATACTGACTGAATAACTACCATATGCCCCGTGAGACTGCATAAACATGATCCAGACTTTGGGGTTGGGAGATCTGAGTTTAGAACCAGGGTCTACCATTTACCACTTAAGACCCCAGGTCAATCATTGATCTTTTTCTCAGTGTGTGTCCACATCTGTGAAATGAATGGCAGTGAAAATTAAAGGCCACAAGTGGGTGCTGTTATGTGCTCAATGGTTATTTTTCTTTCTCTCTTCTTGTGAATCTGAACATCAGTTTAAGTTAAGATTTTAACTCAAAGAGTTGACTGTCTCAACTGGGAGACACTGACCTACGTCCTGGGAGAATTTTGTACATGTACCTGGAGGTGACATGAGGGGTTGAGCCCAGTCTAGTGGATCTGGGTCTCTGAGGTCCAGGTAGGAATCTTTACATACAACAGGCTCCCAGGTGACCTGAAGCATTCTACCAAAAAGCTAGCCTCAATCCTCCTCAAATCCATGAATGCTGACATTTTCACAGAGACTCCCAAGACAAAAGACCTCAACGGCATTTTAGGATTTAGGTTTTATCATACCCTGTAGAGCTGGAGAGATGGCCATAGGGAGGGAAAGAGAGAGAATCTTCCCCACAAACTTCTCTTCCATAATATGAGATAGAAGCTCTGACCACCAAGCTCCTATAGTAATTTTTTGTTCTTCTTTAATGCTGCTAATTGCCGGGGACCAGCCCCGGCTGAACCAGGGTATTCGAAGGAGAGACGGCGTAGGCGAAGATCAGGAAACAATTGCTTAATTAAATGTTAATTAAGGATATAAAGAGTAATAGAATGAGGATAGCTCAGTAAAATTCAGTGAAGAAAAGAGGCTGAAATAAGGATAGCTCAGTGAGGAAATTCAGTGGAGAAAAGAGGCTGAATAATTCAGCCAGAAGGTAAGAGAAAGAACGACATGGTGAGACCAAGTTTCGGTGAACAAGGCCCGCACTTTATTTTTCAAAGTAGTTTTTATACCTTAAGTTATGCACAGAGGATAATGGGGGAAGGGGTAGAGTCTTGCAGCAAACCAGGCTTTCTTCCTGCAAACTTATCATATGCAAAAGCTTAGGTGATTTGCATCATCTTCTGGCCCGGAGGCCTGTTAACATTTTAAGACCTTTTCTTCAGAAAACTTATTTTTCTCTAAAGGTGATTGGTCAGGAGCCACCCTCCAAAAGCATTAGATAAAGTTGCATTCGTACAGCGCAAAGGTGTGGTGGGCTACAAAAAGAATTAACTCAAGGGTCCCAGGTTACAAACATTAAAGCTACTATTTACACCAATTATATTAACCAATACACTGCCAGGGACACAGCAGGTAAGGGATATGGAAACTTAGCAGCAAACATTGGCCCAACAAGTGAAAATCTCTTCACCAATACAATTTCTAATCAATCTTTTAACTACTCAAAAGAATCTGTGTTTAGACAGTTTAGAACATCTCCTGCCTCTCACAGTTGGGAGGCTCTGAACAATCACATGTGGCCGGAAAAACCTATTCAGGCAGGCTAGAGGATTTCCAAAGGAGTTTGTAGGTTAAACACTGTCACACCCAGGAATTATTAACTGGAGCTGTAAGCTAACTTTTTTCAGAGAGGTAGTGGGGGACAGCCCCCCGTAAAGTCAGAGGTGTAGGTGAAAGCACAAAGCAGAAAGTAGGCAGACTCTGGTTTTGGGGGTATATGCTCGAGAATTTCCAGGGGGACTCCTGAAGCTCGATCCCGCCTTTGCGTATGCCGAGCCTCCTTCCTCATGACCTTTGTCATGGGCGGAGTTCCTCACGCTGGCTACCGGCAGTGATAGAATTTCCAGTTGAGCTATTCCAGATCCTGAAAAGTGCTGCACTCAATATGCAATATGCACTCAATATGCAATATGCCGGCTCCCGGCAGCTAATCATGTTCAACTTTGCATTAGAAATTATATCTCATTTATTCTCCCCATGGTTCCTTTTCTATCTCTTGGCACATGGTCATGAGAAATACATACTGAGATAAATTGATTAGCAAATAAGTTCAATAATGTATTCATTCTTCCTGACTTCCATAACTGGGGAGACCCAAAAGGAAAGCTGGGCTGGGATAGGAAGGGGAAATGTGGTATCTCTGAAGCTGCTTGGGAGGGGCCATTTCCCCAAGGATGGGAGCAAGTATACATTTCCCTGTCTCTCCAGGAAAGGATTGGATGTTGAGACCTTGAAAATGCCTTGTTCTGTAAGTCTGCCCTGCCAGACTTACAAACACATGTGAGATGCTGGTGGAGGTTGATTTACCAAAATAATTTCCAAAAGAGGAAAATCAACAATCAAAATGGGCTGTCCTCCAGTGAGATTCAGTGACCTTAAAAATTCAAGCTGCCAAAGTCTCCAGACTGCCAACTGGCAACCTTGGTGCCCCTGTCTTTTGCAGGTAATTCAGTCCAGTAGAGAGCCCAACAGCCTGATAAGCTAGGTTTGTAGCAGGGAGAGAAACCAAGAGACTGTATAGACACAGACTAAAAGAGGAAGAATCATTGGAACCAAGAGATTAATCATAACATCTCGTGTAGCACTTGAGACGTTTTCCAGGTTTGAATTGCTTGTTTGGAATATTGTTGGCATCTTGCTGAGGGGAGATATTAAGTCAGGTTCCCCAAATCCCTTCAGAGGTCATCCATTCTAAAGCCACATTGTCTAGGTTCTCTTAGGATTTCATGATGGAACATGTTCTTTGACAGACAAGAATGCAAAGTAGAATCTCCTGTGATAGTGTAGAGAGGTCAGTCCATTAAAAGTAAAGCCTTGGAGGTATCTACCTAGATCTGCTGTTGTTAAGGAAATAGCTTCAAGAAAAACAGGTAACAGCCACTCAACCTGAGTGTTAGTTGAGCTGTTCAGATGAGTGGTTCTCAAGATTCACTACCATCCCGAATTAAATGAGTACATCCAAACTGATATCAGCATCACTTGTATAAATATACATCCTCATCTATGCCAGTTCCACTCCAGAGTGCCTGATTGAGTAGGTTTGTGAATATATACTTTTTTAAAAGCCCTCCAGGATTCAAAGCCCAGTAAGGCTTGGGAACTTCTGGTGTCCATAACTAACATTGTCCGCGAGGATCCCAAGTGTGGAACAACTCAGAGACAGCATTGCAATTCTCTGGTGAATTTTTGACCTTGAGAAATACTTCAGGTAGTAAGTTAAACTCTGTAGATGTATTCATGTGCTTTACACACACACACACACACACACACACACACAGACCAGTGATAGAAAAACTCTAGATTTGATTCACCCAGTTGCTAGTCAAATTCTTTCCATCCACTGAACTTCCTCAGAGCTCTTTGAAGTCAGCAATTACTTTGTTCTCAGAGGAGTCATTCTGTGGCAAGGAAAATGTTGAAAGCTTGGCAATGTATTAGGACTTTCCAAATCTGGGTCATTTCAAAATATTTATCTGTATGTTGTTTATCCTTTTTCAGTATTTAGACTTCATTCTTTCTAATAACCAGAGGACAGTCTATTGCTCTTAGTCACCTGGAATGCATAATAAAGATAGTAAATTTGCCAGTGGTTCTAACATAAGGCAGCTATCTTTAATAATTTCCATAATAACCCCCTGTCCTCTTTCAGAAGCACAGATTTAGCAACTGAATAGAGGCTTTTATACAGTGCCTGACACAGAATCACTCCTCAGTAAATATGAGCTATGATTTTCAGTATTCTATTTTCATTAACTCAGTATCCAGCCACACTCTTCCAGACAGGTTACCATCAATGTTCTAAACGAATATTTTACACACATCCTCTTCCAAGCTTCTAGAATTACTATTCTCAACCTCCTGTTTTATCCCATATGTTTGTCCCTGATACTTACAGAGTGAGAAATCTTTGGGTAACATCTCTGCTGATAGTTGAAACATGTAGCTTTTTTTTTAGTGTTCTCTTAGATTCCCCATTTGCAGGAAACCACAAATCCTAATGTTGATTTCCTGTATTGCTGTAGAAGCTCAAGATGCAGGAATTTCACTTTTTAATGGCCCATCTCTCTATGCAAAAGACTATCCATACTGAGATGCTCACTGTTTTATCTGAAAGTGCACTGACTCATAACTCCATGCACAGATACCTCCCACCTCTACTCTCTGTCTCTGATCTGTGGTACTAGCTCAACCTGACCTTCCAACTCCAAAGGGTATTGAATCATTGGTTCGCACCCAGTCCAGGTCCCAATTAGTATCCTCTGTATTTTTTTTTTCTTACCACATAATAGATTAAGTATTGAGGTTTATAGCAGCCTCATTGATAACACTGAGGATAAGATAGCTTTGGTGTCTCTCAAACCATTTAAGTTCCTTCAGTGAACGCCATTGGATTTCCACTGGATTTCCTCAATACAGCACATTATCAATCAAGCACTGCCTATCACAGGGAAATCCACAAAGCCAGAGCACGTGTGTATCAGAGCCTATGGAAGACAGGCAGATTACAAAAAAGGGACAGTTTTAACGTTTTCATTTTAGAGTCCTTCTACCCCATCCTCTCTCCCTCCCTCTCCCCCTCCCCCTCTCCTTCTCTCACCTGTGCTCTCTCTCTCTCTCTCTCTCTCTCACACACACACATATACACACACACACACACACACACACACACACACACAGCTTCTGTTTTCCAGGAGCTTTTGAAATTTTACTTGGCTCATATTCCTGAGGCCAATGGACAGGAAATGAAAATTGGATAGGAAGGGAGCTGAAAACATCTTCTATAAATTTTTTGTTGCATGGGGTATGATAGTTTTCCCATCTAAAATGTTTTAAAAATAGATTTACCAGGAAATATTGCTTTATATAGAAGGACTGCCATGCTATATGGTTATTATTATCATTACCAATTAAAATCACCATATTAATAGCTCTCTTGAATAATGACTTTCATCTGACTGTATGAAAAGTTTAGAAAATATTGAGATAAATTTCCCTGCATTGTAATTCCAGGGATGACATTCTAAGGAAAGTCCTATCCTGTTGAAGCAATTGTGTCCCATAGAATTACAGTACTTGAGGGGGAAAACTTTCTGAAGTCTTCTCAGTTCCTCTTTTAACTTCACTTACTATGAAGGAATAGTTTCAAATGAATTAACCTAAACACAGAAAATAATCATTCTAATTCTATGTAAGATTTTAAGATTTCCTAGTTCCCTGTCTTCTTTATCACATATGCTTTTGCTTCCCAATCTATATTAAAATAGAAAAAGTGAAAACAATGTAGTGAGGTGGTTTTTTTTTTTTTTTTCATAAAGATCTGCTCTTTAGTTTGAGATTATTTCCTATTTATTATTTTGGTGTTCAAACACCCTTCCTTTTTTGAAGTTATGGGTGCAATAGATGGAAGGGTTTTGTTTATTGCCCTCACTTGACAAAATGAAAAACTGACTCTTCCATATTGGGCCCAAAATTTAAGTGTAAAATTTTACTTTTTAAGGAAACTCAAAACTCCTGAAATCAGCACTATGCCTTTAGACTTCACGACAGAGCACTGCTAAATGCCTCAATTTGGGGCTGCAATAAGCCAGACCACGAAGGGATGGCTGCTGGAGACTTAGCTGTTATAACTTTAGAAATAGATTAGGTGACTGTTGCTGGTATCCCAGGGGTCATAATTCTTCCTCAGATATTTCAAAAGGATAAGGTAATTAAGTTAATAATCCCTGTTGTTACAAATACTAGTTGTGGCATTGTTCATTTATTGCCTTCTTACAGCCATGATATCGATTTACACAAGAATTACTTGGGGGAAGTCCTGGTATTGAAGACTCCAGAAAGAAACTAGGATCAAAGACTCCTAGATTAAAGGGTTGATTTAGGATAAATGTTAAAAGGCATAATGTGAACAACACACTTATTACAAACAAGAAATCCCAGTCTTACCTACTGTTCTATATGGTGACAGGCATTTCACTTCCTGTGAAAATAAAGCAAAAATGGAAACATAAATGAGTGAAGTAAATTGTTACTTGGGCAATTAACATAAAAGCACTTGTATTTAGATACCTTTAATTTGCATTTCAAATGAAGTTTAGTAGTTAAAGTAGGTAAGGCCACACAGGAAGAAAAATTTGACTTCTAAATATGTACATATTTGAATAGTATATAAAATAAATGTGTACATAGGTTTTTTACAAGCCCAAAAAGTTCATTTATCTGTCTGTTGTATTTTGAGATCATAATATTTAGAGTTTTTATCTGGCCTCTTTTAAGAAACTCAGAATGCACAATTTAAATAGCTAGATGATCCCACTTCATAAACCACAGACATCCAATTTAGCATAGTCTCATAGGCTCAAAGAGATAAATCAGTGTGTGGTAAAAGAAGAATTTTAATAAAACGTGAAAATACAACCTATACCAACTATTCAGTATTTCTGCAGACTACTGCTTCTCAGTATCATCTCCTGCATGACAACTACTCTGGCCAAGGGCTGGTGAAAAAACTTTGGGGAAAAACTCAAAACCTATGCAAAATGGTAGCATTTCAAATCTATCTGCCAAGTTGACCAGAAAGACCATTTCATAGAAAATTTGCGTAAATTAAGTTTGGTTTTCCCACTTACATTGTACTCCTGGGCAATCTGCCAGGCTACTATCTGTTTTCAGAAGCCCTGGGTAGGATTTTTTGTTCACCATCTGGTGATCAAGAAGGATCTATCCTCATACCTCTGTGGTTCACCTTGCCCTCTTAGGTAAATAACACTCTCTTCTTTTCCACATTCAACTTTTTTTTTTCTGGCCATAGTTTCACATATGATATTTTACATGTTTCAATGCCATTCTCCCATATCATCCCTCCCTTGCCCTCTCCCACAGAGACCAAAAGACTGCTCAATACATCTGTGTCTCTTTTGCTGTCTCGCATACAGGGTTATCATTTCCTTCTTTCTAAATTCCATATATATGCATTAGTATACTGCATTGGTGTTTTTCTTTCTGGCTTACTTCACTCTGTATAATAGGCTCCAGTTTCATCCACCTCATTAGAACTGATTCAGATGTATTCTTTGTAATGGCTGAGTAATATTCTATTGTGTTTTTGTACTACAGCTTTCTTATCCATTAATCTGCTGATGGACATCTAGGTTGCTTCCCTGTCCTGGCTATTATAAACAGTGCTGTGATGAACATTGGGGTACACATATCTCTTTTGATTCTGGTTTCCTCAGTGTGTATGCCCAGCAGTGGGATTGCTGGGTCATATGGCAGTTCTATTTCCTGTTTTTTAAGGAATCTTCACACTGTTCTCCATAGTGGCTGTACTAGTTTGCATTCCCACCAACAGTGGAAGAGGGTTCCCTTTTCTCCACACCCTCTCCATCATTTATTGCTTGTAGACTTTCGGATTGCAGCCATTCTGACTGGCATGAAATGGTACCTCATAGTGGTTTTGATTTGCATTTCTCTGATAATGAGTGATGCTGAGCATCTTTTCATGTATTTGTTAGCCATGTGTATGTCTTCTTTGGAGAAATGTCTGTTTATTTCTTTGGCCCACTTTTTGATTGGGTCTTTTATTTTTCTGGAATTGAGCTGCAGGAGTTGCTTGTATATTTATGAAATCAATTCTTTGTGAGTTGCTTCGTTTGCTATTATTTTCTCCCATTCTGAAGGCTGTCTTTTCACCTTGCTTATTTTTTCTTTGTTGTAAAGAAGCTTTTAATTTTAATTAGGTCCCATTTGTTTATTTTTGCTTTTATTTCCAAAATTCTAGGAAGTGGGTCATAGAGGATCCTGCTGTGGTTTATGTCAGAGAGTGTTTTGCCTATGTTTTCCTCTAGGAGTTTAATAGTTTCTGGTCTTACATTTAGATCTTTAATCCATTCTGAGTTTAATTTTGTGTATGGTGTTAGAAAGTGTTCTAGTTTCATTCTTTTACAAGTGGTTGACCAGTTTCCCCAGCACCACTTGTTAAAGAGATTGTCTTTAATCCATTGTATATTCTTGCCTCCTTTGTCAAAGATAAGGTGTCCATATGTGCGTGGATTTATCTCTGGGCTTTCTATTTTGTTCCATTGATCTATATTTCTGTCCTTGTGCCAGTACCATACTGTCTTGATGACTGCAGCTTTGTAGTAGAGCCTGAAGTCAGGCAGGTTGATTCCTCCAGTTCCATTCTTCTTTCTCAAGATAGCTTTGGCTATTCGAGGTTTTTTGTATTTCCATACAAATTGTGAAATTATTTGTTCTAGTTCTCTGAAAAAATGCCATTGGTAGCTTGATAGGTATTGACTATGCCAAAGCCTTTGACTGTACGGATCACAATAAACTGTGGAAAATTCTGAAAGAGATGGGAATACCTCCAGACCACCTGGCCTGCCTCTTGAGAAACCTATATACAGGTCAGGAAAGCAACAGTTAGAACTGGACATGGAACAATAGACTGGTTCCAAATAGGAAAAGGAGTATGTCAAGGCTGTATATTGTCACCCTGCTTATTTAACTTACATGCAGAGTACATCATGAGAAACGCAGGACTGGAAGAAACACAAGCTGGAATCAAGATTGCTGGGAGAAATATCAATAACCTCAGATATGCAGATGACACCACCCTTATGGCAGAAAGTGAGGAGGAACTAAAAAGCCTCTTGATGAAAGTGAAAGAAGAGAGTGAAAAAGTTGGCTTAAAGCTCAACATTCAGGAAACAAAGATCATGGCATCTGGTCCCATCACTTCATGGGAAATATATGGGAAACAGTGTCAGACTTTATTTTTATGGGCTCCAAAATCACTGCAGATGGTGATTGCAGCCATGAAATTAAAAAATGTTTACTAGGGTGGGATGATTTGGGAGAATGGCATTGAAACATGTATAATATCATATATGAAATGAATCACCAGTCCAGGTTCCATGCATGATATGGGATGCTTGGGGCTGGTGCACTGGGATGACCCAGAGAGATGGTATAGGGAGGGAGGTGGGAGGGGGGTTCAGGATGGGGAACACGTATATACCCGTGGTGCATTCATGTTGATGTATGGCAAAACCAATACAATATTGTAAAGTAATTAACCTCTGATTAAAATAAAGAAATTTATATTAAAAATAATATTAATAAATAAAAGACGCTTACTCCTTGGAAGGAAAGTTATGACCAACCTAGATAGCATATTCAAAAGCAGAGACATTACTTTGCCAACAAAGGTCCATCTAGTCAAGGCTATGGTTTTTCCAGGAGTCATATATGGATGTGGGAGTTGGACTGTGAAGACTTCTGAGTACCGAAGAACTGATACTTTTGAACTGTGGTGTTGGATAAGACTCTTGAGAGTCTCTTGGACTGCAAGGAGATCCAGTCAGTCCATTCTAAAGGAGATCAGCCCTGGGATTTCTTTGGAGGGAATGATGCTAAAGCTGAAACTCCAGTACTTTGGCCACCTCATGCGAAGAGTTGACTCATTGGAAAAGACTCTGATGCTGGGAGGGATTGGGGGCAGGAGGAGAAGGGGACAAAAGAGGATAAGATGGCTGTATGGCATCACCAACTCGATGGACGTGAGTTTGAGTGAACTCCAGGAGTTGGTGATGGACAGGGAGGCCTAGCGTGCTGCAATTCATGGGGTCACAAAGAGTTGGACACGACTGAGTGACTGAACTGACTGAACTGAGCTTGATAGGGATTGCATTGAATCTATAGATTGCTTTGGGTAGTATACTCATTCTCACTATATTGATTCTTCTGATTCATGAACATGGTATATTTCTCAACTTTTATTTTTGATTCATTAACATGTAAGGTTTGTCCAAACGGGGTCACAGACTATAGCTCATGGGCCAAATCAGTCTCTCACCTGATTTAATATATAAGGTTTTATGGGGCCACATCCATGGCCATTTGTTTTGAACTGTCTATGGATGCCACAACAGTTGAATGGCTGCTACAGATATGGCATGGACCACAAAGCTTAAAATATTTACTATCTGGCCCTTTCATAGAAAATGTTTGCTGACTCTGGTCTTGTATGAGGGGATTATCAATCCATATGGGTTTGGGTGCTAATTCTCTATCTTGGAAACATTTCAAAAGAATTTTTTTATTTAAAGTCATTGCTTTCAACTTACTAAGGAAAAAAATTGTCTGCAAAGATAATTTGCAGATATCTTTCAGGTTTAACAGATATACCTGCCCACTTTTCCTACCATTTTGGTTTTTATTTTGGTCTTCATATAGATTCATAATATTTGCTGAGAGAAGGGGAATTATTTGAGGGCAAGTGTGATCAATACTGAAACAGGCAGGCTTTGGCAAAATTCAAGGAAGGAGAAGCTACCCTTGCCTTTCCACCATCCCTTCTCTCCGGCCCTGTCCTCTATTTCTTTTCTTCCTTGCTCTGCTTTAGATCATTCCCAGATTCCTGCTTTATTTGAGTCAGCCCTCAAGTAAGTTCTTCTGGACTCTATTTTTTAAAATTTATTTATATTTATCTGGCCAGGCTGGGTCTTATTAATAGTTGCAGCACAAGGGATCCTTTAGTTTTGGCATACAGGATCTATTTCCCTTATCTGGGGTTGAACCCAGGTCCCCTGCATTGGGAACTTAACCACTGGACCACCAGGGAAGTCCCCTCCACTTGACTTTTAACTGATAGTGACATTAGTGCTACTTTTCCAAATATAAACATCTTCACCATTTATATTTTAAGATGAATCTCTGAAGCTGAGAAATTATAGCAAAATCAGAGCTTGCCAATAAGGGGGCTGAGTGTATGGATTACTTTCATGTCAAGGTTTGGGTCTCCATTCCAAACATTCTGGGCCAGTTTCTTTCCGATGGCCAGTAGCGACTCAAGAGGCAAGAAGCTTCCCCTAGGGTAATATACCAACATTGTGTTTTTCTATTATGTTACGAATTGAAAAAGATTGGAAATCACTCAACCCTAGGAACAAATCAGTATGTGCTTCACTTGTCCCAAAAGGGGAACAAATCTTGAGAAATCAGAGTTAATGATGATCACTTTATGGTTCCTGGAGAGTTACAAGTTATAAGACTCTGCTTGTAAGTGAATTAGTAATCTTACTTAGATAAAATTATATGAAGTCCAAATTTAGATCAATCTCAAACAAGAACAAAATCAAGCTTTACAAATTAGCTAATTAGGATTGTATTACTGGTTACAAGGATGTAAAATACATCTCTTTCCTCTTTCTCTGCCTCCTTATTACTTCTCCAATGCCTGGTCCATAGGAGCCCAAAATTCTAGTTGTGCTACCTTTAGTGTGATCCATAGACCTGTAGTATTGTCATAACCTGAGAACTTGTTAGATGTGCAGAGTCTCAGCCTACACCAATCTCCTGAACCAGACTGTGCTCTTTAACAAAATTCACCAAATGATTCATATGCACTAAAGTTTGAGAAGCACTGGGTAAGATAACAAGGGAGATGAGAAATATGGTTATACCATCTAAAATTTGGAAGATTTGGAGTTAAAAATAAGTATTTCAGGAAAGATGGAAAATAATATAATGCAAAGGAAAAATGTGTTTTCTCTTAAATAAAAATCCATGAGTGGAGAATGCCATTTTATAAACTCAGTCAGCCCTGGAACTGGACTTCCTTTACCACAAAACAGTCCAGCCCACAGAGGATTAAGCAGTCCTGATGTGTGGTCCCCAACTTCTACCATTTCTTTTAACCTGCTGTGGAGGAGTGAAACTCTGATGTGTTGAGCTTAGTCTAGACTCCTTTTTTCCTAGAAGGAAATCCCATCAGCTTCTTGTTCACATGGAGAGCTCTGGGCTCATAGCGGAAAGGCTCACCAGGACACGGAGCTGATTTAATGGGCCGTGCAAATCTCCAAACTGGAGCCTATTCCCAGAATAGAAACAAGCACCTGGGATTCTTGGAGTGCATTGTCATGGAGTGAGAAAGAAGGAGAACCCTCTCTGTGGTTTAGTTAATTTGGGGATGCTTTCTGTTGGGCCACTCTGACTTCTAGAAGAAGGAATTCAAAAAGCCATAACACAGCCAAAATGGAAAGTGGAATTGCCTAATATTTGGGGGAAAAGAATCATATTTGCAAATCTATATAGAACAGGAGATATAACGACATGCTTGGCTTTGATCCCTGGCTCTCAGTTTAGTCACTCAGTCGTGTCCTACTCCTTGTGACCCCATAGACTGCAACATGCCAGGCTTCCCTGTCCATCACCAACTCCTGGAGTTTACTTAAACTCATGTCCATTGAGTCGGTGATGCCATCCAACCATCTCATCCTCTGTCATCCCCTTCTCCTCCTGCCTTCAATCTTTCCCAGCATCAGAATCTTTTCCAATGAGTCAGTTCTTCACATCAGATGGCCAAAATATTGGAGCTTCAGCTTCAGCATCATTCCTTCCAATGAATATTCAGGACTGGTTTCCTTTGGGATTGACTGATTTGATCACCTTGCAGTCCAAGGGATTCTCAAGTCTTCTCCAACACCACAGTTCAAAAGCATGAATTCTTTGGCACTCAGCTTTCTTTATAGTCCAACTCTCACATCCATACATGACTACTAGAAAAACCATAGCTTTGACTAGATGGACCTTTGTTGTCAAAGTAATGTCTCTGCTTTTTAATATGCTGTCTAGGTTGGTCATGGCTTTTCTTCTAAGGAGCAAGTGTCTTTTAATTTCATGGCTACAGACACCATCTGCAGTGATTTTAGTGCCCCCCAAAATAAAATCTCTCACTATTTCCATTGTTTCCCCATCTATTTGCCATGAAGTGATGGGACCAGATGCCATGATCTTAGTTTTCTGAATGTTGAGTTTTAAGCCAACTTTTTCACTCTCCTCTTTCACTTTAGTTCTTCTTCACTTTCTGCCATAAGGGTGGTGTCATTTGCATATCTGAGGTTGATATTTCTCCCGGGAATCTTGATTCCAACATGTGCTTCATCCAGACCAGCATTTTGCATTATGTACTCTGCACATAAGTTAAATAACCAGTGTGTTATGACCAGCGTGTTCTCTTGGCAAAACTTTGTTAGCCTTTGCCCTGCTTCATTCTGTACTCCAAGGCCAGATTTGCCTGTTACTCCAGGTATCTCTTGACTTCCTACTTTTTCATTTCAGTCCCCTATAATGAAAAGGACATCTTTTTTGGACATCTTATCCTCCTTAGCAAGGCACTTCACAGCCTGTCCTTAACCTTCCTGTCCAGCATGGATGTGTACTGTGTTTTTTCCGGATACAAATCTTCCTCCTGCAATTTCCTCTCTGATACTTTCTCTTCCCAGTACAGGGAACAAAAGGTCAACTTTCAAGACTCAGCTCTCACAATTTTTCCTAACAGATATCTTCCCACTCCTGTCATGGACAAAAAGGTGGTTTTTAACACCTGTCCACTGGGTTCTTATAGCACTTGTTATATATTTCTGTTTTAGAATTTACTGCATAGTTTTTAATTTCTTATTTATAACCCCAGCACACCATTGTGGTGCTCCGAAGGGGACATTGTGTCTTTCTCATTCATTTCACATCCTTTATTCTTGGCAGTAAAACATGGCACAAAGCAGGCAGTCAGTATTTGTCAAATTTGAACAAAATTCTCATTTCATTCTCTCAGCCCTTTTGAACGTTTTTTTTTTTTTTTTGGTAAGATGAGAGTGATATATCTAGTGTAGAATTATTTGAAAAACTCATTTGGAAAAGCATGAAGTGAATTAATGGGCAAAGTCCATCTCAAGTCCTTCCTTTTCTGTAAGTTTTTTGCTCACCCTGGTTGGTCCCTAATGCAATCTCCTTTATCCACAAGCCCGTTGAAATGATATAGAGACACCAAAGTGTGTTGTCTTTTATTGCTCTTTAATTGTTTCATATCTATAAATCTTATCTCCCCAGATACACTGTAGTCCAATTCAAACAGCTTCAAATCAGCAAATGGTTATTGGGTGACCAATGCATGTGAGGATCTGTGCTACTTGAACACTGGCCCCAGTTCTGGCTTTAACTTTACTTGTTTTTATTCTTTCAACACATTTATTGAGCATCTACTTACACATATGATCACTGCTCTGAGACAGATTATATTTCCTTCTAGAACTCTGTCTTTCCAAGAAAATTACCAGTACTGCACAAAGTCGAGGGCAAACTGACCAGGCTGTGGTGAGTGATTCTGGATGGAGCAGCCAATGGTCCCAAGCTCAGAGTAATCCACATGGTTGTTCACATGAGATTCAGGGAACCCTTGGCATCAGAAATGTCACACAGGGGATAAAACCTGGCAGAAAGGAACTCTGAACTCCAGTCCAAGTCAGGAGTCACATGGCCCATCAGTTATAGGACTCCTGCTCTGGAGGAAGGGAATAAAGTGGCCTCAATCTTTTTTTTTTTTTTTTTAAATGGTCTCAATCTTGAAGAACACCTAGAAAGTACTAAGGAGGGTAACTTAGTCAACACTTGGGACTTTTAACTAAACCTTCTTAGACTCTATGAACCTCTGATGAAATTGCTGGCAACAAGCCACCTCATACCTAAAACCCCAGTATCCCAGAACCCCAGAATTTATACCTTCTAGGCTACAAAGGAGGCTTAGGAGCCCAGGAGTAACAACTGAGTCACTGAGTTTCAGATCTGGGGAATAGAACTCAATTATAAACTCTTGCAGATGGTGACCTGAGGCTGCTGACCTCCCATCCTCCCTTCTGCCTTCACTCAGGGTGGGAGTGAGCTTGCTAGCAAAGGACTCAGAGGACCCAGCATCAGCTGAACAGGGGAGAGACAAAGGGGACCAGCTGGGGGCAGTAGCAGGAAGCATTGAAAGGACTCTGGATTGTGAATTTAACTACCAGGTATTATATACAGATCCTTGTGTCACTGCACTGATTACCCTGCATTTAAATTGACTTTTTCTTTGTTCATCTCCTCCACTAGGCACCAAGGGAAGAGCCTGGGTCTTGTCTTGTTCACTATTTTATTCTTAGCACAAAACACAATGCCTGCCATAAAGTGGGCTCTCAATCTATTTGTCTAATAAAGGAAAAAGTGAATTTGTGTCAGCCTTCGGGTTGAGTAAAGTCAGTCAAGTGAAGAAAAGTCAGCACGCTGAAGGCAAAGATGGACTGTGGGATAGGCAAACGAGGGGGGTCAAGTTGAGAAGCCAACTGAAGCACTATTGAAGAGCAGTTACGTGTCCGGGCTTTGGGGTCAATCCTGGCTTTGAATTCTGGCTCTGGCTCTGCTAGTTTCTTCTTTGTGAGCTTGGGCAAGTTGTTAAACTGCTCTGAACCTCAGTTTCTACTCCATGTAATAGCAACTTATGAAAGTGAAAGTTGCTCAGTCACGTCTGACTCTTTGTGACCTCATGGACTATATAGTCCATGGAATTCTCTAGGCCAGAATATTGGAGTGGATAGCCTTTCCCTTCTCCAGGGGATCTTCCCAACCCAGGGATCGAACCCAGGTCTCCCACACTGCAAGAGGATTTTTTAGCAGCTGAGTCACAAGGGAAGCCCAAGAATACTGGAGTCGTAGCCTATCCCTTCTCCATAGGATCTTCCCAACTCAGGAATCAAACCAGGGTCTCCTGCACTGCAGGGAGATGCTTTACCAACTGAGCTATCAGGGAAGCCCTATAGCAACTTATACTACAAGTTAATTGTGAGGATTTAATAAAGGAGACCCTGGTTCAATTCCTGGGTTGAGAAGATCCCCTGGAGAAGGCATAGGCTATCCACTCCAGTATTCTTGGGCTTCCCTGGTGGCTCAGAAGGTAAAGAATCAACCTGCAATGCAGGACCTGGGTTCAATCCCTGGGTTGGGAAGATCCCCTGGAGGAGGGTATGGAAACCCACTCCAGTATTCTTACCTGGAGAATCCGCATGGACAGAGGATTCTAGCAGGCTACAGTCCATGGTATCACAAAGAGTCAGACATGATTGAGTGACTAAGTACAGCACACAGATTAAAAAGATCAACTCAATGCTAGATCCTGTACTCAACAGACAGGAAGAAGCAAATCTTGTCCTTCCAGTAGCTAATAAGCCTCATCCAGAGTTTGGTATTGGAGCCCAAGAGATAAATACTCTAGTATCTGAGACTAAACAAATAAACAGGGAGGGACTCAAATGGAGACTAAACACACAGGCTGGAGATTGAGGTAATAAGGAACAAGATCCAGGCAAGGGATTTTTTTTTTTTTTCATTTTTATATTGCAGGAACATGAGTTGTTTTAATATTAGTTAATCCATTAATGGCTTCCTAGATGGCACTAGTGGTAAAGAATCTGCCCACCAATGCAGGAGATGTAAGAGATGTGGGTTTGATCTTTGGGTGGGGAAGATCCCCTGGAGGAGGAAATGGAAACCCATTCCAGTATTTTTGCCTGGAGTATCCCATGGATTAAAAAGCCTGGTGGGCTACAGACCATAGGGTCTCAAAGAGTCAGACACAACTGAAGCAACTTAGCATGCACACATGAATCCCTTAGTATCATATGCCATATTAATAAGTGTAGGAGAAAGGTCATATGGCTGTATTTAGAGATACTTAACAAGATTTTCGGAGAAGGCAATGGCACCCCACTCCAGTACTCTTGCCTGGAAAATCCCATGGATGGAGGATCCTGGTAGGCTACAGTCCATGGGGTCGCTAACAGTCGGATATCACTGAGTGATTTCACTTTCACTTTTCATTTTCATGCATTGGAGAAGGAAATGGCAACCCACTCCAGTGTTCTTGCCTGGAAAGTCCCAGGGACGGGAAAGCCTGGTGGGCTGCTGTCTATGGGGTCACACAGAGTTGGACACGACTGAAGTGACTTAGCAGCAGCAGCAGCAACAAGACTTTGACCAAATTCAATATCCATTATGATCAAAATATTCAAGAAAATTGGACATGGGGAACATGAGAAATACTTAATATGATAGCTAGTGTATCAGTTCAGTTCAATCGCTCAGTTGTGTCTGACTCTTTGCGACCCCATGGACTGCAGAACACCAGGCCTCCCTGTCCATCACCAACTCCCAGAGTTTACTCAAACTCATGTCCACTGAGACAGTGATGCCATCCAAACATCTCATCCTCTGTCATCCCCTTCTTCTCCTGCCTTCAATCTTTCCCAGAATCAGGGTCTTTTCAAATGAGTCAGCTCTTCGAATCAGGTGGCCAAACTATGGGAGTTTCCGTTTCATCAGTCCTTTCAATGAACACTCAGGACTGATCTCCTTTAGGATGGACTGGTTGGATTTCCTTGCAGTTCAAGGGACTCTCAAGAGTCTTCTCTAACACCACAGTTCAAAAACAACAATTCTTCAGCACTCAGCTTTCTTTATAGTCCAACTCTCACATCCATACCTGACTACTGGAAAAACCATAGCCTTGACTAGACAGACTTTGTTGGCAAATAATGTCTCTGCTTTCTAATATGCTGTCTAGGATGGTCATAACTTTCCTTCTAAGGAGTAAGCATCTTTTAATTTCATGGCTGCAGTCACAATCTGGAATGATTTTGGAGCCCAAAAAATTAAAGTCTGACACTGTTTCCCCATCTATTTGCCATGAAGTGATGGAATCAGATGCCATGATCTTAGTTTTCTGAATGTTGAGCTTTAAGCCAACTTTTTCACTATCCTCTTTCACTTTCATCTAGAGGCTTTTCTGTTCTTCTTCACTTTCTGCCAGAAGGGTGGTGTCATCTGATTATCTTAGGTTTTTTATATTTCTCATGGAAATCTTGATTCCAGCTGTGTTTCATCCAGCCCAGCATTTCTCATGGTGTACTCTGCATATAAGTTAAATAATCAGGGTAACAATATACAGCCTTGACATACTCCTTTTCCTATTTGGAACCAGTCTGTTGTTCCATGTCCAGTTCTAACTGTTGCTTCCTGACCTACATACAGATTTCTCAAGAGGCAGGTCAGGTGGTCTGGTATTCCCATCTCTTGAAGACTTTTCCACAGTTTATTGTGATCCACACAGTCAAAGGCTTTGGCATAGTCAATAAAGCAGAAGTAGATGTTTCTCTGGAAATCTCTTGCTTTTCTGATGATCTAGCAGATGTTGGCAATTTGATCTCTGGTTCCTCTGCCTTTTCTAAAACCAGCTTGAACATCTGGAAGTTCACGGCTTCACATGTTGAAGCCTGGCGTGGAGAATTTTGAGCATTACTTTGCTAGCATGTGAGATGAGTGTAATTGTGCAGTAATTTGAGTATTCTTCGGCATTTCCTTTCTTTGGGATTGAAATGAAAACTGACCTTTTCCAGTCCTGTGGCCACTGCTGAGTATTCCAAATTTGCTGGCACATTGAGTGCAGCATTTTCACAGCATCATCTTTTAGGATTTGAAATAGCTCAATTGGAATTCCATCACCTCTACTAGCTTTGTTCATAGTGATGCTTCTTCCTAAGACCCACTTAACTTCACATTCCAGGATGTCTGGCTCTAGGTGAGTAATCACACCATCATGATTATCTGGGTCATGAAGATCTTTTCTGTACAGTTCTTCTGTGTATCTTGCCACCTCTTCTTAATGTCTTCTGCTTCTGTTAGGTCCATACCATTTCTGTCCTTTATTGAGCCCATCTTTGCATGAAATGTTCCCTTGGTATCTCTAATTTTCTTGATGAGATCTCTATTCTTTCCCATTCTATTGTTTTCCTCTATTTCTTTGCACTGATCACTGTCCATAAGTGCATAAGCTTCTTTATAAGTATATTAAGTGCACAAGCTAGTGTATATTAACCTAGTGTATAAGTGTGTATATATATATATATATATATATATATAAGAAGAAATGTAGGCAGCTTCTTAATAATTGTAAAACACTGGAAGCATCAGGCAAAGGATCTTATCTATCAGGTGTTGAGGGAGGAGAGGAAAGGGTGTAGCTTGAACCTGCTCTAACAGCGTTCTAAGGCCAGGGATCCTTCTATGTCTTAGAGCAGGGCTGGTCACAGCAAGTGGGCAGGTATGAGCTCATCAGAGAAGCTCTTGAGTGTATTTGGCAAGAGCAGGGATGACAAAGGGCATGAAGTCAGGCAGTTCATGACAGCCAGGTACAGAGAAGATGGTCACTGTGTAGTTGCTGATGATTTACTTTCATCATTAGCACAACTATTCCAAAGGTGGGGTGCATAAGTTCTCATTTTGACTGTGAAACTCCCAAACTAGGCCAAGTGAAGAATCTTATTTGCAAAAATTCTGGTGAAAATGATGTTTTCTAAACAATCCCCACTGTTCCATTTGTGAAATTTCTGGTGTATTTTATGGGATGTTCGGCCATTTGTCAGTTATCTACGTCTGACAATAGAGGAAGCATCACCTCTGCCAGCAAGGAAACAAGATTTCTTGGCTGAAATGTAAGTGAAACAAAATGAGGGCTGTTAGAAGGGATCTGGCACATTTACCACTCTCTCTCCAGCCACCCTCTCTTGCTAAAGTTATGTTATGATTTTGCTTACAGAGACAGTTGTGATTTTGAAATTCTCCAGCTTCTTCAAGCTCTTCCTCAAGCATGTGGCCTTTGGGGGTTGGTTAGGGCCATTTTTTTTCTACATAATGAATCTGTTTCTGAGCATAAGAGCAACAAGCATCACACAGAATGCAAAGTTTTCTTGTAAAAATGTCAGTTGCAATCAAAGGAATCTGGAGCCAGCCTGGCAGCCTGGGAGTTGTTACAAGATGAAGTCAGAGCTTCAGCTTGTGTCTACATGACACCAAACATCTAGTGAAAAAGTGAAAAACTTAAGCAGTCATCCAGATGTTTTGTCTGCTTGATGCCAAACATCCTGATGTTTTCAGCTATACAGATGTTTGGAATCAGGCAGACTTACATCCAAAATCTGGATATAGCTAGGTGTTTGCTTTCTTATAGACATAGCCTTGGACCACTGGGCAAGGAAAACAGAACCTGAGTGTTATTTATCCTGACAGTGAGTAGGAACTGGGAATCTTGTAAGACCTTCATGAGGTTAAGGCGATTCAGTTTAAAAAGTGAAAAGAGCCTGAGTCAAACAGAGTTTTAATAGGGCTTTGCCAGAGGAATTGCTTCAAAGAAAAGCACAATACAGCTCACTGCAGTTCAAGTGACTCTGCAAGCTCTTACCAGTCAGTGGACCTCGTTATATGGAAATGGGTTGCGGGGAGCTGAGTTCTGAAGGAAGTCAATGTTTGAATCTAGTCTTATATTGATATCAGACATTGTCTGTTAAACTGAACTCTCTCTTTCCCAAAAGTGAATCTGATCTTCTAGACTGACTTCAGAACTCTTTCTATGACCAGCCTGGTCATGCTGAAGTTATTTAACATTTCAGTTCAGTTCAGTCGCTCAGTCGTGTCCGACTCTTTGCGACTCCATGAATCGCAGCACGCCAGGCCTCCCTGTCCATCACCAACTCCTGGAGTTCACCCAAACTCATGTCCATCGAGTCAGTGATGCCATCCAGCCATCTCATCCTCTGTTGTCCCCTTCTCCTCCTGCCCCCAATCCCTCCCAGCATCAGAGTCTTTTCCAATGAGTCAACTCTTCACATGAGGTGGCCAAAGTATTGGAGTTTCAGCTTCAGCATCAGTCCTTCCAATGAACACCCAGGACTGGTCTCATTTAACATTTAAGTTGACCTGTATCTAAATATCCCCTTACTATGAATCTAAATATGGACGGAATTGGCTTCTAAGGAGACAGAATCAACTGAGCGTTGGCAGGACGTCATCCATCCTCTTTTTAGACAGCCACTCTTCACTTCACCCTCCTCCTCTTGACTCCAGCTCATAGTCTATGCCTAACTCTCCTCTCCCTCCTTTCCCAATAATCCTGATAAGAGAAAAGCAGAAGAAAAGAAGAAAGAGAAGAGGGCAGGGAGAAGAATGAAGGAAAGGAAGAAAGAGAGAAAGAAAGGAATCTAAAGGTCCTGAGGACAACATGTGCAGGAGAGTTTAAAAACAACAACATAAAAGGAACAATAAGAGCAAGCTAATAAAAGGATGAAACACAGTCATGCGACAGAGAAGAGGATCTGAACATCTGCACTTTTTCTTATTTATAACCATGTCAGGAAAACAGGAAAAACAATGTGCAAAACCTCAAGCGGAATTTTCTCTCACTCCCAATTTTGCTAGTATAACCCACTAGGAAGAAAGTAACCATTTTGATTGTCCTCTATAGGTTTGAAATATACAATTCATCATTGTCTCATGCATCCTATGATTGTGAGTTAACCGTTATTACTCATTGTTATGTGGGGGAATTCCTCTCCTACCCACATCTGGACTTTTGCTGTAATAGCAAAGGCTGGAAGCAGAGTCCATCTGACCCTTTCTCATTTCTGGATGCGAGGCATCCTCTTCTCCTTTCGGGTGGCTCCTCAGCTATTGCTTCGTTGTCTCTGTCATTTGTTACTAGTTGGTTGAATCAATTTTTAAATTTTATTGTGACAATGGTAACAGCAATGATTGTACTCAGCCCAAACTAGTTCATCAATGCCATCATTGTTAAGTCAATCAGGAGATTAGCAATTGCTAATATACACACAGTTTGGGATCTGTAAAAGAGACAGACATCTGTTTTCCTTGGCAGCAGTCTGTTTCCAGGCCCTTACTTGATACCATGTGCGTGCCTAACTCCTGTTCACAACAATAGCTTTTATCCTTAGGGTTTGGTAATATACTTAATTGATGCCTTTATCTTTTCATGAGACATGCCAGCTCACATCAAAAAAAAAAAAAGAGAGAGAGGAAAGAAATAAAACGAAAACACACTACAAAAGCTTGGCTTTATATCTGGTGGAAATAGTGAACCTCAAAGCTGGACTGAGAGAAAAATAAAGATTGCTTTCATCCATGTTGCTGAAAAATTTGCCTGTGTCCTCTAATTTGTCCTGCCCTTATTGAGAATTCAATGAATATTCAGGTCTGAATATTAAAATCTGGTTTTTGCCTTTGAGAATCACAAGTGTCAGTCAGAGTAGAACAGAGGAGGCATAAGGTATGTGTTTTCTGGTTGGAAGCCAGTGATGTTAAACAATATGGAGGGACCGTTTCTCCTTGTGCTGGGAGGGTGACTAGGAGGCAGCTGGAAGGATGTATTTTAGAAACTCTGGAATAAATGATCAGGTTGTTTGGTTGGTTCATCGTAGTGGTTCTCCTGGGATACCTGTGTATTGGGAAAAGAAGTCTCCTATCCTACTCCCTGGAGAAAAATCCAATTTTTTAGTAGGTAAATAATTCTGCTGTGCTCTGAGGAGTGCCTAGGATACTTACACAAGAGAAATCAATACATTAAAATTATAATTATATATTCATCACCTCAAGGAGCAGTTATTGAGTAAGGAAAGCAGAGTGCTGTTGACTGGAAGGATTCAGGCTGAAAACTGGATGATCAGGGTTTAGTTCAGTTCTATTAGGAGGATAAGCATATGAATTCAGTTCTATGAACATTTAAAAGAAAATAAAAAATAGTACACAGTTGTATTAATAGATATTTGATAAACTAAAATTTAACTAAAGGAAAATAATGCTTTACGCTTCCATGATGTAGAGTAAAAAATGCTTTTCAAAATGTGTCATCTTAATTATTTTCAGTACTATTCATTATAAGTGGTGATACTTAGCCTCAAAATCTAATCCAGGTATTTTTCTTATGTGAACACAAAGACAAGCATCAAGACTTAGGTTCTGAGAGAGAACTCCATTTGGAAAATGTACATGCACCCCAATGTTCATAGCAGTACTATTTACAATAGCCAAGACATGAAAGCAGCCTAAGTGTCCATCAACAGATGGACAGATAAAGAAGATGTGCTGTATATATGTATGTGTATGTGTATATATACACACACACACATATACCCAATGGAATACTACTCAGCCATAAAAAAGAATGAGCTAATGCCGTTTGCAGCAACATGGACGGACCTAGAGATTGTCATACTGAGCAAAATAAGTCAGAATTAGTAAGACAAAAGCCATATGACACCACTTTTTTGTGAAACCTAAAATGTGCTACAAATAAACTTATTTACAAAATAGAAGCAGACTCACTCACAAACATAGAAAACAAATGAACTTATTTACAAAACAGACTCTCTGACATAGAAAACAAGCATATGGTTACCAAAGGGGAAAGGGGTGGGAAAGGAATAAACTAGCAGTTTTGAATTAACAGATACAAACTACTATATATAAAATACATAAACACCAGAGTCCTACTATATAGCACAGGGAACTATATTCAATATCTTGTAATAAACTATAGTAAAAAAGATATATATACATGTATACATGAAAAAATGTATTTTGTATATATATATATATATATATATATAAAAATAAAACAATCACTTTGCTATACACCAGAAACTAACATGATTTTAGTTGAGTAAAAAAAAATTTTTTTAAGACAGGTTTTAGCCATTTCACTCGTAGCTTAAATTATCTGCTTTCTTTCAAATCCAGCTGTTAATATTTACAGGTATATTTTAATTCAGTTCAGTTCAGTCGCTCAGTAGTGTCCGACTCTTTGCAACCCCATGGACTGCAGCACACCAGGCCTCCCTGTCCATCACCAACTCCCGGAGTTCACTCAAACTCATGTCCATCAAGTTGGTGATGCCATCCAGCCATCTCATCCTCTGTCGTCCCCTTCTCCTCCTGCCAGCATCAGAGTCTTTTCCAATGAGTCAACTCTTCGCATGAGGTGGCCAAAGCACTGGAGTTTCAGCTTTAGCATCATTCCTTCCAAAGAAATCCCAGGGCTGATCTCCTTCAGAATGGACTGGTTGGATCTCCTTGCAGTCCAAGGGACTCTCAAGAGTCTTCTCTAACACCACAATTCAGAAGCATCAATTCTTCGGCACTCAGCTTTCTTCACAGTCCAACTCTCACATCCATACATGAACACTGGAAAAACTATAGCTTTGACTAGACAGACCTTTGTTGGCAAAGTAATGTCTCTGCTTTTGAATATGCTATCTAGGTTGGTCATAACTTTCCTTCCAAGGAGTAAGCGTCTTTTAATTTCATGGCTGCAGTCACCATCTGCAGTGATTTTGGAGCCCAGAAAAATAAAGTCTGACGATGTTTCCACTGTTTCCGCTGTTTGCCCATCTATTTCCCATAAAGTGATAGGACCAGATGCCATGATCTTAGTTTCTGAATGTTTAGCTTTAAGCCAACTTTTTCATTCTCCTCTTTCACTTTCATCAAGTGGCTTTTTAGTTCTTTTTCACTTTCTGCCATAAGGGTGGTGTCATCTGCATATCTGAGGTTATTGATGTTTCTCCCGGCAATCTTGATTCCAGCTTGTGCTTCATCCAGCCCAGCATTCCTCATGATTTAATAGTCATGTTTTATTTTCTTATTAATTAATACAAGCATACAAAAAAATAGACTATTAATAAGCACTGGTGTATATATCCAGCTTTGTTAAATCTTAATATTTTGCCTGTTTTCTTTCAAATCCTTTGTAAGGAAAAAAAAAAAAGACATTCTATATTCAGTTTAAGTTCCTTATATACCCATCTCCTAATTCTACTCCCTTCCCTTCACCCCTCCTAGAGTTAACCACTATTCTGAATTCAACATTTCCCATGCATGTTGTTATATGTTTACATTATATATTCATACCCATAACCTATATGTTACATGTTTTAACTTTATCTTACAGGTATTATACTATATTATGATTATACAATTTTTTTTTCACTGAATATAATGTTTTTAAGATTTGTCCATGTTGCTATTTGTATAGTTGTAGCTCACTAATCTTAATGGTTGTATATAAATATACTATATTTATTTATTCCTTCTATTCATAGGCACTTGTGTTGCTTCAAATTTTGTTATGAGAAACAATGTTCCCATGAATATTCTTGAACAAGCCTCTTAGTACATATTTGTTTAGAGTCAGAATTTCTGGATCATACAATATATGCATTTTTACTTTCCTAGCTCTTTTCTAATCATTCTCCAAAGAGGCTGTCCTGATGAATATACCTATGACGCGTACAGGAGAATTTCTATGTAACCACATCCTTGACAATGCTTGGTATTTCTGGTGTACATTTGAATAAAGTATTACCACTCTTTCTACACTCAAAATGCTTGAAATATTACCAAGAATAAACATACAAGTGCTGCAAATAACATACCACTGATGCCATAAAAGAATCTCCAATGTGTACAAAGTTTCCCACTGGCAAAAAGTTAGCAATAGCCAAAGATTCTGTCTCTTCCTGGGATTTTTCAGTGTCTTCATCCAAGTCATGATCAAATTTTAGAACTAGAAAACACTAGAAACCATTTTGTCCAGCAGCTTCATTTAAATTTAAAGAGTTATGCCCAAAATCACACAACTGTGATAATGATCATTTTATTACAATTTATTTAGAACCTACTTTGTGTCAGGTACTATTCTGGGTGCTTCACACATACTCTTAATTCTCATGACAGTAGCCAGATGGTATTACAAAGAGTTTATTCTCCAAAACACAGCTATTCTCACATGGCAACTGAGAGCAGGACACCATGCAGTTTAATCTGAGTGGAACAAAATTGAACCAGACAGTCTGGCATTCAATCTGGGAGGAAAGGTAAAACCACAGTATAAACTAGGATAGGAGGAAAGCTGGGTAAAGGCTCAGACCAAGACAGCCTACTGCAAAAGAATCGTTTTTCCCACCAGGATCATTTAGGAATACATCCTAAAGTCACTGGTATGGGAATCAGGCTTTGGAGAACAGGTAGACCTTGGTTGGGCACCATCTCACCTTGAATGTGCTAAGTGGGTATTGCCCACTTAATGCCCATGAGCAATGAGTGGAATTAAAGAGTCTGTAACCATACACTGCCATCAAAGAAGGGCCCATCTGGGGTCAGGGAGAAGGTCAGCCTAACAAACAGTATAGAAGATTTGGAGAGCCAGGCAACTAATAAACCTACCTCTCAAGAACATGGAAACACGGCCTCTATGCTTTGGCCTCTGCTCAGCTCCTTTGTTATCACTCTCCTCTCCTTCGCTCTGCTCTGTTGGTTTCTGTTCTGTTTTTGGAGCACACTAGGCTGATGGCCCCTGTAGGGTCTTTCATCTGCAGTCTTCTCTGTTTGGAACACATTCTCCAATTTTACACACAGATGGCTCCTTCTTATCATTCAAGCCTTGCCTGAAACACTTTCCCTGCACATCTCATCTAAGCCAGGCTTCTCCCTCCCCCTCCTCCAGCTCAGCAGCCCATTTTATTTTCTTCATCATCTTTCTCAGTCTGAAATTATCTTGCCTCTTCATTTAATCACTGACAGAGTGAGCACCATGAGGACAGGATATTGTCATTCTTGTTATGCGTTGTGTAGCCAGTACACAGAAGAGCTTCAGTAAACCGTTAATGGTTATTGAACAAACAAACCATGGTATTCTAGCTTCCAAAGAGGAAGGTGGGCTATCAGGAAGTACAACGTCTTGGGGGAAGTTGGTTCTCACAGGGGTGGGGTTTAGAGGCATGGCTATATTAAGGGGACAGTGAGTTAGATTCACGGAGTAGGAGGTTAATAAAAAGGACTCAGAAAACAGTAATGTGGCGTAAATTCAGGAGCCGAGGCTGAGCATGAAGGTATTAAAATCAAAGCAGAAACTGGGGAGGGTGAACAGGCTAAATGACCACAAAGGGACTTTCTACCACAGTCCAAGTGCTGGGCTAGAGCTCCTTGCATGTGTGTTTGCTAAGTTGCTTCAATCGTGTGCCACCCTATGGACTGTAGCCCACCAGGCTCCGTTGCCATGCCCTCCTCCAGGGAATCTTCCTGACCCAGGGATTGAATTTATGTCTCTTATGTCTCCTGCATTGGCAGGTGGTTTCTTTATCCCCAGCACCATCTGGAAAGCCCAGAGCTCTTTAAATTCAACCTACATCAGGTCAAGGGAAAGCGATGTGGATACAAAGATCTCAGTCACTGGCAGTGGCTGCTAAAAGCAGAAATACTGGAGAGGGGGAGAATGAGGATGGATATTTCAAGCAGAAAGGACCACAAGTACAAGGCAGAGAGGTGATATGTCTCTAGTTTAGAACAGTGCCTGGAACAGCATAGAGTACAAAAAACTTTTGTTAGAGGATTGACTCCCAGTGACTATCTTGAGGACAGAAAGCCTGAACATGGGCAAATTGGTGGAAATTTATCCCCAAATCTGGTTTTAGAAGCTTGGTTCATTGCAGTAGAGCTCGGTATGGACAGATAGGGCAAAGAGAATCCACAGGACTTGATGACAAATTGATTGTGCACTCTCAGAGGGGGTTGAGGCAGGAGACACTATAGGAAAGAGGGAAATAAAACTTACCTTGAGTTTCAGAGTCTTAGCGACTGGGTAATACTATTACAGAGAGAGAAAAGTCCAACTGAAGAGTTGTTTAGGGAGAGTCTGGAAAATTCAGTGTAGATATTTGAGGTGCCTGAAGACATGCACTCAGCAGGGATATTTAGAAGGTGGTTGAAACAAGGTTGGAGTCCTGTTGAGCCTGGAATAAGGATATACATGTGTGTGTAAGCTACTTCAATCATTTTCAGAAAGAGTTAAGTTGGGAATAAAACTAAAAGAATTGCAAGAGCATAGCAGGACTCAACTTGTCTGGTCTTATTATTCAGCAGCAGAATGTTATCAGGATTCATCAAAAACTAAACATTCTGTGCTTCTTTGGACCAAATATCAACTTCTATTCACCATCAATCCCTAACATCATTTAACCTAGGCAATTTACTTTTCTTGGGAAGCAATTCTGTTAAGTAGTTAAGAGTATGGAAATGACATGACTAGGCCACTCACTAGCCATGTGGCTTGAGGCATATTGCTTAACCTCTCTGTTTCCTTATCTGTACAGTAAGAATAAGAGTACCTATGCTCATAATATTGTTGTGAAGATCAAATGAACTCATGCATGTAATGCACGTTGCCTAGAAGCTGGTACACAATAAATGCTCACTGACGATCCCTGAAATGTTGTGTTGAGGACTGGAATATGAACTCTTATTTTCACTTATGATCAGAGTTTGCCTTAGCCTGAGTGTCCTTTAATTCCTGGAAAATTGTAGAATGTTTTCAGCAAAATAGGAAAAAATAAAAACTTGCAATATTCATCCAGCAAAGGAGGCCACCACAAAAATACAGCATTTGGGCACATTGCCACTCTCTCGAGTCCTCTGCCTCACCACTATGCAGCCATTCAGGTGCTCTAAGTTCTCACAATTGAAACAGCCCTGGGAGAATTTCAATGCTATTGTTTTGGAGACTTCCTTTCATCCTGCTTTGAATTTGTCCCAGTTCCAGTTTTAGACAATAAATTATAAGCCTTTAAAAAGGGAATTTCATTCACTATTGAAAAAAGGGAAAATGAATCCCTGAACTGGATAACTGGATGTCAGTTACCAGTCCCTGACTCTGGCAAAGTTTGACCTCTTCAGCTCAGTAAATTCAACTGTAAGGTGTTTTTTCTTTTTTTGTTTTCCTTTTTTGCCGGGGGGTGGGGGTGCTGTTTGTCTGTTTAGTATATTATTTGAAGCAAGAAGATTTGTTTAAAATGAGCCTATCTTTCTGTTTTGTTCTTAGTTGTTAGACCATCACGAGCAATGAGGCTGAGGAATTTATGTGAATTGCCAGTCTTCACTACCTTTACAAAATGAAACCTGACAATAGTAACTTTTACAAGGATAATCTACCAGCAAACATCAGTAGGCCAGACATACTGGCAGCCCCTAGTCAATCTGTAACTGAAAATTAAAAGTGTAGCAGGAAACCCTAATAATGAAACTTGCAGGGTTATAGAGCTGATGAAGCAGAAAACAAAAAGTAGGTGATAACTGCTAAGAAGTGCAACCTTGACAGTTGTCGTGTCTTTGAGGATTTTCTTAAAGTGTGGGCAGATCTTCATCTATATTTGAATTCCCTTTAACCATCCAAAACAACTCTCGGCTCTGAGTTCTTTTCCATCTTCTTCCCAGATAACACCTCCTAGCTATCATCAACAGAGCTATTCCAACTAGCATTTTTGCTCAGTAGTCTTTCCCAAGTTAATAGAGTGTTCAGGTTATCATATCTTAGTGTCATGTGGTACTAAATCACACTTCAAGGAGAGATAACAAGGCTACCCAAGGTGGGGTGGGTGTGGTGGGTGTGGACTATGTCCCATCTAAGGTCCTTTTCTCTCCAGAAGGGCTAAAGGTGTCAAGATTAAGTGTTGAGAAGAAATATCATAGCTGGTTGGGGGTGGGGTGTAATTGTTGGGTTGGGTGGGAGTATGGAAGGCTCTACCATTGGCTCAGAGCATTACTGAGCCCATCTGGATCCCACAGTCAGAAACCAGGTGAGTTATTTTGTTTTGTCAGTGGATCATAAAGGGGCCGTGAGTGGTCACAACCTCCCCAAGTGTCCCAGGCTTGTCTCCTCTAAGATAGATGCCTTTATGCGATCTGCTACGTGTAGTGTCAGGGGATTTGTCAGGAAGGCTCAATCTCCATGGTGTTCATACCAAGTCTATTTGCTGGTTTTCTGCAGTGGGTCGGTGGGACCCCTGTTCACCTCCCCTGGTCACAGGCTCCCAGGTTTGGCATTTGGCCCCATGTAGGCTCTGGCTGCAGAATCAAAAAGTCAAATAGAGACTGGACCACAACACACTCCCTACATCTGCTAACTTACCCTGTGTTGCCCTCACCTCACCTCACACTGACTGCTGCCCATGGGCCTGGAGACCCTACTGGTCTCTTACTCACCAAAACCACCCAGAGACCATGACTTCGAACAACAATTCCTCTAAGCCCCCTTTGGGAACATAGAAGGCAGCCGACTTATCTACAGCACCTTCTAAAGGCCAAAGAGAATCCAGCTGATGATTCAGTGAAGACTCTCAATTCAGTAAAGACGCTACAGGGACCAAACACAAAATAGCTCTTTTAAAAGAATATGAACTCATTTATGTACAATAAGAATCTACTCTCACCCACTTGCCCGCCATGTACACATTTGAAGTTGCGTAAATGTGGCAATAATTTTTTGAAAATATTTCTAAGATCACAAACTATTTTATTGTTATATCTTATTCAATATACAGAGCTTTGTAGTCATTGAATTAAGAATATGGTATGTAAGAAGACAGAAATCAGAGCCTAGAAAATGCCTTTGCAGCCTCTTGACATTGTCACCTCCCAGAGAAAGGTAAGCACACCTTTTGACTGAGAGAAAAACTCATTTAAAAATAGACTGTAATGGTGATGCAGTCTATCAGGACTCGGACTACTCTCTACTGCTCAGGCTTCTGACAGTTGTAAGGCAAAACCAGTATATGCACTTGATACATGGAAATCCATCCCATCTTTAGCGCCCATAGCATCTGGGACCCTGCGGCTGTCATGGAGCCAAGTCATATTTCCTCTCTATTGGGGTTCAGGTTAACCCTGGAGGCAAGCCAAAAAGAATCACTGGTTCGGCCTCCAAGCACCACCAGCTGGACTCCTAAGGGTCCCTTCAGATGAGCCAATTGGCCTTGTTTACTACAACTTAGAGAAATCTGAAAGTCTGCCAGAATATTTACTATATTCATTCATGTAGGGAAAACCCTCTCAAGTAAGCTGTTTACCTCTGGTCTTCTCTTGAAATAAAGACCTGGAATTCAGAACATCATATGAAACATATTTGAGCTTCTCCATGGCTCAGTGGTAAAGAATCTGCCTTCCAGTACAGGAGACACGAGTTCGATCCCTGAGTTGGAAGATGTTTTGGAGTAGGAAATTCGGCAACCCACTCTAGTAATCTTGCCTGGAAAATTCCATGGACAAAAGAGATTGGTGGGCTGCAATTCATTCAGTCACAAAGAGTCAGACACAACTGAACGACTGAGTACACAGACACATACACACACGAAACATATTAGAAAGCACTGCTATCTGTAGTACCTACATACACAATGCAAAATATATCATATTCTCCAACCTAATTTACATTTTTGTTCATGTGATTTGAATGATTTTTAAGTATTCTAAGTAATGTTATTCTATATCTGTTTTTTTTCCCTTCCCACCACATGCATTTATTTGTGGGGTTCCCCTGCTTAGAAGATAAATTTCACATTGAACATCATGTCATTACTCATTTTATGTCTTTCTCTAAACTCTGTTGAAGATACCATGTAATTCTGGAATACGTGCTTCACTTACACTTGTCAGCAGATCATTTCATAAAAGCCTGTTACAGAAGATAATCCAAAGCAGGACTTGATTCTTCAGATCATCAAAAGGTTAAACCTTGGTTTCTTTAGTAACACTTATGCCTACAATACTGTCTCTGAAACCAATGGGGGGAAAATTATTCTTTTGATGTCCCTAATGTGCTAGTGTTAATTGAAACTCTGCACATTAGCCCACTGGGTGCACCTTGATGTATGTTTAGATTATACTAAGAATGTGACCATTTGTCCAGTCAGAGAAGAGAGTCTACTTTGGCCTTTCAAAAGGTAGGCACGCTCATAGTGACTAGAGTGAGTAAATGATTGTTATAAAGGACATTTCGGAATAGCTATTTATGGTCTTGATTCACAAATCAGCTATGTTAATATATGGTTCAGAAAAGTCTCATGGTCATTCATCTGTCTACCCTCAGTAGCAGGATCTTTATAATCAACTATATTTCTCTGCATGTGACCTCTACATATGTATGTGTATTTGTATATGCGTGTGTGTGTATATATTTATGTGTGTGTGTGTCCAGTTGCTCAGTTGTGTCTGACTCTGCAACCTCACAGACTGTAGTCCACCAGGCTCCTCTGTCCATGGGATTTCCCAGGCGAGAATACTGGAGTGGTTGCCATTTCCTCTTACAGGAGATCTTCCCCACTGAGGGATCAAACCCATGTCTCCTGCATTGGCAGGTGGATTCTTTACCACTGAGCCACCTGGTAATCATACATACGTACATAGGGATACAAACAACATGTGCCTGACTTGATCCATGTGTTAGACATAATCCAGCCTCAGTATGACATAATTTCAGGAGCACTTGGATGACGTTTTGCTCCAAGCAAAAGTATCATAAGTTCCACCATTGGTATCATAAGTTCCACCATTAGAGACTCATTCCTTTACTGTAAATTTCTTCTGTTATGATACAAATAATCCTGAATGGTGGTGGTTTAGATGCTAAGTCATGTCCAACTCTTGTGACCCCATGGACTATAGCCCTTCAGATTTCTCTGTCCATGGGATTCTCCAGGCAAGAATACTGGAGTGGGTTGCTATTTCCTTCTCCAGGGGATCTTCCCAACCCAAGAATGGAACCCCGGTGTCCTGCACTGTAGGCAGATTCTTTACTGACTGAGCTACAAGGGAAGCCTGGAATGGTGGAAGTATTTAAAGTCATACCCCAAGTACAATTAAGTTATCTGATTCTCATACAAGAGTTGGGTTTGATTACTAGAAAAACAGAAAGGATAGATGACCCTGATTGTCCCAGGGAACCCAAAGTGAAGGGAACCCAAAGTGAAGACAACCCAAGCTGTCCTAGCAGGGAGGATGAGGTTGCTTCAAGATATTCTTCACAATTATCCCTAGGGTCAGAATGGTAAACATGTTCAAAACAGAGATGAATTAAGTAGTGAAATTTAAAGAGGCCTTTAGCCTCAGAAACAAGAGAGAAGGAAAAAAGAAATAGAAATATCAGTAAACCAAGGAAAGTTACACGTCTCTTTTAAGGAACCTGCCCCATCCCTTTAAAAGACTTCTGTGTTTCTCTGATTTATTCTTGTTGGTGAGTCCCCAGAAAGATCTGGTTGCCTTTTAACCCTTCAGATTAGGAAAAGGAACTAATCCCTGATTGCCAAACATTTATAAACAAATTACTTTAGAGTTACTTTTCAAAACAAACTTTTGTGACAATTATAGATGATCAAGATGGTAAAAGTGAAACCAAACAAGGCAGGGAGAATAACAGGGTGGAATAGAGGTCAAGCCTCTAGACCTTAGCCACAGGTCCTAGAATACTGGTTACCAAAGAGAAAACACTGATGTGCCATGCCTAGATCTGGCTGAAGCTTCACCACAGAATGACAAATCTCGTCATATGCAGGGTTGATGAGAATGAAGGTGATCTCAGTGTCTCCTTTTATAGCTTAAGGAGTTGGGCAAAATCACTTGATGTATCATATCCTGGCCTCTCAGAATCCTTTTCAAGCCCTAGTGAGAGACAGACCAGAAGGTTTTAGATGTAAAAGTTGGATAGACAATGCTGCGTCCAGGAAAAGCTGGCTACTGTGGGCCCATTGTTGTCATGAGGACCATTCTTCTTCCACCAACATCTTTCATTGCCTCTCCATGTTTTCGTGAGACAAAAGACCCAGCTGAGACTTCAACAAAGGAGAATGCAGGGAAAGGGGAGAGAATACCTTGAGCAAGAATAGCTTGGAAGGAGCCAAAAGTGGAAAAGGAAGTCTAATTCTGTCCTAGTCCGGGGGAAAAAAAGTTTTTTGAGAAATGTAAACAAATCAGGAAATCCTGGCACTTACTCCAGTTCCGATCCAGGGAAAAGCACCGGTCCTTTCCCTAGGACTGGGCTGCTGTTTGTGAATGAAATCCAGACTAAATTATTCATTGAGTCCTGCCAGCCCCGCAGTCTCCAGCTTTCTTTTTGCCTATGGCACAGCTTAAACCTTAAAATAATAATAATAAAAAAAAAACATATGCATGTTGTTAACTATCCATATTCAAATGGAAATTCAATGCTATCATAAATCTCTCTTTTCTAATGTAAATTCCTTTCCCTAGCGTGAAGCTGCAGGAAAGCCATTGTATCTGAGCAATCTAAACTTAAAAGAGAATTTTTGTTAAACCAGTTATGATAGGGGAAACATGTTTTTCACTGAGTCGAAAGATTAAAGTTGGTTGTAAAAAGGGGTGGGGGACTGAGGGAGAATTATTGGTTGCTCAGCTAATGATTAGATACAGAACTTCAAGGACAAATTAAGAGGCACAAAAGAAAGAGTCACGCAGATAAGTGAAAACAGTTCCCGTGATATTAAAGAATAGACACACTGTTTATCTAATCTCCATTTCCATATTCATCTCCATCTCGGCAGCCCCCTCCACCCCATTAGCCGCCCCCCAGTGAATTCCAAACTCCACTGAAAGGCACATCTGCAGATCAGAGTACCTCTAGGATCCAGGGTTCTCTTTCTCGCTTCCAGATCCACCCTCTCTCTTTCCTTAGTTGTCTGGGTGCCTCTTTTAATGAGGCTTTGACCGAGAAGAATGTGGGCATGAGATGAAGAGAATGAGTCTCTTTATTTTTAATTTATTTTTTGGAAACATGTTGTCAATCCTTTGGGTGACTTCAAAAAATTCTTACTAAATACCACACCTCCCTTTTTTCAGATCGACTGCACTAGTTTGTTCTGATTTGTCACCCTTTCCCCATCCTGCCACTCCTCTTTCTCCTCTCATGTCCACAAACCTGGCTTGTCATTTCAGAAGTTTTTCTCTCTCTTGTAAACTTGGTCTGGACAGGCAGCAACAAATATACATCCGTTTATTACAGAGCTGTAAGGAGCAAGTGTAACGGGCTTCCTTAAGCGGTGAAGTCGGTAAGAGCTCACAGACAAGGAACAGATTCCTCTTGGATGGAGGAGCTAGTGAAGCTGAGAAGGACATAGGCCCTGTACCGGCCTCTCCTCCACCTAGGGCCCTGGCCCCCTCACTGTGTGTTTTTGCAGGGGAACCTCCAAAGTGGTGTGGCTACAGGGTTTCCTTCTTCAATGCAAAAGCTTTCTCCATTGACTCCTAGGAACACAGTACAAAGATATACAAAGAAAATAGATCCCTCTGTATAAACACAAAGTGTGAACTCTGACCCAAAAGGGCATTCATGCATGACAATAAGTAACACTGTAATTGGAAATAAAAATATTAACAGCAGGAAGGAACTTAACCCATAGGATTTGAATACACATGCCTGTAGCCAATTTGTTACTAATATTTAGAACTGAAATGATATAACTTAGACTCAGCTTAATAAAAATACCAGAGCCAGCTTCTCAGGCAAGCAGTGTTAGAGCAAAGTCACATCCCCACAAGGACCAGTTTCTCCCTGATCTCTTATCTGATGATCCACATTCAAGATAGAAAACTAAATGTTCTTTCTGGACTGTTCAGAAATTGATGGCACTTATAAAAATATTCATTAAATCTGAGGCTGCACATGGCTTTTGGCATCATGTTATCAGAACCATAAAAATCATCACCCTCTTGTCCGTGGCCAGCCTTGTCTGTCTAGATAATATAATCCAGAGAAAAATTAAGCTGCCGCTGAGTGTCTGTTTCTAGTAAATGTTGTTGTCAAGCGTGTGTGTTGAGAGGATGCTGCTGTCAGATTAGAGAGGGGAAGAACACAAATCAGGCTATATGTGTTTGAGGACTTAGAGGGAGAATTTCATGAAGCTATTTCTAGGGCAACTCATTTGATCTGTTAAGAGGATGCTGTGGTATTTTCATCCTTTTCTTCAGCCTGGTTCTCTGGCCTCTGTTACCCAGAAGCGGTGGTCTCTGGAGTGTAGACAGAGAAGGGAAGCAGGTGCTTCAACTCCCAGCATCTGGTTTAGATGACCACAATGCCAGCACACCTGCAGCCTGCATTGCAGCCAAGTCTGGCCTCCCATTGTATTCGATTGGACTTTCTGCCTTGAGCAAGAAAAAAAGCATTGTTTATCAGATTTGCCAAAGGATCTCCGGGGAGGTGGAGAGAGACAGGATAAACAAACCTAAAACAAAACGCAAGTGTAAGCAAAGTGCTGGGAGACCTTGATTGTATGTGACTACCCAAGGTAATCTTTCAACCTGACACAAAGTAATTAAAACTGATTGAGAGCAACAAACCTAGAGTTAGCACAGACCAAGACAGTTTCCTCAAGGTCTTCCCAAGGAACTGATGCTACATGATGTTATCCAAACTCTGGTTCTTAGGCAGAGGCAGAAATCAGACCACTTTTATTAAGGGTCTAATTTGTGCCAGACTTTGTGCCATGTGGGTTAAAAGATGAGTGGTTACTTCCCTGTCCTAGAAAAAACTTACAAAGATGATCTTGCTACTTATGAACCCAATGTTCCAAATGTTATGGATGTCATAATTTCACATTTTGTAATAGTTTTTGCACTGGGTGAACTGGATTCCTACGAATCATACCGAAAGCAGTAAACTAGCCTTCTCTAACCAAAGAAAGCAAGGCAAGCACAACTGATCCAACAATACATCAACACAACTTCATGATCAATACATTGGACAGCAATAAAATTAATGAGCATCTTTCCAGAGACTCGGATAGTAGTTTAGAGATATCATATAAAATGTTTTGTTAGTATTAATGAATAATTCTGGAGGCCCTTTTTTCCCTTTCCTTTGTACAGAGCCCCAACTAGTGGAAAACTGGAGAACTGCACTTAAAGAGAAACTAAAAAGACAACCACTGGTCTTCCCACAGGTAAGAGTCCGTAGGGTCTTACAGATGCTGCTCTTTTGGGGGTGTGGAGATAAGGATAAGGTGTGAAAAGGAAAGAGAGGTGTGAAACTGGCTTAGACTTAGCTTTTTCAAGGGGTAAAGGGCAAACTGGGACTGATGAAAACATGTACGATCTCTTAACATTTGAAATGACTCAATGCACTGTTTATCTATAGCTAACTTGAGAAAGGAAAATATTTCTTGGGTTCAGAACTTATTCTTCTTGAAGAAGTCTTTTCAAAAGAAAGGGGAAGATACTCTGTGACACAAAGTTGCATACATAGGAGGAAAAAGACCTGGTTTCACAAATAAAATGAGTTACGGTTGTGTCACACTAGTTCAGAACAGAACAGATAAGAATGTGTCCACACTAGGGTGGGGGGCGGGGAGCAGAGGAGAAGAGAGGGCGGAGGCACAAAGGGAAGGAAAAGATGGGAGTTGAATCTTTGGTGGTGTTGGATTTTTAGTTTTGTTTGTTACCTCTCCATTTCAAGGAATCTTATTTTTGTGTTGACATGTAAAGGAGTTTTGGCTCCCTTACCAAAACATACTAATAAAACGCAGGCAACCCTGAAAGATTATAAAAACGCAAGATGAATTCATCAATCAGAGTGTAGTCTGTGCAACAGAGGTTTGTGGACAAGCTTTAGGGATTTCATGGAACTCCCTAACAGGATATGCAACTTCTTTGTGTGTGTGTGTGTGTCCATGTGTGTGTGTTCTCTGGATTTTATAGCCTTTACTGATTCTCAAAGGGGTCCATAAGGCAAAGGAGAATAAGGAACATCACTATTCAGCTATCTGCACATCCACAAAAACAGTCATATTTTAATGGATGCCCTTCAGAGTGATCTCAGCCTTCATAAAAGTCTGTTCTTAAGAGAGGCCAAACAGAGAGAATGAAATCCTCTAGTATATCTCAAGAGCAGGCTGCAGCCTTCTTGTTTTTCATGCACTGACTCTGACAGAAAGTGACAAGAAGTTTCCTATTGTATTTTGAACTGGTGTGATGGCAGAGGGTACCTCCTCAAACCTCAACGTGACGTGCGTCCTCGAGCAGTTTCTGAGATGCTTGATTTCTGCTAACCAGCTTATTTCAGTTTGCATTAAGCAACATGGTTTACACTTGAAAATCTAAAAACAGTAGCAACCATTTTTTTCAGTAGATTAAGTGGTGGAAAGTAAGTGGGGGGAGGGAGGTGAATGTTTCAGTTTAGGACTTGGAGGCTTACTCAGCACATTGTTATCAAAATTAAGTCAAGAAAGCAGAATTTTTATACCACTTACTTAATGTTTGTGGTGGTTATTAAATAAACTCTCCAGTCCTTGATTTCGTTTGAAAAGGGATTTGCTGAAATAACGACTTATTTGAAGATCATTAAGTCTCCAGAGGTCAAGGATAACAAGGGTAATAACACCAGGGTAATGCTATCTAACTTCTTTTATGGCATCAGCTTTCCCATAGATTTTATTTAACTAATGACTTAGTTGTGAAGAAAAGTGATTGTATTAATGTGTCTGTCCCAGCCTTCACCTCTCAATCAGACAGTTAATCGTACCAGGGGAGTCTCAGGGATAACTCCAAACACATATCATCTACAAGTAATCCCCTCCCTCATCAAGTGGCATGTGGTCCTAGGTTACTAAGGTTTTCCTTCTGAGCTAAGTCATTCCCCTGTTCTTTCCACCTTGGGCAGGCATAGTTGTGTTTCTAAAATTTATGAAAACCCAGATGAACAGCTCACCTAAAAAATAATGCAAAACTTGCCCACTTTTTTTTTTTTTTTTGGCTTTTATTGCTTCTGAGACTCTAAGAAACTTGCATAATTGATTTAAGTTTTTGTGTCCTTATTGGAACAATTAGGCAGAGGTCTTCAGGAAAAAAGTTTTCAAAAATTGAGGTTTGGTGGTTTTTGTTTTTTTTTTTTTTTACTTCTTTACCCTCTTACCAAGATCATTTTAAAAGGTTATTTAAAATATTATAACCACAAACTGTTCAACCAGACGAAAATGAAAGTAGGCCACTTAGAGGTTTTTGTCTAAAGCAAAATGTCTGAAGCTAATAATTTAACCATTGGGAGTTCACTGGCTACTAAAAGCAGTTACTTTGAAATTAAGAAGGAAGTATTTTCAATATTATATCTGAATTTGTAATTTTTCTCTCACAGGATATACAGAGTATAGTATTTTCTTTTCCTTCCCCTTAGGACTAAACTGACCTTCCTGCCAGAGCAGTGAAACCCCAGACTTGGACTTGAGCCAGCTGCCTTTCAGCACCAAGTCATTAAGAACTCTTGGAGGTGCTGTTTAAATGTGAATTTTTCCAGGACTGCTTCACTGGACAGATAGGCAATGCTAATTCAGTCAGGGCATGTTGAACACATCCAATTTTAAAATGGAAGAGAAGGGGGAAAGCTTTCAAAACTAGGGATATCAAAGTGAAAGTTAGTAAAAATGAGGCCACTCATATTATGTAGGGGTGTCAAAGAGTCAGACAGCCATACACCTTAAATGGCTTCCTAAATTAAAGCAAATCTGTGAGTCAGTTTCAAGAAGGATGAACAAGGCTGCAAATAAAGAAGTTTTCATGCTTTTTCCAGAAGGCAAGCAGCCCGGAAATAAAAGGAAGGCACTCATATTCCCAGAGTTTTAAGGACTTAGGATACCCTCATGCATTGTCAAGATCCAGTGTGAAGACTAGATAATCCAAAGAGATGATAGTTCACATGCACCCAAAAAACACAAGGAAAGAAATAGTGGAGGGCGCGGAGAGAAAGGAAAAAAGAAAAGTCTATACTTCCTTTTGGTTGATAGTCACATTTTAAGATCAAGAGAGGTTAAGACATGCAGGTGAAGATAGCGATGTCAGCTCAAAGAGGGATTTTGGAGGTGAACCATCCGGCTAGAGGAGGCCAAGCTGCACAAACGCCAGCAAGCCTAGACTTCATCAAATAATATCATCTCCCCACTGTTGTAACTTGTGTCAACTGAATATCCAGCCAGAAAAATAAAGCCAAAGCAGCCAGATAATCTACAGATTTCTCCCTCATCTCCAGAACTGCCTCAACATGTATAAAAGCACAAGTGTCTGAGCACATACATGTCCACGGTCAGTTCTCGGTCGCCGGCAATTCTGTTCTCACTGCCACTGATAACCCACAGGAATTTCTAGTTGATTGTGGAGTGCATTTCAAATGGCTATACTTTCTGATATGTGTTTAGTTTAATCTCATAATACTATTTTAGCATGCTCTGGTAGGATCTGGGGACTAAATGATAATGAATGATAATGCTGAAAAAGTGGCCTGAAATGTTTAATTTACCAATTAGATGCTCAATACGAAGATAAGGAGACCTTGTAAACATTTTCTTTTTACTGTCTTCTTTAGTTTTAATTAATTTCTTCCTAATGACTGTTTAAACTTATTCGCAATTTCAAATAGCTTTCCACTGTGATTTTTCTTATTGATTTCCGCAATGACTAAATGTGCTAAGTATTCATTCTTAATTTCTCTTGTGGCAGAAATATGTACCTTGGGAGTATTATTATTTCTTTTTAAATAAAACCAGGGTTGAAATGATGACAATTTTGAAAGAAATTGATTTTTCACATAGTACAAGTTGTCTTAATTCATCTTTTCAATATAGTTGGCCCTTGAGACGTTGGTGACAGACAGGGAGGCCTGGCACGCTGCAATTCATGGGGTCGCAAAGAGTCAGACACGACTGAGCGACTGAACTGAACTGAACTGAGACTTCTTAAATATATGTATCCATACTTATTAGAATTAGTAAGATAATTTGTAGTCCTCTCTTGCAACATGTATAAAATCTAGAAAGAAAATAAAAGTTGGCTCTGAAAACAAGTCCCATCACCTGAAGTTGAGTTTTAGCTGGACTCTTTTGTCAGTAGCTGTCTTTTAGCAAATCAATTCCAGCATACAAAGAAAATATACAATTGGTTTACACAAGTTATCAAAAGTACAAGTATAGAAGTACAAGTTTCATCTCCAAAAATACATTTATCTTGGGCTTTGTAAGTTTCTGTGTCAAGCTCACAGCAGGTAGAAATAGCAGTAATGTTTTGCTAAAGTCAAAGTTCCAGCTCATGAATGTTTGCCACCTGTCCTGTATCTCTTATACCTATTTTTAAAGGAATATTGCCATTATTATCTGGCCCACAGGCTACATATTTTTTCAATTTAAATGTTTATGATGTAATTTTTTTATAATATCCTTGGGAAGGATACCAAACATTAACATTGGTATCAATTAAAAAAAAAATGAACCCTTTAAAGGAAAGAGTGAGAGAAAAGAAGGAAGAGAAATTATTTCATGTTTATAACCACATTATTGTGATCATTAAGCAAAGTTACATTAATAGAAAAAAGAATGGTTTTCATGTGTATCTAGTCACATTTACCTCCAAAAATATGCCAAATCTCCATTTTCAATTTCATGTTATTTATTATTTTGAAGCCATCTAAAATTGCTTCTTACTTGAGGTTTTTGAATTACATATATTAGACAATGTAATCTGAGTAGTGGGCATTTATTTGTTTAATATAGAATTTTCAGCTATTAGTAGTTATAATTTCTTACAATTTTCACTAAAATCTATAAAGTTTGATATTTTTCTGTAACCATAGAATTAGGCTCTATGTCAATTGTAATGTGAGGAATTCTTTAAAATAATTTTTTTTATTACTGAAGTCTTTCTTATACTTTGAGAGCCATTTAAATATGTATTGGGCTGAAATTGGTTTGACAAAGACCAGTCTCGTATTTTTTACAGACTTTTATGTTATAAAGGTGAATAGAGTTCCCAAAGAAAATAAGTAGTCATTAGAAATCTACTCCATATTCCTTCAAATAATATTGAAAAGAAATATTATTGTGGGAACTGAGCAAGAGGAACTCTTCTATTCATCTACTTCTCCAATTTCTAGAGTCAGAAAAAAGTTGTTAATAATATCAATCTTTCATTTGAGTACTGGTAAACCAATGTCAGGAGAAGGCAATGGCACCCGACTCCAGTACTCTTGCCTGGAAAATCCCATGGATGGAGAAGCCTGGTAGGCTGCAGTCCATGGGGTGGTGAAGAGTTGAACACAACTGAGCAACTTCACTTTCACTTTTCACTTTCATGCATTGAAGAAGGAAATGGGAACCCACTCCAGTGTTCTTGCCTGGAGAATCCCAGGGACGGGGGAGCCTGGTGGGCTGCCGTCTATGGGTCACACAGAGTCGGACATGACTGATGTGACTTAGTAGTAGTAGTAAACCATTGTCAAGTGCATATGCCAGCAGATTTTTACAAAGTACCAAAAACCAGGAGGCCTAAAACATCAGAAATGTATTCTCTTGTAATTCTGAAAGCTGAAGTCAAGGTGTCATCCGTGTCATGTTCTCACTGGCAGCCCTAAGGCAGGTGCAATCTTTGACATTCCTGGTCTTGTAGCTGCATCACTGCAGTCGCCTGGCCGTCTTCTCTCTGTGTGTCATCACACTGTCTTCCTTCCATGCTTGTCTCATGTCCAAATTTCCCCTTTTCATAAGGCCACCAGCCATACTAAATTGGGTCCATGCTAATGACCCCATTTTAATTTGATGATTTCTGTAAAGACTATTTCCAAATTCATATTCTAAGGTACTAGAAGTTAGGACATGAACATTTCTCTTGTTTATGGCAGTGGTGGAGGGCACAGCTCAGTCCCTAACAACTGACATATTTCAGTCAAACAGCTAGCTTGTTTGTCTGAGGGAGAGTTTCATCAAGATACAGATAAAAATAGAATCCATTTATAAAGATTATGATGAGAAGAAGAACCCAGAATTTGAAGTTTAAAAATTATAAAATTTCCTTTAAAAAGTACATTGTGTTAGGTTGAACTATATGAAATTACTAAAAAGTTCAACCACTTTTACCTTTACCTTTTAAAAAATGCTAAGTTCATATGTCCCAAATTAATAAATTATTGAATGAAAAGAGAATAAAGAAGTATCCAAAAAAAAGCTGGAGAACAAAGAAAAGATAGGTGACAAAACTATATAGGAGCTAGACTTAAAGAGAAAATAAAATTTTAAGTGCAACAAGTTCCTTGTTAACATTATTATTTTAATTTTTAGAATTTGTTAATAATATAGTGATAACATCTAAAGGCATTTTTATCACAAGAGAATTATGCTATCATTTGTTCTTATTCATTTGATTTTTAAATCATCCTATCTACTAAAATATTTAGACATAAGAAATCATATTTGTTTTTTTTTTAAAGAAAAACAGTATTGCAAGCCTACTGCAGATTTGTTTGAAAAGATCCTTGTTAACCACCATTGAGAGGGAGGCAAAATAAATCTTTCATTTAAGGATAAATTCAAAAGTTCAAAATTTCATATTCTTACAAGGAAAATAAATCTTTCAGGTCATATCTCTGTTGCTAAAAGCTAATCTAATATTAAGCAACAAATAATAAGCAAGAAAATAGATTAAAATTTTATATAACTTTATTCTAAAAACTCATCATTTGTATAAATATTATATCCTAATCCTCACAGGAGTGTCCATGGATAGATACAGATGTATTTTTACTTTTTCTCAGCTTGAATTTTGCAGCAGGAATGCATCCAATACTTTTATATCCAATATACCTGATAAAGAAATGGGAGCTGCTTAAATAAACATTGTAATCATTTTCCCACAGAGGCAAACTATGTGTTTACATATGAATAAAGAAAAGGTTTTCAGGAACAAATAAATGGCTTTTATATTTTTAGACATGCTAACAATAGCAAATGGAGAAGGAAATGGCAACCCACTTCAGTATTCTTGCCTAGGAAATCCCATGGACAGAGGAGCCTGGCAGGCTACAGTCCATGGGGTCGCAAAACAGCCCGACATGACTTAACGACTAAACAACAACAATAGGCAAAAGTTCCACACCCTTGATTTCTGAAAGAGTACTAGAAAGTGCTTAAATTCAAGGACTTGGTACTTAATCAATACAAGTACCACACTCTCACAGGTATCATTAAACCTTTGGATTTGAACAATATCTGAACTTTCAGTATCATTATAATGCTATCATCATAACAATTATTATCCCTTTAGTTTCCAGAGACAAAAACCCAAATCAAGAGCACTAAACTAGGGGATTTAGTGCCTTATGTCACTAAACCATCCAGAAAGACTCAATTCAGGACTCAAACTATGTCACCAGGAACCAGTTTTTCATTTCCCAGTAAATCCATGTCTCAGTTTTGGCTCTATTCTTTAGGTCACAAATGGCCACAAATTACTGATAGCAGGTTCCAGGACTATATTCTTCTGGGTTTAAATCTATCTAAAGGAGCCAACATATTTGTCCCAGCATTCCTAGCAAAACTCCAAAATGTTCTCTACCTGATCCATTTTAGAGCATAGATTCACCCCGAACCAATAGTCATTGGAATAAAATTTAAATACATGAATAAAATTAAAAGGAATTTAAAGTTTTTTAAAGGAATAAATTTTAAATCTGGCTAATCCCATGGACAGAGGAGCCTGGCAGGCTACAGTCCATGCGGTCACAAAGAATTGGACACAATTTAGCAACAAAACCACCTCCACCAATATGCTCTACTTTTAGGACCCTACCACACAACTGAGAGAGAAGTATTCTAAACCGGAAAGACTGTATGTTGCCAGAAGAACAAAATGCAGTGTGGTGAGGTAAAGCTTAGACTATTGATTTATTTGAACTACTAATCAAATGTGTTGAAATTATAAGACTATCTATCAGAAAGAGAAATTGTGTTCAAATCAGTTTGATTCTTTTCACCTAGATAGTACTTTGACTTTGCTTTTGATTGTGAAGATGGTTTAAAAAAAAAAATCAGTCAAAATTGAAGTGGGCTATTTTGGAAATCCTAAAGATTACATTCTCAAACTATGTTGGAGCTGTTGCATAGACATAGTTCTGTCATATCCAAGATACCATTTGAATGCATAATGTACACAGCCTTCCAGCGCCTTTGGACTACATGGGAAGAGGTTTATAACATAGCCAGGGCCTTAGGAGAACCCATAAATGAGGCTATTGATGCAAAGCTGTATGGATTAAGTTCAACACCTTGAATTACATGGGAAATGAACAGGAGCTGGGGGGCAGCTAAGGGAACACAGGTGTGGCACGTTCAGGGGCGCCCACATTCTTAAGTCAACAGGCAGCCATATTCTATTCAAGCTGTGTTCCCCGGGTGGTCCAGCTAACAAAGCTTCCTGTCATAAAGTTATCGCTCAGTACAAGGCAAGTGTATTGTGAATGCCAGGTTCAAAACAGCTCATTGAAAACTTCTTGGTTAAGTAATTAAAGCAGGCTGAGCTTTGGGAAATCCTCCAAGAGGGAGCTCATTTTGAGAACAGCTTTCCAATTCACATGTTTCATAAGCCAAGGGTAAGCTGAGTTCATATGAATAACACACACACATATACACACTCCACAAATTGTGGGATTAAAATGTAGAGTTGAGGTCAGGGCTAGACCACAGCAGAAGTGAACTGGTTTAAAGAAAACTAGATATTTTGTCTCCAAAACCATCTGTTTATTGGATTGCTATGCTTGATTGCTACTACTTTGTATCTTCAGATTCCAATCTGTATCAGAAAGATTGCAGGTGAAGTTGCCTGCCTATCAGCCACACAGCTCACCTTTTTTCTTCTTTGGGTAAAAACCAAATAATAAGTTATATATGCTTCACATGCATAAAAGGCAAACAGAATTTTATCTTCTTCCAGTCTGGAAAAAAAAAACAAAATATAGTTATTGTTCCTAGAGATCATTAAAAATGCTATGGAGAAACATCCACCATCTATCCTGAAGACAATCTTTTGCCTCAGGCGAGGTGATCTGAAAGGATAATTTTTTAGTCTCTTCAGTGTGTATGTCAAGCGTGTGGTATATGTTTTCCTTTCTTCAGTCTGTAGAAATTGCCACTGTGTACTTATATCAGTCTCGTATGATTCTGCTGTAACAAAGTAGCACAGATTTACTCTTTCGAAGTTGTGGAGGCCAGAAGCCGAAAATAATTTTACTAGGCTAACGTCAAGGTGTTGGAAGGGTTGATATCTTCTAGAGGCTCTGAAGGATAAATCTGTTTCCTTGCCTTTTTCAGCTTCTCTGGGCACCACCTCCCTCCATCTGTAAAGCACATCACTCTTCTCCAGGTTTCCATTATCACATCCTCTTCTCTTCTGTCTCTGACTTCTCTTGTCTCTGATCCCTCTTGTAAGGACTGTTACGATTACAGTGGACCTACCTGCATGACCCAAGTCAAGACCCTTAATCCTATCAGCAAAGTTCCTTTTAGACATGTTTGGAATTCCATGCCTCAGCCTACCATAGTACTTCTTCAAAAAATTGTGTTGATGTCATTCTATGAGATTATTCTGTGTTTGCAATTTTTCAAAAAGCCTATGTGTGCTAAATACTGCTAGCAACTATACTATCTTCGAAATAGTGTATGCCCTTGAGGAACTTTAATCAAGTTGGGAGACATACTCATCAGCCCATTAGACAAGTTTTAAATAATAAATAGTGTGATACCCAATGTTATCAAGCCCTCACTATGTGTCTATAGTGGGGATTTGATATTCAGGAACTATATCAGATGCTAGGATGAAAAGATGAACAAGTTATGGTCCTTACCCTGATTGAACAGGGGTCCAGAGTAGAGAGAGAACATATAGGAGAAAAGTTTATGTTTATAAATACTAGAGTTTCACACACAGAAATTATAGACTGGGACGGTCCAAAAATCTGGATTTTCCAATATCTTGGCAAAAAATTAGTTATATATCCTTGGGAAGTTCAGGTTGCTTCTCTAATTGCTCTGAGTTTTAGCAGCTTGCTAATTTTATTAGTCTGTGAGTTTTCTGAATATCTTTCAGAATCTTAATGAAAACCTGTTGTCAGTACCAGAATTGATGGAAAATACAGCCCAAGAAATTAAAGGATTGAAGACTATTCCAAAAAATAATAAAAAAAAAATAATAAAGGAAGACAATGAGAACTGACGGGGGAGCCTGTTGGGCTGCCGTCTATGGGGTTGCACAGAGTCGGACACGACTGAAGCGACTTAGCAGCAGCAGTAAAGAGCTACTACGGAAAGAACTGCTAGTCCCTAGGAAAGGACTTCCCTTTTTAGAATGACCAGCATATAAATATGTCCAGTTTGGCTTTGCATGGCTGCTGTCATAATCCACAGTGCAAGACTTAATCTTTATTAATTCAGCACCCTCAATTGTTAAGCTAACTAAAGAACATAAGAAGCCAGTTGCTCCCTGGAGGTAAAAGTTAACTCCTGCCTAAAACCTGCGACTTTCTGGCACTAGGTACAAAGTTTTCTAGCTAAAACCTGCATATGCCAGAACACTGATGAGAAAAAAAAATCATTTCAATTTATATACTTGAATTTCTTTCAAAACTAGTCTCTCAAGAGGGCTGTGGGAAAATATATCTTGATCTATTCTGACGTGAAAAGCTTTCACTTGGTGTTGCCAGTGCTTATTGTACAATTTGATATTTTTTAAATTTTCTGATAGCCCAACTTTAAGATGTTCCTGAGCCCTGAAATAAGGTTAGGGGTGAATATCAGTGAATGGCCCTAAAAGTAAAAACAGAAAATCCTTTCTCACAGACAGCCTGAGGTGAAACCTGTTGGCTGCCACCGCTGCAGAGTTGTGGCTGGCCCTTTTGAGTCTTGCTTTCTGAGTCTGAAAAGCGCTCTTGTTGGTTGGTAGTATTACTGTGCTTCAGGAGGAAAATAAACAGCTTTCTACTGAAATGTTGATATTTATTGAAAAGTGGAGTGGCCTTCTTCTCAGCCCCTAGAGTGAAAAAGGAGAAAAAAAATGACACATTGGAGGGAAATGATATAACTTGTAAAAGGTGTTTTCAGGAAGTTTCTGAGGTGGCCAACAGACTTGGTATGTCAACTTACAATTTTTTTTATCCCAGTGGTAGAAATTAAGAAAGTACAAATTTTACTGGAAAAATAAATAAAAGTTTAATTGTAATGGCTGACCTGGGGAACGTGTCTTTTTCCATTCCTCTCCTGAGAACAAACTGCTAGGCATTAGGTGAGATATAAACACAAAGCTGCCCAGTTCCCAGTGTAAAGAGAGGCGGAATAAGCACACAGACAATTTGCTGGTTTCTTATAATGCCTATTGCAAACCTGGAATCGACGATCCTTAAACACAAGGCTATTTTTTGTTGTCGCACAGTTGAGGTCTGTTTAAAAACAGCCTTGGAGTACGATAAATTCCCCCTACTTTCCCTAATGATTTATTCTCCTTTAAATTCTTTATGTAAGAAACGTTACACCATTTGAACCTATGACATGAAACTGTTGAAGAGATTTTTTTTCACTTCGCAGGTTAATTCCTGAAAGTGTGGGTCTAATTGTTGCATTTGGCAAGTGGAAATACAACATTTGGACAGCTACTCATTTCCTTTCTCAACAGCAGGTTAAAGCAGATTGAGATTTTGTAACCCCACGTTTCATTTCATGAGATTTACACCCTGTTCCTAGAGCAATCAACAGCCTGTGATTGATGGTGGTGCCAATTAATTCAAGTAATCTTTTCCCATGAGCTCATGGAAAGTATCATTACTGTGTATACAATTTACATTTACACTGTGGACTTTTTTCCTTCATTTCTTTCATTGATATATCTTAAGGTATTTCTAAGGCTGCTGCTGCTGCTAAGTCGCTTCAGTCATGTCCAACTCTGCGCGACCCCATAGACGGAAGCCCACCAGGCTCCCCCGTGCCTGGGATTCTCCAGGCAAGAACACTGGAGTGGGTTGCCATTTCCTTCTCCAGTACGTGAAAGTGAAAAGTGAAAGTGAAGTCGCTCAGTCTTGTCCAACTCTTAGGACCCTGTCGACTGCAGCCTACCAGGCTCCGCCGTCCATGGGATTTTCCAGGCATACAAATGGGACTTCCCCTTGCTACCCTTAGATGGTTAGTAAAATTGACATTGTCTTGCTTATATACACTAAAAAGATAATCTATTTCACTATTCTTATGCATATTCTACTTCAAAACTACTAGAGCCACAAAAAGGTTTTAAAGGGGCACTTTTAGTTATCCTGGATTCCAAAGATCTGTATACATCAACAAATATTTATTATTCTAAAGTGCAATGAGGCATTTTTCATGTTTATAATGATCTTTACCATTTGTAAAGCAGTTTTGTATCCATTATGTCATTTGATACTAACAACTACCCTGAAAATTGGAAAGGGAAATTATGATTATCCTCATTTTATCAGTGGAAAAGGATAGAGGTTAAATGTCTTTTTCAAGGTTGAACAATTTAGGACTAGCAGGACCAAATCTCCAACATAAGTCTTCTGGTTCCCAGGTCAGAGTCCTCCCACTCCACCAGGGTTGTTCAAATTATGTCCTAAGGAAACTTCTCTGTGGCCTCCTAAAAGAAGCATTGCAGAAGAGCAAAAGAGGAATGCCAAACCTCATTCAGAATTCCCTCAGAAAAAAACAAAATCCTTGCTTTTTTTTTTTCTTTCTGTTTTATGTGTTGAGAAACTGGTACATTTCTATTTGAACAAGATTGATAGGGAAAAAAAAAAAGAAAACCACTACAGTTACCCTACACACAACATTGCCTTAAAATGGTTAGTCAACATTGGTGTGGTGATAATATTAGTTCACTATTTTTTTCCAGTACTAATAACTGATTTCAGAGAGGGCGATGGCACCCCACTCCAGTACTCTTGCCTAGAAAATCCCATGGATGGAGGAGCCTGGTAGGCTGCAGTCCATGGGGTCGCACAGAGTCGGACACGACTGAAGTGACTTACCTTACCTTAATAACTGATTTAATCAGTTTGAGAAGAAGAAAGGCCAATTATAGCAAACAAAAATATCATTATCATCCTTAAAGCATTAAGAACCAGGTTGTCTGTTAATAACATAGTAGATAATTTTTAAATAATTCTATGTGGACCTTCTAGATACCTGTCAATTAATAATAGCAAAATGGTGATTTGAGTGAATACAGAAATCTGGCAGTAGACATGAGTAGCTGGATGAAGGCAAGCAGGACTGGATGAACCTCCACCTTTGTCTTTGTTTAGGGTACCATACTGGCCACCAATCACCCAGGCCAGTGCTGTTCCTCTTTAACAGGCTGGATCCTAAAGACTTGTGAATAGTTTGCTTCCCTTTCCATAAGAGAGATGGGTCGTGATGCATATTCAGTCAGCTGACAGATGAGATTTAAGAGATGATACTTCTATGGGGGCCTCCCCAGGCATGAAGGAGAAGGAATTTGAGAGTGGGGCTGCTGCTGATAGCTCTGCCTCTCTCTCTCATCTCTCTCTCCCCTCACCCGTCCCAACACAAACACAGAGAAAAGCTCTCTTTAAAAGGAGAAAACAGAACCTGAATAGAGAAAGCAGTGACAGCCTAGGTTGGCAGCCTCCTCTCCCTAGTTCCCATTGCCAATGTTTCCAAAACAGCTCTGGATTCTGCAGACCTTCCTATTCTTTCCTGATTCTTCCAATAAAAACCTTCTTTTAGCCCAAGCTAGATGAAGTTGTTTTTCATCACCTGTGCTTGAAAAAACAAACAAACAAAATCTGTTCAGAGTGATGGAAAGAGCAAAGACCTGAGAAGCAAACAGCTCTGAACTTGAATCATGATGATTCCAGCCATACAAACTTGCTGCTGCCGCTGCTAAGTCGCTTCAGTCATGTCCGACTCTGTGCGACCCCATACACGGCAGCCCACCAGGCTCTGCTGTCCCTGGGATTCTCCAGGCAAACTTAGGCATTACTTAATTTCTCGAAGCTTCTGGTTCTTCCAATGTTACGTGGTAACATTAATAATACCTCAGTCACAGAATCATAGTGATGACTCAATGAAATTACGTGTGCAAAAGTGTTCAGCCACTTTTTCCTAATGCTGTCTTCAATGGTTAGGAGTATTTCCAAGCCCCCTGTGTATTAGTCATTCATTCGACACGTATTTGTTAGTCAAGCACCAACTGTGGCCTAGTATTATACCTAGTGTCAAGGTAAGAAAGTTAGAAACAAAAAAAAAAATAGAGTCTTTGACTTCAAGAAGTTTGTGGTTCAGTTAGAGAAACATATAAATTATGCGGTGAATTGATGTCACTAAAGTTTTTGGCACAAATATGAATCAGTACCACAAAAGGGAGTGACCAGGGAGGGGTACAATGTGTCAGGGAAGTTTCTTAGGGGGAAGTAGAATCTGAGCCAAGGTTTGATGAAACAGATTGCCAGAGACATTCTTTTAAAATGAAATGATCTTCCTTATCTGTCAAAATTTTAGGTTCTTGATCCTTTTGAATGAAAATTTAATCAAATGGTGATCTTAAATTGTGTTTGACGACAGTCCCCAGGGAGTTAGTTATCTGACCATGCAAGGAAAATTGAATTCATACCCAAGCACTTATATGGTTTTTATTTTCTGTTCTAAATTTCTCCACAGTTCCTTACTTTCTAAAAATATCTTGCCTGGGTTAAATAAAAACATTTGTCTCAGGGAAATACAAACAAAAGTGTTGTTTAGAAGACTACAAGGAGAAGCTGTACTTTTATTTTATCTCTGTGATAATAGTAATTTTTAAAGGGTAGATATATACTAAGTACAAAATATTTTTTTCAGATTTCCTCTAACAGCACTTGGGCACAACTTTTCTTTCTATTGGTTCTATCAGACTATTTATTGTTATTGATACAGTGAAATCTTTGTTTATACTTGTAAGTTTTAAGTATACAATCTTATAATGTGACCTCTGTATACACCAAAAACTGATCACCCCCAAAAGTCTAGTTATGATCCATCATCATACAATTGAATCCCTTCACTTCTTTTACCCAGCCCCCAGTGCTTTTCCCACTGGTAACAAACCGTCTGTGGTCTGTATCTGAGTTTGCTTTTGTTTTTCTTAATTACACTTATGGGTAAAATCATATGATGTTTATCTTTTTCCTTCTGACATTTCATTTAGCATAATTCCTTCCAGGTCTATCCATACTGTCTCATATGACAACATTTCATTCTTTTTATGGCTGAGTAGTATTTCTTTTTTATATTGTTCATGGGGTTTTCGTGTTAAGAATATTGGAGTGGTCTGCCATGTCCTCCTCCATTGGACCACGTTTAGTCAGAACTCTGCACCGCGACCCGTCCATCTTGGGTGGCCTTTCATGGCATGGCTCATAGCTTCATTGAGTTAGGCAAGCCCCTTTGCCACAAGGTCGTGATCCATTTGTGTGATTTGTGTGTATAGATCACATCTTTTTTATTCTTTCACCCATCAGTGGACACTTAGGTTGTCTCTATGTCTTGGCTATTGTAAATAATTCCTCAGTGAACATATGGGTGCATATATATTTTCAAATTAGCGTTTTTGTTTTCTTCAGATAATACCCAGAAGTGGAATAGTTGGATTATAAGCTAGTTCTATTAATGTTTTGAGGAATCACCATACCGTTTTCCATCATAGTTTCCATCATAGACCAGTTTACAATCCCACAAACTGGATGAGGGTTTCCTTTTCTCCACATCCTCACCAGAACTTATTTCTTGTCCTTTTGATAATAGTCATTCTAACAGTTGTGAAGTGATAACTCAATGTGTTTTTGATTTGCATCTTCCTAATAATTAGTAATGTTGACCATCTTTTCATGTGTCTGTTGGCCATTTGCAGTCTTCTTTGGAAATATGGCTATTCAGACACTCTGTCCATTTTCTAATCAGGTTGTTTTGTTGTTGTTGTTGAGTTGTTTGAGTTCTTTATATATTTTTTATGTTAACCCGTTATCAGATATGTATGTGCTCAGTCTCTCAGTCATGTCCAACTCTTTGTGACCCTATGGACTGTAGCTTGCTAGGCTCCTCTTCTCATGGAATTTTCCAGGCAAGAATACTGAGTGGGTTGCCATTTCCTCCTCTAGGGGATCTTCCCAACCCAGGGATCAAACCCACATCTCTTATATTTCCGTATTGGCAGGCAGATTCTTTACCACTGCCCACATGGGAAGCCCTTATCAAATCTGATATGATTGGCAAGTATATTCTCCCATTCAGCAAGTTGCTCTTTTTATTTTTGTATGATGGTTTCCTTCGCTATGCGGAAGTTTTTCAATTTAGTCTAGTCCCATTTGTTTATTTTTGCTTTTGTTTTCCTTGCCTTTGAAGTCAGATCAACAAAAAGACCAATGTCGATAAGGTTATAACCAATGTTTTCTTCTAGAAACTTTATGGTTTCAGGTCTTATATTCAAGTCCTTAATCCATTTTGAGTTAATTTTTTTGTGTATGGTGTAATATAATGGTCTATTTTCATTCTTTGGAATGTGGCTGTCCAGTTTTCCCAGCACCATTTACTGAAAAGATTGTCCTTTCTCCATTGTATGTTCTTTGCACATTTGTCATAAATTAATTGTCCATATGTGTGTGTTTATTTCTGGACTTTTGATTCTGTTCCACTTGATCTGTTTGTCTTTCTCTCAGTATCATACTGTTTTGATTACTATAACTTTGTAGTTTGAAATCAAGGAGCATGATATCTCCACCTTTGTCCTCCTATCTCAGATTGTTTTTTTGACTATTCAGGATATTTTGTGGTTCTATACAGACTTTAGAATTATTTGTTCTAGTTCTATGAAATATGCTATTGGAATTTTGATAGTGATTGCACTGAATCCATAGATTGTTTTGTGTTACTACATTGTGAACATTTTAACAATAATTCTTCCAATCTGTGAGTGTGATATATCTTTCCATTTATGTCTTCCTTAATTGCTTTCATTAATGTCTCATAGTTTTCAATGTACAGGTCTTTCACTTATTTGGTTAAATTTATTACTAATTATTTTGTTCTTTTTAATGCAATTTTAAACAGGATTGTTTTAATTTTTCTTTCAGATAGTTCTTTTTAAAATTTTTTAAATAATTTTATTAAAATTTTTGGTCTGTGCTGGGTCTTTGCTGCTGCCCAGGCTTTTCTCTGGTTGCAGCACGTGAGGGCTACTCTCTAGTTGTGGTATGCAGGCTTTTCGTTGCAGTGGCTTCTATTGTTGCTGGGCATAGACTAGGCTGGGAATGCAGTAGTTGTGATTCACAGGCTTTAGAGCACAGGCTCTGTAATTGCGGCATACAGACTTGGTTGTTCCACAGCATGTGGGATCTTCCCAGACCAGGGATCAAACCTGTGACTCCTGCACCGGCAGGCAAATTCTTTACCAGTGAGCCAGCGACCAGGGAAGTCCTCTGATAATTCTTTATTTGTGTATAGGAATGCCACAAATTTCTGTAATTTGGGCTTGTATCCTGCAGATTTGCTGAATTTACTTGTTAGCTCCAACAGAGTTTTGATGGAGATCTCAGGGTTTTCTAAACCCTGAGGCACAGTTTGTATGCATGTATGTGAGGTGGGGGTATTTTTGTTACTCCCAGAGTCCCTTCTAATTTGGTTCAAACTCCATGAAGTTTGAACTAATAAGGAAGTAATGTCAGCTGCTCATAAAGCAAATTTTATCTAAAGAAATAATACCACATGATCAATATGCATAAACACTTTCTTAAGAAGCAGAATTAAACTTATAAGAATTTTTATAGCACATTATTCTACATGAAACTCACATATTTGCTAGAAATAGAAATTAGATTAAAAGTATGGCTTCAGTGTCAAGTGAACTCTGGGTAACCTCTGTGCCTCAGTTTCCTCATCTGTGAAAAAGAGGTAATAATAGATGTCTCATAGAATTCGGTGAGTATGAAGTAAAGGAATATGAGTAAAGATTTAGAATAATTCTTGGTACATCTTGTGGTAGGTACTTCTTTTTGTTGTTATTATTATTTTTTATTTTGTTGAAGTAAAATGGATTTATAATGTTGTATTTAATTTCTGCTGTACAGAAAAGTGACTCAGTTATACATGTGTATATATGTATCCTTTTTCATATTCTTTTCCATTATGGTTTATCACAGGGTATTGAATATAGTCCCCTGTGCTATACAGTAGGACCTTGTTGTTTATCCTTCTTATGTATAATAGTTTGCCTCTGTTAATCCCAAACTCCCATTCTTCCCTCCCCACCTTCTTCCCCAGCAACCGCAAGTCTGTTCTCTATATCTGTGAGTCTGTTTTTGTTTCCTAGATATGTTCATTTGTATTTTAGATTCTACATATAGGTGATACCACAAAGTATTTATCTTTCCCTTTCTGACTTGCTTCGCTTAGTATGATAACCTCTAGGTCCATCCATGTTTCTGCAAATGGCATTATTTCATTCTTTTTAAGGACTAATAGTCCATTGTGTGTGTGTGTGTGTGTGTGTGTGTGTGTGTGTGTTTATCTAACATCTTTATCCATTCATCTGTCAGTGGACATCCAACATTTTATACTAAGGTGACGTTTTTGTCTTGTGTTATGTGAACCATCCACCCATGCTAACTTGTTCCTTATCGTTGACTAAAGCTCTTATTACCTTTGCCCAATTTAAAAAATTTAAGGTATAAAACATGTTCATTACAGACAACCCAGTACATATAATTACAGAAGAAAAGAAATTAAAATGCTTAGAATCACATTCATCCAAATCAAGTCTCACACATTGTTAAATACTGTTTCTCTTCTAATTGTAGATATTTTCTTTTTTAAAGTATAAAAATTGGGGAAACATCCATGCCGCAGGTGTCACCAGCTCTAAAATTTTTATTCATTCAAGAAATATCTGCTGAATATTTACTAAGTGCTAGCTACTCTTCTTGACAATGGAACAACTATGAATAAAAAAGAGACAAATCCCAGCTCTCATGGAGCTTGCCTTTCGTAGAGGTAGGAAGTGAGATCTCAACTATTCTACATACAAATCGTATAATTTCTATAGAGAAAGATAAAGCAGGAAATGAGGACAAAGCCAGGGATGTTTGAGCAACTTCAGAAAAAAAAAAATCTAGAAAAGCATCACTGAAAGTGTGTTTTTAAGTATAGAAAGAGATTAGAGGGCAGGCATCAGAATATTTAGGAGAAAAGCATTCAAGCAGAAGCTAGTATAAAAGTCCTGTCACCTGCTTGGAGTTTCTGAGAAATTCACAGTGGCTCATGTGGAGCCAGAAAGGGGAGAGATGAGGTCAGAGAGGTGGGGTATGGGATGGAGTGCAGATTTTTTTAGGTCCCTGTAAGAACTCTGACTTTGAGTGAGATCGAAGATATTGGAGGCTTTGAGTGATGGAGTGACATGGTCTGACTCACATTTTAACAGGGTCACTTCAGATACTGTATTGAGAAAGGACTATAGGAAAATAAGAAGACCAGTTAGGAAGCTGTTGCACCAATCCATCAAGAGATGATGGCTTGATATGCAAACTATTACATATAGGATGATAACCAACAGATCCTACTGTATAGCACAGGGAACCATATTCAATATCCTGTGATAAACCATAATGGAAAAGAATATGAAAAGAATATACATATATATTCAATTTTATATATAAGAATATGAGTTTATTTTTGTGTATGGTATTAGAAAGTGTTCTAGTTTCATTCTTTTACAAGTGGTTGACCAGTTTTCCCATCAACACTTGTTAAAGAGATTGTCTTTAATCCATTGTTTATTCTTGCCTCCTTTGTCAAAGATAAGGTGTCCGTAGGTGCATGGATTTTCTATTTTGTTCCATTGATCTATATTTCTGTCTTTGTGCCAGTACCATACTGTCTTGATGACTGTGGCTTTGTAGTAGAGCCTGAAGTCAGGTAGGTTGATTCCTCCAGTTCCATTCTTCTTTCTCAAGATTGCTTTGGCTATTCGAGGTTTTTTGTATTTCCATACAAATTGTGAAATTATTTGTTCTAGCTCTGTGAAAAATACCATTGGTAGCTTGATAGGGATGGCATTGAATCTATAGATTGCTTTGGGTAGTATACTCATTTTCACTATATTGATTCTTCCAATCCATGAACATGGTATATTTCTCCATCAGTGTTCTCTTTGATTTCTTTCACCAGTGTTTTATAGTTTTCTATATATAGGTCTTTAGTTTCTTTAAGCAGATATATTCCCAAGTATTTTATTCATTTTGTTGCAATGGTGAATGGAATTGTTTCCTTAATTTCTCTTTCTGTTTTCTCATTATTAGTGTATAGGAATGCAAGGGATTTCTGTGTGTTGATTTTATATCCTGCAACTTTACTATATTCATTGATTAGCTCTAGTAATTTTCTGGTGGAGTCTTTAGGTGAAGTAAGCCAGAAAGAAAAACACCAATACAGTATACAAACACATATATATGGAATTTAGAAAGATGGTAATGATAACCCTGTATGCAAGAGAGCAAAAGAGACACAGATGTATAGAACAGTCTTTTGGACTCTGTGGGAGAGAGAGAGGGTGGGATGATTTGGGAGAATGGCATTGAAACATGTATAATATCATATATGAAACGGATCACCAGTCCAAGTTTGATGCATGATACAGGATGCTTGGGGCTGGTGCACTGGGACGACCCAGAGGGATGGTATGGGGAGGGAGGAGGGAGGGGGGTTCGGGATGGGGAACATGTGTACACCCGTGGTGGATTCATGTTGATGTATGGCAAAACCAATACAATATTGTAAAGTAATTAACCTCCAATTAAAATAAATAAATTTATATTTAAAAAAAATATGGAAAAGAATATATGTGTGTGTGTGTGTATATATATATAACTGAATCACTTTGCTTTACCCCAGAAACGAATACAACGTTGTAAAACAACTATGTTGTTGTTGTCGCTGTTTAGTCACTAAGTTGTGTCTGACTCTTTGCGACCCCATGGGCTGTAGCCCACCAGGCTCCTCTGTCCATGGGATTTCCCAGGCAAGAATTCCAGAGTGGGTTGCCATTTCCTTTTCCAAGCAATCTTCCCGACTCAGGGATTGAACCCACATCATTTTGAACCCAAAATCAGCTGAAAACCCAAATTCAGCTATAATTTTTAAAAAATTAATAACTGCATCTAATTACAAGGGAAAGTTGAGCATTAATAATGTTTACAGATTTTTTTAAAATAACAGTAAGTGATTGCAAAGGAGAACTTTGGCAACACTGAAAATGATTGAGTGGACTAGACACAACATTTTTGAAAAGGTGGCTTGTATAATTACTGATTACATTTGATCTCATTTCTATCCAGTTGAAGGAAGAGAGACAGGCAGTCCTGAGACTGGTCAGAGGTAACCTCACTCTTCTAGGCAAAGGGCAACCAGTGCCTAGATTTGAGTGATGGCAGTGGGGATAGGAGGAAAAGAATAGAGCTCATAAAAGTTAGGAAGGAAGTGGATAAGACCTACTGATTCATTAGCATAAAGAACAATGGCAGAGAAAAGCCAAAGTGTGATGTAATAGAAAAAAACATTAATTATCTTCTTGGTTTTGCCATGACCCAGATATGGATCCTCAAGACAGTCATTTAAAGTTCTCTTGGCTTCATTTTTCTCATCCCTACAATAAATGTGTAGTTATAACTTCTGAGATCCCTTCCAGATCTAATATCTTGAGGCTGCATGACCAGATTAATAACAGTAGTATGAACAGAGACACCAGGAATTTCATTCCAAAGGCTAGGATTTAGATTCTGAGGTTGCCACTGTTGTATGACCTTGAACAAATGACTTAACCCCTCCATGCATCACTTTCTGCTATAAAATGCAAATAATAATAAAGAAAAAAAAACTAAGTCACTTCAGTCGTGTCCGACTCTGTGTGACCCCGTAGACGGCAGCCCACCAGGCTCCCCCGTCCCTGGGATTCTCCAGGCAAGAACACTGGAGTGGGTTGCCATTTCCTTCTCCAATGCATGAAAGTGAAAAGTGAAAGTGAAGTCTCTCAGTCGTGTCCGACCCTTAGCGACCCCATGGACTGAAGCCCACCAGGCTCCTCCGTCCATGGGATTTTCCAGGCAAGAGTACTGGAGTGGGGTGCCATTGCCTTCTCTGAAATGCAAATAATAATAGTGCCTAAATCACAGAGCTATTCCACATAAACCTAAAGTGCCTGGCGTATAATGTTTCAATAAAGCTGAGAAATTAACAACAGTGCCATCCATACTTATCTACAGAATTGATCACAAGTGTGGCTCATGAGCCCAGCACTGGGTCTCTTTGGACACCAAGACTTTTGCCATCAAATTCAACTTTTATTATGTCTATAACCACGTAATATATTATGGCGGGGGGGAATATCGGGTGTTTTTATAGGACTGTGCCACGTAGGTACCTGGGCATTGGGTGGCTGAGTCATCAGGCTTGAAGAGTTATAGCCTTCAGATGCTACTTCCCGAAAGTGAATGCTAGTTGTCACGTCCACTCTTTCTAGCCCTGCACCATCATGTTCTAATATTTGTCATAGGTATTACCCTAAAGCAACAGAACATAAAGATCTGAGTCATTTAGAAAAAAAAATAAGTGTTGATCCAGCAGCTGAAACTGTCAGAAGCAAACCACTCTGAGAACACTGGGTGCCCATGCACCAGATGGAGCAAGTGTGCCTGATCTTCCGGGTCTCAAGGGTGGATAAAGTAAGAACAGGACGAGATGGTGAATGTATACACACCCACTGATTCCCTCCTGCCCAAGCCTGCCTTCACCTGAGTCTTAGTATAAGGATGGCAGTTCAGATAATGTCCGTCAACTGAAAAACAAATAATTAAGATTTGCCTAGGACGGTAGGAGGAAAACCAAGTACAAGAGGGCCAAATTTTGCAGAAGGTCCCAGTGAGGAAACCATATTGGTACATATGCCTTAATAGTAAAATCATAGAAGACACCTAAATTTTTAAAAAGCAGAGAAAATTTGCATTCTCATTTAAAATTCAATCTCTGAAAAAAAAAGATTCAATTTTCTGGATTTTGTAAAATGAGTTATTTCAGAGCCAACTTTCAATTTCAGCTTATGTGAGGCTGCACGCATCAGGAACTCTAAGCCACCATCTATAACAGGACTAAGGGTACTTTCCAGTCTCAAGTCCAGGTAATTATCTTGAAGTTCCCTCAAACTTCACTTTAAAGGCCACCCAAAAAAAAATAAATAAATAAAGGCCACCCAAATTGCTGTTTTGGAAATTTATAATGTATAGGAGAAATGGTAGTAAAATAATTCTTTCTTTGTTTTTCTCCCTAGTGCCAAAGAATATTTTTGTTTTATCTCTGTTTCTAAAATTGTTTTCATTATTCTTAAAATTATGCACTGGATAGTCAGAATGATTATATCACACTTGATAGTCTCTCATTAAAAAAATTCATAAATGAAGACAATGACTCTGTCTTCCCAACCACCCAGAACACCCAATCTTACAATCAGGCTCAGGGAGGAAAAACCAACCATCACAAGCATGGCCCCTGTGGCCCCTGAACACTTGCTGTTAGTAACTAACACATTGAAATTTCTTACCGGCTATCTTTTTCTTTACAAATGTTAGTGGACATGGGTCTGTAGTTGTGATTTTTTTTCCTGCTGACAAGCAAAGCTGTCAACAGGAGACGGGTGTTGAAGAGTCTGCTGATGTAGAAGCAGTGTGCTCTTGAGCTCAGCCATTTCAGTGGTCACCTCCAGCCCTTCTAGCAATTTTTGAAGAGCCTATTTCTCTGTATTAAACCTTTCTTCTTTATATATCTGGAGGTATTTCTATTTCCAGCTCTGAACTTGGACTGATAATTAATATAACTTGTCTAGGACAGACGACCTCTAGGGATAGTACCAATATAGCATTACAAAATTAATTTTTTCTGATGTATAAAGATACATGTCAGAATTGGTTTTCTGGCTGCTTTACTTTTTCTAAGTGGAGTTATTTTTATTGGTGCTTCCATTATTCCGGTTTTCCTAATTATTAAAATAGCAGTGGAATAAACATAAGCCGCACAGTCAGGAATTCTTGACTCAAGAAATGGAATTTTTCTTTCTGTTCATTTTCTTGGCTACTCAGTACTTGAAAGGAGATGACATTTGTGAATCTTGGTAGGATTATGGAAATATTTAGCTGAGAGCTGTAAAGTCAATGGTCAAATGTTTCTTAATAATGAATAACTTACATAGCTGTTACAGACTACATGTTGTCACTTCTGTCTTATAATGTTGGTTTTAAATATGAGAAAACTGGGACTCAGAAAACTTTAGTCAAAGTAAACATCAAGTGGCCAAGCCAGGACTCAAACCTGGGATATTCTAGTTCCAGACACCATGCCCTATCCTAGAGCAGTTTTCTATCCCACACTGCTCTCCTTGCTTTAGAGATCAGGCCTAAAAAATTTAAGTATATATATAGGGGTGTGTGTGTGTGTGTGTGTGTGTGTGTGTGTGTGTGTAGGTGTGTGTGTATAGCAAGTGATACAAATCTCTTATCCTTAATCATGCAAGGTCCTTACTTTTTCAGCTGTATTCTTTGCTATTCAATTTTTTAAAAATCAGGGTATATTTTAATCTTGATCCTTTACAATGCTTTATATATGTTTATGATGTTATTAACTATAACATTATAATTATATAACGTTTAATTTATGTATAAAACATTATTTATCTATGCATCTACAAGTGTGTATGTATGTGTTTCTTGATTAACCCCTGTGGTTTTATTAAATACTGACCTTCACTTTTAGAAGTTTCAAGGAGGAAGGGGCATATTGGAGCTTCATGTGCCAATTCTATTTTCTATCTTTAGATCATCTACATATAAATCGAACCACTTTAAGCCTGATGCTTGTCTGGTGGTTCACAGTTCTCTTTATAGGTCTCTCTCCTCTTTGAGAAATCGGTTTCTTCTTTCTCCGTTCTTGTCTATCCTGCACTTGGGCAGTGTTCTCTGGTATCAGGTGGTATCAAAAGTCTTCCTGAAATAATGCAAGTAAACTTTTTCTTCCTTCAGGGTATCTCAAATCTCTTGATAGTCTTCATTTTCTGTATAGTATTGTCATCCTTAATCATTTGGAAGATCTCCTAACAGCCTTTGGTGAATTTCTTGTACTTTTCTGTTTTACTGTATCTGCAGATTTAGTACAGACGTGAACAACGACTGGAAGCAGAGCCAGAGGTGGAGGCTGGGGAGGCAGATTACTAAATTCAGTGTGCCTTAAACATGAGAGAAAGTGGATGAACAACTCTTGTTCCTTTATTTCTCTTCTGCTACTTGAGAATCTTTACTCTGTAATGGAAGACCAGCTATGGGGATTGGGTTCTATTGTTTTAACTTGCTACATGTGTTTAAAAAATGATTAAAGAAGACAACTTAGGTGGTACAAACATGCTTTTACTTAACACTTCCTGAAGCAGATAGTCTGCTTCACCAGAACCACAAAATAGGGCAGAAGGCAGGAAGCTTTAAAAGGATAAAGAATAAAGATTAAGGAAGACAAAAATAGAAAATATCTGATTGGCTGGGGCCACATAGTCACCCTTGTTTGGGGTGAGAAGGCCCAGAGGTGGCTTGGCCTTTGGGGACTGGCCACCCAGATAGACTGTGTCTATAGCCAAGTGGAGGATTTGCAGGGACAGAAAAGCCATCCCACTTTCAGTTTGCTGATGTGGCACCCGAGGCAGGAGTAGCTCCATCTGTGGCCTAGAAAGTTATTTCAACACATGTAATTTTTAGAAAATCATTAAATGACATTTTAGAATAATTTTTAACCACATGGCACTCTGTTACACAGAGCCAACTGTCTCCCACTTGGTTTGAACATGGAAAAAGGTAGGAAAATGCTGTCCAGAAGTCAGTCGGCAAATCAGAAACATACAGACCTGGAAAAAACAACGAAGTTGGCTGGGTGATAGACCCTGCACCAGAAACATCACAGCAGGCTTGATGAGGTGATGAGGTGATGAGGTGAGGATAGTAACAGTTCAGGATAGAGCCGCTGCTGAGGCTGGAAGAGGCTAACATCCGCTGAGTATCTTCTTGGTATTGTGTCCTCCCCAGCGTGCTTTTTGCTTGAGTCATCTTGTAAATGACAGTCAAATCACACCCTTGGAGTAGAATTTTACCTAGTGGGGTAGGATAATGCAAGGTTAATGAGGACGGCGCTGGGTGGAGCTGACCGTATTCTGTGTTCATTCACATTGAGTGGGTGCATCATCTTTGAGTTTTATTGTGCATGTTTACAGATGCAGGCTTTTGGTTTTCAGTAAGCTTGGTGCTGCTGAGGTGCTGTGTATGTAGAACTATAGCATCTAGAACTGATAAGATGAAAACTGCTGCTTCTGCTGAGAACACAGGGGGTGTACTGCTTCAAGTTCTAAAGTGAAAGAAGGGCAAACTGAACCACCTCCAGAACAGAATTCAGTTGCCTTCTCGTTGGGGTGTAAGTTCTAAAGTCACCACACTATAAATCACATGGAGTCAACTTTATCTTTGGAAATTCCTTAAGTAGATTTTTATTTTGCCACTAGAAAGCTCAAAAGCTACAAATGATGTCCTTTTGTTTCTCTGTGTATGCTCCCTATAGGTTCCCCTTCCTGGGTTCACTGTGAATCCTGTGGGAATGGTGAGCGTAAATAAGGAGGATAGCATAAAGGGATTTCTTGCCAATGCTTTTGTCATTGTTGTTTGGTGTAACACAGATATCATTGAATTGCTGTATGTTAAATGAGCTTTTGATGCAGCTCTTCTATTACCAGGAGAGTAAAGGAGGCTCAAATCTATGTCATATATCTCAGAACTTAGAGATACTCAGCCTTAGAGTGACACACTCACTGTGTAGACCTCATAGCCACCATAAAATATTTGGAGGAATGTTCAGTGAAAGAGGAATTGGAACAAAATTGGCCATTTTCAAACAACTGGTAATGGCTGTCTGGAGTACTGTATTAAAAAGAATGTCAGGCAACATCCAAGGTTAGTGGAGAAGAATTCTGCTTAACAATGAGCTCAGAGGCCAGTGTCCAGGTGTTACACATGTTGGAACCGAATGGATCCAGTTGGAATATACTGAGCACTTCAAAATGGAGTTCTTGTGGGACTGGGAATGCTGTTTTCTGTCATGTACGCTGAGGAGTCAAAAAAGTCAGTCTATAACATGGTGTCTTAGGTCAATTACACTTCAACAAAACAAAAAAATTTTAAAGTCAGCCTGGAAAAAGAGGAAAATCAGAGAGAGAGAATAGAGCAATCTTTCAGAAATGAGAGAACTAACCACCCTAAAGAGCATTCTCCTTCATTCCTGATGAGTTTCTGCTTTCAGGCATTCTCTCAAAGAATTCCTCATATCCTCCCAATGAATTCCCTTTTTATTTTTATTTTTTTTACTTTAGCTGGTCATTTAGGTTTCTGACTTTTGCAACCAAATAATCCCTAAGAAGTCTGTACCTCAGTGGGGGCATTTTTCAATCCATTTAATTCAGTTTAACCAATATTTACTGAATGTTTTTCATGCTTCTTACATATACTCATTTGGGTCCAGTTGTGAGCCTGACCTATGACTGGAGTCTATGGATGATTCAAAGAGAACAGCAGGCATAGATGATGAGGAAACATAAATAAATGAAACAAGACAGACCATAATGTGAGTCCTTAGTTCTTCCCAGCCAGGTCATATGTTCTGAGCAGTCTTTGACATTCCTTACAATGGGTGCTAGTGGGTAGGAGGTGTGGGTGGCGGTGGCGAGACCCGGCCCTTCTAATTGTCATAAGCGCAAACCTGAGGGATGAGGGGGAAGTTTGACACAGGAAATAGCAGCCAGAAGCACATCTCTCTGATGATGAAGAACACAATCCAGTGAAGCTCTCTAATTAATCAGATCTTTTTTTAAAAATTTCTTCAGAAACTTCTGCCTTAATCTCTGAAGATAATAAACCTCACTTGAAGTCTTGAATTGACTCACTGTCCGTAATGACTGAGATACAAGTAGAGCTTTTATCCCACAAAAACCATTACCAAGACACAACCAATTAAAAAGCTAACCAAAATCTCTGTCCCAAGTTAGAGCACTTAGCTCTAGGAAAAACCTGAGGAGAATAATAAACACACAGTTTCTTTGTGTATTCTGACTGCAAGGTCAAAAGCAAAGGAAACCCAAACCAAGTCAAAAATTGGAAAGTAAGCTCTTTTATGATATGTGTGTATATGTATGTATGTTGTTGTTTAGTTGCTAAATCATGTCTGACTCTTTTGTGACCCCATGGACCGTAGCTCGCCAGGCTCCTCTGTCAATGGGATTTCCCAGGCAAGAATGTTGAAGTGGGTTGCCATTTCCTTCTCGAGAGGATCTTCCTGACCCAGGGATCAAAACTGCATCTCCTGCATTGGCAGGCATATTCTTTACCACTGAGCCATCTGGGAAACCTGTGTGTATGTATATGTTTGTTCAAATATATAGCCTGTATATTCCCAAAATATGTGACTTGTTTAGGAGGAATGATTACAAAGATGGGATGCTTAGTTTACATGTGAATTCTTTAGAAAAAAAAATCTTCCTGTAATCTTTCAATGGACCCTAGCCAAGAAAACTGATGAGTTTTCCATCCAAAGGGGAAGGAAAAAATGCACCTTGCTTAGATAAAGCTAATAGCAAAAGGAAGTTTCACAGCATCACAGGGAGGACATGATTCTGGGCGAATGGGAGAGTGGGAAGTTTCAGAGTTAAGGAGAGTGAGAATGAGAGGAACTATCAAAGGACAGAAGACACAGCTTCTAGCCCTGACTGTACTGTAATTGTCTGTGAATCTGTCCAGTACCCTCATTAGGTGGAACATCCATCTTCCATTCATTCATTACTTTAGTGATGTCTACTAAGCACCAATCATGTACCAGATGCAGTAGGAAGCACTAAAAACACATCTATGAAGGAAGCAACAGAAGGTGTATAAAGAAAATTAAAGCAGGGAAAGGAGATAATGAGTGACAGAAGTGTTCTCAGATAAGACAATGAGGGAGGCTTTCTGAGGAGGGGAAATCTGAACAGAGACCTGAGTGAAGTGAGGAGGGAGCCCTGCAGGTCTGTATCTGGGAGTGCCAGGCAGTCGGAGTATTTGGGACAAAGGCTGTGAGCAAGGCTGACTTGCAAAGTTACAGGAACAGAGACGAGACCAGTGTTGTGGGAGTGCAGCAAATCAGGAGGAAAGTCAATGAAGATGTGGCAGAGAGGGAGGTGGAGCCTGGATGACAACAGCCTTGGACGTTACAGTGAAGGACCCGGCTTCCATGCTCTCAGAGTAGTTCCCGGTTCCTGACCCAGGGCTTGGGTCTCACTCACCCCAAGGTCCTGGCAGTGCTTTCACACTGTAGACACTATGCAAAGACACTAGTTAATAACTGTGATTAGGTGCCCCAGCCATGCCAAATACCTGTGTCAGGTTTACTTAGAGATGTTGGCCAATTCTCTGCACAAATGACCTTGTCTTTGGCAATCAGCTAGTCACATTTGCTACAGTAACATATTAATCATTTTTATTTCCACATAATTGCTGATCTTGGAGCTTGGCAGGTAACTGCTCGAGATAATAAATGCCTGAAATGTCGAGAGACCTGGAGCCACAGTGGCACACGTTTTAGTCATCATTTTGGCAGACTCCTTAGAAGTATTTGTTGAATAATCTGCTTTCATATTTTAGAAAAACTGAGTCTTGAGCCAATGACCCAAGAAATGCAAAGGAACGCTGCTGGCATGACAGATTCTATGAGTTGATAGAAACATTTTTCACTCCAGGATTCTCTTAGGAAATTATGAAATGACATTGCTTCATATAGAAATTTTCTTCAGTATATATTCATTTAGCATTTAGTTTAAAACTACATCCTCTTCTTTTTTAAGGAAGACACAATTAGGGAATTTTCTTTTCTTTTTTTGAAGCAAGAATGGCCTTTGACTCCAGGTTAGATGAAGATACCCCACACAGGACACTAAGGGCTTTGTGATGGCAACAGGAAAAGCCCAGGAAAAAAGAGAACCTTGCTGAAGGACACATGCCCGAAAGGGAAGGGTGGGTGCTGCCGGGGGAAGGGGGAGGAAGGCAAAGAGCTAAGAAGATGAAGGAGACAGGGAAGTGACTGCTATTTCAGGAGATGCCCTGATAAGCTTATTGCAGAGTGTGGAGCACAGTCAGTGACCTTTAACTGGACTCAGATTACATTCGCTGTCAATGTTCAGTCGTCACAGAAATGGTCCCATACTTTTGAAAGAACATACAAAGTAGAGCTAGACTGAAACCCCATCTGTAATGCTGTTAGGTTTTCCCCAGTTCTGGTGTGACATCCACATAGATACTGAAAGCCACTCTACATTCTCGACACTGACCACTTACTAAGCCATGTAGGGTGCTGTGGTCCCAGTCTCAGCATAAGAATGATGGGAGTTCAGATAGTGTGATTGTTGCAGGAGGTGGGGGAGGCCATCCAAGGGGGGAAAGAGAAGGGATCTATGTGGGATGGTTTTAATTTTATTGAGACCATTTCTTGGAGACTTTATTATCTTTAAATAAGTTTTTATGGTAGTCTGCAATATGTATTCTTGAATAGTTCTATTTTTAATAGTTTCTTCATTTTGTTTTCCCTTCTTCCACAGAAGAGATGCCATCTCTTATATTTAAATCTCTTTTAAAGGATTTAATTTTATAGTGCTATTAAGACCAAAAATATGTCAATTTAGTGAGGGAAGAGATTTAATTGCTTCAGAACATCCACATTTTGAAATATAAACATGTTTCTTTTTCTCTTTGGTCAATTTGGCAGCATGAAGTCACTTATTTGTGGCTGTTATTTGTCTCCACAATTTCCCTTAATAGTAGGTTTCACAGTCTCTATATTCATGAAGCATTTCCTTATGTCTGGACCAAATCCCTTTTTGCTCTAATTTGAGGCCAGAGACTCTGTGGAGCGGCTCACAATTGTCTATTGAATAGACAAACACTGGAGTTTGTTTTGAAAACTCACTTCTCTTTACCAGGGTAGAAAATCCTGATCTCACAGGCATCCTCAATGGCAGTATAATGCCTTCATAATAATGTGCTCACATATAAAACTGGTCCATAGTTCTGCAGTCTCAGGACTAATTCAGGAAATGTAACACAAAATTTATTTGACAATATTACTTGATAATACTATTATCCATACTATTAGCCCTCATATTGGAATGGTCCTTTAATTTACAAAATACTTTTATAAGCAAGAGCTCATTTTATCTCGATCACAAATCTGTGAAATAAATATGACTTTTTTTCTTTTCTTTTAGCTTCTTATTTACAGATGAGGTCGCTGAATCTCCAGCCACACTACTAGTAAGGGGAAAAGCAGATTCAAGCCTGGCTCTTCTGAGACAAAGACCAGGGGCATTTCCACTCTCCAGCTGCTGCCTACTATGTGCAAAGCCCTGAGCTGAATGTTGCAAAGGATACAACGATGGTTACTCATCTCCTGCAGATCTGCTTGTGAGGTAAGGAGAAAGGTCTTAGGGAGGAAACTGAAAGATTTGGGCTCTGACTGTTAAGTAGGGTATGGGCAGGTGGAGAAGAAAGTTAGAAATACTCCTGGTATGAGGGGACCTGCCTATATGAATGTATGTTGTGCAAAATCATTGCATGTTAAGCCTATCTCATGTAAAGTGCATCCTTCAAGGCATGATAAAGTTCCATGATTAAGAACTAGGGCTATGAATTCCCAGAGATCTGATCCACCAAGTACTAACTGTACCCTTCTTGGCAATTTTCTTCATCATTTTTTGTTTCATTTTTCTCATCTTTAATACAAGAGGATTAAATGTAACTATTTGTGTAAACACACTATAAACATTAGCTATCAAAGCACCAAAAAATGCTAAAGAGACAAAAACTATGCAGCATTTAGTAAGAATAAAGGATGGACGGGGATATTCCTGACTCATATCTCAGTTTCTTACTTCCCAAAGACATAATTCAAAACCATTCATAGCCTCACCGACAGTTCCTAGTGCTAAAGCATAAGATTGTTCTAATGTCACTCTAATTTTATGGAAAGGAAACTGAGTAATAATTTGGTGGATAAACCCCTTATCCCTTCCATAGAGATAACTTTTAGTTCTCACTGTTAACTATTAGTGAGTTCAAGGAACCTAAACTGCTCGCATACAAACTAGTACGAGAATAAATCATCTTCTTAATTGGCCTCAACTGCCATTTACTTTCTGTCTTAAAATGCAGGTTTGGGGTATTTGTTGTGCATGATTTGTATTTTGTTTAAATTAGAATAGCTGTTTCTGTAAAACTCACTTCTTACTCTGTCCCCAATCCTGAATTAAACATAAGGAATATGACCGGATTTGCCATGCACTTACAGGGACTTGAGCTTAACTCTGAGTATCCCCAGCAAAATATATTGTTTGTGAAAACTTGGGACAAAAAGAAAGATGAAATCATGATTTAAGGGACAGTGAGGAGGGCTTTTGCTGGAGAGATGAGAGAGGGGAGCATATCGTGCTATGAGGTTGATCAGTGTTTCTATTTTGCAAGGGAGAATAGAGCATCACAAATAGGTCTTCATGGCCATGCATGAGTGGTACATGAGTACAAGCCACTAACTAACCGTGGTTCTGGTTTTCTTCCTTCTAAGAACTGCTTCGTAAGATGGGAGGAATGTCATTGGGAATTTCAGCATAGGTGTATTAGTTTGTTATGGCTGCAGTAACAAATTACCACTAGCTTAGTGGCTTGAAACAATGCAAATCTGATTATTTTGCTCTTCTGTAGAGTGGAAGTCCAACATGGGTCTCATTGGGGCTTAATCAAGATGTTGGCAGGGCTGCATCCCTTGGTGAAAGCTCTAGGGCAACACTCAATTCCTTGCCTTTTCAGCATCTAAAGACTGCCCACATTGTTGGCTTTGGTCCTCTGCCTCTCTCCACAGTGCCAGCAAAAGTAGGTTCAGTCGGTCTCATACCACATCCCTCTTACCTATTCTACTGCTTGTCTCTTCCGTTTATAAGAACCCAGCTGGATAATCTCTCTAATTTAAGGTCAGCAGATTAGCAGCCTCAATTTACCTTTGTCATGTAAGATAACATATTCATAGGATTTGGTGATTAGGACAAGGACATCTTTGGGGGACCATAATCCTGCCTACCAGAGTAGACAGTGGTGCCAAAAGACATCTTCAAAACTATTTGTTCAACAGATCCATTGAGTAGTTAGGTTATATGCCTCTTTTTAAAATTGTTTTAAATTTATTTTTAATCAGAGGATAATTGTTTTACAATATTGTGTTGGCTTCTGCCATACAACAATGTCAATCAGTCATAAGTACACATGTCCCCTTCCTCTTGAACCTCCCCTCAACCTTCACTTCACCCCTGCCCTCTGAGTGTCCCAGGGTACCAGTTGAGGTGCCTGTGTTATGCAATAGCTTCCCATTAGTTATCTGTTTTGCATGTGGTGTGTATATGTTTCAATGCTGCTCTCTCGATTTGTCCCACCCTCTCCTTCCCCCATTGTGCCCAGAGTCTGTTGTTTGTCTTCATCTCTCTTCCTGCCCTGCAATTATGTTCCTCAGTACCATTTTTCTTGATTCTTTATACAAATATATATACACGTTAATATACGATATTTGTTTTTCTCTTTCTGACTTACTTCACTCTATATAACAGGCTCTAGGTTCATCAACACCACTAGAATTGACTCCAATAAGCCTCCTTTTTGTCCAAAGATATCTACTAAAATTGCTAAGCCTACCCGACATGGGACCGTGGGATTGGTACTTATCGGTACAGCATCTTGCCTGCTAAGTTGGAGAGGGGCAAGGAAGGAAGACAAAGAGAGTCAAGATGTTAGGTCCTAAGCTCAGTTCCTATCACCCAACCTCTGTTCTTTGTCTTTACTACATGCACTGAGGGCTTCCCCTGCTCAGCAGGACCATCATCTCACACTTCAATGATCACACACCAGGAGCTTCTGTACAAAGTTCTATAGAGCTCTACTGTATCCATCTGCCATCTGCCTACTCAGCTAAAGTGGGTAATAATAACCCCAGGTTCATCTCTTGTTGGCCTTCCCTCCTTCCTAGGTATTGAACTTTCATTTCCAGATGCCTCAGGGCAACAGAACTCCAACTCCGATCTGATTAAAAGAAAAGACATATATTCAGTTGTACTTTTAAAGTTCAGGTCGTAACATGACTCAGTCTATCCAGTTGAGCTTGGATCATCAGAAAGGAGTAGTTAAAAGAAGGTATTAGGAATATTTAAGGGAAATTAAATTTAATTTTGAAGTTACACATTATAATATTTTTAAAGTTTCAAGAGATCATGAATGATTTTTCTTCATTCATTTCTCTTTTGTACCAGAGTAAGGATAGAACCACTTACATCAAAGAAAATGATCTTGTGTTGTTTTTAAGATCTTCCTTCCATCAGAGGATACAACTCCACAAATTTTCTCAGCAGTATATTAAAGTTTAACAGTTTTTCTATCCAGTATGTATTCCTGGTCTAGCTTACTTTAAAATGACTTATTTTTATATTCTTAGTGGAAGTGTAAAAAATCTGGTTTTCAACTTTATGTAGAAAATATTTAGATACTTAAAGACCCTTATCAATGTTCATCCTTGCCAGGTTTACCAGGTTTAAAGCTGGAGAATATGGTACATATTTTGACAAGACTTATGCTAACACTGTGCTGTCTAATCTGGACTGAAACATCGTGTATGTAATGTATGTGAATAACTTGTATGTGTTGTATGTGTATTGTGTGTGTTCTTTCAAAAACAGAATTACCAGAAAACCCCAGACATATGGGACATCTGGAAACCCTACCAAATCCCCCTTTTTTCCAGATCAACTAATGTCAATCCCATTTAATTTTATTCAAATATTCAAATGTATAAATATTTAAATAAGCCATTAAAGGAAGCAGGAACCACACTGTAGCTAAACATCTAGGATGGCTTAAAGCCAAGCTTTCCTAGAAGCAAGAGAATAGCTAAGTGACTTTTTCACTTATTCCCTTTTAGCATAAAAAATCTTTGAAACAAAACCACATATCTCAACAGATATTTGAGTGTCCGGTAGATGTTCTGCACTGACATAGGCTCTGTGAACCAGATAAGTAATGTGACTCTTGTGACCTGTTTGGATTATGCTCACACAGGACCCATTACAGGGCAGCCAGGGGAGTCCTTGACATGCAACTAACTCAGCCTGTTCATTCACCCAGGGCTTCAAATGTGTACTTTGGGTTCCTCCTCCCTAAGGGAGGTCTTTGATTGACTGAAGATGTTTATCATTCAAATTTAAGCTTCTGTCCCATTACTAGTACACTTCAAATTAAATATTATTTATAAATCCTGTAATTATCTTATGAAAAGCCCAGTTATACTGCACTGTTCTTGTATGAATAGCATTAATTTATTAATCATAAATATTTAGAATATGCCACAATTATTTATAATCCTGTTAAAAAATTGAGAAGTAGCTTCTCTCAACCTCTGGGGGGCCCTGTGCATATAAAATCCTGTCTTTGTGTCTGAGCCTTCCAGTAATAACCCATAGGCTTCCAAGTGTGGCACTATGCCAATATCCTCAAAAACAGGATCTACCTTTATTGGCCTGATGCTTTGATGGCCTTTGATCAGGCCATTGTACCAGAGCAGCCAAGATACAGGGCAAGATGTGGCCTTTTGGTAACCTTCCTTCTTTGTGTGAGAGTAAGACAAGTTAATTGGGCTTGACAGTACAGATGACCCTTTCAAGTCAGGTAAAATGAGACTGTTGTGCTTATCACAGGTAGGTAACCATTAATATTGCTTGTACTGTCTAGGGAAGAGAAAGGGGCTTGTTTGTTTTAAATGTTTTTCAAGGAAGGCAACAAAGATTCCCCGGGGGGCAGAAGGTTCTCTGGCTAACTCCTCCTAAGGAAACAATGGTACCATTTGAAGGGTTCAGGACACAATGAAAGGTAGAGAACACACTCCCATTGATAAATTATTATTATCGATAACCCTTTCTTTGTCCTTTATTTTGCATAATTGTCAAAGTTCAGACTGTAGGATGCAGTGTTCACTTCAGAACTCCCTTCAGAAAGCTGCATCTGAAAAGGAAGCGTTCTTGTATTTTAGTAGCAAAGGAGTGTCCCAGGCAATCTGAGCCTATATTGTTGATACTTTATTAAGAAATTTGTTTTGTTTACCATATATTCTGGAACTTCATTTTTCCTTTTGTATTAGTTTGATTCTCTCTGTGAGCAACACTGATGATTGTACATGTTCCCTTGAGGGAGAGGGAGATCAAATGGGAGATGTCCCAGGAGAGCATCATTCATTCTGGTCACTAAGCAAGGTTTCCAGGGTTAGAAGATGGCACCACTGTCCTCTTTCTGCAGAAAAACCCCAATCTACAGGCTACTCTCAAGGAGTCAGAGACTGTTTGAGGTCGTGTGACTTTGGTGCTCACTATTCTAGTTCATTTGTGTTGGTCCCATTCCCATGTCAGCAGTTCAGAATCTAGTTTAGGAAGAAAGAAAGAATGAGAGGCAGAGAGAGAGAGAGGGGGAAACAGGCCCAGTCTCAGTGGAGATGCTCAGGTGGCCTAGAGTAGGGCTCTACTCTCTGTGAACAGTCCTGAGTTAGGAGCATGATCAATTGATGTCTGTGTCTCTCTTTACATTAGTAAAGAGAGATTTCCAAAGAACCCCAAGATTTACTGGTAAAGTCAGAAATAAATTTGAGTTTTATTAATTAGTGGTGGCTCAGTGGTAAAGAATCTGTCTGCAGTACAGGAGACCCAGATTTGATCCCTGGGTCAGGAAGATCCCCTGGAGAAGGAAATGGCAACCCACCCCAGTATATTTGCCTGGAGAATTCCATGGACAGAGGAGCCTGGTGGGCTACAATCCATGGGGTTGCAAGAGTTGGACACAACTGAGCACATAGCACAGTGGGATTTTATTTTTATAGTATTGGCAGGGCTGCAGAAAGGAATTGTGTACATTTATTGTTTTAGACTTTGTGAGTAGATAGCATTTGTTTTGGAGAACAACTTGACAAGGCATATCAAATGCCAGACAATATATTATCCTATTTTTGGAAACAAATCTTAAAAAAACAATTTAAGAGGAGAAAAGCATATTAATGGAAAGTATCGCTAACTACAGAAATATGCTTAGAACAGCATTACATATACAATCCCAAACTGGAAAGACTTTAAATTTCTAACTAAAGAGGCTAAATAACAAAATATCAATACTGTGGATATTAGCCAACCATGAAAATAATAAGTGTGATGGACAGGCATGGAACAATACGTATGAAACAAAGAGTAAAAACTAATGTAAAATCCTATGCATACAAAAGACAACAATTATGAAATAAATTTTTTATATGTTAAAAGGGTCTGTAAATGGATGGAAATTAATTCTATGGGATTTTTTTTTTTTTTTTGGCTTTTAGAATTTCCTGATGTAATACTTCAAAGCTGATTTAATCAACAATTACATTTTATTACAGTACCATACATTTTAATATAATATTTTGATAAAATAAGATTAATTTGTGTTTAGTGAATTTAACTATTGCCAGGAATGCATTTTCTTACATCATTATAGACAAGGGGCTATTAAGAGATTAGTTACTGTTGAAGTTCATAGAAATTCTTTTGTCATCAAAAGTTTTAAGTGTGGTGTATACAATATGCTTGAAAAGAGTAAAATGTTGGATTCATCATCCTCCCTTCATGGCATGATCAGTGGAAAATATAATTTCTCATTGTCTTAAAAAAATAAAAAGCAAACAGAATTACTCCATATAGTTACAGGAAAACAGTGAAAGTGTCTTTATAGTTGAACAGAATCAATTCTCACCCATTTTTAAAATTAGCTCAAGGGCTTTTAATAATGTTCCATATTCAACAAACTAAATAAATATATTTTAAGTAGAGCATGACTTTATTAACAAAGCAAAACTTAGTTTCTTAAAGTTCTCTGTGTGACAAATGTGCTTACATGAAGACATTTGTTGACTTCTTTGTTGATTTTGGAAGTCTGCCCCTCTCTCTTGGTTGGAAGTAACTTTAAGGATAGATAATTTCTTTTCACATCATTTATACCCCCACAGACGTGTTAGCACCTTGTACGTGATTGGTGTTCAATAAATACTTGCTTCCCCTTCATGGATCACAGCCTTGTCATGGAGAAGGGGTTGCATAACTCAGTGAAGCTATGAGCCTTGCCACGTAGGGCCACCCAAGACAAATGGGACATAGTGAAGAGTTCTGATAAAATGTGGTCCACTGGAGTAGGAAAAGGCAACCCACTCCAATATTCTTGCCTGGAGAACCCATATACAGTATGAAAGGCAAAAAGATATGATACCAGAAGATGAACCCCTGTAGGTCAAAGTGTCCAATATGCTATGGGGGAAGAGCAGAGGACAATTACAAATAGCTCCAGAAAGAATGAAATAGCTGGGTCAAAACAGAAACAATGTTCAGCAGTGGATGTATTTGGTGGTGAAAGTAAAGTCTGATGCTGTAAAAACAGTGCTGCATAGAAACCTGAAATATTGGGTCTGTGTATGAAGATAAGTTGAATGTGGTCAGACAGGAGATGCTTAGAAATGTCGTGTTGGAGAAGGCTCTTGAGAGTCCCTTGAACAGCAACAAGACCAAACCAGTCAATCCTAAAGGAGATCAGTCCTGAATATTCATTGGAAGGTCTGATGCAGAAGCTGAAGCTCCAATACTTTAGCCACCTGATGTGGAGAACTGACTCATTGGAAAAAACCCTGATGCCGGGAAAAATTGAAGGCAGAAGAAGGGGGCAACAGAGGATAGTTGGATGGCATCACTGACTCAATGTACATAAATTTGAGCAAATTTCAGGAGATGGTAAAAGATAGGGAAGCCTGGTGTGCTGCAGTCCATAGAGTTGCAAAGAGTTGGACACCACTTAGCAACTGAACAACAAGCAGGAGATGGCAAGATTGAACATTGACGTTTTAGGAATCAGTGAACTAAAATGGACAGAAATGGGTGAATTTAATTCAGATGACCATTATATCTACTATTGTGGGCAAGAATCCCCTTAGAAGAAACGGAGTAGCCCTCATAGTCAACAAAACACTCCAAATTGTACTACTTGGGTGCGATCTCAAAAATGACTTCTGTTTGTTTCCAGGCAAACCATTCAACATCACAATAATCCAAGTCTATGCCCCAACCACTGATGCTGAAGAGGCTGAAGTTGACAGGTTCTATGAAGACTACAACACCCAAAAAAAGATGTTCTTTTCTTCATAGGGGATTAGAATGCAAAAGTAGGAAGTCAAGAGATACCAGAATAACAAGCAAATTTGGCCTTGAAGTATAAAATGAAGCAAGGCAAAGGTTAACAGAGTTTTGTCAAGAGAACACATTGGTCATAGCAAATACCCTTTCCCAGCAACCCAAGAGATAACTCTACACACAGACATCAGCAGGGACTCAATACTGAAATCAGACTGATTATATTCTTTGCAGCCAAAGATGGAGAAGCTCTATACAGTCAGCAAAAACAAGACCTGGAGATGACTATGGCTCAGATCATGAACTCCGTGTCACAAAATTCAGGCTTAAATTGAAGAAAGTAGGGAAAACCACTGGGCCACTCAGGTATGACCTAAATCAAATCCCTTATGATTATACAGAGGAGGTGATGAATAGATTCAAGGGATTAGATCTGGTACACAAAGTACCTGAAGAACTATGGATGGAGGTTGGTAACATTGTACAAGAGGCAGTGACAAAAACTATCCCCAAGAAAAAGAAATGCAAGAAGGCAAAGTGGTTGTCTGAGGAGGCTTTAAAAATAGCTGAGAAAAGAAGAGAAGCAAAAGGTAAAGGACAAGATAAACCCAACTAAATACAAAGTTCCAGAGAATAGCAAGGAGAGATAAGAAGGCTTTCTTAAGTGAACACTTCAAAGAAATAGAGGAAAACAATAGAATGGGAAAGACTAAAGATCTCTTTTAGAAAAGTGAAGATGCCAAGGGAACATTTCATGCAAGGATGGGCATGATAAAGGACAGAAACAGTTTAATCTCTTTCAACAGAAGCAGAGGAGATTAAGAAGAGATGGCAAGAATACACAGAAAAGCTATACAAAAAAGGTCTTAATGACCTGGATAACCATGATGGTGTGGTCACTCACCTAGACCCAGACATCCTAGTGTGTAAAGTCAAGTGAGCCTTAGGAACCATCACTGTGAACAAAGCTAGTGGAGGTGATGGAATTCCAGCTGAGCTATTTCAAGTCCTAAAAGATGATGCTATCCAAGTCCTGCACTCAGTATGCCAGCAAATTTGAAAAACTCAGCAGTGGCCACAGGTCTAGATAACATCAGTTTTTATTCCAGTCTGCAAGAAGAGCAATGCCAAAGAATATTCAAACTACTGTACAGTTGAGCTCGTTTCACATGCCAGCAAGGTTATGCTCAAAAATCCTTCAAGCTAGGCTTCAGCAGTATGTGAACCAAGAACTTCTAGATGTACAAGCTGTGTTTCAAAGAGGCAGAAGAGAGATCAAATTTCTAATATTCATTGGATCATAGAGAAAGCAAAGGAGTTCCAGAAAAATATCTACCTCTGCTTCATTGACCACACTAAAACCTTTAACTGTGTGTATTAGTCATTCGGTTGTGTCCAGCTCTTTGTGATCCCATGGACTGTAGCCCCCCAGGCTCCTCTGACCATGGAATTTTCCAGGCAAGAATACTGGAGCAACTTGCCATTTCTTTCTCCAGGGGATCTTCCCAACCCAGGTATTGAACCCAGGTCTCCTGCATTGCAGGCAGATTCTTTACTGTCTGAGTTACCAGGGAAGCCCAAGAATACTGAAGTGAGTAGCCTATGCCTTCTCCAGGGGATCTTCCTGACCCAGGAATTGAACTGGGGTCTCCTGAGTTGCATGCAGATTCTTTGCTATCTGAGCTACCAGGGAAGCCCCCTTTTAACTGTCTGGATCACAACAAACTGTAGAAAATTCTTAAAGAGGTGGGAGTACTAGACCACCTTACCTGTCTCCTGAAAAACCTGTATGCATATTAAGAAGAAACAGTTAGAACTGGACATGGAAAAATGGACTGGTCCAAACTTGGGAAAGGAGTACATCAAAGCTGTATATTGTCACCCTGCTTATTTAACTTCTATGCCGAGTACATCGTGCTAAATGCCAGACTGGCTGAATAACAAGCTGGAATCAAGATTGCTAGGAAAAATATCAACAACCTCAGATATGCAGATGATACCACTCTAATGGCAGAAAGTGAAGAGGATCTGAAGAGCTTCTTGATGAAAGTGAAAGAGGAGAATAAAAAAGCTGACTTGGAACTCAGCATTAAAAAATCTAAGATCATGGCATCCAGTCCCATCACTGCATGGCAAATAGAAGGGGAAAAAGTAGAAGTAATGACAGATTTCAATTTCTTGGTCCCCAAAGTCACTGTGAACAGTGACTGCAGCCTACAAAAATGCTTGCTCCCTGGAAGAAAAGCTATGACAAAACTAGATAGTGTATTAAAAAGCAGAGACGTCACTTTGATGAAAAAAGCCCACATAGTCAAAGCTATGGTTTTTCCAGTAGTCATGTACAGGTGTGAGAGTTGGACCATAAGGAAGGTTGAGCACTGAAGAATTGATGCTTTTGAATTGTGCTGCTGGAGAAGACACCTGAGAGTCCCTTGGACTGCAAGGAGATCAAACCAGGCAATCCTAAAGGAAATCAGTCCTGAATATTCATTGGAAGGTCTGTTGCTGAAGCTCCAACACTTTGGCCACCTGATGTGAGAAGCTGACTCATTGGAAAAGACCCTGTTCCTGGGAAAGATTGAAAGCAAAAGGAGAAGGAAGTGGCAGAGGATGAGATGGTTAGATAGCATCACCGACTCAATGGGCATGAATTAGAGCAAACTCCAGAAGATAGTGAAGGACAGGGAAGCCTGGCACGCTTGGGGTCGTAAGTCCATAGGGTTGCAAAAAGTCGGACATGGCTTAGCGACTGAACAACAACAACTAATTCTTGCTTAAATAAGTAACAAAAGAACAGGCCAAGCCAAATTTTAAACAAAGCTTTTTCCTCGTTTGTCTATATACTGTTTGATTGTAGGCTTTATATAATAAAAAAGTACCAACATATTTGATTAAAAGCCAAAAAGAATTCAAATTTATTAATAGAATAAATTCTACCATATGCAAATTCCAGGACCTCTACTTTTATATTTTATATATCTCTGAATTGTTTTAATTTTTTATTAAGAAAAACATATATTACTTCTGTAACATAAAAAATGGTAGGCTGAAAATGTTTGGTTTGGGCATGGACATTCACACTTCAAGAATTTGTTATTCCTGAAGGGGTGGGGACAAAAGGAAGTATCAAAGCCACTGAAGCACAGACACTCTTCATTGTCAGTGTTAAGATTCGTACAGCTAGACCTTGGAAGAATGTTGCTCACCCAGATCTCCCCAATCCTTTGGTAAAGCAATGAAAAAGAAGTATTTTTTCCTCCACCTTTAAAGTGATATTTTTTTTTCACTAGACCTTGTTGGGGAAGGAGGCAGGAACCGTGTTGTTTTGCAATTCTTGAGAGTGAGTACAACTTCCTTTAGGAGAAGGGAGAAAAAAATATTAAAGGACAAGTCCTAGCCCTTCTCTCTGCACCACCCCCCAATAGTTCTGTTCAGGGTTCGTAAAAACTTACCAAACCGTTGGCTATGAAACATCATCTCAGAACTCTGGCTAAACATTGAGGAGATTTTTCTCTAAAATTCAGTTTATGATGACTTGAAACTGAGTTAAATCCTGTTACTTGTGGGCTGAGCAAAGTGATTTTCTTCTAAAGAGTTTGGAATGGATGGCGAAAAAGACTAACTTTATAATCGAGACATCCTGCAAACATTACCTCACCAAGGTGATCAAGGTCAATAGCAACTATAAGTCTGTGGTCCTTCTCCCTATAACCCCAAATTCCAATCTTTTTCTTTTTTCTTTTTTTTTGCTGTAACTGCACAGCATGCAGGATCTTACTTCTCTGACCAGTAATCGAACCCCTGCCTCCTTGCAGTGGAAGCAAGGATTCTTAACAACTGGGCCACCAGGGCAGGCCTCCTTAATTCCAGACTAATCAGGAGAAAACATCAGACAAGTCTCAGTTTAGGAACATTCTACAAAATATTTCACTAGTACTTCACAAATTTGTCAAGATTATTAGAAGCAAGGAAAGTCTAAGAAACTTACAACCAAGAGTTGCCAAAGGAGACATGACAACTAAATGTAATGTATTTAGTATCCTGGATTGGATCTTTCCTAGAAAAGAGAAAGTCATTAGGTAAAAGCTAAGGAAATCTGAATATGATATGAGCTTTAGTGAACGGCAATATAGTAAAACTGGCTCATTAGTTATGACAAATATAAGATGGTAACAATAGGGGAAAGTACATGGGCTCTCTCTGTAGTATCTTCACAACTTTTCTATAAATTTAAAACTATTCTAAAATAAAATATTTAATTTTGAAAATAAATGAAATAGAGATAAGGAAGAAACAATTTAATATACCAATGTTAGAAATTAAAGATGTCTTCAAACACGAAAGTTCTGATTGTCTGAGATATATATATGGCAGTCTTTGTGGGTTAGCATTAATCTAAAAATGTTCTTTGATGACATACTCGTTCAATGTATTTGAATAAAACAAAAAAGATTTATATCTGAAAGTTGGAAAAGATCTTGGAAATATTCTCACCCATACTCTTTTATGAATTAGCTAGTACAGATCTAAGAGTCAGAAGGTAAACCCAGAAGGCAAGTGCCCTAACTCCAAGCCCCCAAATTTTGAAGACTTACTGCAACAAAATGCCAACTGAATACAAGTGTTCTGATCTGCTCCCAATCAGCTCCTGCCGTTGATCAGTTAGTTCCTATGGAAAGATTAGGAATTTCAGACTCACAGGCTGAAATCTGGTATAACCCCCCAATATTTCCCAATAACTTAAAATTTAAAGTGATCTAGATATTGGTATACCTGAATATAGTACTTTAAAAATCACTGGTATTTCTTGATTCTTTGCTTTAAAGCTGCTTTATAGCCCTGGAGTGTTAGAGCTGGTGTATTCAGACTTCTGCTAGCTCAAAGTCTGAGCAGGTTTTCCACTTACACCCGAAAACATCCCAGGGAGAGAAAGAACTTACCATACCTTTCAGCCACGTATGCCCCACCTCAGTGACCCCATAGGGATGTGAGACACTAGAGTCAGGAAAAAAAAAAAAATGCTCTTCTGTATTCTCCTATCATCTCTTGGAGTGGCTGAGGATCTCTCATATGTAACTAAAATGCATTCATCGAGGCCACTTGTTATGATTGTATAGATTGTCCACTGTACAATGAGCACAGTCACACATGATTCCCCTGCTTAGGACTGACATCAAGCCAATCAGAGTTGATATTTCAAATGAGAAGTCAAGGTTTTTATATTTTCTTTAACTCTTACGATGGCTAAAGCTCTTTTTCAATATGTAGTTAACACTCTGTTAGATGGTGATTGTTTTTATACGTTTATTATTATTTGAAAAAATACAGGCAGGAAGTATGCTTTAATATTCCTTCTTTATTTTGAATGTCCAGCAAGCTTTTAAACCCCTCCTGCTTTCCCAAACGAAGGAGCTTGGGTATCCTGGTGCATAGGCTAGGTTACTTGATTTAATAGCACCTCAGCCTGAGAGTCCAGTGAATCCACGCTAGAGATAAGTCAGATTTCTTGATTCCCCATCCAGTATCCTAGATACTAAATTGTAATAATTTAGAATTGATGGGATCTATTTTTATTATTTAATATAATGCTGGAAACGAATTATACAGCCAGCCATTGTGAGTTGTCATTTAAAAATACATACAGTGTCAAGTACTGGATTCAAAGATTCTCTCTGAATATGCTCACCATGAACTATATCTGAAATAGTAGAACTATTCTGCCTTCCAGTAAAAATGTATTCATCCTTACTGAGAGCCTCTCTCTGAGTTATTTTCACCTGGAGAAGGGGGACAATACTGTTCTGAAGTATTCTAAAATATCATGCCAACCCAAAATAACATGGTAGATACTTCTAGGGGAGAGAACACTTCAATTTAACAGTTTCCACAACCCCAGGTCTCAAAGGAGGATAAGTAGCTGTTTGAGTTGGCCATCTTAGCACAACTCTTCTTTTTTTTTAAATTTCTTTTATTGAAGTATAGTTGATTTATAATGTTGTGGTACTTTCTTCTGTACGGCAAAGTGATTCATATATATATATATGAATATTTATTTATATATATATATATGCATTCTTTTTTGTGTTCTTTTCCATTATAGTTTATCACAGGATATTGAATATAGTTCCCTGTGCTATACAATAGGTCCTTGTTGTTTATGCATCCTGTGTATAATAGCTTGCATCTGCTAGTCCCAGTTCATTCCCCTCCCACCCCCTCCCCCTTGGCAACCACAAGTCTGTTCCCTATAACACAATTATTCTAAAGTAGAATAAGCAGTCACATTGATAAGATTCACTCATAGATCAAGAACTAGATTATCACAGCATCTGCTGTAATTAAATGTCCTGGGCTTGCACTTCTGAAATGCAGACAGCCAAGACAGTCCCAGATGAAGTGGGTCAAAGAGCAATATATTCAACTACTGCCTAACTTTTCTATTTGGTGGCACAACTGTTCAGTAACCGCTAGATAGATAGAGTTTACCAGATCCAAAAGAGAAGACCTTCTAGATAGAAGGAAAAAAATCTCCTATCTTAGATAATGTAAACTTCCTTAGAAGAGGATTTCATTCAGGGACATTTACTTTCAAAAATGTCATGATATTTTATTTCTTGTGACACACTCCAGTCAAGCAATAATTAACATCAACTTTTGAGGAGAGGAATTTCCAAGCAAGTATGTCATTTCCTTTCAAGATATACTTCATATTCTGCCAATTGTAAATGTTGAGCATTGTATACAGGAAAGATGGCACCTACGCAGGTAGAGGATCACAGTTTCCCATTCTAGATCGGTGCTGTCCAGCAGAGCTTTCTGTACTGATGGAAACATACTCTAGTTGTTCTATATTGTCCAATCTGGTAACCACTAGCCAGATATGGATACTGGGCACTTATAATGTGGCTGGTGTGACTGAGGAACTCAATTTTAATTGTACTTAATTTACATAAAGTATCCACATGTACCTAGAGGGTACCTCATTGGGCAATGCAGCAACAGACACCACGTTATATCCTCTCTCGAAGAAGGGAGAATATCATATCACATGGATCAAAGTAAGCACTAGTGTTTGAAGCGTATGGGGCTTTGTGCCCATCATTTCTTCATTAAGTCTCTCCAGCTGTAAGACAGAAACTTATGACTCATCAGAGAAGGATGAGTTTCAATAGAAGTTTGAGTATTTTTCAGAATTTTATGTGAATCATGTATTCGTAATCCTACAAATTTCTGTATTTATGCCATTTGATTCCATTTCATTTAATGTTAATAAAACAATGACATATGGAACTGGGTAAAATGCTATGGAAAAAAACTCTTGAAAATAGAGGCTAGGAGGTAGACAGTCTCTTAAAGGAATTTATAATTTTAATAATATGAATGTTTAGATAGTATGTTACTCTTTGAAAATTAAAGAGAAGATATACAAGCTATAGTCTTCAGCACTTTCTGAATTATAGACTTGTTCATTCAGCTGCCCACTTGACACCTCTTCTTAGGCTTAGGATGGACAAAAGAGAATTTTATGTGACCATGTAACTTCAAGTGACTTAGTTTATCAGGTATACCTTGATTTGGAGATTTAATTACATTATATATTAGCAGTATTTGAATCTTTATAAAATTCTCTATATTAAAAGAATATATTAGTTTTAATTAACCATCATCAAGTTGATCATCAAGATTACAGGGCAACCAATAGAGGAAGACTGAAAAAAATATATAGGGTACAATCCTTGTTGGGATTAGGAATTTTTGATTCATATAAAATTCTGAAAAAATTCTAACTTTTGTTGAAATCCATCCTTCTCTGATGTATAAATTTATAGCTGAAGAAATTTAATGGTGACATTATGACACAAAGCCCCATGCTCTCCAAACATCACATTTACTTTTTATTCTTACCCTGGTGCTTACCCTGATCCAATCACTTTGAATGGTTAAGATCAGCAAAATTTTAATAAATAAATAAGGCTTTACATTTTTAATAGTTCTTTGGGATACATTTTAATGAGATCTGAGCTACGATAAAATGTAAAATGTAATGACATTGCATATTGTCATGTATATTAACTTTCTTCCAAAACATTTAATACAAAAATGCCAAACTTGTATAACATGCAAAAAAAACCTCCTAAAGATGTTACTCCATGCTTCTGTATCTAAGTTTAAAATAAAGATATGAAAGACCCATCTGAATATTACTTTACATGGCAGTTTAGTATCCTAAGACCTTTAGCCACAGCCAGATTCAAAATGACTGGAAGAAAATGCTAAATTCAATTGTTTATAAGACATACTCATTTTTAAAGCCTTACTTTTCAGTTCCTGTTACATACATATTTTCTTTCTATCCCAGAGTCTTTTAATGTGAAGCTTTAGTTTTCTCATCAGGTTTAAAATGATCAAAACCAACCAAATGTTCTCTGAAATTCTAAGTCAAAGGCAGTTCGCTTTCTCTTCACTTACTAAAGATTGGATTTTTGCTGCCACCTGTTGACAATAATTGTGAATAATAAATCTTGTCACCACAAATCACAAACTTGGATAGTTGAATAGCTCATTGGAAATCCATCCCTATTATTTCTTTTATTTTATGAATGATAAAGGCTTCCCTGATGGCTTAGCAGATAAAGAATCTGCCTGCAGTGCAGGAGATGCAAAAGAGGAGGGTTCAATCCCTGGCCGGAAGGAGGAAATGGTAACCCACTCCAGTATTCTTGCTTGAGAAATCCCATGAGCAGAGGAGCCTGGTGGGTTACAGTCCACAGAGTCACAAAGAATCAGACATGACTGAGTGACTGAAAACACAAGTGAACAGTAAAAGGATTCAGAAGGGCTAAGTGACTTTCCCAAGGTTACTCAAAAGGGGCAAACCTAAGAGCAGACTGCAGGTCTGGGCCTGGGAGTAGAGTGTTGATTTTCCTGTATCAGTTCTTCTCACTTGTAGAGATAGCAGAACACCTGAAATGCATGGTGCTCTGTGCGAATCCAGAGATACTGATGTTTCAATCCATTACATTAACTAGTTGTATTTTTGCCATATGGAAGACCAAGTCTATGCCTCTCTAAATATTGCAGCAAGTAGGTCTACTTGGTCTGATGTTCAAGCCAAAACAAACGTGTCTGAGTGGGGTGGGAAGGTGTCCACAGGAGTGACTGAAGGGCCTTCTGGGAAAGAGTTCTTCTTTCTGAGAGATGAGAGCTGAGGTTCACAAGTCTGACCAAAGAGGACCTGAGACCCTGGGTGTGACATGAAGTGGCTAAAGGCTTTATGTGAGTCTGAAAGAGAAAGAGCTTAAAATAAAAGAGTCGGTAAAACCTGAGAGTGCTTCACACTGTGGGCCCTGGCTTCCTCAGCAAAAGGAGACAGCTCCTCTGAGGCTTTAGCCCATTTCACAGGCACCATCCCTTCTTGGGGGTGAGGGAGGGAGAGGTCCATATCCTTCAACTTGGGCATCATGTGCTTGCAGGAGGCACACAGAGAGTCAGAGCAAAGGCAGAGGACTGCATGATGTCCCTGCCTGACCAGATTGATTAGCAACTCCTAGAATTAGTTGAGAGAGGAGCTCTGCAGGACTTGGAGTTCTCTTGATTACTGCCAGTAGCATGGCTAGAGAGATGTTGTTTGGCTTCTTGTACTTTGAGCACCCTCATATCCTCAGGGCTTCGCTGATAGCTAGGTTGGTAAAGAATCCTCCCGCAGTGCAGGAGACCCTGGTTCAATTCCTGGGTCTAGAAGATCTGCCAGAGAAGGGATAGGCTACCCACTCCAGTAGTCTTGGGCTTCCCTTGTGGCTCAGCTGGTAAAGAATCCGCTTGGAATGTGGGAGACCTAGGTTCAATCCCTGGGTTGGGAAGATCCTCTGGAGGGGGGAACAGCTACCTGCTCCAGTATTCTGGGCTGGAGAATTCAATGGTTGCAAAGAGGCAGATACAACTAAGCAACGTTCACTTCACTTCACTTCACTTCACTCTGAACACCAGGTTGGTGCCATAGCACCGGTATTTGTTCATTCACACATTACAAATATAATGTTGAAAAATTGTGGATAATTAATTAAAAAAAGAAAACCTAGCAATCATGATAATCTAAAGAAAAGTTGTTAGATCTTAATTTAATCTCTCTAAGCCTTGGTTTCCTCATATGTAAAATGAAAACGTTTTTAACATACCCTTTCTACCTGCCTGAGATATTTGAGAAAGTGCCTTAAAGTTGTAAGACTTACTCAGAAGTTTTAAAAGCCAGTGTTTGTTTCACTACATTTTTATCACCCTAACATGATGACTGGAGAAGGCAATGGCACCCCACTCCAGTACTCTTGCCTGGAAAATCCCATGGACAGAGGAGCCTGGTGGGCTGCAGACCACGGGGTCGAGAGGAGTCGGAAACGACAGAGCGACTTCACTTTCACTTTTCACTTTCATGCATTGGAGAAGGAAATGGCAACCCACTCCAGTGTTCTTGCCTGGAGAGTCCCAGGGACGGGGGAGCCTGGTGGGCTGCCGTCTATGGGGTCGCACAGAGTCGGACATGACTGATGTGACTTAGAAGCAGCAGCAGCAGCAACATAATGACTAGGGAACACGTTAGGATGGAGCCTCTGTCAATGTGGATGGCGTCCATGAGTATCTACACATGAACAGAGCCCCCTACTGGTCTATACTGGACATGGCGTGAGAGCAAGAAAACATCTGATGATTTAAACCACTGAGATTTAGGGATTATTACCTTAACAGGTGCACAGTGGTAAAGAGTCTACCTGCCAGTGTAGGAGGCATAAGAGATACGGGTTCAATCCCTGGGTCAGGAAGATTCCCTGAAGGAGGAAATGGCAATACTCCAGTATTCTTGCCTGGAGAATTCCACAGACAGCAGAGCCTGGTGGGCTGCAATCCATGGTGTCACAAAAAGTAGTACACAGCTGAGCACACACACACCTCAACATTACCTGGGCATCCTTACTGATCCACCATCCTAGCCACATCTGGGATACAGATGTAAAATACAGAGAAACAATACCAGTCAAGTGGAAGTGATTGAAGGAGAGCTTCTTGGAAGAGATGGTTTAGGGAAAGGTTTTTTTAAAAAAGTCTGAAAGAGTAAGAGATGAGCATTACTAATGAAAGAATTATTATGTGCATATGGCTAGCTTAATTTGAAATAAAGATAAGAATCAAAAAAACTTAAGAATCAGATGATCAATAATAACTATGTGATGTTTTTAGACAATATCCCATACTAATCTCTGATACAATATCATACCTAAAAAACTGGCTTTTTTGTTATTGTTTAGTCACTCGGTTGTGTCCAACTCTGTGACATTATGGACTATAGCCCACCAGACTCCTCTGTCCATGGTATTTTTCAGGTAAGAATACTGGAGTAGGTTGCCATTTTGTTCTCCAGAAACTGGCTTTAAGGAGAATCAATTCTTTGCCTGCATTTCTATGAGGCTTCTATATTAAATGAAAAGAAAAATTAAAAGCCCAACATGCAGACATCCCTTTGCTTGGTGGTTGTTGTTGGGCAGTCGCTAAGTCACGTCTGACTCTTTGTGACCCCATGGACTGCAGCAAGCCAGGCCTCCCTGTCCCTCACTATCTCCCAGAGTTTGCCCAAGTTCATGACCATTGAGTCAGTGATACTATCCAACCACCTCATCCTCTGTCACCCCCTCCTCCTTTTGCCTTCAATCTTTCCCAGCATTAGGGTCTTCTAGGTAGTACCTTGCTTATTTATCATGCCAGTGGAGGTCTCTATGAATAAAAACACAGATTTTTCAATATCTGAATTTGGACAAAAATGGAGACAGATCCAAGGACATAAACAGATAAAAAATTCTTCATGAACAAAATTTCCATCCCTGGTTTTCTCTGCTGATGTCAACTTTAAACTCTCGGTGGGGACAGGTATCTCCAAATCTCTGTTTTGCCACTTTGACCCACACCTTCGCAGTGTTATGAAAATGACCCAGAAGACATCTATCGCTGAGTGAAAGGATACTTTACCAGGATGACACAAGTGAAAGAAAGAACCCAACAATGAGACTTTTGATGGAGAGCCCGAGGGTTTCCTAATAGCAAATAGGACTAATCAGTGGTTATGAAAGCAGCAACTCCTACTCCCATTAAATCAACACACACACCTCTTTCTCTGCCTCCCTAAGGAACCACAGGGAGAGCAGTGCACCGCGTTCTCCAAACCAGACAGGTCGAACTTCTCTGCCCTCCCTGAGCACAAGAGGAAGAAAGCCTCCACACAAAAGAAATGTTTTTATTGGCTGTCAGTTCAGAGCATGTTGACATCCCTGTTTGTATGAATTCACCGGTCAGTCTGGGTGTGGTTGCTCCTTTTGAAAGCTGAGTCTTGAGGAAGAAGGTCAAATGAGCCACTGCTGTTGTGCTCTTCTGAGCGTGATTGCATCCTTGCCCTCATTGCGTGTGTGGCCTTGGAATTGGTGTCTTGCTAACCCAGAGCACCACCTACTGATTCACCAACCAGCATTTCTGGTTACCCCCACTGACCAGCAGGGCCAGACTCTTTCCTTAAAACAGATGGAGTTGGGCAAGCAAATGGCCAACCATGCTGAGAGTCAGAGGCGATTGATCAAAGGATGGGATATAGTTGAGGAAAGACTGGTGGTGAGCAATGACATAAATAGTCCAAGGGGACCTATATACAACCGCAGGAGGGAATTAGGGAATGAAAGAAGACAAGGACTGTGAGATAATCAGAGGCAAGCAGACAAAGGGCTTTGAGGGAAAGTGTGAGCAATTTTGGTTCTGATTCACAGTCCACCAGCTTGTCCCCCCAGATCCTCAAATCCTCTTCTTACCTGCATGTCACTGAGCTCCACGGTTTCCCAGTTCCTTGCCTTTGGTGTAGCCATGTGACTGGGCTCTGATTAATGGCAGGTAAGAGGAAGTACCATAAAAGCCACCTGTTCACTCTTCCCATGTCCCCTTCTCACTGGCTGTGGTGGTGACGTTGGAAACCATGTGTCAGTAACAGATCGCTGCCATCAGCCTGGATCTCTGCCAGGAAGAGAGCCCACTGTCTCTTTCCTACCTGTAACTGCTAATCTGAAACCTCTCCATTCTATAAAGTGAGAGAGAGAGAAACTTCTCGTTCTCTAAGCCACTGACTATTTAGGGTTTCTTTGTACTGCAGCAAAACTTACCCTGGCTCTTATCATTCTTTATCACATCCCTGACATTGCCTGACTCACAAACTATCATTTACTATCAGTCTAGTGCATGACTCTCCTAGTTCCCTATTACAGTGAATATAGGTGACCTGTCTGGCTTGACCAGTTTCCTTCTCCAGCTTCATCTGTCCTTGCTACCCTCATAGTCATACGCACTCCAAATGTACCGAACATTTGTGCTTCCTCACACGCATCTTGGCCCCTCAGCTCTCGGCATTTCCAGAGGATGCTCCCTGAGACACTCCCCTTCCCCTCCCACTTCACTTCCTCCCTCCTGATCTGTACCTGGTTAAGTCCTACCCAATCTTCCAGTTGCAACTTGGCCATTGCTACCCTGGAGAACTCTTCTCTACCCCTCCAGGACTGACTTAAGTGACCTCTTCACACTCATAGCACCTGATCCTATAGGTCCTACTGCACTCATTTCCCTCCAGAATCTAGGATCCAGGAGCACATGAACTGTATAATATTCATTTCTGAATCTCCAGATTCTTGCATGGTGCCCAGAATGTGGCATGCAGTCAACAACTATTTATCAAATGAAAAACTTGTGAAGTGGCCATCAAAATCCTAATGTACAATCTGAAATAATGTTTGAGAATAAGACAACATATTTGATAATTTTTATAATTCCATTGCTTAATTCAGTTGCCTGCACATATCTAACTGATTATCTTATTTGAGAAAGGTTTATGTTTTATTATTTGAGGGAGAAATGTCAGCAGAAATTTGATGCCTGACCCAATATTTGCATTTTATCCTAAAAGTGACTTTTATCCATTTTCCTAGTTGTACTTCTGTATGCGTAAGAAGTAAAATTTTTCCTAAGTGATAACTGGAAAAATTCCAGCAAGATCGATGCAAAAATGGAAACAAATATGTGTGAGGAATGGATGTCCCTAATAACTGACACAAACACAAAAGAAATACTTTAATTAAATATAGCAACAAGTTTAGAATTGTGGCTAAGGTGTTAATTTGAAACATGGAAGATTTTAGTGGCTTGTCAAATCCTATAGACTGACAAATAAAAATCTGATCAGGAATTCTTAGACTTGTGAAAATCTGTTAGAAGCTGATTTCAGTGATGGAATGGGTATATACACACACAAACACACACACACACGCACACACACACACACACACTCAAATATTTCAAGAGAATGGATTCTGAAGAGCTAAGGATAGGAAACAAACAAAAAAATCCTGTTAAGGTTTTTTATTATTACGGCAAATCTTGAGTTTCCAGGTAAACTTTCAGAAACACACCATGTGTTTGCACATATTGTGACATGAGATAGTCTTATAATGTTGTGCTGTGCTTAGTTGCTCGGTCATGGCGAACTCCTTGTGATCCCATGGACTGTAGCCTGCCAGGCTCCTCTGTCCATGGGAATTCTCTAGGCAAGAATACTGGAGTGGGTTGCCATGCCCTCCTCCAGGGGATCTTCCCAACCCAGGGATTGAACCTGGGTCTCCCGCATTGCACTCACTCCAGCGTTCTTGCCTGGAGAATCCCAGGGACTGGGGAGCCTGGTGGGCTGCCGTCTATGGGGTCGCACAGAGTCAGACACGACTGATGTGACTTAGCAGCAGCAGCAGCAGCTCCCGCATTGCAGATGGATTCTTTACTGTCTGAGCCACAAGGGAAGCCCAAGAATACTAGAATGGGTAGCCTAGCCCTTCTCCAAGGAATCTTCCCAACCTAGGGATCAAACTGGGGTCTCCTGCATTGCAGGCAGATTCTTTACCAGCTGAGCTACCTAGGAAGCCCAGTCTTATACTAAATAATATATTTTTTTAAATAGTTGTACATTCTTTCTAGAGCAGATTGCAGGTGGGCAGTCCTGGGCTAGATACACAGGATGAATGATGAGTGCTCTTGGCAGTTGTGGGTGGTATGCACATGCATTTTCATGGAAATCGTCTTAATCAGGATAGACCTGAAGCAATTGGTATCACTGCAAACTTCCAGGGTTTAGTACGTCAGGGAAGGGACATCTAACTTCACTTGAGGATCCGGGTAAAACTATTGGACAATGTACTTGAGAATCAAGCGGGGATCGATAGCTTAAAATATAGTCTCAGAAGTTGGCCTTAGAAGAAAATGTCCCCAGAGGGTTTTAACCCACGAGCAAGTGAGCAGATTTAAGAAGGGAAATATCCCAAGAGCCTCATGCAACATTTTTAGAGACTGTACCATAGTATAAGCATTTCCAAGTTCTCTATGAATTGGAAACGTCCCCAGATAATGCTTACTCTTAAGAGCTTGAAAAGCAGAGCTACCAATTCTGAGTCAGGCCAGCAGAGGGCAGAGTAGTGAACTTTGAAACACCGGTGGCTGAGGCTTAGGAGAGTTTCGTAGATAGTATGAATCAGAGCCTGTTTGTGAATAAGGAGTAGGGGATTGCCGGTGAAATCGGGGCTACCTTGATGAGGTAAAGAAACCATCAGGATTGAGTCCAGACTACTGATGAGTAGACTGTAGAGTGTGACAATTAGAATTGGTCTCTACTTAAAGAATATGGACAGTTAGCTCGTTTCTAATGCCAGAGACAGGAGAAAAGGACAGCAAATGGTGCCCAGACATCCTTCCAAGAATCTGCAACTGGCACCCCAGGTCCTTCTGGCCCAAGTGAGAATCTGACACTCTGCTCTCTCCTGCACATTCCTTCTAGACATAGGCATGGCAGGAGATTGGTCTTGGACCTGAGAAAACCCTTAGCCATCGCTTACTGCCAGCCACCTGGATGGGAGAATATCCTCCCTTGCCCCAAGCTGGGAAGAGATATTGCTTCCTTCTTTACCCACTGGATTCCATATCATTAGGCTTCTACCCAAAAGAAGTTCATGCGTTACCAGAGATTCATGTGGTTTGAGCCCCCATAGGTAGATTGGAAAGGGAAGACAAGTGAGCTCTATGTACTATGAAAGCTTATTTTTGAGCTCGGTACGCAGTCTAAGATGTGAAAAGAGGTCCTGGGAGCATCCAGACTTGCTGTCATTGGACTCCGTGGATAGAAAGCTTTGAGAGGGGCCACAGGACCTCCAGCATAAACTCAGAAGCTTCCCTGGACTGCTACTAGCTCTTAAAAAGAAATGCAGAAAGATATCCTGAGGCTCTGAGCCACTGCTCCATAGCTTTCCTACTGACTGCTTACTGAATACTGTTTATAAAAATCTGCAATCAGCGTGCTTACTAGTGCTTCACCCTTGAACTTTTACATCTTGTGGAGACATCCCTGCCCTACTTTCTTGCTGGCCCTTAAATAAACCACACAGCTGGTTGTGAATTCTCCAGGTGCCATGAGCAGTGATCCATCATGCAGGAACTTCTTCAAGGCCCTCCTGCCCCTCTTTATCCTCTTCTAACAGTTCAGACTCAGACAAGCTCTGATTTCCCTGGCCCCAGACTCTGGGTGTCTGTTGCTGTGCACAGCCCTCACTTTGATGTCTGCCTTTAGATCGCTCAGACTTGGCAGGCTTCAAATTCAAAACCTACTGTTGGATCTTGATCCCATAGAGTGGCTTTGCAGTTTGAGCACCACTCAATCCCACCTGAGGGGTACCTACTGGCCCAGAGGAGGGCTCCACTCCTTCTCTGTGCTTACGTGACAGTCAGGTCAGTCTCTGGTCCCCAAAGCTCAACAAAGGAAACTGAGCTGGCAGCAGCTTAGCAGGCTATCTGGTGAAGAGATTCCCTCTGCTGACAAGAAAGTTGACAAAACAACCTCAAAGAGTGGCCTTGGGCCATTTGTGTCTTTGATGCCAGGGTTATGCCAGGAAATTCAAGATCAGTTAACTATGAGTTTAAAACCATCAGTTTCCATCGTGACTTTCAGTTGAATGGATGGAGAATAAAAAAATCAATAAATATTGTCTGAGATTTACTCTTGCAATTAAGAACACACATGTGCGTGTGTGTAATGTCTCTTTAGTCATGTCCGACTCTTTGTGACCTCATGGACTGTAGCCGACCAGACTCCTCTGTCCGCTGGATTCTCCAGGAAAGAATACCAGAGTGGATTGCCATTTCCTCCTCCAGGGGATCTTCCCAACCCAGGGATTGAACCCAGGTCTCTTACGTCTCCTGCATTGACGACAGGCAGATTCTTTACCACTGACTCACCAAGGAAGCCCCCCACCCTTACCCCCGCCACACACACACTCTATAAAAGGCTATGGCATCTTGATTTTTCAAAGTGCAATGGGTTATTTATTCAAATATTGCCACTACAAAAGTGATAGGAAAGGAAATGTGCAGGTCCTTTCATTTTTTTTATATTACCCCCTTAATTTCAAAGGGCTCTTTGAGAACTAATACCTCTCATTTTAAAGAAATGTCTACCTGTGTTCCCACAATCCCATCAGTTTTACTTCAACTTTTTTCCTTTTGTGAAAGTCAAATATTAATTTTTTAAAATTTAATTTTATTTTACTTTTGGCTACGCTGAGTCTTTGTTCCTGAAGGTGGGCTTTTCTCCAGTTGTAGCAAGTGGGGGCTACTCTCTAGTTGTGGTGTTAAATTTATTTTAAAATAATATTATATAAGCCACTGTATGTGTACACCAAAGTTTATTCAATCTATTGGTAATGGACATATTATGCTCAAATACCACTATAAACATTCTTATACATGTATCCTGGTATATATGTATACATTTCTCTAAAGAATGGAGAACATTATTGGAAATTTAATGGAATCGCCAGTGGTAGTGCATTTGTGTGTTCACCTTTACCAGGAAAAGCAGGACTGTTTTCCAAAATGTTTTTATAAATCTGTGCTCTGCCCCGCCACCACCCCCAACCCCTCTATGGTATCAGTAGTACCTGAGCGGCATTTCCTTTGCTCTTCATTCTCTCTCATAGTTGATAATTTCAGAATTAATTTTTCTAATCTATTGGGCTTTTCATAGTTATTTGCATTTATGTGATTACTAGTAAAGCACCATTCCATGTGTTAATAGGTGATTTGGCTTTCTTCCTTTATGAAGGGCCTATTTAAATCTTTTGCCCATTTTCCACTGAGCTGATAAATGAGCTCTTGTTGATTTGTCAGAATTTTAAAAATATATTCAGCATGCTAGATGTTGATAGTTGCATGTGATATAGATATGATTGTCTTTAATGTAGACTTTTCCTTTCACTCTGTTTATGATGTATTTTGATGAATGAGGTTCTTAATGTAGCTAGAATTATCATTCTTTTCCTTTATGGTTTCTGTTTAAGAAATCCATCTCCATTCTAAAACTCCCAAGAGGATTTTTTTCCCCTGTTCTGTCTTAAAAGTTTACTGCTCTTTCTTTGTGGTAGCTTTTTAATCTACCTGGCTTACCTGGTAGCTCAGCTAGTAAAGAATCTGCCTACATACAGGAGACCTCCGGTTCAGATTTCAGGGTTGGGAAGATCTCCGGAAAAGGGATAGGCTACCCACTCCATCATTCTTGTGCTTCTCTGGTTGCTCAGATGGTAAAGAAGCCGCCTGCATTGTAGGACACCTGGGTTCGATCCCTGGGTTGGAAAGATCCCCTGGAAAAGGGAATGGCTACCTGCTCCAATACCTTGCCTAGAGAATTCCATGAACAGAGGAGCCTAGCGGGCTACAGTCCACAGCATCACAGAGTCAGATACAACTGAGTGACCTACTTCCTTTAATCTACCTGCAATTTATTTCTATGTTCAATATGAGCTATACGTCCACATTAAACATTTCTATATTGACATAATTTTTGTTGTTGTTATTCAGTCACTCAGTTGTGTCTGACTCATTGTGACCCCATGGACTGCAGCATGCCAGGCTTCCCTGTCCTTCTCTATCTCCCAGAGTTTGCTCAAACTCATGTCCATTGAGTCAATGGTGCCACCCAATCATTTCATCCTCTGTCACCTCTTCTCTTCCTGTCCTCAATCTTTCCCAGCATCAGGGTCTTTTCCAATGAGTCAGTTCTTTGCATCAGGTGACCAAATTATTGGAGCTTCAGCTTCAGCATTAGTCCTTCCAGTGAATATTTAGGGTTGGTTTCCTTTAGGATGGACTGGTTAGATCTCCTTGCAGTCCAAGGGACTCCCAAGAGTCTTCTCCAGCACCACAATTCAAAAGCATCAATTCTTTGGTGCTCTGCCTTCTTTATGGTTCAACTCTCACATCTGCATATGACTACTGCAAAAACCATAGCTTTAACTATATAGACCACTGTTGGCAAAGTGATGTCTCTGCTTTTTAATATGCTATCTAGCTTTGTCATAGCTTTTCTTTCAAGGAGTAAGTGTCTTTGAATTTCATGGCTGCAGTCACTGTCCACAGTGATTTTGAAGCCCAAGAAAATAAAGTCTGTCACTGTTTCCATTTTCTCCCCATCCGTTTGCCATGAAGTGATTGGGACTGGATGCCATGGTCTTAGTTTTTTGAATGTTGAGTTTTAAACCAGTTTTTTCACCCTCCTCTTCACCTTCATCAAGAGGCTCTTTAGTTCCTCTTCTCTTTATGTCATTAGAGTGGTGTCATCTGCATATCTGAGGTTGTTGATATTTCTCCCAGCAATCTTGCTTCCAGTATGTGATACAACCAGCCCAGCATTTCATATGATGTACTCTGCATACAAATTAAATAAGCAGGATGACAATATTCACTCTTGTCATACTCCTTTCTCAATTTGGAACCAGTCTGTTATTCCATGTCTGGTTCTAACTATTGCTTCTTGACCCGCATACAGGTTTCTCAGGAGGCAGGTTAGGTGGTCTCGTATTCCTATTTCTTTAAAAATTTTCCACAGTTTGTTGTGATCCACACAGTCAAAGGGTTTAGTGTAGTCACTGAAGCAGAAGTAAATGTTTTTTCTGGTATTCTCTTGTTTTTTCTATCATCCAACAGATGTTGGCAATTTGATCCCTGGTTCCTATGGCTTTTCTAAATTGAGCTTGAACGTCTGGAAGTTCTCAGTTCACATACTGTTGAAGCCTAATTTGAAGGATTTTGAGCATTACCTTGCTAGCATGTGAAGTGAGTGCAATTGTGCAGTAGTTTGAACATTCTTTGGCACTGCCCTTCTTTGGGATTGGAATGAAAACTGACCTTTTCCAGTCCTGTGGCCACTGCTGAATTTTCCAAATTTGCTGGCATATTGAGTGCAGCACTTGAACAGCATCATCTTTTAGGATTTGAAATAGCTCAACTAGAATTCCATCACCTTCACTAGCTTTGTTTGTAGTAATGCTTCCTAAGGCCCTCTTGACTTCATTTATAAAGTCAAGTTTTGAACTTCATTCCTTAAATGCTGTTTTAGCAGCATTTACTATGCTTCATGTTCTAGCACCATTTATTATATAAAAGGGCTTCCCAGGTAACTCAGTAATAAAAAAGTTCATCTGCCATTGCAGTAGACACAGGTTCCATCTTTGGGTCAGAAAGATCCCCTGGAGAAGGAAACAGCAACCCACTCTCATTTTCTTGCCTCGGAAATCCCATGGACAGAGGAACCTGGTGGGCTACAGTCAATGGGATCACAAAGAGTCAGATAGAGCTGAGCAACTAAACAACAACAACAAATATATACAAAAATCTATCTGTTCCTCTGTATCATATAATTTCCTGTTGATTCCTTCTAGTATATTTTTAATTTCAGTTATTGTATTCTTCAGCTCTTCTTTGTATTTTCTAACTCTGTTAAACTTCTCACTGTATTTATCCTTTCTTATCCCAAGTTCATTGAGCAGCTTTATGATCATTACCTTGAACTCTTTATTGTGTAAATTGCTCATCTCCACTTCACTTAGTTCTTCATCTGGTTTTATCTTGCTTCTTAATTTAGAATATATTCCTCTGTCTCCTCATTTTGCCTAACTCTGTTTTTATTTCTGTGTATTACGTAGGTTGGTTATGTTTCCCAATCTTGGGGTAGTGGCCTTATATAGATGTCCTGCAAGGACCATCAGCACACTCCTTTCTACCCCACCAGAGCTCCATGCTATAGGGCTTTCCCCTACGTGGGCTACATGGGCTCTTCTGTTGTGATGGGGCTGTCTGCTGTGGGTATGCTGGAAGGTGGGATTGGCCACTTGGCTGCCAGGTTCTGCTTCATGCAAAGGCTACCAGCATCCTGGCAGGCAGGGGTGGGTCCTTGGACATTGCTTGGCTGGGGCAGAGGGAGCCCAGTGCTGGTACTGGTCCACTGGTGTGTGGGATGGGTCCCCACACAACTGGCTGCTTGACTTGAGGCATCCCAGAACTGATGCTGATTGGCTAGTTGGGCAAGTAATCCCCCAGGGCTAATAGGCTCTCAAAGGACTGAAAATTCATCATTACTGATTAATTTCCACTGAGTATAAAATTTACATTCTGGAGAAAAGCAGTATGTCAGGTGTGTTAATCATTGTGTTCAATTCTTTTGTGCTTTACTTACTCTGCTTACTAATTACTAAGAAATTTTTTAAAATTCCTGTCTTGATTGTGAATTTGTTCCTGTTCATAATGCTATTACTGTTTGCTTTATACTTTATGGTAATATGAGGTTTTTATTATGTGGGCATTCCACCAGCATTGCTTAAGAATTGACATAGACTTCTATATTTAGTACTGTCACAATTCTTATATTTTGATAATTGCTGCTAAGTCACTTCAGTCGTGTCCGACTCTGTGTGACCCCAGATACGGCAGCCCACCAGGCTCCCCCGTCCCTGGGATTCTCCAGGCAAGAACACTGGAGTGGGTTGCCATTTCCTTCTCCAACGCATGAAAGTGAAAAGTGAAAGTGAAGTCACTCAGTCATGTCTGACTCGTAACGACCCCGTGGACTGCAGCTTACCAGGCTCCTCCACCCATGGGATTTTCCAGGCAAGAGTACTGGAGTGGCTTGCCATTGCCTTCGGGTGTAAAATGAGACTTCATTGTGGATTTCTATTTCTCTGATTATTAATGTTATTGTTCAGCTCGGGTGTTTATTGACTGAGTGTGTTTCCATTCAGTCCCTAATCTTCTGACTTTTGTCTTTTATCCTTTCTTCTGTTGGGTTGTTTGTTCATTTTTCAGTCCAAGAGGAAGTTATTTTTATGTATAGCAAATATCTTTTCTCTGTTTGTGTCTTGGTTTTTCACTCTCTTCAGAGAGTCCTTTGATGTCAAGAAGCTTTTTATTTTAACACAGTCAAATTAATGACTGTGTCCTTTATGATGACCTTTTAGTGTGCCATCTTTAAGAAAACGTTTTCTGGCCCCAGTTAAGAAAGAAATTAATTTGTGTATTTGTTTATAAGTCTTAACATTTTACTTTTGAAATCTAAGTTTTAATCCTTTTGGAGTTTATTTTGGGGTGCTTTTATTGTTTGGTTTATTTTTGGAGTTTATTTTGGTATGATATGGGGTAGGAAGGCAATTTTATTTTTTCCTCACAGATAAACATTTATTCTGACTCTCTTTATTACATACAGTTGACCCTTGAACAACATAAAGGCTATGGACATTGATCCCCAAGAATAAAAAATCCACATATAACTTTTGACCCCCCAAATCTTTACTAACATCCCACTGCTGATGAAGGAGAAGGCAATGGCACCCCACTCCAGTACTCTTGCCTGGAAAATCCCATGGATGGAGGAGCCTGGTGGGCTGAAGTCCATGGGGTCACTAAGAGGTCGGACATGACTGAGTGACTTCACTTTCACTCTTCACTTTCATGCATTGGAGAAGGAAATGGCAACCCACTCCAGTGTTCTTGCCTTGAGAATCCCAGGAATGGGGGAGCCTGATGAGCTGCCGTCTATGGGGTCGCACAGAATCGGACACGACTGAAGCGACTTAGCAGCAGCAGCAGCAGCAGCTAGCTGATGAAACCTTACAATTAATAGATAGTTGATTAACACATATTTTGTGTTATATGTATGATATACTGTATTCTTACAATGAAGTTAGAGCAAAGAAAATGTTATTAAGAAAATCATAAGGAAGAGGAAATACATTTACAGTACTGTAGTGTATTTATACCAATAAATTTGCATCATCTGTTTGCAAGATGAATTACCTGTTCGTCAGTACCTACATCAATATTGTCTTATAGAATACAAAATACTGTAAATAGTATAAGTACTACTAATACTAGACATTACAAATGAAAAGATAATGTGATAAAGAAATTCATACTTATTTACAGGTATAATAATTTATGCACCACTAATAAAAAAGCTGCAATGTGGCAGCCTAGTATAAGCAGTAAGATTGCTTGAAGGTAGCCTAGCCTATACATTAATGAATGAATATTTATAAAAGTTTTATGGCTTATGGTATTGCAGTCATATTAATAATAGAGTGTTGGAAACATGGTTTCATCTTTTAAAAAACCACTTACTTGTGATAATAGACTGACAGGAAGTTTCTCCAGCTATGACACAACAAGAGGCATACTAAACGGTAATGTAATTCTTTGAAAGCAAAGTTAAAAAACGGTAAGAAAACTAACACATTATTAATATTATTTTAAATATTACCTTATGCCTATGTAAAGATAGAATACTACCTGCAATATTTTATGAATTCATGACATACTTTTTAATTTTTTTTTAATATTTTTAGGCTATATGGTTCATCTGGAAGTTTTTCCAAAATGTCACAAATATCCCACATTTTTTCCAATATGTTTACTGAAAAACATTCAAATATAAGTGAACCTGTGCAGGGCACAACCATGTCATTCAGGGGTCGATGTAGTTCCTCCATTCTCGGCTAATGTACACTAACAATAGCACCAGGGTCAGTTCAGTTCAGTCGCGCAGTCGTGTCCGAATCTTTGCAACCCCCTGAATCGCAGCACGCCAGGCCTCCCTGTCCATCACCAACTCCCGGAGTTCACTCAGACTCACGTCCATCGAGTCAGTAATGCCATCCAGCCATCTCATCCTCTGTCATCCCCTTCTCCTCCTGCCCCCCCAATCCCTCCCAGCATCACAGTATTTTCCAATGAGTCAACTCTTCGCATAAGGTGGCCAAAGTATTGGAGTTTCAGCTTTAGCATCAGTCCTTCCAAAGAAATCCCAGGGCTGATCTCCTTGCAGTCCAAGGGACTCTCAAGAATCTTCTCCAACACCACAGTTCAAAAGCATCAATTCTTCGGTACTCAGCTTTCTTCACAGTCCAACTCTCACATCCATACATGACCATTGGAAAAACCATAGCCTTGACTAGATGGACCTCTGTTGGCAAAGTAATGTCTCTGCTTTTGAATATGCTATCTAGGTTGGTCATAACTTTCCTTCCAAGGAGTAAGCGTCTTTTAATTTCATGGCTGAAGTCACCATCTGCGGTGATTTTGGAGCCCAAAAAAATAAAGTCTGACACTGTTTCCACTCTTTCCCCACCTATTTCCCATGAAGTGATAGAACCAGATGCCATGATCTTCGTTTTCTGAATGTTGAGCTTTAAGCCAACTTTTTCACTCTCCTCTTTCACTCTCATCAAGAGGCTTTTGAGTTCCTCTTCCCATAAGGGAAGTTCTGCCATAACGGTGGTGTCATCTGCATATCTGAGGTTATTGATATTTCTCCCGGCAATCTTGATTCCAGCTTGTGCTTCTTCCAGCCCAGCGTTTCTCATGATGTATTCTGCATATAACTTAAATAAGCAGGGTGACAATATACAGCCTCGACGTACTCCTTTTCCTATTTGGAACCAGTCTGTTGTTCCATGTCCAGTTCTAACTGTTGCTTCCTGACCTACATACAGGTTTCTGAAGAGGCAGGTCAGGTGGTCTGGTATTCCCATCTCTTTCATAATTTTCCACAATTTATTGTGATCCACACAGTCAAAGGCTTTGGCATAGTCAATAAAGCAGAAATAGATGTTTTTCTGGAACTCTCTTGCTTTTTCCATGATCCAGCAGATGTTGGCAATTTGATCTCTGGTTCCTGTGCCTTTTCTAAATCCAGCTTGAACATCTGGAAGTTCACGGTTCACGTACTGCTGAAGCCTGGCTTGGAGAATTTTGAGCATTACTTTACTGGCGTGTGAGATGAGTGCAATTGTGCGGTAGTTTGAGCATTCTTTGGCATTGCCTTTCTTTGGGATTGGAATGAAAATTGACCTTTTCCAGTCCTGTGGCCACTGCTGAGTTTTCCAAATTTGCTGGCATATTGAGTGCAGCACTTTCACAGCATCATCTTTCAGGATTTGAAATAGCTCAACTGGAATTCCATCACCTCCACTAGCTTTGTTCGTAGTGATGCTTTCTAAGGCCCACTTGACTTCACATTCCAGGATGTCTGGCTCTAGGTGAGTGATCACACCATTGTGATTATCTGGGTCGTGAAGATCTTTTTTGTACAGTTCTTCTGTGTATTCTTGCGACCTCTTCTTAATATCTACTGCTTCTGTTAGGTCCATACCATTTCTGTCCTTTATCGAGCCCATCTTTGCATGAAATGTTCCCTTGGTATCTCTAATTTTCTTGAAGAGATCTCTAGTCTTTACCATTCTGTTGTTTTCCTCTATTTCTAACATATCACAGTTCCCTGTATTTGTCAACTAACACCCAAAAAAGATGTCCTTTTCATTATAGGGGACTGGAATGCAAAAGTAGGAAGTCAAGAAACACTGGGAGTAACAGGCAAATTTGGCCTTGGAGTACAGAATGAAGCAGGGCAAAGGCTAATAGAGTTTTGCCAAGAGAATGTACTGGTCATAGCAAACACTGTCTTCCAACAACATAAGAGAAGACTCTACACATGGACATCACCAGATGGTCAACACCGAAATCAGATTGATTATATTCTTTGCAGCCAAAGATGGAGAAGCTCTATACAGTCAGGAAAAACAAGACCGGGAGCTGATTGTGGCTCAGATCCTGATCTCCTTTTTGCCAAATTCAGACTTAAATTGAAGAGAGTAGGGAAAACCACTAGACCATTCAGTTATGACCTAAAACGAATCCTTCTGATTATACAGTGGGAGTGAGAAATAGATTTAAGGGACTAGATCTGATAGACAGAGTGCCTGATGAACTATGGACGGAGGTTCATGACATTGTAAAGGAGACAGGGATCAAGACCATCCACATGGAAAAGAAATACAAAAAAGCAAAATGGCTGACTGAGGAGGCCTTACAAATAGCTATGGAAAAAAGAGAAGTGAAAAGAAAAGGAGAAAAGGAAAGATATAAGTATCTGAATGCAGAGTTCCAAAGAATAGCTAAGAGAGATAAGAAAGCCTTCCACAGCAATCAATGCAAAGAAATAGAGGAAAACAACAGAATGGGAAAGTGTTCCTGAGTGTTCATTGGAAGGACTGATGCTAAAGCTGAAACTCCAATACTTTGGCCACCTCATGCGAACAGTTGACCCATTGGAAAAGACCCTGATGCTGGGAGGCATTGGGGGCAGGAGGAGAAAGGGACGACAGAGGATGAGATGGCTGGATGGCATCACTGACTTGATGGACATGAGTTTGGGCAGACTCCAGGAGTTGGTGATGGACAGGGAGGCCTGGCGTGCTGTGATTCATGGGGTCACAAAGAGCTGGACACGACTAAGCTACTGAACTGAAGTGAACATATCACAGTTCCCAGTATTTGTGCAATTATTTCTGGCTATTCTACTCTATTCCATTTTTCTATCCCTGTTCATATACCATACCATCTCACTTTGTTGCTGTTCAATTACTCAGTCATGTTCAACTCTTTGCGAGCCCATAGACTGCAGCATGCCAGGCTTTCCTGTCCTTCATCATCTCCCAGAGCTTGCTCAAACTCATGGTCATTGAGTGGTGATGCCATCCAACCATCCCATCCTCTGCTGCCCTCTTTTCCACCTGCCTTCAGTCTTTCCCAGCATCAGGGTGTTTTCTAATGAATCGGCTCTTTGCATCAGGTGGTCAAAGTATTGGAGCTTCAGCTTCAGCATCAGTGTTGGCAATGAATATTCAGGATTGATTTCCTTAGGATGGACTGGTTTGATCTCCTTTCAGTCCAAGGGATTCTTAAGACTACAGTTCAAAAGCATCAATTCTTCAGTGCTCAGCCTTCTTTATGGTCCAACTCTTACATCCATATATGACTACTGGAAAAATCATAGCTTTGAGTACGTGGACCTTTGCTGGCAAAGTGATGTCTCTGCTTTTCAACATGCTGTCTAGGTTTGTCATAGCTTTTCTTCCAAAGAGCAAGTGTCTTTTAATTTCATGTCTGCAGTCACCATCTGCAGTGATTTTGGAGCCCAAGAAAAATAAAATCTGTCACTGTTTGCATTTTCTCCCCATCCATTTGCCATGAAGTGATTGGGACCAGATGCCACGGTCTTAGTTTTTTGAATGTTGAGTTTTAACCCAGCCTTTTCACTTTCCTCTTTCACTTTCGAGAGTCTCTTTAGTTCCTCTTCACTTTTTGCCATAAGGGTGGTGTCATCTGCATATCTTAGGTTATTGATATTTCTCCCAGCAATCTTGATTCCAGCTTGTGTTTCATCCAGCCCAGCATTTCACATGATGTACTCTGCATATAAGTTAAATAAGCAGGGTGACAATGTACATCCTTGATGTACTCCTTTCCCAATTTGGAACCAGTCTGTTGTTCCATGTCCAGTTCTAACTGTTGCTTCTTGGCCTGCATACAGATTTCTTAGGAGTCAGGTAAGATGGTCTGGTATTGCCATCTCTAAGAATTTTCCAGTTTGTTGTTATTCACACAAAGACTTTAGCATAGTCAACGAAGCAGAAGTAAATGGTTTTCTGGAATTCTCGTGCTTTTTTGACGATCCATGGATGTTGGCAATTTGATCTCTTTGTCCTCTGTATTTTCCAAATCCAGATTGAACATTTAGAAGTTATTGGTTCATGTACTGTTGAAGCCTAGCTTGGAGAATTTTGATCATTTCTTTGCTAGCCTATAAGATGAAAGCAATTGTGCAGTAGTTTGAACATTCTTTGGCACTGCCCTTCTTTGGGATTGGAATGAAAACTGACCTTTTCCAGTCCTGTGGCCACTGCTGAGTTTTCCAAATTTGCTGGCATACTGAGTGCAGCACTTGAACAGCATCCTCTTTAAAGACTTGAAATAACTCAGCTGAAATGCCATCACCTCCACCAGCTTTGTTCATAGTGATGCTTCCTAAGACCCACTTAACTTCACACTCCAGGATGTCTGGCTCTAGGTGAGTGACCACACCATCATGGTTATCCAGGTCATTAAGACCTTTATTGTATAGTTCTTCTGTGTATTCTTGCAACCTCTTCTTAATATCTTCTGCTTCTATTAAGTCCATACCATTTCTGTCCTTTATTTTGCACATCTTTGCATGAAATGTTCCCTTGGAATCTCTAATTTTCTTGAAGAGATCTCTAATTTTTCCCAATTCTATTGCTTTCCTCTATTTCTTTGCATTGTTCACTTAGGAAGGCTTTCTTATCTCTCCTTGCTATTCTTTAGAACTCTGCATTCCAAAGATGGATATATCTGTCTTCTCTTCTTTTCTTAGCTATTTGAAGCCCTCCTCAGACAACCATTTTGCCTTTTTGCCTTTCTTTTTCTTGGGGATGGTTTTGATCACTGCCTTCTGTACAGTGTTACAAACCTCTGTCCACAGATCTTCAAGCACTCTGTCTATCTGATCTAATCCCTTAAATCTATTTCTCACCTCCACTGTATAATTGTAAGGGATTTGATTTAGGTCATACCTGAATGGCCTAGTGGTTTTCACTACTTTCTTCAATTTAAGTCTGAATTTGCCAATGAGAAAGTCATGATCTGAGCCACAGTCAGATCCTGGTCCTGTTTTTGGTGACTGTATAGAGTTTCTCCATCTTCAGTTGCAAAGAATATAATCAATCTGATTTTGGTATTGACCATCTCACTTACTATAGCTTTATATTAGTTTTCATAGGAAAAGCTCTCCTTACTTCCTCAGAAGTGTTTTGACATTTCTTACCTTTTTCACTCTTCTCTTTACACTATAAAACCAGCTTGTCAGGTTCCACCAAGATATAAATAAGTATTGAGATTTTAACTACAGTTGCATTGTATCTACAAATCAACATGAAGAAAGTTGACATCTTTTCAGTATTAAATGTAGCAAGCCATGAACATGAGATATTTCTCCATTTATTTAGGTTTTCTCTCCTGTCTTTCCTAAAGAAAGTATTCTAATTTTCTATGGTCCAAACTTACACATCTCTTTTCAGATTTATTCCCAGCTACTTTATACTTTCTGTTGCTAGTGTGAGTCTTGCTTTTTTAAAAAAAAAAGAAAAAGAAAATTATTTATTTGGCTGTGTTGTGTCTTAATTGCAGTGCAAGGGACCAGTAGCTGTGCAGCATGTGGATGTCAATTCCTTCACCAGGGATCAAACCCGTATCCCCTGCATTGCAAGGCAGATTCCCAACCACTGGACCACCAGGGAAATGCCCTAGCGTGAGTCTTTTTAAAACTAATTTTTCCATTTGTTTGTTCACGTATCTAGAAACACAGTTGACTCTGGCACATGGGTCATATATCCAGCCACAGTGAGCAACTCTCTTATTATTTTAAATAATTTCTTGGCAGAATTTTTGTTGTCTAAGAAGCAATTATATCATGTAAAAAGGAAGTAAACAATTATATCGTGTAAAAAGGACAGTTGTGTTTTCTCTTCTCTAATTCCCTAGTGCAATGCAGGATAGAAGTGGTGATTGTAACATGTTTACCCTTGTTTTGAGATTATACAGGGAATGATTCTAACGCTTCCATATTTTAAATGATTGTAGCTTAGGGGGTTAGAGAAGGCAATGGCACCCCACTCCAGCACTCTTGCCTGGAAAATCCCAGGGACCGAGAAGCCTGGTAGGCTGTAGTCCATGGGCTCGCAAAGAGTCGGACACGACTGAAGTGACTTAGCAGCAGCAGCAGCAGCAGCAGCTTGGGGGGTTGGGGTTTTGGGTTTCTTTTTATTTTTTATAGTTACTGAAATCTGCTTATGGCCATTCTCTTCTATGCCTACTTTTCCTTGATCTTTTTTCATGAATGAGTATGGAATTTTGTTCTCTTAACACATAAAGATCAAATGGCTTTTCTTCTTTCTCTATATTTAATATTTGTCCTTTTCTTTCATATTTTCTACCTCTTTGTCTCTCTGTGTTGCATTCAGTGTCATTTCTTCAGAACTACCTTTCAGTTCATTAACTCTCTAATTCGATATTTAGTATATGTCTTTTTAATTTCACCAAATCATTTTTAATTTCTGTAAGTTATATTTTATTTTTTCCAAATCCAGTTGGTCATTTTAATATTTGCTTACAACTTACTATTCCAGGGATGGCATTTTTTTTTCTGGAAGCACTTCATATCTTGGCATTCTATATTATGTATTTGATCTTTCCAACACCTAAAACCCTCAGAGTCTAAACATCACTTGTTAATTATTCTTACACTTCATTTAAAAAATGTCTAGGTAGAAAAAATAAATCATGCTAGATACTTCAAATGGGGAGTTTAATACAAGCAATTTGTTATACAAGTAGGTTGGGCCTGGAAGATTGAAAAGGAAAGGTGGTGTTACCTAGAGATTAATCACTGTCCTGAGCCACTCTTTCTCCTAAGGTTGGCGGAACAAAGGGTGAAGTGGTGGCAGACCCCATGATGCTACCTATACCAGCCATACCAGCACCCACCCTTCCACTCCTCCATAGGAAGCCCACAGCCTGCACTCCTACAGATGACACAGAGCCTGGAGTCCACAGTGTGTTTGAAATAAACAAATTTGCTGCCGACCCTTTAGGTGAAGGTTCCCTTCCTCAGATCCAACTGTGCTGTGGCTGTGACCTGCAGGTGCCTGCTGTTGCCAGCATCTAGATAAAAAGAGAAAAGTAGTCCCTCCCCTTCTACCTCTTTAGAACCTAGCCAGAACCAGTTGACAAGGACATTTTGGAAATATAGTTTTTAGACTCACAGCCTCTCGCAATGCAGAGGATTTCAGAGGAGTGTGAAAATGTTCCAGAATGCTAACAGATTAAACCCAATATTGTTTCCTTGCATGATCTGTGATTGTGCATTAAGCTGTGGTTAGATTAATCAGTAGAAAACCTCTGGGCCTACATTAGGATGTTGTTGTTAGTTGCCAACTAACTTGGCACCAAGTCATGTCTGACTCATTTGAGACCCCATGGACTGTAGCCTGCCAGGCTCCTCTGTCCGCAGGATTTCTCAGGCAAGAACACTGGAGTAGGTTGCCATTTGCTGTTTCCTCTTCCAGGGGATCTTTCCAACCCATGGATCAAACCTGAGTCTCCGGCATTGGCAGGTAGACTCTTTACCACTGAGCCACCTTGGAAGCCCCTACATTAGGATGCTTTCCTTCAAAGATGACCCGTTGTAACAGACAACTCAGATATAGTTATCGGTTTTGAGGGCAGTCTTCCTGGAGTGTGTACATGGAAACTAAGTTGCACAAATCCAGAGGGTAACATATACACAGAATGCAATGTACATGATGCCCCTTGGAGGTCTTTATCCTGGTGACTCTATTGCTTCTCACTCTCCTGATTTCACTTGTATTTTTTTTTTTTAACATCCAGTCTGTTTGGAGGGAGTGAGCAAAGTTTCCCTAGGAGCCTGGCAATGCATTCACAATTTTTTGTTTAGCAGAAACTATTTAGTCTGCCTTATGGTTCAAGCTGGAAGTTTCCATGTAGTACTTCTATAAAAACAATGAAGTGTTTCCTTTCCCCCTCCTCCCCACAAGAAAGGAGGAAAATGGTAAGGCTAGCACAGAGTCAGAAATTCTGTTAGCTACCTTTCAATGGAATGTGAGCTATCAGGAAGACAGGGCTTCAAGACCTTAGACTGTTTTAGGGGATGAGGCAACACCTGAACCAGCTGGGTACCAAACTCTTTAGGTTATAGGACCCTGAATCTCCAAAGGTGCAGAGTTATGAGCTGAAGACTATGTTTTCCAGCACTAATTCTTTAAAAAAAAAAAAAAAATATATATATATATTTTAATTTTTACAATGTTGTGTTGGTTTCTGCCATACAACAACACAAGTATCTATCATATGACCTAATAACCCCACTTATGGGCATATACCCTGAAAAAACCATAATAGAAAAAGACATATGTACCCCAATGTTCATCACAGCACTGATTACAATAGCCAGGACATGGAAGCAACCTAGGTGTCCGTCGGCAGATGAATGGATAAAGAAGATATGGTATATATATACAATGAAATATTATTCAGCCATAAAAGAGAATGAATTTGAAACAATTCTAGTGAAGTGGATGAACCTAGTGCCTGTTATACAGAGTGAAGTAACTCAGCATTAATTCTTTATTAGAGGCCATAACACTATGCTACAGCCTACAATGAAATTGTTAAACTATAAATGTCAAGTAAGACTAGCGCAGTGAACTTGAATGTAGATTTAATTCTTCAGAATTAACTAATTTAAGGTCACACCTGTAAGGAGTACCTGAAAGAAGAAGTAGTAAATGGAAAAATAGTCTGGTTGCCACTCAGTAAGCCCAGAGAGGCTCAAAGATGCTGAACAGGGCGGACAACCTCTTGTGGGTAGGTCAGATACACTGCTTATTGTCAATTAATGATAAAAACACTAGCGGGTCCATCATTACTACTCGAGATTTGTGAAAGTTCCAAGAAAACTTAAGATTTTGAACATTAATGTTCTAAATGCCATGTAATGAGGTTTCTTCTGTGCAAGATTGTGTCCAGTGCTAGTTTTCCACAGGTGTTGCCATGTGTTTATTGTGTCTCCATATTATCTTTTTGTGCCTTTTTTTTTTTTTTTTTTACCTTTCTTGATCACATCAAATGCGGGATGCTGTCTCTCCATCCTGCTTTGTCTATCTCATTTTCTTTTCCTCTCTGTTCTTCCCTAATCTATCTCTAATTTTACAGTCAAGAATCTGGAACAGTCACATTTTTTTGTAATGCATATTATGTATTTGCTAAAAGATATTAAGTTCTAAATTTAAAACAGATGAATAGATCATTTCATATTTTCTTACTTAAATGAAACAAGTTCATTTTACATGTAGGGGCCACACCTGTTTTTTCTCCTAATAACAGAAGAGGAAAAAATATTTCTCTCTCCTGACTTGGAAACTCACCTAACTTGGGAACCTCATTAGAAATGGTATAAATAAGTTCCATAAGCTGAAGTGGAAAAATGAATCAAAAATTCATTCTTGATCCACTCTCTCTGCCCCAATTTTTAATCTGGATTTAATTCAGCCCTGTCCTCCCATTCTGGTATTTAATTCGGTTAGGCATTAGGCTGAGAAGGGGAGGAGGGAGCAGACTTCACAGCTGTAATTCCAGACACCTCACATAACCTATTAAACACACAGCTATATCGAGAGAAGGGTATTGGGAGGGAACAGCTACAGTTCCTAAAAAAGATCAGATCTATGAATGTAGTAAGAACCTCAGGCCCAGCAATGGACTCTCAGCCAAATCTGTGCCGGCGGATGGTTTGAAAACAGAAGAAAGCTACAGAGAAAGCCCTTTCAATAGACCAACAATTACTGTCTCGCCTCCTACTCTCACCTCCATCTGTCCACAAGGTATGGACAGCACTCTCCAGTGAATGGCAATTTCATTCTTAATTCTAGGGTTAGTTTTGAGGCTCCTACAACTTCACTTGAGTTCCTGATTAGAATTAAAGAATCTCAGAATTCTTTGAAACCACATGATCCAGTTCTCTCCTGTTGTAACTTAAAAATAGTGGTGATGTAAGGTCTCATTCAAAGCCAGTGAAACAGTTAGTGGCAGGGCCAAGAAGAGAACCTCACTCTTATTCTAGGTGCTATTAATATTGTACACTTTATGAAGCTTTGTGGAGATTAGATACACACAGGAATATAAGACTTTCATTAAAAGTCACACTGGAAAACATAACATAAATCTTTGGGGGAAAGTAGTTGGAAATCACTGACTGCACTTCCATCAGTCAGTAAGTTAGTTACCTGGAAACCAGAGTCAAATTAAAGGATGGGTTATCTGGGCAAACGCCAGAGGCATCAGTCTTAACAGATTCTGGACAGAGGAGCCTGGCAGGCTACTTATTCCCACAGCACAAGGCCTCTGAGGGATGGGGACCTCCAGTGAAGCCATCAGCCTCTGATAACTAGAGCTGTAAAGCTTCTTCCTGATAGTTCAGAAAGCAAGGCCAGAACACATATCACTAGCCTAAGGATGAATAAATATAACTGTTAAACTATCATTGGTTTGAGGTCAAGCATCTAATACCTCCTGCCCTGCCCCCACCCCCAAAATAAAAGATGCTTAATAAACAAACACATTGGCAGAAAAGACATGCCGATAAAAGAACCAGAAGGATGAACAAAAAAACCCTAGATGATTTTCAATCCTCCCACCTTGGTCCCTTCTCAACTGGTAAATTTGAGACGTGTGCTGCTCAGTCGCATTGGATTCTTTACGACCCCCATGGGCTGTAGCCTGCCAGGTTCCTCTGTCCATGGGATTTTCCAGGCAAGAATACTGGAGTGGGTTGCCATTTCCTTGCCCAAGGGATCTTTCCAACCCAGGGATTGAACCTGCCTCTTCTGCATTGATAGGCGGGTTCTTTACCACTGAGACACCTGGGGAGCCCAAGGACTCATCAGTTGTCCTACTCACACCTCATAGCACCTAAATAATCCAGCTGCTCAATCACACAGCGCCCACCAGGGGTGTTGAGGATACGGGTAGTGTTTCCTTCTTAGTCCTCACGATCCATTATTACTGCCCTTCCAAGTCCAGGGTCACAGGCGGTGGAAATTAGGTCACCTCAAGAACCTCCGCTCTCAAGGCTGGGGAGGCCAGGTCTCTCTTCGCCGCCCCTACCCAGTCCTAGAACAGGAATTTTCAATTCGATGAGAGAACCGAATAAGCAAACCCCGCGATTCGTTCGGCTTGAGGGAGGTACGGCGAGCGCTGCAATGGCGAAGCGGCCAGCAGGGGGCCTTCGGGGAGGGCGGGAGGGGCCAGGAGGCGTGGTGGCCCCGCAGGCGTGATCGCACGTGTCCCCGGCGCGCGGGCCAGGGCCCGCGTGTTGGGCGTGTCCCCGGCCCGCGCGGGCCCCTTTCCGGCGCGTGCCGGGCGCCCTGGCCCAGCTGGCGTGGCGGGGGCCCTCGGCTCGGTGGTCCAGGCGTGGGCCCGGGCGGCGGCGCGGGCGCGGCCGGTGCTCCTGCAGAGGGAGCTGTGCGCCCGGCCTGGCGCACGCACGGCGCCGCCCGCTCCCTCTTGCTGCCGCCGCCGCCGCTGGGCCCGCCCGCCGGGGAGGGGCTCCGGGCCTCGCCGACAGCTGCTTCCTGCTTCCCGCACGTCCTCGCCGCCGCGCAGCGGGTCCGGTCCTGAGTCCCGGCCGAGAGTCCCGGTAGAGAGCAGCCCGTCGCCGCCGTCGCCTTCCCGGCACCCGCCTCACCCCGCGGCCCGCTCACGCCCGCCCCAGAACCCACGCCGCCCCTGCGCGTCCCCGGCCATGCTGTCCTTCCAGTACCCCGACGTGTACCGCGACGAAACCGCTGTGAGTACCCAGCTGCGCCTGGCCCACGACCCGCCGCCCGCGGCCCTTCACCCCCTGCGGTCCCTCACCCCCTCCTCTCCCCTCCCCCACGGCCTTTGTTTGCGAGACCCGGCTGGGGGCGCCCGGCCCCTCCCGAGGCGCGGGGGCCCTGGTGGCCGTCACCCTCCGCCCGCTGGCGGCGGAGCCGGTGGTCAGCCGCCGCTAGACCACTTCCCAAGATATCGGGGTCAAGGGCGAACACTCAGGTGGGCATGGGCGTCTTAAGAGAGTGGGAAGACAGAACGTGTCACTGCATTTTTGCTTGGAAGAGGCTCTTGCTTAAATATGGTGGTAGGAGAAAGTGTGGATGTGTGTAGATGATGTCCAATTATAAGACAAAAGCAAACTTTTTCAACTCACAAATTGAAAATACTTAGAGTTGAAGTTCATTCATTCGATTTTTAAAACGTGTGTGGAGCGCTTCCCTCTGCCGGGTGCTGGCGGCGGGCGCTGGGGATTCAGGGCGGAGATAGAGTCCGTGGAAGGTGGGGCAGGGCCCCGTGGTGTGACAGTGCTGATCCGCGTGTTCCCAAACCAGAGCAGAGTCGGCGGGGGCCAGAGGAGGCCTCAGAAGAGGACAGGGTGGCCTTTTGCAGAATCAAGTTTTGACTAGTGTTTTGCCTAGTGCAGGGCTTAGCCACCATTTCCCTCAGTTTGTAGATAACCTCAGAGTCACTGTGGAGATCCCGTGGGTGGAATTCTGGGCAGACACCTTTTTTTTTTTTTTTTTGAGTGTAAAAATTAGTTTGGCATCTTAAGAACTGGAGTAAATCCAAATGTTGTGGGCATAATTCTGGTAGGAATAGCCAAATTCCTCGGATGACTTAAAATAGAGTTGGAATAAAAAGATTTTTGTATAATACACTTCTAGTTTTTTTCTGCTTGCTTTGACTCGATTTGTGCCTGAAGTCTGTACTTTAGAGCACTTCTCATTTTTGGGGTAAAGGGTTCTGGGGCTTTAGAGCAAAGGATGTAAGGGTTGTTTTAAATTAAGACTTCCAAGTGGTACTAAGGCATTCATGGTTTCTTTGACCTGTGGCCATCTGGTAACCATGTTTTCTCCGTCTGTTCAGCTGCTTGCTTATTAAATTTACTCACCCAAGAAGCCCTTGGTTCAAGAGTTGTTTCCTTTGTGCAACAGGAGTAACGTGATCCAGCAGGAATGGAAAGGGGACAGACCAAGTAAGAAGACCTGAGCGCTAGTTGTGGCGTTGTCCCTCCCTCCCTGGATGCCCTTTGGCCGATCCCTTGCCTGTTACAGGCCTTCTCTTCCCTGAATGAACTATTAGGGCTGGCTTGGCTAACAACAGCACTTACTTGCTTCTGTAGTAAGAGTATCAATCGTTTGTTCATTCAGGTGATGCCCTGGCCATGCAGTGTGCCAGACATGAGCAATGGGAAGGCATAAATATCTTGGTTTGATTTTTGAGGATCTTTGAGTTTTCAGGAGAGATAAAATTATAGCATTTGATAAGTACTGTTTTAGATTTGTTTTATTTAAATGGGGGAGGGGTGTTTCTTCCTTAACTTTTCACTTTTGGGGTTACCAAAACGCTGCAGTTCACCTAATCTGTGTTTAACAGTTCTTGAAAGGGTTAAGTGAGGATTTTATGAAGATGTCAGAAAGATTATGAACAATTAACTTAAAAGAGTATACTATGGATTTTAATAATCTCCAGTTCTTTTGCATCAGAGGAGTCATGATCAGCTTCAAGGCCGAGGAAATGTAGCGCTTGGTCCAGCTTGGACCCTGCTCTGTAGATCACACAGGTTACTCATCCCAGCCCTGACAGCCTGTGGGCAGTGTCTTTTTCCTGTGACAGAGTCCTGATTACTAACGCAGGCTTGACTTATGCATTTACTCAAATTGTAGCCTTGATCTAGGATAGGTTTATTTCTCTCCAGCAGGTGCTACCCATTGCTGTATCTCTCTGTCTCTCTCCCTTGAGCGTCTTCCAGCCATGCACTGAGCAGTCTCCTGCTGAACTGTGGGGTTGGAGCTTGCAATCCCATTGGATGGATTTCTGCATTAGCTATCAGATTTTTGGAAACCATGCTGTTCCAGTGTGATACTGTGGCCCATCCCCCAAGAGTGTTGCCCTCAGGGAACTCAGGCCTGCAGCGGCAGGGTGTGCAGGGTGAGTAGAAAACACAGAGGAGAATGGCATTAATTTGCTTCAGGAGGTGGAGACAGTATGAGAATTGAGGCTGGAAGTTGGTCAGTTGGTTAAGGTTGAAAGGACATTCCTAGTCATGTGACTTAAAGTCATAGTTATGTAGGGCTGGACAGTCATGGAATTGCGTTTGTTTTGGATGGCAGGAAGGCCATTGTGACCAGAACATCTGGGGTGTAAGCTTGGACGGCAGCTGGAAAGGGAAGATAAAATGGGGCCAGGTTTGGTGGGCTCTGCCTGCTGTGTGTACAAATATGCACTTAGTCCCAGAGGCAGCAGGCAAACTATTGACCAAACAAGTGAAATATTAATAGTGATAGCGTCTTATCAGAACTCTCTTTTTAAAGCCTCTTTGGAAAATATGGAATGGTTTACGAACTTAAATCAGATGGGAGAATCAGGTACTATATAGCTTGAGTTCAGGGGATGTGGTCTATGAGATCACCCTATTTGTAGGAAAATGTCTTATGAAAGAAAAACGTAGGGGCCAGGTGGATGAGGGGAGGGCGCATGGCTCCTGGGATTGTCCTGGAGAGAATCTGTTTCTTGTCCTGGTTAGAAATGTCTACTCAGTAACTGACTTCAGTCTGCTTTAGATTATAAGGCAGGTACTGGGGAGTTGAGGCTGTTTGCTCAGAGGTGAACATCATCAGTAGGCAGTCCAGTAGGGTACACTGGGTTCTGAGTAAAGGTCCATCTGTGCACCTGCCAATTCACAACTGGTCTGCTTCATTAGCAAAAGGTCAAGTCCTCAGGCTTTGGAGTCTGCTCAAGGTGGGATCACTATTCTACCTCCTGCTTGTTAACCATCTGACCCTTGTCAGCTGCTTTAACTATGTCCAGCTTCAGTTTCCTCATCTGGAAAAATGAGTTGGTAGTAGCCTTACAGTGAGGACCAGATCAGATAAATGTGACTATGGCACAGTGTTTAGCTCACAGCAGATCTACAGTCTTCACCCTTCCAATCTCTGTGAATTGCATTCTGCAGCTGTAAAATGGGAATATAATCAGCTCTCTTACAAAGGTGCTTTAAAACATCAGGCACAACAGTATGGATATTCAGCAGACGTTCATTGCTTTGGGTCTAGCATGTGGCAGCACTTTCACTTAGCCATAAAACTAAGATTTGATGTTAATCTTTCCCCCTCTGTGAAAAGTTAAGTTTCTGGATATGTCTGAGTTTTAGTAGCATCAGCATATTTGGAAAACTCAGCAGTGGCCACAGGACTGGAAAAGGTCAGTTTTCATTCCAATCCCAAAGAAAGGCAATGCCAAAGAATGCTCAAACTACCGCACAATTGTACTCATCTCACATGCTAGTAAAGTAATGCTCAAAATTCTTCAAGCCAGGCTTCAACAGTACATGAACCATGAACTTCCAGATGTTCAAGCTGGATTTAGAAAAGGAAGAGAAACCAGAGATCAAATTGCCAACATCTACTGGATCATCAAAAAACCAAGAGAGTTCCAGAAAAATATCTACTTCTGCTTTATTGACTATGCCAAAGCCTTTGACTGTGTGGACCACAACAAACTCGGGAAAATTCTTCAAGAGATGGGAATACCAGACCACCTGACCTGCCTCTTGAGAAACCTGTATGCAGGTCAGGAAGCAACAGTTAGAACTGGACATGGAACAACAGACTGGTTCCCAATAGGGAAAGGAAAGGTGCTGCTGTTGCTGCTGCTAAGTCGCTTCAGTTGTGTCCGACTCTGTGCGACCCCATAGATGGCAGCCCACCAGGCTCCGCCGTCCCTGGGATTCTCCAGGCAAGAACACTGGAGTGGGTTGCCATTGCCTTCCTTCATGATGCAGAATACATCGTGAGAAACGCTAGGCTGGATGAAGCACAAGCTGGAATCAAGATTGCCAGGAGAAATATCAATAACCTCAGATATGTAGATAACACCACCCTTATGGCAGAACGTGAAGAAGAACTAAAGAGCCTCTTGATGAAAGTGAAAGAGGAGAGTGAAAAAGTTGGCTTAAAACTCAGCATTCAGAAAACTAAGATCATGGCATCTGGTTCCATCGCTTCATGGCAAATAGCTGGGAAAACAGTAAAGACAGTGACAGACTATTTTTGGGGGCTCCAAAATCACTGCAGATGGTGACTGCAGCCATGAAATTAAAAGACGTTGTTCCTTGGAAGGAAAGTTATGACCAACCTAGACAGCATACTAAAAAGCAGAGATATTACACTGCCAACAACAGTTCGTCTAGTCAAAGCTATGGTTTTTCCAGTAGTCATGTATGGATGTGAGAGTTGGACTATAAAGAAAGCTGAGCGCCGAAGAATTGATGAGTCTTCTTGAGAGTCCCTTGGACTGCAAAGAGATCCAGCCATTCCAACCTGAAGGAAATCAGTCCTGAATATTCATTGGAAGGTCTGATGCTGAAACTCCAATAGTTTGGCCACCTGATGGGAAGAACTGGCTCATCTGAAAAGACCCTGATGCTGCTGGGAAAGATTGAGGGCAGGAGGAGAAGGGGACAACAGAGGATGAGATGGTTGGATGGCATCAGCAACTCAATGGACATGAGTTTGAGTAAACTCCGGAAGCCTCGCATACTGCAGTCCACAGGGTCACAAAGAGTCTGACGTGACTGAGTGACTGAACTGAACTGAATTGAGGAACATTTTTAAAGTGTCTGGTCTGTCCCTTCCGAGGAGTGTTTGGGGGAAAGCTGTTTGCAGATTGTTTTGAGTCTCAGCTCTGATTCTGAACTCTGTGTGGCCCTGGGCATGTTGCCATCTTGTGCGTGACATTGCTCCTAAAAATACTGGGTTGGAAGATCTTGCACAACTTTACATTTTTTGGATTCCTATTGTCAGAGAAAAGGTGGTTGTTACTGTAAGCATGTTTTGCAACCATTTCAAGGTGTGTAAAATATAAGAGACTTGCAGATGAGAAAATAGGGCAGAAAACCTTTTCTTCAGTGGTGATAATCAGCTAAAATTTAGAGAGGTTTTTGGTAAGGATTGAAAATTGATAATTTTAGGAAGACTCATCAGGAAGGCTTTCATCTGGTTTTATGTGCCTTGCACTTGTTGGTCATTATATGCTGAGCAGTTCTTATGTTCCATCTCAGTTGCCTATTCTTCTAGGTGTGCATGTCTCCAGGTACTCTCTCCCCAGCACCAGATGAGGACAGATGCTGACCCCTTGCAGAAAGCCAGGGGTCTGAGGCTTGGGAGAGAGTCTCAGTTGACCAACAGCCACAGTAGAATTTTGATAAACAGTAGAAACAGCAGGGTTTCCTTTTCCAGGAGAGTGTTTGCCTTCCTTAGGGAATAGCCCTTACCTTCTGGTATTACAGAACAAAACCAAGGAGACAGGTATGAAATATCTGAGACACTGGTTGTCTTCCAGACAACTGCACACAGGAAGCCTCAAATGGAATGTTGTTCAGTTGTTGAGAGAGACTTGATTCGAAAGATGTTGTCCATGTGGTTTCATTTGATTAGATTAATCACAGTACTGTGTTATTGGGGTATTTATCTGTCAGTAGTTTCTTTAGACATAATCACATGGGGAGTGGTGACTTCCAGTTGGTCTTCCAAACTCAGTCAGTCTCTGAGACCAGGCCCACCCAGAAATTTGGTTTTCCAAAAGTTCCCACGAGGGGGCTTCCAAAGGCATCCCCTCAGCCAGGCTCTCCTGGCACTCAGCAGTTTTATCTCATCAAGTATCAGGGTAGTCTGAATGCATGATACCTTTGTGCCTCCTTTCTTACACAGTGAAAGAAAGCATTTCGTAACAATACATTGAACAGAATAGAAGCTTCAGTTGTAGAAATGTTCTTTCATTGCATGAAAGTCAGATTTCTCTGACGTCAGTGAGCATCATTGCACATTAGTTAACTTGCTTTTTGGTAGTTTAGACTTAAAGGCAAAACTGATCATATTGTACCCCGTTGGGAGATCTCCTAAGCATCTGTAAGCTTAGCAAGAACAGGGCAGTGCACCCGTGTGTGATGGCTCCCTCCCAAGCGGGCCCTTCCGGTGTCCCCACTGCATTGTGTCATTCAGCGCTTGGCCACCAACAACATGTTTTCAAGTTTCTTTAACGCAGTGGCAGGCCTTTGTTTTGTGTTGTACAGACAGAGCTGTTCCTATTCTGACCTTGCATCTCTCTTCCCGCTCCAGCTAAAATGTTCTTTTCATTAAGGGTGGTTTGACACCTTTGAGAACCTGCCAACTTCGGTTCATGTGGTAATTTGGGCAGACACGTGGCCAGTGAGCCAACTGGGCTGTTTCAGACTGCCCCTTTCCTAGCTCCGTCACATTCAAAAAGTAGTGATGTCGTTGGGGTTAGACACTAGTTATCTAATACCACACTTTGTCTTTTGCAGGTACAGGATTATCATGGGCATAAAATCTGTGACCCTTATGCTTGGCTTGAAGACCCAGACAGCGAGCAGACGAAGGTAAATGAGGGCTTATGATGGAAGAGAAGGTGGTCTTCATAGCTCAGACCAAACCGTAAACATCAGTAACCATGGCTTTTCCCTCCTGGTATTATCCTGTGTTGTCTGCACTGGGATGATGAATAGACGTTTTATACTACCACTCTCTGTGAAATGATTCATGAGAAAAGGTGAAAGTGTTTCTAGTCCCATAGAAGATCACATAGCTGTTTTGAATAGTGTTTATGGACTGTAGGGTCACTGATGAACCAACTATTTGAAATGGAAGTATTTGAAAAAAGAAAAACAAATTTCTACCAAAGAAAAATAAAAACCTAGAGAATAATTATGTGAAGAAAAAAATTGCCTAATACATTTTTTCCAAAAAGGAAAGAAAATGATATTGAAGAAGTAGTACCAAGTCTTGAAAACTGAATGCTGGTCTTAGATTACTTTTAATGCAACAACCATACAACAACTAAATTATAAGTAAACTGAATTTTCAGTATCTTTTTATATTTTATAAGGGGATGAAGGGGAGAATTTTCTACTCTGTCTAAAAATATGAAATTTTCCTATTCTTTTGGAGAAACGTGTAGTATTTTGAGGTGAAGTCTCGTTTTGTTAATGAAGCTTACCCCTAAGTGTGATGTCCGATGGATACTATTTTCCTTCTTGGAGTGCCCAGGACTTGTCATTTGAGATTCATTATTTACATATGCTGAATGTGGTTAAATTTGCTTGGATGAGGGAATAGTGTTTCTCCAATCCACTCCAGGTTCTTTGACTTTTTTATTTATAGCCATATCAACTTAGTATATAAAAATATCTATACAATTTCTAATATCCTCAGCACTCCAGAAGTTTATTTGAGCTTCTTTAGAATCCCAGAGTACATTTCCCATTAAAAAAAAAAAAAAAGAAAAAAGTTAATGCCTGCTGAGTGGTTTTCTAGGCCAGCTTCTAAAAGCCTATGTCTTAGCTGTTCTTGTATCTTGTGGTCCCTTGCCACTGTATATATCAGTGTTCTCTGGAGAACTGAACTCAGATTTCCAAGACAATTCAGATTTCCAAGAAGGCACTCCTTCCTGATGTGGACCTGGCTCGTGGGATTGGGGTGCTTTCCTTGCCCACACCCACCCCCCACTCCCGGTCCCGTACTCCTCCTGCAGCTCTTTCATGCTCCCTGGTCAGTGGGTTGCAGACTCCACTGCCTTCATGTCCTTAGGGAAAAGCTTCACCAGGGATGGAGTGGAGTGAAGGGCTTAGCCAGGCACGATGTTACATGGAAGAGGAGACAACAGAAGCAGAAAGAGGTTGCTCCTGCTGGAGTAAATCCCATGTCAACTTGTTTTTCTTCCTTCATTCCCAAGGCACCAGCTTGCCTGCTTCTCTTTCTGCTGTTCATCATGGCAAGCGTTTCTCTTCTCCTCTGCCCACTGCAGAAACTCTTAAAACTTCTTCCCTGTCCTTTGTCCTTGAAGTAAGCACACCAGCATTTTGAGGTTTTCTCGTGGTTTTTACTTGTATCTGTACTCTCTTATTCTCACCCTTTCCCCATTCCCTTCAAGAAAGACAGAGATCTCATGGGTGAGAATGACTGATGTTTGGATTTTTATTTTTCCTTGGTGAAGCAGTGAGTTTTAGAGGTTGGTGGGTAGCAAATGAGAAACAAATGGGTAACTGGAGAAGCGGGCAGAGGCTCCAGCTCTGCATGTGAGGCTAGGAGGAGCAGGGAGCAGAGGCAGGGCTGCGACCTCTCCTCAACCCTGCCACAGACAGCCTTGGTCCTCCAACTTTGGACTGGCCTGAGACGGATTGAGCCTGGAAACAGAGGGTCACAGGCAGCCACATAGCCTGAAGTGGATGGAGAGCAGGAGGGAAGGAGATGAACTTCCTGTGCGTCTCTGGAAAACTGCCCCCAAGGACTGTCCCTATGCTGATTCCTTTGTCTAAGGAATTGGGTACAACCTGGACTTCTGCAGCCTTTGATGGGGATTGAGTGATGCAGCTATGTTAGTGACCCAGTTTTTGTTTATGTGTTAATGCGTGCACATTTTGCCATGCCTTCCTTATTTGATGATGTCTGGCCCTGTGGTTGACAAGCCACTTAACTAGTAGGTGAAACTTTGCTAATTAGTGATCATCTAGTCAGCATTGGATAGGTGCTAATGACATTGGTATATACACTGTTATTTTCATGGTATGTATTTCATAACAGATGTTTACTGTGTGCTGGGCACTTCAGTGGTAGCTTTGCATACCCTGTCTCATTCAGTTCGTAAATCCTGAAATAGATCTTTTTCTTTTCCCCATTTCACAGATGAAGAAATTGAGTTTGAATGATTAAATAACGTGTCCAAGGTCACTCAGCTTATTAGTGGTATCAGGTGGTCCAGGTGGTTATCAACTTCACATTAAAGAAATGATAAAAAAAAATCAAAGACTCTGGGTGTAGTAGCTTTGGGAATGCACGCTGTAGGAGTAGAGTCATGTGTTTGCTCGCTGTGGGACTTTATGGGTCCTCCTACAAGCACGCTGGGTGACCCCTCCATGCCTGCTCTCACGCTAACCTGTCCAGGCAGTGCTCCTCAGGTGTCAGGCCTGTGCAGCCAGTGCCTCCCCTGCATCCTCCTCTCGAAGCAACCTCGTTATTGACAGGAGCTGGTTGTCATCTGAGATCTGATAAGTGAAATTTTTGTCTCAGACTGAAAAGATAGGGTGTGTTTTTCTAATAAGCAGAAGAGCAGCAGGAACATTTTCTACTCAGTGTTAGAGACATGTACACAGAAGTGGGTGTATTAGCCATACCTCAGTGTAAAGAGGAAAATCTTCATGTAGCCTTTAAAACAAAGAAAAGCCACTTGTTAAATTTTCAATAAAAACCAGCCCGGAAGTGAGGAACATTGATAGCTCAAGATCTGAAATGCTATCAGTAAGTTTTTGATTTAATCTCATGTTTAATAGAGCTTATCCAATTCTGACAGTTCCTAGCATTTGAGGCTTTATCCTTTATTAAAGAAATATCAGCAGACTTGTAACTTGAAAATTCTCAAAGATGGTGGTGGGGGGGACTTGAATCTGGATGAATCCTTTCAAGCTGTCAAAGCCCACATAACCCTATTTTATAGCAAATGTACCAGTTTGTAGAATATCCTGTGCAGCTTAGTTGTTTCTTTGAGATCTGTTCAGCCTTAATTTAAAAACTCAGGAGAACTACTTTGCAAAGAGGAAACAGTAGACCAGCACTGCCTGGTAGATATGTAATGTAAACCACATATATAATTCAAATTTTTCTAGTAGCCACATTAAAAAAGTAAAAAGAAACAGGAAATTAATTAATGTACTTTATTATATTCAAAGTACTAACATCTCAACATGTAATCAATGTAAAATATTATTAAGGTATCTGCATTCTTTTAGACTAAATTTTCAAAATCCAATGTGTATTTTACACTTATTGCTGCTGCTGCTAAGTCGCTTCAGTCGTGTCCAATTCTGTGCGACCCCATAGGAAGCAGCCCACCAGGTTTCCCCATCCCTGGGATTCTCCAGGCAAGAACACTGGGGTGGGTTGCCATTTCCTTCTCCAGTGCATGAAAGTGAAAAGTCAAAGTGAAGACACTCAGTCGTGTCCGACTCTTAGCGACCCCATGGACTGCAGCCTACCAGGCTCCTCCATCCATGGGCATTTCCAGGCAAGAGTACTGGAGTGGGGTGCCATCGTGTTCTCCGATTTTACACTTACAGCACATATCAATTCAGAGCAGCCACATATTGGGTGCTCAGTTACCACATGTGGCTAATGGCTGCCAGTATTGGACAGTGAAGATACAGACCAACCTTTCTTGTGAACATCGATGTGAAGACTATAAACAATGATAGCAGGTTAAAAATAAAAAAGCAGAATTTGTCACAGAAATTTAGTTTAATATTATTATATCCGTAGATTAAGTAAACCTATATAACTAATCTAATCTAGGTAATGTTTTAAGAATTTTTTAAAAATCCAAAACTAAACATAGCAATAACTTTAATAATGAGTATTCAAAGCATCCTGAACACTAGACTGGAATAACTGTCACTGCTGTTTTCATATGTTTGCAGAACTTTGACCAGTGCAATAAAACATGAACTAAAATTTGTAGAGGATAAAATAAAATTATCATTAATTATCGATTCAGTGATTATGCATCTAAAAAACCTAAGGGAAACAACTGAAAACAGAATGAATTCAATAAAGCATGTACGTATGGAATAAATATAAAATCAATACCACTCATACGTAACATCAATAACGAGAAATCAACCCACCCGATAGCAGCAACAAAAAGTAAATACTTAAGGAAAAAGAGTTTTCAGGCCTACTGGGAGAGTAATAGTGTCACTTCAGATAGAAAAGGGCCAGTTTCGAGTGTTATTTTTAATAGTGGAAAATTGAAAATCTCCATTTCCGACAATAGTTTAGCATTTAAGCTGAACTTGGTAGATGTGCTTGACGCTGTAGTCCATGCATCTGTTACAGTGTTGGGCTGTAGAGTTTGCTTTGCTAAGTGAAAAGTGCTCCTGGTAGAGCAGGAAGTGGGAGAAGGGTGCACGTGTGCAGCGCTCTTGGGGGTGACAACTTTATAAAGTGCCTTTGTAGGTCTCAGAGACAGTGCTTTGTTGCTCTTTGCTCTCTGTTCCAGAAGAATCTGTATGGAAATACAAACTTAACAGAAGATAAAGGGAAGACTCTGGGTTAAAAGCTCTTTAGACATCTGCTAACTGCGGCGTACTCTGGAGGTAGACGTCTAAACCGTAGTGAAGTCTCACCGGAGTAAGTGGGACACCAGGGAAGCCTTGGAAGGGAGACGTAGAGGGAGAGGTTTTACTCATTGAAAAGGATTTGAAGACAGTGAGGCAGGTCCCGGCAGTGGTGAGCCCATACTTCCCAGTCAGCAGGCTCTCCCAGCTTGTCGTCCGCAGGTCATGGAAGGAAGTGTGTGCGGCAGCCTTGATGTGTGTGTGCAGCCTGATGCTTTGACTCTGAGGGGACTTGAGCCTCCAGACTACTAAGAGTAAGACGCCCGCCCCCCCCACCCACTGACTGTAACGTGCATGTGATTCACTTCCTAATCTAACTTCCTAAATTTCCCGGGACAGACAGACAAGTGAACCCCAAACCCCACACTCCGCCTTAGCTCTCTGTAGCATGTTTCTTCGTCTTGGTGTCTCGGCCCCTTCGGGTGAGCCCTATTCACGTCTCATTTCAGCTCTTATCACGGCCATCTCCTCTCTTCCTGTCCGAGTCTGTGCGCCCTTTCAGGTGGCTCACACCCCTTCTTCCTTTGTCCCATCTGTCATCCATCTTTGTGATCAGCAGTGGCTCCGTTGCCAAACCCAGTGACTTCACCGTCATCCTGTGTTCTTTGTGCAGATGGACCACTCTTCCTGGGGAATTGTAGAAGCTTTGGTGTACACTGGCAGGGGGGCTGCTCTGCCCCCTCCGCCTTGCGCTGCCCCTCAAGCCCTTGAAGTTTGCTTACACTGCTCTTGTCACTGCAGCAGCCATCCTGCTCGCGGGTCCCTGGGAGGATACCAAATACGTATTTCTCCTGGCTTCCCCGCCCATCATGGTGCAGTCAGTCCACAGGGCACCATCTGCTCCCTTTTCTGATAGTAAGAAATCCTCTGCATCTCTGGGCTTGGTTTTGCAGCCCTGAAGTCCAGATAGAGGCAGCATTCTTCTCACCTTTTGAAGAGTCTCCCCATTTCACTCCATCTTGTTGCAGCTTTGACCTCTTGATTGAATTCCAGAACTTGTTACTTAGTGAAGGGGAGATACTTACAAAGAGGAAGAATTTACATCTGTTATTGTAACTAATTGTCAAGTCTAGCTTCCACAGAAGCCCTGTCCTGGGGCTTTGGTCCAGGAGGTAAGCAAATGTAGAATACCAGCTGCAGATATCAAAAGACCAATTTGTTTTTTCCCCTCCCTGAGAACTGCTTTGGGCTAAATGACCATACCAATAGCTCTATTTGCCTTGTGGATTGTGAGAGAAGATCTCTTAATAGGAACTGCTCCCCGCCCCAAAAATGTATGTATATTCCTTCTAAAAAATTATCATCTGTTTCATAGAAGTTCAAAGAAATAGAGATCTTCTTTTCTAAGACATTATTTGCTCCCCACTCCCTATTTGGAGGAATAGTTAGGTATTGCCCGTTATATCTTTTGAGAAGCGGCTATGAAGGTAGTGAGAACAGTCCCTCACTCTTACAGGTAAGGAAGCTGGAAACATCCCCTTTCTCCTCCCCTGTGTATACTCCTCCCTTCCTCTGCAGGAAAGATTTAAATCTCAAAAGACTTCTGATCAGTCTAGGGTGTTAAATAGCCTAGGATTTCTCTGTAGGTATTTTAATGTCACAGAGGTTCAGTGGAGAACAACATTTAGGGCAGTCAGCTCCTTTCCCTGGAATCCTAACTATTCTGACTATTCTGATACGTGGTTTTCTGCTCACTTTTGTTGTTGTTTTTTAAGATTGACCCTAAAAGGATGTAGCATGAAGAGCTGCCCGCTCTGTACTGATATCAGCCTGGCCTAGATTTCCCTGTGTGGTGTGGTCTCCCTAGCGTGGGACGTAGCCAGCATGGGCAAGAACTGATGAGGGGCTGGGCGAGCTGAGATCCTATTGTCCACTTGCATCTCCCCCTCAGGCTGTCAGGCAGCAGAGCCTAGATAGCAGAAGCTTGCTCCCAGGATGTACACTCACGTGAAGGGCTAGTTCAGTGTCTCTAAGCCAGCAGACAGCAGATGAAGCTGACTGCAAGCGGAGGAATACTGGATATAATTCATAGCATAGAAGACTTCTTTTGGTTTGCAGTGTTCTTTTGTAGGCTTTAGGACAAACTGTGAACATCCTTTTTGTACTGTGAGTTTCCAGACATTGCTGGTGTCACTTCTGTTGGGACACTGGGCGGAGGAACAGAGTGTTTGCCAGATGGGACTGGAAGTCATAGCCTTTAGTCTTCCATTTTTTGACCTGTGAGTACAGCCAGGTGTCTTACCTGGGATTTCTTTTCTTCATCTATAAAATGAATATAGTCACACTCAGTTCATCTAGGTCCAAGCTTTTAGCAACACCCAGCTGAGAAAATGCATGTAACAGTTCATTTTCCATGCTCAGCAGAGCTCTGTACAAAGGTGGTACGGCTTAGGTGCTGCTGCTTCAATGTATTGAAATGTAGACCTTCAGACTCCAGTCTTCTTATTTGCTTACTCAGAATGTTGAACATTAGAGACATCTGTGTCTTTTTATTTTCATCTACAAAAGTAGGCAGCATTTTCCTTTTGGAATTTTAGTGTCTTAGAAAAAGATACCTATATTTTGAGCATTGAATCTCCACCTCTGCCAGTGGTTGGAATTATGACTTGTAAGTGTGGTTTTATTGTTCTAAAGCTCAATGATTAAACTAGGCCAAGATTACCTTGAAGCTGTTAGGAAAACACCTCTTTTAATTGGTGTTTATGAACCTACCGTGAAATGCCCTGCCCTCCATTATTAATGTTTCATGTAAGGACCTGGTTTGAGAATTTCTACTATGTCGTTCCTTCTCTACTAGAAACAGGAAGTGCTTTAGGTAAATATATTACCAGTTATTATCTCAATCTCCAAGACTTCTAAGGTCTTAAAATGTTTCATCACCTCCTACAGAAATGTTTAGCCTTAGTATGGTTCATAAAAATACTTCTTGTAAATCCACAGTTGAAATGTGTATTTAGGGAACCATGTCCTTTTGATCTGTGCTTGGGGTAATTGTCAAAAGTATGATAGAGTTTGCTGTTACTGGGCCATCCTCTTTTCTAAGCAGTCCTTTTGTCTTTTTCTTGCTTTCTGCAATGGGGTTTTTGAGGCAAGCAGCCGAAATGAATTCTGGCCACGTTTGGCAAGTAAGGAATTCATAGCAAGGACAATGAGGCCAGCTTCTGGGTGGACTGGAAAGCTAGGCTTGGAGCAGGCAGGAACCAGGTAGTTCTAGAGCTCCATGGTGGGAATTTCCACGTTTCGGGCAGCACTGCTAATGGCATCCGTGATTACAGTCCTTGAGCCCTCTGCCCCTTGTTCAGTGACTGCATCCCAGGAGAGGGAGTTTTATTTGGCCAGCCTCCAGACATGTTTGTGCTCATCCCTTGGCTGTACTGTGGCAATGAAAAAAGATTTGATAGAAACCTTGGGGACCTTCTTTTGCTTCCGGAGTGACAAGACAGCTATGTGGAGTTCTCTCACTAAGCAGGGAGAACCCTGGGGAGGAAAATGGATCCTGGCAGCCCAAATGCCACAGGTCCACTGGTTTCGTTCCCATTCCTCCTCCAAGGGAGGGTGCTCATACCCTCCCTTTCCTCCCCTGTCCTGTGTTTACTTGTGTGTCCACTAATCGGAACATTAGATTACATGGGGGTGAGGAGGATGAGCTGTCATGAGCAAGAGAAACGTGGGCCATGCCAGCTTGGAATCACATGCCATCCTAGGCAGACCAGAGATTGGAGATGGTGAGCCCCTTAACCTTTGAGCTGCTGGAGGTGAGTGCCAAAAGGAGGCTGAGCCACACCTTGAGTAGAGGCTGGGAGTCTTGCCCAATTTGTTCACCACCAGGGAAAGCAGCCCCCAAACCATTGATGAAATTCTTAAGCTGCTTGAGTACATTTAACATTAATATTTTCCCCATAAGCACTACTCAGCTTTGGTTCCAATAATCTACATTTCCTCTGTGACAAATGTTGACATCAGACATGATATCTTTGGGAAAACAGTTATTAAAGAACCAACAACTAAGGAACGAAGATAACTGACTTCTCTGAGCCGTCTTCTTTTCTCTTAGATGTCTGCCATGTCCAGGGGGAAAGCACTCAGTCATAAAAATCACCTGTGCATGAGTGCATGTGTGCTTGGTCGCTTCAGTCGTGTCCAACTCTTTGTGACCATGTGGACTGCAGCTCACCAGGCCCCTCAGTCCATGGGATTCTCCAGGCAAGAACAGTGGAGTGGGTTGCCATGCCCTCCTTCAGGGGATCTTCCCAACCCAAGGGTTGAACCCTCCTGCTTTGCAGGTGGATTCTTTACCCACTGAGCCACCTGAAAAGCCCCAAAATCACCTGGGTACTTGTTAAAAATAGACATGCCCACGATCTACTTTTAGAGTATCGGATAGGAGTAGAAATCTGTTTCCCAAGCACCTCATCTGGTAATTCTTAAGATCCAGAAAGCTTGGAAAAACTGCCTTAGAGAATGCTTAGACATGATTAGAGAACAGTAATACTTGTGCTTTTAGAGATGATTAGAGAATAATAATAGTTTTGCTTTATAGAGGGCACTTTCAAGGAGCTAAAATTCTCATAGATGCCTCACTTGCTCAGAGTATCTTTGTAAACTGGAGGGACTTTATTTGTGATTCTGATTTTTCTCACTGGGGGAAATCAAGGCGTATGTCATAATAAAGACTTCAAGAACTCTCCTGTATAGCACTGGATGGCACTCTGACCATTTGGACCAGCTGTGTATATAATCATGCACACGATACTCTGAACCTCCAGTTGCCTCTGTAAAATCTCATACCCTTCTTGTTTTTATCCCTGCTGGCACTGCCTAGTTCAGGCATGCATTGCCACCGAGCTAGACATTCAGTAGCATCCTAATGTCTCCCTTCTTCCAGAACTTCTTTTCTACCCTGTTCTTCCCAGCAGCAGATGAGAACTCTTTCAAGATCTTGGAACCTGTTTATTCACGGGAAAGCAACAATGTATAGTTGTTTAATGAATAGCTTTAGAGGTAGGCAGGTTTGAATTTTAACTCCACAATTTTACCAGAGGTATGACATTGATCATGCTTATCAACCTCTCTAAACTTCAGTTCTCTAATTTATAATTTGGAGAAAACTACTAGATCAGATCAGATCAGATCAGATCAGTCGCTCAGTCGTGTCCGACTCTTTGCGACCCCATGAATCATAGCACGCCAGGCCTCCCTGTCCATCACCCACTCCCGGAGTTCACTGAGACTCACGTCCAACGAGTCAGTGATGCCATCCAGCCATCTCATCCTCTGTCGTCCCCTTCTCCTCTTGCCCCCAATCCCTCCCAGCATCAGAGTCTTTTCCAATGAGTCAACTCTTCGCGTGAGGTGGCCCAAGTACTGGAGTTTCAGCTTTAGCATCATTCCTTCCAAGAAATCCCAGGGTTGATCTCCTTCAGAATGGACTGGTTGGATCTCCTTGCAGTTCAAGGAACTCTGAAGAGTCTTCTCCAATACTACAGTTCAAAAGCATCAATTCTTCAGCGCTCAGCCTTCTTCACACCACAGGAAAAACCATAGCCTTGACTAAACTACTATATATGGTAGTGGTAAAAACTGAGTCATAATGTTTGTGAAGCATGTAGCAGAGTGGTAGGCACAAGTGCTTAATAAATGGTTGTTATTGCATTTATTATTAACTGGCTTAAATAGCACAGGGATTATCTGCTTGATCATTTAAAGCTTTAGAGCTATCTAGGACAAATTCTTTTATTGCAGTCAATTCTTGTGCTCTGTTCATATCTCCTTTCATTTGGGTCCATTTTAGTGGTTTGTATTTCCTAGAAAATTGTCCATGTCATTGAGATTTTAAAACTTACTAGCATGGGGTTATGTGAAATATTTCTTACAATGACTTTATTCTCCATGTTTGTGTGTCTTTCTTTATCATTTCAAATTTCCAGTATCTGTAACTTCTTTCCTCTTTATAATTAGTTTAGCCAGAACTTTGGTTGAATATGATGGTGGGGGGATTGTTTGTTTTTAGAAAGGAATGGTTCTAGAACTTTTAAGTTGTATCCTTTAATTTTCTAACTCATTGATTTATTTTTATTTTATTTTTTTGTTACCTTAAAGATTTTTGATTAGAATGTTTAATTAATATTTCACTCTTTCTCCTTTACTGATGATCACTTTTTCCAGGCTTCTGCATCAAGCTTCTGGTGGATTCATCCTCTTCCAGCCTGGGGTGCTTGAGCTGAGGGGCTCTTGAAAGAGCTGTATCAGTCAGGACTCGTGATGAACAGCACCTTTATATATATATGTTTAAAAAGAGCTGAGAAGTTCACGTAATTGAAGATCAGTACATGCCGTAAGGCACAGCTTGATCTAGGACTGCTTGTGATATTTCTGTAAACCTGTCTGCCTCTGTCTCTTAGGTGATCTACTTTTCTCTGGTTGTTTTGTTTTCCAGTAGCCTCTCCCACGTGATAGACAAAGATGGTCCTTGCCCCTTCAGGTTTTACACAGCCCTGACAATCCCAGATCTCATGAGATAGCCTCTCCTTCTATTGTTCACCTCGGTTCCTAAAAAAGGATTCTGGTTGCTTGTCCTGGGTTCATAACTACTTTATTGACTGTTACATGTCAAGGAGAATTGATGGAAGAGTCGGCCTATGAAAGTGAATAGGATTAACTTATGTGAAGAATGTAGAAAGGAGTTAACATAATTAGAATATAGACAGGGATATCACTGACATTTTATGACATTTAGTGTAAGCTGCTGGCACCCAGAAATGGTAAAATCTGATCAAGAGAGGGTGAACCCCAGACTTCCTGAGGGTGTGACTCATTTTCCAGACCTAGTCTTGTATCTCGGAGAAGGCAATGGCACCCCACTCCAGTACTCTTGCCTGGAAAATCCCATGGATGGAGGAGCCTGCTAGGCTGCAGTCCATGGGGTCGCTAAAAGTCGGACACGACTGAGCAACTTCACTTTCACTTTTCACTTTTCTGCATTGGAGAAGGAAATGGCAACCCACTCCAGTGTTCTTGCCTGGAGAATCCCAGGGACGGCGGAGCCTGATGGATTGCCGTCTCTGGGGTCGCACAGAGTCGGACTCGACTGAAGCGACTTAGCAGCAGCAGCAGCCTTGTATCTGGGTGTAGAGCATCTTCCCTGGGCCACGTGTACTTCATCCATCACAGTGTGGGCACTGCCCTTCAGCACATGGCACACCCAGTCCCCAACTGTCCCCCGAGCCTGTTCCAGGTACACTCCTGAATCTGTGCTGTGGACTCAATCAGGTCAGCTGCCTTGATGTGTGTGAGTCATTAAACAAACCCCTGGACCAGCCCTGAGCCTCCTTCTGAATGGGTGTCCTGCCCAGCCCTGGATGAATCCCTGGATCTCAGGGAGGGGAGTTCTGATGGCTAGCAGAGGTCACACCTCACCCCCAACCCCAACTCCAGTCTATCAGTGGGGCATCCTAAGATACTGAAAAGAAACAGATGTCAGCTTCAGGTGTTTTTGTCACATTCTAAGAACTTTAATGGCAAAAGGAGAGGAGGACGACAGAGGATGAGATGGTTGGATGGCATCACGGACTCAGTGGACTTGAACTTGAGCAAACTCAGGGAGATAGTGAAGGACAGGGAGGCCTGGCGTGCTGCAGTCCATGGTGTAGCAGAGTCAGACACGACTGAGCAACTAAACAACAACAAGAACTTTAATTCCTGATAGTTTTGGTTTTCTTATTTTTGAAATAGTCTTGTTATCGTTTGGATTTCCTCAGTGATACAAGAGTTATTCAAGAAAGGATATGCATGTGTTTAACTTCCTCCTGGGTGGGTTTTTAGTTAGATTTGGACTTGATGTGCAGATCGCCTCTGTCCTTGCCAGGCTCCTGGTCAGTAGTAGTATGTACACTGAAGAACAGAGCCAGGTCAGGTTAGTGTTCCAGCTTCAAATGAGCTCCCTGGTAATGGCGAGATTTGAGACCAAGGCTTGAGTCTAAGGTCATAGCGAGACTTTCTGCTTCCTTCCCCTTTGATTGGCATAACTCGCCCAGTGGGGGAACAAGTTGATTTGCCCTCCTGGGGACAGGCAGAGAAGGTGGAAAGAGACCTGGAAGGGCTTTTGGAAGGCTCCACCTGGTCTGTCACCCACATGCAGCAGGAAGCTCAATGGGGCCCTTCCTACCCTGAGAGCAGAGAGGGACCCACTTTTAATTTTTATTCTTTATTTTTTGGCAGAATTAAATTTGGGGCAGTTTATTTTCAAAAAAAATTTTAAAAACCTATTCAGTTGCTTATTCAGTTAATTTGTTATGTTTTAGATTCCAGTATTTTCATATTTCAGACATTTTTGGTGTGTTTAAAACTACCTTGAAACATTTTGGTCCTGTGTAACATTTTCAAATTATGAAAGCAAAAAATTTCAATAGCTCAGAGAGTGAAAGAATCTACTAGCTAAAAAGTATCTGATGAACTCACCAAACAAGAAGGAAAAGTGAATCCATCTCTTGATGCCCTTTACTTCCTCTGTAGTCACACTGGGCTTTTAATGTTAAAAGATAAGCCTTATGGATTTGGGGATCTCACCAATTGGATTTGACATTTCTCGCCCTTGGGGTTTGTAGGGGTTTGTGGGACCAGGAAGAGAAAGGCACCTCCCTGGGTCAGTATAACGGCATTGTAGTTACAAACATGACCCAAACAAGCTTTTCTTGGAATTTAATGTTTCCTTTTTGGTCTGATCTGATGTACTGGTAATGTTTGTAAATGTTCAGAGAACACTGCAAAATATGGGGCACTTTTTTCTTTCATTTGTGGGGTGTCAGTTCCTAAGTGTGTCCTGTAAAGTACGTGCCTCCATTCTTCTATAGTCTCAATTTCTAGACCTGTTTCCTGGAGCAGCTGCCTCTCACTGTATTTGGCACGACCTGCCTCTAGTTTTTCATGTGATCACCCAGCCCTCTTGGCCCTGGGTCCTGCAGCCTCCCAGATGAACTTTGCCACCTCTTGTCGTCTTTTTTAGGGGTGTGTCCTTGCACCTGGGGAGTCATTTCTGAATTCTGCTACACTTCCAGCAAAGAGAGGGGTCCGGGTGCTTCCCCTTCTGACCTCCAGGATGCTCTCAGCTCCTTACACAGGACTGTACAGAAAACACTGCCAGTCCGTGCTGTGACACCAACCACTTGCCTTGATCATAGTTGCTTTAACCAGCACACTCATATATATATATGAGTGTTAGTGTTATCCGCACATGTTTGTGTGCATATGTATATGTACACATATGTATGTATACACATACATGTACACACACACACCTACATATATACCTCCTCGTGTATGTATAATTTGCAGCTAAAATTCCTCCAGGTTTGTGGGATGTAGGTAGCACTCTCCCTGGTTTCACTCGAATGGTACCCGTGCCACAGTCTCCCAGCTGGAAGTCCCTCTGTCATTGGACTGCCTGCCTGCCCCATTCTCTGAGGCCCACTCCACCCTATCCTGGGAGTGGCTTTCCCTCTATTTGTTCTCCTAGAGCTTTTATCTTTATGCATGTGATTCATCTTTTTAATCCTGTATTGCCCATCGTGATGTTCTGTGTTGTTTTTCAGTCGCTCAGTCGCGTCTGACTCTTTTGTGACCTTCCCATGGACTGTAGCCTACCAGGTTCCACTGTCCATGGGATTTTCCAGGCAAGAATACTGGAGTGATTGCCATTTCCTTCTCCAGGGGATCTTCCACGTCTCCTGCTTTGGCAGGTGTATTCTTTACCACTGAGCCACCACAGAAGCCCTATGTTCGTTATATACTTTATCTATTTAATAAGTAACTTATGCATCCTCTTTATTCATATACGTAAGACTAGTGCTTGTGAAAGGACTTGAGATAGTTAGTGGATTGATGTGAGGACAACTTGAAAAAAATTCTGGAAACAGTCAAGGTAAAGGCATCTCCAGCTCCCAAACTGAGCAACACTTTGCCAGGTAGCTGTGTTTTCTTTTTATTAAATTATGGTAAGAACATTTAACACGAATTCTGATCTCTTAATGGCATTTAATGTGTATAATATAGTATTGTTAACACAGTGTTGTACAGCAGGATTTAGTTGTCTTGCATAACTGAAACTTCCCTTTCAAGGTTTCTAATAGTTAAGGCAAAATGAAATGTGAATTGGATTTCTTAGCTTTGAGCAACTATTCTTAGAAAAATGTGTTCAGACTCATCCATAGCTATAAAATCTAAACTCGTGATCCTCTTTAAAAAGCTCAGCTGCTGGTGTCATTTCATGGGCTTTTGAGTTTCAGTGATTTTAATAATACCCTGGAGTATGAGTTTGGATACTGAGACTCCTGCCGGACAAGAGTAATTTAATTCTCCTCACCCTGCTTCTTTATCATCATACAATTGCTCAAGTTTTTCTTTTCATTATCCTTATACCTCTTCTTCCTTTCCCCCAAATGTGTTCTAATTTTCAGACCAAGAAGTCAGACTGTTAAATCCATAAATGACCAAGAAGTCATTATTGGTATTCTTTGGGACCCTAAATTTCACAAACCCCTTAACAGAAGTTTTACCTGCACCTTCATGAAGAGGACCTGCTCATATTATAAAGATGCACATTATGATAGAACTTAGACTGTTAAGAACTTGAACATTGTTTGCATCTGGATATTGGAAGGGTGTCGTCTTTAAATATTGCTCTAGTTAAAGTAATTGACTAACATTTGTGGGTGACATATTGGATATAATGAGCCTGGTTATTTGGTAGCGTTGTTATGACTGTTCTGATGGTTTTCCGAACATTTCATATGAGAAAAGCCAGTGTGCCTGCTTTGGTGTGAGATGGATTCTGTGGCAGCAGTTGTGATTGTACCGAGAGATGCCAAGCAGCATAGAATCCACGGGTGAGCACAGTTTACCTTTGCAGGGAAAATTGACTAAGGATCTATGACTCCTGGATCCACTGTGGTCCTCCTAGAGCCAGGGTCAGGCCTAGGTGCAGCCTCATCCAAACACAAATCAGAAGGACTAGGGGAATGAAGGCTGCAGGGCTTCTTCCCCAGAGGACCCCCAGTAGAAAGGGCCCTTCTAGGACTCTCAGTCTGCTGGGTCTCAGGGTGGGAGCCCTCAGAAGCTTGAACGTTCTGCTGAGACCCTTCTAGTAACCAACCATCTGACCAAGATGTGAGCGTGGGCTTACCCATCTTCTCTCTCCCCACTCCCATTCCTCCCCTCTGTCCCAGCCCTGCTCCTTTTTGAGACAGGCCATTCTACATGGACTTGTCTCTCACCAGACTACTGCCTGAGCCTCCTAACCAGCTTCCCTGTTTCCACTTTAGCTCCCCCATTGTCTGTTCTCCACCCAGAGCAAGAGGAGCCCTTTAAAAAGGTAAACGAGGGCCAGGAGTCAGCCTCGGGCACTGTTACAGTGACTGAAAGAACATAACTCTGGCTTCAGTGCTGTTGCTAACTCACTGAGTGACCTTGGCCAGGTGACCTTATTACCACCTGCCTCCACTTTCGTGTCTGTAAGACTGCACACCCAGGGTGACATGGAGCCAGCAGTAAATGGGGCTTGAGATGCTCAGGCTCCCACCTCCCACAGAGATGGTGGGGACAGACATTGCCGACAGGTGACCCAGCAGAGACAAAGACTGGGAGAGGAGCTCAGTGGACTGAGGCCAGGGACAGGAGGGAAGGTCATGTCAAAAGGTCCAGTTTACTTCACCCATGAAATCAGGTAATGCTTTTGCCTCCCTGGTGGCTCAGACGATAAAGAATCCGTCTGCGATGCAGGAGACCTGGGTTTGATCCCTGGGTCTGTAAGATCCCTGGAGAAGGAAATGGCAACCCACTCCAGTATTCTTGCTTGGAAAATCCCATGGACAGGGGAGCCTGGTGGGCTACAGTCCATGGGGTTGCAAAGAGTCAGACATGACTGAGTGACTAACACACCCACCCACCCCTCAACTCCCCCCCACCCTCAGAATGCTACACACACACTACACCCCCCGCAGAGTACCAACACACACACACACACACACACCACCGCACCACACCACACCCCCACTCCCACCCCACCCCGGAGTGCTGCCCCTCCTGGCTTTGCAGCTGTCCATCGATTTTGTAACTAAAAAGCAAAAAGTATCTTTGTGGACACTTCCTAATGAGATAGAGTGGGGTCAGCAAACTTCCTGTAAAGGGCCACGTAGGAAATATTTTAGATGATGTGAGTCACCCAGGTCACTGTTAGGTTTTCCACCCTTGCCTGCACCCAGCTGTTAAAAATATAAAACCTATTCTAGGCTCGAGTACCATAGGAAAGCAGGCCATGGTGAGGTTTGCCAATCCCTCATGATAGGTGGTTGGAGTTGTATTTCTGTGGGACTCAGTTTTATTTTCTGTTTGAATGAAATGAGAAATGTGACGTGTAACCGTTTTATTTCTCCTGAATTGATCCTCTTGCAAAACTCTTGTTAATCACTGTAGTCATACCTCATACTCTTTCCCGCTTGTTTTCAAGCACATTATAAACCTTGAGTTTTAGAGCAGCTTTCTCGCAGCACAGAATCGTGGTTCTCCAGCATGGGGTCATTGCTTTGTGTAGGAGAGCCCATTTAAAGACCATTTTGAGCTGGGTGGGCCTTTAAGTCTGCATGGACTCTAGCAATAATGCGTCTTTTGTGTGCCATTCCGAATATAGTAAGGTGTTCATTTCCTGAAGTTTTCTCCTATCAAAACGGTTTGCCTTTGCATAGACATTTGATTCAACCTTCAGTTGGGCTGATACATTTATTCATGCTTCATTTCTAATAGCCAGATGTGAATTATTATGAAGCCCGGATTTTATAGTATTATAAACTTTCTGACTGCTTAGTTATAAACAGGCTAAGCTTGGATACAACTGATCTGTTGTAGAAACTGTCACTTCCTCTGCCAGCATCTCCTGACCTCCTGAGGCTACCTCTTGCTTTTCTTCCAAACCATTATTGTCAATAAACTTACTCAGTGCCACCCACTTTCCAATTTTTTTTTTTTTAATACTCTATAGTTTCAACATTTAGCAAAGTTCTCAAGTTGACAAGAGTAGTAGGTCTTGGAAAAATTGTCAAAAACAAAATTGATAAGCTGGTGCCTGGGTATCTCTGGCTTGGTTAGATAGTACCTGGGTATCTCTAGCTTGTATCTCTAGCTTGGTTTCTTTATATCTGATATTTGGGGATCACTGGCTGCTGAGAAGCCAGGAGCCTTGGCCTGGGGTGAGTGCCCTTTCTTGACAGCATGTGATCTGAGCAGTGGAATAGTGTGTTCATTGAGAACAGATTCAAGAACTGGCTCTGCCACTTTCCAGCTGCGCAATGTTCGTCACCTTTTGAACTACTCTAAGACTTGGGCACCTGATGTGAAGAGCTGACTCATTTGAAAAGACCTGACACTGGGAAAGATTGAGGGCAGGAGGAGAAGGGGACGACAGAGGATGAGGTGGTTGGGTGGCATCACCGACTCAATGGACATGGCTTTGGGTGGACTCCGGGAGTTGGTGATGGACAGGGAGGCCTGGCCTGCTGCGGTTCATGGGGTCGCAAAGAGTCGGACACGACTGAACTGAACTGAAGACTCAGTCTCCCCATCCAGAAAGTTGGGCTGAAAAAGAACCTTCTCCATTGAATATGAGTTCTAAATGAGTTAATACTTGGTTGGTACAGAGTGCCGTGTGAGTATTACTGTTATTTATTGAGGGAAAGTATGCTTTTGCTGATACATTTTTTCCAAAATCTTTTTTCCTGCTTTTATTGAGATACAGTTGATGTACAGCACTGTGTAAGTTTAAGGTGTACAGCATAATGATTTGATCTGCTTGTATCTTAGTTGACATCCATCAACTCATTCAGATAGGAAAAGAAAGAAGAAAAAAGTTTTTTTTCCTTGGGATGAGAATTCAGGATTTTATTCTAACAACATTTATATCTTTTAAAGCAATGTCAGTTATAGTCATCATGTTGTACATGACATACCTAGTAGTTATCTTATAACTGGAAGTTTGTGCATTTTGACCACCTTCATTCAGTTCCCACTTGCCTTATCTCCTTCCTGCCTCTAGTAACCACAAATCTGATTTTTCTATGAGTTTGTGGATTTTGGTTTTGTTTTACATTAGTCCACATATGAGTGAGATCATGCAGTATTTGTCTTTCTCCGTTAGACTTAATGTCCTCAAGTTCCATCCGTGTTATCACAAATGGCAGGATATCCCACTTTTCTTATGACTGGATTACACTTGTCTGTATGTCGTCCACATTTTCTTTATTCATTCGTCTGTCAGGGGACACTTTGGCCATTTCCATGTTGTGACTGTTGTAAATAATGCTGCTGTCAACTTGAGGGTGCAGATGCCTCCTCAACACAATGTTTTTGTCTCCTCAGGATATAGTCCCAGGAGTGAAATTGCTGAACCTTGCTGGTAATATTAATGGATAACACTGCATGTGGAAAATCTTATATCTGACATGCTTTGTTCATTTAAATTTTCTCTCCAGGCTTTCGTGGAGGCCCAGAACAAGATTACCGTGCCGTTTCTTGAGCAGTGTCCTATTAGAGGTTTATACAAAGAGAGAATGACTGAATTGTATGACTATCCCAAGTATAGCTGCCACTTCAAGAAAGGGAAAAGGTATGTGAACTTGCTTTCATTTCATTTTCTTTTTGCTTTCCTTAAATTTTACAGTACAAATTCCAAACAACTTACCAGTTTATAAACATTATAAAATCAATTCATTTCTATGCTTGACTATGAAAATAGTATTTTTTTTTTGGTCTGTTGTCCACATTCTTAAAAGAAGGACTAAGAAATTTGGCAGAGATGTGTCCTAGGATGAAACTAGACTGTAGGAAGTAGTTGTTATCTTGTGGCTAGTAATTGGTGAGATAGCATGATTCATAGACAGCAGTGGGGATTTATTTGCCTCTAAAATTAATCCTCTTTGGCTTATGCTACATGAAAAGACTTTATTAGATGCCTTTCTTCCATCCAAGAATGGCAGTAGGCCAAGAGGGAGCACCCATTAATTCACCTCTCTTGTTCCTCTCCTTCTGACACTCACTTAAAACATAGCCTCTTGTTCGCCTTTTAAGTCTTTTTGGAACCACTACCACAGATTCACTTTAGAAATTATTAGACTCCCCCGACACAGAAATCAGCAAAGTATGCTCTGCATGCCAAGCCTCGCCCACCTCCTACTTTGCAAATGAAGTTTAAATGGCACACAGCCATGGTCATTTGCTTGTGTGTTATTCATGGCTGCTTTATACCACAACTGCAGGATTGAGTCTGTATGGTGCCCAAAGCCTAAATAATTTGCAGTCTTGCTCATTACAGAAAAAGTTTGCCCGCCCCTTGCCCTAGGAGCATGACTAAGGAAGGGAACTGGTACATTTTAGCAAATCTGCTGTCTTCTCCATTGAAAAGAAAAAGTTACTGCTTTACTGAATATCGGTTTTCATTTTAGCATATAAAGCAGCCTTTATTTAGCTGATGTGCAGAATCACAGTGAATTGTTTTAATACCTAAAGCAATTCAAGTAACAAATTCTAGGTACAGGGAGCTGGTGGGACCTTCCACTGTAGTCCCCTGGCACAGCCTATGTGCAATTGTAGCTTTGTATGTTGTTTTTCCTTTTGTTTTTATGTGTTTGGTTTTACTCCACAACTAAATAAAGACCGTCTCTGTCCCCCAGGTATTTCTATTTTTACAATACAGGTTTGCAGAACCAACGAGTATTATATGTACAGGATTCTTTAGAGGGTGAAGCCAGAGTGTTCCTCGACCCCAACACACTCTCCGATGATGGCACAGTGGCACTCCGAGGTGAGGGCTCCGTAGCCAGGCCTGCGGGAGTCCTGGGGCCCGCGCTGACAGCTCTGATGTGGGTGCAGTCGTCCCACCCTTGAGAGACCAGACAGAGTGTGAACCATATTGTGAAACAGAAGCACATGCAATGTCGGGAAAGCTGATTTCGGCACAGTATATTTAGAACACACGAGTGGTCACACCTTCTGACAGCATGAAGCAGAACTAGAGAATAATTCACACTGTACCTAAATTAGCTTCTAGGGCTTCTGGGATCTTGAAGTATCACCACCACTTTCTGTAGCATCTCTGCGACCTACCTGTATTTGGAAAAAAAATTAATTCTCTTCCTAAAGAAATTTAAGTTGTACAAAGAATGTTTTAACTGTACATGTAAAACAGGAAAGAATATGAAGTCTACTTCCTTGATAAGAAAAACTGATGAGTTTTAAAATTTAGTTGATTGTTATGATGTTAGGATTAAAAGTATAAAACACAATCTTGTAGAAATTAGACAACTTGATCCTTTGTCCCCTGAGGATGAATAAGTTTTGCTATATGCAAAAATATGTATTCAGCTGCTGTATGTCTCCTAAGTAACTTCCCCCAAAATAAACTCCAGAGTCAATAAGATTACTCCAGTTTTGTGCCATAAACACCCAACTTTAGGGTAAGAATATTGTCTATACACTGTATCTATCTATGATTTACAAATTGCACACTCTGAGAATCATCACTGACTAGTATTCTAGATGTTTAGTTGAGTTGGCTCAGCATATTCTATTTTTGAAAAAGCACAAGTGTAGATTCAGCCCTACAAAATTGAGCAGTTGGAACTCTGAAGTCCTGTAATCGATTAGATGGAAATTAAAGAGCCCTGTTTCAGCAGATGTGTGCAAAGACCCCTTTATAAAGTCAGTTAGTCATTTAGTGCTTCCTCTTCCTCTCCCCGACTAGGCTGTATATGTAAATGATGATCCTTAGTCTAATTAGTACTGAGAGTAATCATAATCAGTATTGGAAATAAGACGCCAGCAAGTTTATTGTGAGTATTCTTTGTTAAATTTGATCTTAGAGTTGTGAAAGAATTTAATACACTGATACTGTGCAGTAATATACTCTAAATAGAAACTCACTTCATTTTAACCAAAGTCTATCTTGCAACTCACCCAGAAGGACTTCATTATAACAGGCTCTTGTTTCTCACTTCAATAATACATTCCAAAAACTTTTTTCTGTAATGTTTGTCACATACAGGCCCCGATGGATAACATGGTAAATTAGACATGGAACTTGGTCTCAGTCTTTGAGTTTTCTGAAGACCATATTATTGGAGAAGGAAATGGCAACCCACTCCAGTATTCTTGCCTGGAGAATTCCATGGACAGAGGGGCCTGGCAAGTACAGTCCATGGGGTTGCAAAGAGTTGGACACGACTGAGCTGAAACTCCAGTACTTTGGCCACCTCATGCGAAGAGTTGACTTATTGGAAAAGACTCTGATGCTGGGAGGGATTGGGGGCAGGAGGAGAAGGGAACGACAGAGGATGAGATGGCTGGATGGCATCACTGACTTGAAGGATGTGTGTTTGAGTGAACTCCGGGAGTTGGTGATGGACAGGGAGGCCTGGCATGCTGCAATTCATGGGGTCGCAAAGAGTTGGACACGACTGAGCAACTGAACTGAACTGAGCAACTAACACAACAACAGACATTCAGATTCTTTTTATAGTGTATGATTTTTTTAAAATATACATTTTAAAGTCAAAATATTTTATTTGCATTTTCCCTGAAATTTTTTAAATTATATATAACTTATGCAGACAAAAAGAAATGAATATTTACTCCATTACTTTCTTGACCCTTTTCTGTATTTATATACATATGAGCCTGGATGCTTTATAGGAATTATAAATGATTAATAAATAGGTTTTATGAAATTTTAACTTTATTTTTCACTCATAGAAGTTCCTTTCAAAATAGTAGGAAACCTCTGAAAGTAGTTTGGTTTCTTAGGATGATTTTCAGCCTCCAGTGAAGGTTAGCAGACATCATAAGAGGATATCTCTGGTGCCTGGTGCCAAATATTACACATTCTTTATGATCATAAAAGCCAATGGAAACATAAATATTGGTCAGGAAGCATCCCACAGTGGTTAGGACGTTCAGTCTGTGACAGCCCCAGAGAGTGGGGCGTGGTGCGCTCGTTCATCTGCGGTGTTGCTTGCCTTATTTTTCACTGTCACTTTTGAAATATGCACTGCGTGAGTCTTCACTGCAAACCCTCGGGCTTCATTTACCTGGGCTTTTGGTTGTCAGATGGTGTGAATGTTAATCCTTGCGTGCTAGCAATTCTCAGAAAATGAGGTCGGAAGGAGTGATTTCAAGTAGTTTGGAATCCATTCCAAAAATTAGATAATGGTTCTAGTTTAGTTCTGTTACATTCAGTCATTACTCTAGAAGCAGTTTCCTTCCTCCCTTTCCCCTCCCTCTGAATATAAATAAAATATGCTGAAATCCCAGATGAGCTCTGCTTTTAAATGAGCTACTTATTGAATTATAGAAAATTTTAAATGGAAGCATCCTAGTGGTCATATTTGGAAAGGTTAGAGAATTTGTCCAAGGTCATAAGACAAATTCCTGCAAGTCCTGGGTGAGCCCCAGGATTCTCATTACCAGTTTCCTGCTCCTCCTGTTGCCGCTTTCTGCCTCCATATGTGATGGGAAAACCCTTGTCAGCATGGCGGACAGTGGGCAAGGCTGGGAGTTGAGTTCCCATGTTCACTGACAATTTCTCATGTGTCCCTTAGGCTATGCATTCAGTGAGGATGGTGAATATTTTGCCTATGGTCTGAGTGCCAGCGGCTCCGACTGGGTGACCATCAAGTTCATGAAAGTCGATGGTGCCAAAGAGCTTCCAGATGTGCTTGAAAGAGTCAAGTTCAGTTGTATGGCCTGGACCCATGACGGGAAGGGGATGTTCTACAACGCATACCCGCAGCAGGATGGGAAAAGTGATGGTAGGTTGCGACTTGAGATGAAGCACCTTTTTCATGAAATGAAGTGTGTCTCCACATAACTTAGAGAAGAAGCTAGACCCTGCATAGAGGTTGCTTGGTCTAGAACCATGTTTCCTTGAAGGATGTTGTATCTGTTACCATTGTTGTGTAACAGATCTGCCAAAACTTTGTGGTTCACAATAATGACCATTTATTTTTGCTCGTGAGTCTGCAAATTGGCCAGGCAGTTCTGGGTGTAGCTGAATTCTGTCATGTACCTGTGATTAGCTGCCAGTCAGTTGAACATGTCTGGGGCCTCCATGATGCTCCATGTGGTCTCATCCTCTAGCAGGCCAGCCCGGGCTTGTGTGCACAACAGCTCTTCAAGAGAGAGCCGAAAGGCACGACCTCCTTGATGCCTGGGCTTGCTCCTGGAACATCACTTCACTGCTTTCTTTTGGCCAAAGCAAGCCACAGGGCCATTCAAGGGTAGGGAGACAAATACAGGGAATTGTGAAAAATTGGAGCCATTTTTATTGCAGTGTCTATTCTTCACAGATGTAGTCTCTCTCCCAAGAGGGTCATGGAGAAAATGGATTTTTTTAAAAAATAAAACCGACTTATTTAATGAGGTTTAATGAGTGATGATAAAGTTTTACAGTAATCACATCTCTTCCTCTCAGAAGTTGCAGGTCATCTGTTGGTCACATTTGTCTTGACACTTTTGTCCTTGTTAACTTCCGGGGCATGTGTTCTCCTTTTGAGTTGCACAGAGATCCTGTTATGTGCAACTGGTCCCCTTTTTTCCCTTCACCTCTCACCTTCCTAGGTAGGAAGGACACTATAGCTTGTACCTTACTGGTACAAGCTGTCAGCATCATCTTCTTTATGCTACTCCTTATTTCCATGTGGTGTAAAGCATTTTCATGTTGTCTTGGTTGGTCTTTACAGGTGGGTTTTACCATCTGTTTGCTGAAGATTTGGAGCTGGGGTGCAGGGTCTCAGTTACTTTTTGCAGTGTGTGGGCTAGCAGGAAGCAAGGCTAGTCCAGTGCTTTCTCCTGCACGTGCTGTCCCCTTGCCATGAATTGCTATATCGTTGGGGATACATGTTCTTTTCTCTTTTCCCCCAAGATGAGTTGGGAGTGAGTCTATTATGCTTTTCATTTTTTTCAGCTACAGTTAGCTTTTGCTGCCTTTGATTAGATTACTGTAGTACCTTTTTCTTGGTTCAACCAATGAACTACAGGAGGAATTAAGAGTAGGCTTTTTATTCAAGGATGCTGGCTAAAGAAAGCTCTCTGTGCTCTGTGTACTGAATTAGCTGCCTGTGTTAAGAGTGCTACTGAGTTAGAAAAGGGTTGTTTCCAAGTCCCAGGAGACCAAAAAAGTTTATCACTAGCTGTTTCTTGTTAGAGGACAGTGTTACTAAGTTAACTTCTGGAAAAGCATGAAAATTATTATTTAACCTCAACTTCCATTGGCAGAAATAGTTATAATTAGTAACCGTGGTTGATTTAAGAAAACCAACATCTCCCAGCTGTAATTTTGCTGTCCTCTTGTCTGGAAGACCTCAACAGCCTCTCAGCTTGTGTGGTAGAGGACTTATTGAGTGAGGCTAAGCAATTCTGGTCCTGTGTTTCTTACTAGTGTTCCTAGAAAGCCCATGGAGAATCACCAAGTACTGTAAAACTTTTTTTTTTTTTCATGTGATGGTATCCTTTTTCTTTTTTCCTTCAACATTTTATCAACCTTCAACATTTTATCAAACATCCAAAATCAGCAAATATGTGTGATTATTTCTAGGGTGATAATCAACTGATACTTAACCCTCTGTTTTTTTTTAAATAGACTTAATCTTTTGTTGTTGTTGTTATTCAGTATTTTTATGCATTATAAAAATAATCATCATCATAAGTCATTACCATCTGTCACCATACAAAGTTATTACAAATTGTTGACTAAATTCCCTGTGCTGTACATTGTATTCTTGTGACATTTATTTGGGAATGGGAAGTTTGCACCTCTAATCCTGTTTACCTATATTGCCCATCCTCCCACCCCTCTCCCCTCTGGCAACCACCCGTTTGTTCTCTGTAGCTATGAGTAGGCTTCATCTTTTAGAGCAGATTTAGATTACACCAGAATTGAGTAGAAGGTACCAAGATTTCCCATATACCCTCTGTTCCTTATCCATGCATAGCCTCCCCCATTATCAACATCCCCACCAGAGGCTACAATAGATGAGCCTACATGGACACATCATAATCACCCCAAATCCATAGTTGACATCAGAGTTCACTCTCGGTTTGGGCAAATGTATAATGATATGCATCCAGCATTGTAGCATTTTCACTGCCTTCATAATCCTCTGTGTTCCACCTGTGCATCCTTCCTTCCTCTGCCAGTCCCTGGCAACCACTGATATTTTTACTGTCCCTATAACTTTGCCTTTTCCAGAGTGTCATATACTTGGAATCATATAGTATGTAGCCTTTCAGGTTGACTTCTTTCACTTACTAATGTGTATTTAAGTTTCGCCATATGTTTTTGTGGCTTGGTAGCTCAGTTCTTTTTAGCACTGAATAACATTCCATTGTCTAGATGTACTGTAGTTTGTTTATCCATTCACCTCTGAAGTACATCTTGGTTGCTTCCAAGTTTTGGCATTTATGAATAAAGTTGCTGTTAACCCCTGTGTACAGATTTTTGTGTTGATTTAAGTTTGCAGCTCATTTGGATAAATACCAGTGAACATAGTTTCTGCATCTTTTATGTTTAGTTTTGTAAGAAACCGCCAGACTATGTCCTGAAGTGGCTGTACAATTACATTTCCACCAGCAATGAATGAGAATTCCTGTTATTCCACATCTTGGCCAGCATTTGGTGGTGTGATGTTTTCTGGGTTTTGGCCATTCTAATAGGTATGTAGTAGCATCTCCTTGTTTTAATTTGCAATTCCTTGACGCATGCTGCAGAGCATCTTTTCATATGCTTATTTTCCTGTATCTTCTTTGGGAGGCTAAGGTCTGTTAAGGTCTTTGGCCCTTTTTAAAATCTGTTTTCTTATTTTGGTCTTTGTTTTCCTATTGTTGAGTTTTTAAAATTCTTCGTATATTTTGGATAACAGTCCTTTATCAGATGTGTCTTTTGCAAATATTTTCTCCCAATCTGTGGCTTGTCTTTTCATTCTCTTAACAGTGTCTTTCATGGAGCAGAAGGTTTTAATTTTAATGAAGTCTGACTTATCAGTATTTCTTTCATGCCTTTGGTGTTGTATCTAAAAAGTCATCACCAGACCCAAGGTCATCTAGGTTTTCTTCTGCGTTATCTTTTAGAAGTTTTGGGGGAGTTTTTTTAATTTTTTGGACCACACAGCATGTGGGATCTCAGTCCACCAACCAGGGATCAAACCCCATGCCCACTGCAGTGGAAGCATGAAGTCTTAACCACTAGGCCACCAGGGAGGTCTCTCTTATAGGAGTTTCTTGATTGCATTTGCATTATAAAGCCTGCAATCCATTTTGGGTTAATTTTTGCAAAGTGTGTAAGGCCTCTGTCTTGATTCATTTTTTGCACGGGGATGCCCAGTTGTTACAGCACCATTTGTTGAAGGGACTGTCTTTTCTTCACTGTATTGCCTTTTTTCTTTATCAAAGATCCATTGACTTTTTTTATGTGGGGCTCTCTACTCTGTTCTCTTGATCTGTTTGTTCTTTTGCTAATACCACCCTGTCTGGATTCCATGTAATAAATCTTGAAGTTGGGTAGTGAAGGTGCTCCAACTTTGTTCTCTTCTTTGAATATTGTGTTGGCTCTTCCAGGTCTTTTGCCTCTCCACGTAAACTTTAGGATCAGTTTGTCCATGTCCACGAAATAACTTGCTGAGATTCTGACTGGGATTGCACTGAATCTGTAGATCAAGTTGAAAAGAATTGACATCTTGACAATATTGAGTGTCTTCCATAAGATATTGAGTATATCTTTCTGTTGATTTATTCTTTGATTTCTTTCATCAGTTGTGTAATTTTTGTCCTATATATCTTATACATATTTTCTTAGATTTATACCTAAGCATTCCATTTGGGGAACTGCTAATGTAAATGGTATTGTGTTTTTAATTTCAAATTCCACTTTTTCATTGCTAGTATATAGAAAAGTGATTAACTATGGTATATTGACTTTGTATTGGATAATCCTATAACCAGATACTTAGCTTTTTAGATGCTTCTAGCATTGTCTACTGTGGGAAGAATAGATTTTCTTAAAATTGTCAGCTGCGTTTCAGTGTACATTTTTAACCCCTTCAGGCACAGAAACATCCACCAATCTCCACCAAAAGCTCTGCTACCATGTGTTGGGGACTGATCAGTCAGAAGATATTTTGTGTGCTGAGTTTCCTGATGAGCCTAAGTGGATGGGTGGAGCTGAGGTATTGTACTACCATGAAATTTTATCCACAAATAGCATCTGTCATGGATTGTGTATATAAATATTCTCTTTACATGGTGATCCTTATGGATAGTGGGAAAGAAGTTGAATATTCTTTTGTTAAAAATATTAGACCTCAAGTGTACTCTTAATAGCGAAGGTGATAAATCTTTTAAAGGTAATCTCAACATAAAAATCTCAGTACTAAAAGTAATACATGCTTATGGTAAAAATGTAAAAGTACAAAGTAATGCAAAGTAGAACATGAATATTTCAAAACTTGATCCTAATCTCAGAGATGAAGAGAGTTTTCGTCCAGAAGTCTCTTTTTACACAAGTGAGAGTGAGGGCGAAGAGTGTTTGCTTTTCTTTTTTATACAGCGGTGCTCTTCATGCTTCTTGTTTACTTGTTTTTACATTCAAAAGTGTGTCTTTTGGATGTTTACGCATCTCACAGATGGTTCATACCTTCCTGGTCTTGAAAAGAAAGAGCCTCTGGTGAAGTGATACATCTTTGTAGTTACTCTCTCAGATTTTATTCTGCATCTTGAGAATCAGCTGTTAAAAAAACTTAAAAATGCTTAGAATAAGAATTAGGCTTTTGTCAGCTCATTTATATATATATATATATATATATATATATATATATGAAATATATATTTTTTTAAGATATAAAAGCATTCTCAATGTTTTCATATAGGAGAGCTATCACCCCATTCTTACTGGGAGTGAGCGATTCACTAGAAACTTTTTAGTCCATTGAGCCTCTTATGTCTTCTCTGGGATATAGTTAGAACTTTGGTATGAAAGGGCATTTTAGATGTGAACTTCTGAACATGGGTCTGATTCACTGGGGGATGGAATAGGAATCCACGGTATTTCAGTCCTCATTCATTAATCCACTTTATTCCACATTGTCCTTTTATTTATTTTGTTTCTCTAGAACCATAGTTGGCAAACTGTTGCCCACAACTGAAATCTGGCCTGCTGCCAGCTTTTGTAAATAAAGTTTTCTTGGAACACAGCCACACCCGTTTGTTTACTTACTCTCTGTGGCTGCTTTCAGGCTATAATAGCAGAGTTGACTTGTTGCCACAGAAGGCCACATGGCCCAAAAAGCTGAAAATACTTTCTTGCCCTTACTAGAAAAAGTTTGCCAGACTTTAACACAGTGTGTTTACAGTGAATTTATAGGACTTATATATTATCACCTGAAGTTATGCCCTTCTTTCATGCTTTGTCTTCCCCACCTAACTTCCCATCCTACAAGCTTTTCTTGTATAGTTACTGTTGTCATTTTTCTCACATATTTGTTTCTGTGGTTTTTCTGACTCTTTGTAGATTATTATACTAAGTTTTCATCTTGGTCCAGCTTCTCCTCACACCTAAGGCTTCTGCATTCTGCAGATAGTAGGTGTTTGTTTATAAAATGATATAAATTTGTATCTTCATTTGAGTGAAACAATTAGGAAGGTAAATATACTACCCCAGAAAATGTCATGTTAGTTCATGTGTTTCTTTTCACCTTTTGTGGGGAGAGATGTTGATGGAGAAACATTATAGCAGATGTATTTTAATAAAGGTAAAATTATTTTATTGATACAATGAAATGCAACTAAAAGTAAGTTCCAGAATACTGATCTTAACAAATTAGTCTGAAAGAAAACAATCTTCACTGCAGAATACACATGTAACTCCTTGCTCACATCTCTTTACTAGCATTTAATTGAAGCAGCTAGTTTTTTTTGTTTGTTTTTGTTTTTAAAAATCATGGTAAAGTATAGTTAACATAAAATTTATCAGTTTAATCATCAACTAAATTTATCAGCTTAATCATTTATAGAGTACAATTACACTAAGTGTGTTCACATTATTGCACAACCGTTACCCCTGTCTGTCTCTAGAACTTCTTCATCTTGTGAAACTGAAGCTCTGTATGCATTAAATGATAACTCTTCATCCCCTCTTCTGCCCAGGCCCTGGTAACCACCATTCTACTTTCTGTCTCTTTATATATTTGACTGCTCGAGGTACCTTGTGTAAATGTCATTATATAGAATTTATCCATTTGTGATGGAGACCTGGGTTTGATCCCTGGGTTGGGAAGATCTCCTGGAGGAGGGCATGGCAACCCACTCCAGTATTATTGCCTGTAGAATCCCCATGGACAGAGGAGCCTGGCGGGCTGTCGTCCATGAGGTCGCAAAGAGTCGGAAACGACTGAAGCAACCGAGCACAGACTTGGCATAAGAGCTTCAGGGTTTATTTAGATGTTATAGCATGTGTCAGAGTTTCCATCATTTTAAAAAGTGAATAATATTCGATTGTGTACATGTACTACACTTTGCTTATCCAGTCATCTGTAAGTACACTTGAGGTGTTTCCACAGCACGATTGTGAATAATGCTGCTATTAGTAGCCAGTTTTTAAAAATAACAGTTGAAACATATCGTATTTGCATTTAACATATATATTTATATTCAATTCTGTGGCTAGGCAACTGAAAGGAAAAGCAAATTTAAATAGTTTGAGTGATCCTTCTATCATTCACTCAGTAGGTATTCACTCTGTGTAGTTCATCTAGTATAATCTTTACCATAACCTTTAGAGAACAGTGATCATTTCATTGCATAGACAAAATAAAATACCTGCGAGTATGATTAGCTTGCAAATCTATGATTGGAATTGCCTGCTGGGTATGTTAGACCCACAGCCTGTATCTTCTTAATCAGCATGCCCTCTGCCTCCCTTGACAAAAGGTAAGAGGTCATGTGAAAACAGCAGGAATGACCATTTAAAGAATGGTAGTAAACGGAGAAGGCAATGACACCCCACTCCAGCACTCTTGCCTGGAAAATCCCATGGACGGAGGAGCCTGGTGGGCTGCAGTCCACGGGGTCGCTAAGAGGCGGACATGACTGAGCGACTTCACTTTCACTTTTCACTTTCATGCATTGGAGAAGGAATGGCAAGCCACTCCAGTGTTCTTGCCTGGAGAATCCCAGGGACACAGGAGCCTGGTGGGCTGCCATCTCTGGGATCGCACAGAGTCGGACACGACTGAAGCGACTTAGCAGCAGCAGCAGTAATTGGAGAGCTGCATCTGTATTGCACAGAAGCAATAAATGAAGTTGTTAAATAGAAAAACAGAAATTCATGAGATGTGTCCAGTGAGTCCTGAGGAACTTTATACTGGATGAGCGCCCTGATGAGCGAATTGTGCAGAGGAAGTCGTAAGCAAACCGGTAGGCTTAGTAGACACAAACTGCGTGTAGATTTCATTAAGCTGTATTCCAGCTGCTTGAGGGATTTTGTTAGATGTCACCCTTTCAGTGGCCGGAGTGAGTTGGGCAGGTCCTGCTGAGAGGAACTTCTGGCTACATGAAAGAATACCTTCGTCCCTTAAACACGGATGCTATAGTTCTGAGCCTACAGAAGCCTGGGTCTACCCTGAATTGATGATTCAGTTCCAGGTCAGAAAAATCTAGGTTGTGCAAAAAGTCTCAATGTGGGAGTTTCTTGTACCTGTCAATGACGTGTGATAAATCCCAAGACAGTCCAAGAAACAGGTGTGCTATAGGCTGGCTGGACCAGAAGTACCATGCCTGGTGCAGAGCTTGCTCAGGGTGTTCACTGCACATGAAGCAGATGGTTTCCTAACAACCCCACCCCCAACTCCTTTTTTTAAAAATTTTTTTTTTTTGCTGCACTTTGTGACATATGGGATCTTTTAGTATCCTGACCAAGGATTGAACCTGTACCCTTGCAGTGGAGGCATGGAGTCTTAACCACAGGGCCACCAGGAAGTCTTCTAACAGTGTTTGTTTAGTGACCTGCACCTTAGAGGAAAGCAGTAGTCCCAATCATATCCACACTCCAAATGCACGTGCTGTGGTTGTTACTTTTATTTTTCAATAGTTGCCTTTTGTGTTAGTTACTCAGTCATGTCCAACTCTTGATGACACCATGGACTATAGCCCGCCAGACTCCTCTGTCCAAGGAATTCTTCAGCCAAGAATACTGGAGTGAGTTGCCATTCCCTTCTCCAGGGGATCTTCTGGAACCAGGGATTGAACCTCAGTCTCCTGCATTACAGGCAGATTCTTTACCATCTGAGCCACTGGGGATTGTCATTTTGAATCTAGTATTTTGTGAATACACCTAACAGCATCTCTCATTGGAGGATCCGTCACTCTAGTGACAGGGGTGGACTGGAGCACAAATCAGGAGATTTTAATTTTAGTCCTGTCTGTGTGGCCTTGGGCAGGTCACATCAGCTCTCCAAGTATGTTTTCATGGTGCTTTAGATTCTCCAGTGGCCAACGGGGGAGGAGTTAGAGAAGGGGAAGGGAACTTTTACTCCTCTGGAGCTGTTTGTCCCTGTCTCCTCGTGGCTCTCAGTCATGACTGGTGCCTGGCACCAGCTCTTTGTGGCCTCCTTTTGCAGTGAGATCCCCTCAATTCTGGGAACCTCTGGACTTTGGAACCACGCATTCCCTCGTGTGAACCTTAAATTCTGGCTGACCTTGGCCATCATCTTCCCTTCCCCCAAACCTTCTCCTCTCAGCAAAATTCCCTTGAGGTTCCTGCCTCTCTGCCGCCCCTGCTTTCCATCCTTTTTCAGCAGGGACCTTTCCAGGTGCCTGGAGCTACCTACCAGCTGCCCTCCTGGTGCCTCTTGTTCCAGGAGAACCCATGTCCACCGGTCCCTCCATCCTGGATGTGCAGGCAGTGTTCAGCACTGCCCTCCTCACCTGCCAGCCCAGGCCTTCTGCCCTTGGTCCCTGCACACCTCCAGCTGCTGGGATCACAGAACTGCAGCTGCCTTATGCCTCCTGGGTGTAACATGAAACATACCTGGCATCTGGCTTGGAGGGACAGTGATGTCAGTTATTATGTAAGGTAGACTGTGAGGTTTCTGTTGGAGGGCAGGGTTGTGGGAGGGTAAGAAAAACCATGTTTTAGAAGATTCTTTTGGACACCCTCCACTCCACCGCCCCACGCCACCCCAAATCTATTTTAAAGTGATTTGTAGAGCGTTAAAAACACACATGCACACAAAGCAAGCATTTTGAGACACTTCTCCCAGCAGAGGGTGCTCTGGAGTATAGATTCTGAAAACACATCACATCCCTTTAGCAGGGACTAAAGAGAAAATGCCCAGCCTCTTTGTGATATACAGCTGAATCCTACACTGAGGACCTAATTCTGTTGTACCTAATTCTTGGGGGAAGTTAGGAACGGGGGAGGTTTGTTTTTTAACAAAGGTAATCCCTTGGGCTTCTCTGGTGGCTCAGTGGTAAAAAATCCTACCAAGCAGGAGATACAAGTTTAATCCCTGGGTTGGGAAGATCTTCTGGAGAAGGAAATGTCTACCCACTCCAATATTCTTGCCTGGAGAATTCTATGGACAGAGGGGCCTGGTGGGCTACAGTTCATGGGATCACAAAGAGTCGAACATGACTGAGCCACTAAACAACAAATACTGATCTTAATGTTTATCACATGTCTGCATAAACCATCTTCATATGTTCACTGTGATCCCTAGTAATTAAGATATGCACATACAGCTGACTCTTGAACAGTGTGGGGGTTAAGGGTCCTAATAACTTAATCAGATTATTAAGTTAGTATCCTAATAACTTAAGAACTTTGTATATGTTGTTCCTCCATGTCCACTATTTACATCCACAGATTCAACCAATCCTGGTCTTTGTCGCACTGTAGTATTTACTGTTGAAAAAAATCCGTGTGTAAGTAGAGTCATCTTACTCAAGGGTCAACTGTGTTTGTGTACATGTTTGTATATGTTACACATATGTCAACGTGTAAAATCGTTACCTAATGCTTAACTCTTTGTGGGCATTCAGGATGTACATTTCTGTACTCCCTCTTCTGCTGCTGAGGTTCATGCACATAAAGATCCTGTAGACACTGGTGTGCCCAGCATAGCCCTATAGGGCAAGCGCAGTCGAGTCCAGTGTTCCTCAGGAAACTCTGCCTCACCTGCCCCTTTCTTTTGGATAGTTTTGGCCCTGAGCATTAACTGTTCGGCAGCTCTCTTCCTGGTCAACACAGTTCACGTATTTACTCCCCAAATACCTAGAAGCCCTTACCCTAGGTCCACCACTGTGCCAGGGTCAGGTGGTACATAGGAGCAGAGATGGGCAGGCTCTGGCCCTGATGGAGGATGTTTGTCTGTAGTAAACTACACTAAATAAACATTTTTAAGTTGACAGAGAGGCTTCGGGCGGGGGGTGATCCATGACGGACTTCCCATCATGTTCAGTTTGTGTGCCATTTTAAGGACACCTTTGTCCTCTTGACCTTAACTTTGGTGCTTGAACCTGAGGCTGCCAGCATATGTGCTGGTGGGTGACCCTTCACCCCTTGTGCTATCCCAGGGGGTGTACTTTCCCTGGCTCCTGAAGACGGATTCCGTCTGTTCATCTCAGGAGAAGCGGTCCTTGTTTCAGTCCTGGGGGTACTCCTGATCGGACCGTGTGTGTCCAAGGCTCACCACTCTCGTCCTCTCTTTCACTGGCATTGCACGAAGCAATAAGCTCCGTCATGCTGCTGGACACGCAGGGCAGAGCGTGGTGGGGAAGGCAGAAAGCCAGGAAGCCAAACTAAAGACCTGGATGTGAGAAAGGCTGCAGGGGGCACTGCTCTGAATTCATGAAACAGCTTCTGATGGGGGAGAATTGTTTTTGCCTTAGAAAATTGGATTTGTTGATCATCACTTTTCTCAGCTTCTCAGCTGCCCCCAACCAACCACCCTACAACTCAGTAGGGGAGAAAAGAGAACAGTCAATTCTTATATAACCAGGCTCATGTGCCAGAGAAACAATCAGGTAGATGAGAAAGAGTGACTATAACATGTTGAGACCTCCGTTGCCCATTTTACTTTGAATGTGTTTTCTTCTCTTAGAATGTTCTTATATATCTGTTTCTGGCATACGCAACAACATATTCTAGAGTGCTGGGGTTTCTTTCTTTTCTCCCTCCTTGCTGTGGTAGCACCCAGTATTGGGAAAGCTGATTTCAGGACTACCCATTAGAAATGTTTATGTCAGTGCTTATCACACTGCTTATAAATGACCACCCGGTGTGTCTGCTGCTGATACTGTCTCCTGTTTTTATAACAAATCCATAATGAGTCCCATAAATGAAAAGCTGTCCCTTTAGGTGATTAGTTTGACATTTGAAAGTTTTCCTAGATTATGTTTTGGAAACATACATAATATTAAAGATAAGTTGCTATGATTCACAACTACTATGAAAAGAATCCAAAAGAGTCTATGAAATAAAATTGATAGTTTTTTGCTCTGAGAGGAACATGGTTAGCTCTCAAATGCTATTAAAATCCATTGTCACTCCTTTTGTTAACTTCCCAGGCAATTTTAAGTCTCGCTGCTTTTCAGTGTACTTTTCTTATACATGCAATTAATTCTTTGTGGTAATATATAAAAGACTTTTCTCACTTTGAAAAAGTGCATGTACTTTCAAGTTATGAAAAAACTTCCTCCACCCTCTTCTTGTTGGTTTCTAAGTAGAAAAAATGATACATATTAAAGAAATGTCATGTCCGTGAAGATTTGGTTATTAACACAAGACTATGTAACCATGGAGTCCAGAAGCTCTAGCATAAAACAGTTAAGAGCTTTTTTTTTGAAAAGGATAATAAGTTTGATGAAAGTCCACATATTCTGTATATATGTAAATATTAGTTATGTGTCTTGATGTTTTGGAAGACAGTTTTGGAGGAAATTTAAAACATTAAGGTTGAGAGTTTAAAACATTAAGAAGTGATCGTCTGTCAATTTTCTCTTAATAAGAGGTGCATGAAGAAAAGCTGGCTTATTCAGGTCATCTGGAAAGCCCAGCTGTTTTTTTTTTACTATATTGAGACTAAAAATAACCAGATTCATCTACTTCAGGATTTTTATGCTAGTAATAAGTTTATTGTTTAAAATACAAAGATCCTGTTCTCTAGAGAAATTGCTATTGTCAGTGTATTAGTTTAATTTAACACTTATTTTGGTTGATTTCCTATTTTTTTAAAAAAGCCTCAAATGAGCGAGTGGTAGAAATGCTGACTGCTTGTGAACACAGAGCAGCCTGACCCAGACTCTGGTCTGAATGGATCGCGGTGACACCTCCGTGAGGTGTTCACTCAAGAAATTCCGTAAAAACCTATTATTTGGGGCTAGATTCCCTGAGGTTTGTCCTGGTTCCTGCTTATCTCTAAATTTCATGTTTGCTGGCAGCTGACTGTAGGGATTGTATTCCCAAATGTGCTGAGTCATGTGTGTGTTGGAACAGCACATGTGAATCTAACAGAATAAAGTATAAAATACATACACCATTGAATAGTTTGTGTGATGTTTGTGTGATGTCTGTCAAAGGTTTCCTTGGTAAATATACTGTCTCAGTGAGGCTCCATACCACAGTACACACAGTTAAATTTTCTCAGTGAATTAATGTGGCTTCTTTAACGAAAGTATAAAGTCTGATAACCCCATATTTTATGCCCTTCCTTTTGATAACTGGAAATGCACATGGCAGCTATTATTGACTGGGTGTCCCTCTTCAAAACCAGAAGCCTCACTTTAGAAGGTTTCCTTTGAATAGTATAAAATATGTCAGGATGAGAAACCAGGTGAGATAATGCCTTGCATGGTGTCACAGGTCAGGTTTAGTGGGAGTGCTTTTAAAACATCTGCCTATGCTGGGGACAGAGAAGCCTGGCCTGCCGCAGTCCGTGAGGTTGCCAAGAGTTGGACACGACTGAGTGACTGAACTGACTGATGGTGGGGAGTGAAGGTAGAAGGGGAGAAGTTGAGTAAGTCATGACAGGGGTTTCGGCCAACCCTACAGGGAGCTCCTATGAGCTAGGTTATTAGCACTTCAGCATTTGCCTAACTAGGAGTGAGGGATTGGGGCTTTTGTACCTCTGCATGTGGGATGAGCCCAAAAGAATATGTCCTTGGGAGGACAAGGCCCTGAGGTTCTCAGCTGAGTGCTGTCTGCTCCAGCGCCCTGCAGCTAGGGGAACGAGTGCTTCAGCAGACTGCCGCGTCCCTACAAATGCTGCTGTCTGTGAGGTGTGTACTTAAGAATGAGTATGTTAGGTATAGCTCTCTGGAACCGGTACTGTGTCATCATAGCAGTTGTGAGAATGGGAAAAGTCAAGCAACCATTTTTAGAGGAATTCTGCTTTTCTTTAAAGAACTAGTTAGAGACCATTCCTTCCCCCAGACCTTTTCCGATCTCACTCTTCTTTCCAGCGCCCCTCCCTGTGAGATTTCTCAGTATTAATGTTTAGAGTATTACTTTATATCTGTGCGTGAATGTGTGTGTCTGACTTTCCCACCTGAGCCCTCGATTTCAAAGCCCTGTCCTGCTCTGATCTGTGTGTTCTAGAGCCTGGCTCAGCTGCAGGAGACTGTCAGTAAATGTTGCTTGAATAAACAGCCTCAGCTCTGACTCCCCTAAATAGTAGATGCCTGTGGTTGGTGGCACATGTTAAATTGTGTCTTCGGTAAAGGAGATGGAAAGTTACCTGGCAGCGGATTCTCCTGTTAAAACCAGCTACCATTTATGACAGTTTTATCTTCAACCTCATCTACCCCAGAGCAAGGGAGGATGGCTTTTGGCTTTGTTTTTTTATCTTTCAAGGTCATCTGGTTATGGATAATGAATAGCTAAGTACCAGCAGATTGCCAAATATTTTGTACCTTCCCTAGTGGCTTAGATGGTAAAGAATGTGCCTGCAGTGTGGGAGACCTAGGCTCAACCCTAGGTCGGGAGGATCCCCTGGAGAAGGAAATGGCAACACACTCCAGTTATTCTTGCCTGGAGAATTCCATGGACGGAGGAGCCTGGTGGGCTGCAGTTCATGGGATCACAAAGGGTTGGACATAATTGAATGACCAACACACTTTCTGTGAATACCACATTCTTTATACATTTGAATTTTTCTTTTTCCAGATACTTTTATCAACAAATATTATTAGATATTAATAATATCAAAGATATTATTCCTGTCTTTCTTAATTAGCATTTTCTAAAGAGGCCTGGTGTGCTGGGATTCATGGGGTCGCAAAGAGTCGGACATGACTAAGCGACTGATCTGATCGGATCTGAAAGATATTTAACCAAATTCAGCATATGACCTCATACAGTTAGGTTGTCAAGGTAACTTGTGTCTAAAGGGAAATACACTTTTTTAAAAAAGAATTGTCAGTAGTAAGAATGGTAAAGAGTTTTAGCTTTCATCCTGTTAGTGTTGTTTGAAATATAATCAGTGGACTTAGTATCAACAAATGTAAATATTTTATTTACATTTCTTAGAATTTTGTTTTTGTTAAAATTTATTTATATAAGAGGCAGATTTTCATGAAACAAAATCATTTTGACTTAAGGAAAATTTGCTTAACATTATATGGACATAAAGTGAAAGGAAGCTGTGACTTAAGAATTACGTATTTCATAATCGGTCAGGCTAGCATTGTTGCACCCCTGTTGGAAAAAGTCAGTGGTTTTGAATGAGATTAAGTGATTCCAGAGACCACGGTTTTTCTTCTGATGTCATATTGTTTAAAGGAAAACAGTGTTCTGTGAACTGGAGTTTATACTGTTCATGAAGGCCTGATGGGACCCTTGGCTCGTCTGCTTTTCTGTTTTCCTTTTATCTGGATTTCAGCAAATTCGCTTTCTGCTCTCGAGATTCGAGGTCTCCTCCACAATCAACAGTATTTTTGTCTTCCCCTTCTAGTGATTCCCAAAATTCAGTTTTTTAAACTGTCTTGAAATAGTCTGAATGTGAGGCGGTGGTTGAATATGCATTGTTACTGATTACATTTTGGTGTAAGAAGGTATTTCCTAATGTACATATTTTGGGGGCAACAGTGACTTACAAATGCATGAGCATTTGAAAATTCAGAGTTGTTTGCAGTTGAGCATATTTGTTTAGTGGCTATGAAATATCTGAGTTGTAAGGAAGAGAGACTGACTTAATTGGCATCCCAACAGCAATTCCCTTGGAACTTCCTGCCTTAGATTAAATATAAACTGCTGCAGCCATTTAGTGCAGCCAGAAATACCGAGAAAAACTCATTAGATGTGCTTGAGACAGCTGTCATCGAAGGTTTGGTGTGGTTCTTGCAGTGAGTTTTACTGCCCTGTCATTCTGTTGGCTGAATCACTGCCGCTGAATTAGCCATCATTTATGATTGATGTAGCATGACTCTAAGCACTAAGCTATAAGAGTCTGTCTTTGTTTAAAGGACAAAAGAACAAAAGTATGAAGTATTATTAATGAGACTGCTTTCTGTTACGTTTAATAAAGTGACAATTGTGATGTTGCTAATGATATTCTTAATAATATAGGACAGTTTAAAAATAAGGTGAAACTGAATTTCTGGACACTGGTTTATTGGCTATGTATATGAAAAACTTAAGGAAAATGTATAAAAGACTAGAAACAAGAGTATTTAACTCACAGAGCAGTCAATGAAGAGGAAGTTTATGAAGAAGTTTATCTTAATTAAAAGTTTATATTAGTACAGTATAAAAAGGAAATAAGGGAAAAGCAAGTTAACTAGAATGTTAAAAGTAAGATGTAGAAGCAATAACAATTAGAAAGACAAAATACAGGTTCTTAGATTGAGTTTTCAACTCAGTCAACTCAGATATTCATTTTCAAGAAACCCACTTAAAACGTAATGACAAGTAATTTGGATGGAGGATGGAGAAAAGAATTCATGGAAATCATAAACGTATACGTAGTTTTTCCAAAACCATTTGACGATCGTTGAAAATACTATAAGAAGCCTAGACAGAGATGGAGAGAGTGTACCTGAATCATTTGGCCTCTTGTGTAGCTTGTGACCAAAACTCATACAAGAAAATGTGATTCAGTTTCTTGGAAAGGAGACTACTTCAGAACTTAGACAGAATGTCACAAAGAAAGAACAGCCACATTAAACAGTTTTCTAGAATCTTTGATCAAACTATACTTACTTGGAATCCCACTTCTGTTTTACAAGTACTGATTACCTCTGTGCTTTAAAATAGTTTTTTTTTTTTCCTGAGAAAAAGATGTTTAACATACAGTGTGCTTAAAAATGCTGGATGTTTTAGACACACATAGCTATTTTGATTAATTTATAAATGCAGAAGAGACCTAATTGACATACACTTGGTTTACAAACCTGCTGATAGAAAGTGGATGGACATTTCCAGAGAGCAGGAATCTAATTCCTCCAAGTCTAAAAGCTTGATACTCCTAATAAGTAAAACCCTAAATTATCCTACTGTGTAATAAGATAAAAACTATGTCATTATTAGGTTTTTTTATGAATCATAAATATTTTCTTTTTAATTAGTTCTCAATTACGCATTCTTAATTTTTATATCTGTGTATTTTAAACATACGATAATATACCCTAAAAATGTATCCAATAAAGAATTAAAAATGAGTTAAATAAAAACATAATGACAAGTTTGCTTCTGGCCATAAGTGTAACTGGTATTGGGCTAGCCCTGCTACCATAAACAGGTAGAAAATTATACAAAATGGAAAAAACATCTTTTGGAGCTGTTGATCTACAGGTATCATAGGACTGTAATCTGTGAGAGAGATGTTCTCCTACAATAGCCCCAGGTTTCTGCCTGGAGGAATCTTCTGATTCTGGCACAAGGAAGAAGAACCCCCAGGATACTGCAGCCTCACTGGACTAGGGGTCCAAAGATCCGCATTCAGGAAGAGTGAGGCCACTGGAACTTGCAGGCACAAAACCAAAGCGGGGGAACCACCCATTAAGAGTCCTGGGGATCTTCTTGGTGTCCCCTTGAATCTTAGACTGACTATTAAGCCATACATGCATAGACGGAGGCTCCACGATTCAAGCTGTGAACAACCACCAGGAACTTGTAAGCTGACAACTAACTACTAGAGATTTAACAAGTGGGAGATTTTCACATTCTAACCAGTTAAAGTGGAAAGGACTCATGAACAACCAGGGTATTCAGCAAAAACCCCAGAATGGCCATTCATGCTTTTGCAGTATGACTGGAGACCTGCCCCAACAAAGCTTGAAAATAAGCCTTGAATGGATTAAGCTGATCTATTAAAATGAACAGCCTCAAAACTTTTTAAAGAAGGACTCCCCCCCCCCAAAAAAATCCAGATGGCATTCAGAATGTTCAAAATCCAACTTTAAAAAATTACTAGATGTGTAAAGAAGCAAGAAAATGTGACTTACCAGGAGAGAAGTTAGTTAATAAAACAGATCTAGAAATGACAGTAGTAGAATTAACAGATACGGACTTTTCAAAAGCAATTATGAAAATAAATTTAAAAGGATTTTAGCAAATGTTAATGTAAATAACAAAGAAACAGAAAATATGAAAATAACCAAGTATTTTTCTAAAAGTGAAAATAATCTGAATCAAAAAATTCTCTACATGGGCTTAATAATAGATTAGATACTATAAAAGAAAATATCAGTGAATTTGAAGACAGCATGTTGAAGCTAAGCCATGGAGAGGGGAAAAAAAAATTGAAACAAAAACAAACGCAGTCTCATTCAACTGTAGAACTACACTAAGTGACCTAACATGATGTATTTGAAGTCTTAGGGTAGGGGTGAGGGGATACAAAAATTATATGAGGAAAAAGCAGCCAAAAATGTTATGAATTTGATAAAATAGACAAATCCAAATATTCAAGAAGCTCCACAAATATGAAGTAGTGACTCCAGTTAAAGTAAATTATTACCAATTTGCAGAAAACCAAAGACAGTAAGGAAATCTTAAAAGCAGCCAGATACGAAAACATATTATACATAGGGAGAAAAATATAAGGAGTGACTTCATCTGAAACAGTGACAGTCAGAAGACAGTGGAAAGACATCTTCTTATGAAGTCTACCTTGACTGCCATATTTAAAACCACAGTCCCTCCCCACACACCTGCCTCCCTTACCCAGGCCTGTTATATGTTCTGTATGACATTTACCATTTTATAATACATTGCATTGTTGTTGTTGTTTAGTGGCTAAGCATGTCCAACTCTTTTGCGACCCCATGAACTATAGCCCTCTAGGCTGCTCCTGTCCTTGGGATTTCCCAAGAAAGAGTTCTGGAGTGGGTAGTTACACTCTTCTCCAGGGGCTCTTCCCAACCCAGAGATCGAACCCGCATCTCCTATGTCTTCTGCATTGGCAAGCAGCTTCTTTACCAGTTCGCCACCTGGGAAGCCCCAATTTATCTTTAGCACTTAGGAAAATGTCTTGTGCATAATAGTTGCTTAGCAAATATTTATTTTATGAATAAATGAAAGGATAGCTGTTGTTGGTAAGTGCATTAGTTAGAGTTCTCCAGAGAAACAGAACCAAGATATTTGATATATCTTATATATATAATATATATAATTACATATATATAACATATAACATATATTAACATACAATATAATTATATATATTATAATATATTTTATATATATATAAGATATACAAATATCCTGTTGGTTTGTATATTATATATATATATAGGGGCTTCACCAGTGGCTTAGTGGTAAAGAATCTGCCTGCAACTCAGGAGATACGGGTTCAGTCCCTGGGTCAGGAAGATCCCCTGGAGAAGAGCATGGCAACTCTCTGCAGTATTCTTGCTGGGAAAAACCCATGGACAGAGGAGCCTGGCGGGCTGAAGCCCATAGGCTTGCAAAGAGTTGGACACAAGTGAGCACACAATATATATGCAGAGACAGAGAAATTTTTTTAAGGAATTGGCTAACATGATTATGGAGGCTTGACACTTCCAAAATCTACAGGGTAGGCTGGCAGGCTGGAAACCCAGGAAAGTTTCAGTTCAGAATCTAGAGGCCACCTGTTGGCAGAATTCCTGCTGGCTGGGGGAGGTCGGGCTTTTCTGCTAAGGCCTTTGACTGATTGGTTGAGGCACATCATATTATGGAGGGTAATCAGCTGTACTCAGAGTTCACCAGTTTAAATGTCAATCTCATTCAGAAAAGCACTTTCACAGAAACATCTAGAATAATGTTTGATCAAATATCTAGGTACCATGGCCTAGCGAAGATGGCACATATAATTCACCTTCAGAATAGGATGTGGAAAATAACTGAAATGTGAGTGTAAGTCAGTAAAACCACTTAGGAAGATAATTTGGCAACATCTGGTGAAGTAGAGTATGTGCATATTGTATCGCTGAGCAGTTTTACTTGCAGTTATGTACCCCAGGAAACATGTAATGAAGGCACAAGTGTTGCTTGTAAGAAGGACGAAAACCACAAATGAAGAAAATGCAAATAATCCAAATGCGCATGTGGTAGGAAGATCAATCAATTATAGTGTTTTCCTAGAGTGGAATATTTTACCTCAGTTATAACCGGTGAAGCAAATATACATGTATCAACATAGATTAATTTTTTAAATATTGAATGAAAAAATTAGTTGCAAAAGGATATATATAGTCTGATACTACTTATATCAATTTTGACAACTCAAAACAGTGTTATTTGTTGCATTAGTATTTATCAAGATTCTTTTTGCTACGAAGATTCTTCTGTTTAGTATTCTAAAAGATAGCTGCTGAAGCACAGCCTTTTATTTCTTCTGCCTTGTGTAGAGGGGACTAAAGATCCGTGTAAAAAGTTGTTCATTTGTTCAATAGAAACTTGTTAACGTGAACATTATGAACCACAAATGAACTTTTGTGTATTCACACCCATTTTGCTAATTCTTACGTATTTAGTACAGCTTTTAAAACGTATAACCCATGACAAAAATTCAAATTTAGGATATTAATATTGAGAATGACAGATTGCATGTATTTTTCAGTTAAAGGATAGACTTTATTTTTTTAAACTTTTAAAAAAGCACAGTTGGCATAGAATATTACATTAGTTTTAGGTGTACGACATAGTGATCCAACAATCAAATATATTACAATAAATGATCACCATGGCAAGTCCCATAACCATCTGTCACCATACAAAATTATTACAGTATTATTGACTATAAAGAATAGGTGCTAAGTAAAAGTCATTTTGAATCATGACATTCAGTTATATATACTGATATTTTCAACTTAAATATTTCACTATGTTTTGTTAAAGTGATTAATTGCAAGATAAGTTAAAATTGATGTTATCTTTTTTTCTTTCTTATCCAGTCATAGGTTTGCTGTAAAGATACACCAGTGAATTTTTTTTTTAACTTAATGTGTAACAGTGTCCTCACAAAAAATATATTCTACTAAGTTCCCTGTGCTGTTGTTGTTTCCTTTGTAGTTATCTGATGATGGTCGCTACGTCTTATTGTCGATAAGGGAGGGATGTGACCCTGTAAACCGACTCTGGTACTGTGACCTCCATCAGGAGCCCAATGGCATCACTGGTAAGCTGTCTTTCAAACACAGATGATTATTCCAGAGAGCCCCATTAAAAAGCAATTATGTTGGTCTTCTAATTGATTTCCCAGGAAACCTTCTTCCATTTAATCACGTCATCTCAGGTCTTATGATCTTTTCTTTTGATGTTATTTCTTAAAATGAAAAAAAATTTGAATGAAGCTCTTGTTGGCTTTAGCATTTTTTCTGTAGATCAAGGCTAACCATATTTTTTGTATGTTTCTCCATGTGAAAGTATCCTGTCTGTATTGCAGATGAAGATTGTTCAGGAGAAGCTGCCCCTTTGATCTGTAAAGTATTATTACTGCCTAGACGTGATGGTGCAGACTGTCACGGGAAAGAGATCGAACACCAGTGACAATTTATCAGGCTAATATGTGATCATAAGACAGCTTCTCAGTGCTGGACACATGTGCAGTATTAGCTTAACTTGCTGCCTAAAACTGTAGGTATCAAGATAGGACCAGCCAGTCACGAATTCTGGAGATGGCTTATTTAATTTATTTTTTTATTTTATAAAATTGCTCCCCATTATATTTTATTTATTTTTTAATATAAATTTATTTATTTTAATTGGAGGCTAATTACTTTACAATATTGTATTGGTTTTGCCATACATCAATATGAATCCACCACGGGTGTACACATGTTCCCCATCCCGAACCCACCTCCCACCTTCTTCCCCATACCATCCCTCTGGGTCATCCCAGTGCACCAGCCCCAAGCATCCTGTATCATGCATCGAACCTGGACTGGCGATTCGTTTCATATATGATATTATACATGTTTCAATGCCATTCTCCCAAATCATCCCACCTTCTCCCTCTCCCACAGAGTCCAAAAGACTGTTCTATACATCAGTGTCTCTTTTGCTCTCTTGCATACAGGGTTATTATTACCATCTTTCTAAATTCCATATATATGCGTTAGTATACTGTATTGGTGTTTTTCTTTCTGGCTTACTTCACTCTGTATAATAGGCTCCAGTTTCATCCACTTCATTAGAACTGATTCAGATGTATTCTTCTTAATGGTTGAGTAATACTCCATTGTGTATATGTACCACAGCTTTCTTATCCATTCATCTGCTGATGGACATCTAGGTTGCTTCCATGTCCTGGCTATTATAAACAGTGCTGCAGTGAACATTGGGGTACACGTGTCTCTTTCAATTCTGGTTTCCTCGGTGTGTATGGCCTGCAGTGGGATTGCTGGGTCATAAGGCAGTTGTATTTCCAGTTTTTTAAGGAATCTCTACACTGTTTTCCATAGTGGCTGTACTAGTTTGCATTCCCACCAACAGTGGAAGAGGGTTCCCTTTTCTCCACACCCTCTCCAGCATTTATTGCTTGTAGACTTTTGGATAGCAGCCATTCTGACTGGTGTGAAATGGTACCTCATAGTGGTTTTGATTTGCATTTCTCTGATAATGAGTGATGTTGAGCATCTTTTCATGTGTTTGTTAGCCAAGATGGCTTATTTTAAATGTTGTTTTCCTCCAACATTTATATCATATCAGCACCATCATCAAGCATTAAAGCTTTTCAACAGCATTATTTACTGTGCTGGGAATTCCCAGACCCCAAAACTATCAGGGATATTAGCACCTGGTGCTCGAGCTCATGCTTAGATGTGTCAGTCCTGTCCGACTCTTTGGGACCCCATGGACTATAGCCTGCCAGGCTCCTCTGTCCATGATATTCTCCAGGGAAGAATACTGGAGTGGGTTGCTATACCCTCCTCCAGGGGATCTTCCCCACCCCAAAATCGAATCTGTGTCTTCCTGTGTTACAGGCAGATTTTTTACCACTGAGGCAGTGGGGAAGCCCTTAGCACCCAGATAATGGCACAATTACCCCATATTCTGGTTAATATGAAATAAATACATTTTAGAGATGTGTATGTTCAGTCTCTCAGTTGTTTACGACTCTTTGTGACCTTATGGTCTATAGCCCACCAAGGCCTTCTGTCAGTGGGAATCTTCAGGCAAAAATACTGGAATGGGTTGCCATTTCCTACTCGAGGGGATCTTCCTAACCTAGAGATTGAATCCACTTCTCTTGCGTCTCCTGTATTGGCAGATGGACTCTTTATCACTAGTGCCACATAGGAAGCACCATATTTCAGAGATAGTTGACACAAATTTTTAAAATATACAATATTGTTTCATGTCTAATTGTTGATTAGATTCCCTCATTATTAGTATTTTATCTATGTTATGATCAGAAAATATATACCATTTTATATTATTAATTGGGTACTGCATCATTTTTAAACTTCTTTGAACAAGATCTGCAAAACAAAAAGATATATCCATTTTGATCTCATGAATACTACATCCACCTTGGTTTTCACATTCTCTGAAAGATGCACAACACCACTCAAGAATCACTCACCTGAGTTGCAAGTCTAGCTCTGCACAGAGCTGAGCATGGAAAGTCGAATCTTATACAAGATGACAGATATTACTGTGCTGTAGTCCTGCCCACTTTCCTGCTTGGGCCTAGGATGGTGGAAGGGACTTTGCCTTTCTCCAGTTTATCAAAAATTTCAGTTACAGTGTCTTCCTCCAGAGAGCACTGCTTTCATTTTCTATTTATTACTCCATTATATCTTTAAATTATTAGTAGGCCTGTTATTAAAAGATACACACATTGCTTAATTGACTCCAAATGCAGAGAAAAAATTTCATCGACACTTTAACACTCTGAACTATTTCTGTGTCCACTTTCATAATAAACAGTACTACTTTGAGTGAGACTTAGCAAATGCCAGTGCCTCTGTTTTCTTCCTGACCGCTTAGGGTCCTTACCTTTTTTCCCCCACTACCTCTCTCTGCCCCATGTTTTTAGCATTTATGAGAAATTAACAAGGAGGATATGATACGCAGAGATTGGGATTCCAGGAGGAAGGCGGCGTAGAGGTGCACTGCTGCTGCTGCTGTTGCTGCTATGTCACTTCAGTCGTGTCCGAGAGGTGCCCTGGGCCCTCATAAATAAGATTCTAGTCCTTGCAGCCATGAATGAACATGAGGAATGAAAGAGGGAGGCATTTAAAAAAATCCTGAAGGCTATGTTCAAGTTGGAAGATACTTAGAGAATATGCCAGGTCCTGGCTTCCCTTCCTGACGTAATCTTTCCTTGACTTATGAGACCATTGTCTTTGTTTTCTAGGTGATTTTTGTGTAGCTTAGGTGAAAAACCCAGCACAGAATAATCACTCAGTAAATTTAGCAATTATTGTTTTCCAAATTGTTCTCTCTCTTTTTAAAAAAAAATTCTTCTAGAGGAACTTTAAGATTATTTTGCCTTGATCTGAACAAAACCCAGCTATATGTTTGACTAGGACTACGTGTAAATCTTCACATTTATTTGGGACTGTACCTCTGAGTTATATAGGAAACTACATATATCTTACTAAAGTTATTGCTAGGTGTTTTATATTTGTGAAATATCAATGGTTAGTGAATGTGTCTGTCAAGGTTTAACAAGAGAAGCAGAACCAGTAGGAGATATATATTAAGAGATTTATTGCAAGGGATTGGCTTACAAGATTAGAGGCCTGGCCAGCTAGGAAAGTCTGAAACCAGTAGGGCAGGCCATCAGGAGGGACAGGCTGAAACGGTCAGGCATAGGTTGAAGCTGCTGTCCACAAGTGGAATTTCTTCTTGTTCAGGGAAGCCTCAACTCTGCTGGAAGGCTCAGGCCTACCCAGACTGTCTAGGATAATCTCCTTTACTTAAAGTCAACTGATTATGGTCTTTAATCATATCTATAAAATACCTTCACAGTAACACCTAGATTAGTGTTTGATCGGTTAATTCAGTACATCAGTTTAGACAAGTGGATGTATCAAAAAGACCTTCCCAGTGAGCTCATGGAAAACCACATGGAAAAGAACAGAGCAAACAAGTCTTACAATAACCTCATACTGTTTTTAAAAATGAGAATACTAAACTGACCAGTGTGTGGAATTCATTGATTCAAAAGTATAGAATATCCTGTAAACAAGAAAACACAATGTACATGAATAAGATAGATGGATTTTAAGCTGTTGAGTTGCACACAGACAAATTGGGAGCAATTTGTAGAGTGTTCTCCAGTGATAGCTGCTAAATTCTGGGTATAGTTCTGGGCCTATCTTTTTTTTTTTTTTTCTCTTGACTAGCATTAAACCTATGAATATCATAAGCCTCAGAGGAGTTCTTTTGAATGGCAGTCCTAGGATTCTGAAAGCTCTCAACAGTTGCAGTGATTGACCAGTACTAAGAAAATGAAATCAGTTCCCACTCTTGCGTTCAAAAGTCAATTAATTGTGTAGGTCAGGATTAAAAGATCTTTGTGTGTGTGTGTGTGTGTGTGTGTGTGTGTGGCTGGGGGCGGGGGTGGTGGTAGTGTGTGTATGTGTTTTTTTTTTAATTGACTGCTGATTCATTATGAGTTAATTATATGATTGGGGCTTCCTACGTGGCTCAGTGGTAAAGAATCCACCTGCCATTGCACAAGGCACAGGTTCGATTCCTGGATCTGGAAGATCCCCCGGAGTAGGAGTCTACCCAATGCGGTATTCTTGCCTGGGAAAATCCCACGGATAGAGGAGCCTGGCAGGCTACAGTCCATGGGATTGCAAGCAGTCAGACACATCTGGGCGACTGAGCACACACGCACTATTACATGATTATGACTGGTTAGAAAAAACAAGTACCGTGGGTGAGTTTAAATGTTGAAGACACTGAGTGTATTTGGTTTATAACAGGAGAGACATAGAAGATTGATATTGTGATTATTAAAATTTTTAAAATAGTTCCTCTTCATTACAGTTGGGTATATTGAGACAGTAAGCCTTTAAAATCTCAACTGTACCACTAAATAATTGGTGACCCTGGAAAAGTCATCCCTTCTGTCTTCATATTTGCACAAATACAAATGAGGCAGTGGTACCTACTTCGTAATACCTGCTTAGCAATAGGTAAGTGATACCTACTTAGCAATGGTGAAGAGTAATGAAAATGCACAGAAAAGGGCTTAGCAGGGTTCCTGGCATAGAGTGGATTCTCACGTATGCCTTCTTTCTTTATCCGTTTGTTTTTTGACTGAAAGGGGAATATTTGGAGTCATCACACCATGGTTTTAGGAAGTAGATTAAATATATTAAAGATGCCCTAAAAATAATGTATCTTTAGTCTCAAAGCTGCTCTAAACACAGATCTTGGTATTATTTTATGTAAAACTCGATTCATAATCAGCAGAGTCCTTATATGGAAGAAAACTTGAAGAGGTGTGCCTCTCGTGGGGGCACGTTTAATTTTTCAGGTTGATAACTGAAAATTCCAGAGAGCATATACCCAGTTGGGGACCGTGACTGCCACCCAGAATCTTTTTCATGCCGTTCCCTTACTGCTCCCGCATTTTTGTTGACCTGTTTAAACTAAAGGAAATAATAATATTTAAGTTAAATGCTAAATGTGCTAGTTAACTGAAATAGTAGGTGAGTTAAACTGAATAGCTGGTGACTGAAAACTAAATCCAGTGTTATGAAATCATCAACATTATACTGCATAAATTGATACCCCTTGTGATAACCTCAGGCCATTCTGTTACCATTTTAATCATGTTTACCTTAACGGCAGGGAGATTTACCAGCATTGCCCTATACATTAATTCTTTATTTATTAGGGCATCACTAAATATCCTGTCTGGAGAACTAAATGATTTCACTGAGGAAGCTCTTTTGTAACATTTCTGTCATTTTTGTTTTCCAAGAAAACCTTCCGCCTGTGTGCATTTTGAAATGAGAAGCACCAAAAAATGGCCAGTGGCTGCTTAATACCACAGAAGAGGATAACACATACTACATAAATATAGAATGGAAAAAATCTTAAACTCTTGAGAGTTAAAAGTATGCTCTCTGAGTGATTTACATTTATGCCAGTTTGATTTTCCGTTCAAGGACTAGCTGACCTTGCTCTGAGCTACTCTGTGAGCAGGATCTTTTCTTTTACCCTTGCCTCTCTTACGTTTGCAGTATTTTTACTTAGTAGTAACATGACCACATTTCTTGCAAACTGTGGGCCGTGGCTGCTCACAGGAACTGCAGTTCATGCTGTAGCTGCTCCTGTCCTTACTTTTCTGAACACTTCGCTCATCACTGGATGGAAACTGCACTTGGCCTCTTGTCTGGGCCTTAGAAGCCTCTATAATTTTCCAAGTGTTCAAAATAGCTAAGCAGGCCCCCTCCAAGGAATATTGCACCGTCTTCTGCTCTGGCTGCTGGAGACGTGTCCCGAGTCACTGTCTGCTTTCTCTGGGGAAAGAGGCACTTCTGCCCTAGAAGTTAACATGCTTCCTGTTGCTTTTGTGATACCTTTCCTGCTTCTGGCCCTTCTGCCCCTTCCCCTGTTCTGGTTTCTTTTTTCTCTTCATACAAAAACCTTGTGTGTGTGATTCCTTTTGAGCTGCACAAGGTTAAGGACCTTGTCTGTCTCATTGCCATAGGGTCCCTAGCACCTAGAACAGTGCCTGACAACAATAGAGATTCTCTCCTTGACCAGACTTGAGTCAGGCTCCTCTGAGCCTCTTCTCGGTTAGGCTTCAGTCTTAGTTCCTTGTCCCCCCGCTCAACTTTCTGGGTCCACAGAGCCCCAGTTGTAGTGAGAATCCTGCTAGGTCAGTTTAAAGACAGTCCTGTACCCTTGGTATGGATCCAATTCCCCTTCCCCCAGCTATCCCTCATGTGCTTAACCTGCTTTCACCAAAAATCCCCCTACCCTGATGTCTTCTCTTAGTAATTTTTGATCTACCAACCCTCTCATTCTGCACTTTGGCTATAAACCTCCAGCTATCTTTTCTGTATTTGAGTTCTGTGTGATCTCTCTCCCTTATTGCAGTAGTCTTGAGTAGTCTTCATTACCATCTTAACAAGTGTCGGATAACTTTTCTTTAACACAGACTCATAGTAGATGGGTACCAGCTTGTCTCCGATAACTTCACTTGCCCCTTTAGAGATCCTGTGCTCAGATGGCCCTGCTTGAGAAGCCACCTTGTTCATTTACTTGTGAGTAATCTTTACCCTTCTGGGCTGTTTAACTTTTTTGAATTAATTTTTTTGTTTTCTATTAAATCCTGAGAACGATGAAAGAAAGTATAGACCGTTTCTCTCCTGTCCTGTATATTATGTGAGCGGAAGGTTTCTGCTTCTCTTGTTTATAATTGAAAGTATAGAGGTGCGAAGGTATCACTTAGGACACCAGGCAGCATGACATTTTATTAGTTCTGCAGTGGGAAAGGCAGCCGAGTCTTGACCCCTGCAGTTCTTAGTGTGATTCATGCCTGTGGAGTAGCTGAAATTAATCATCTGGAACCTTGCAGGAGTATGATTTGTGTCTGGATTTTCTTCTATTTCTGTACCTTTCTAAATCAAGACTACTGTTTCTTTTGAAATATATATATATATACACACACTTATTTATGCATGTATATACTTTGTTTCCTAAATTTGCTATAAATATTATGGATACATAAAGTTGTTTCATATTGACTAAATTTAGAGTAAATGTTCACATATTTTCTGCATTACAATTAAATGTCAGACCTCAGAGTTTTCCTTTTTCTTGCCAGTATGTGAACTTTTAAGATATTTTCATGAAAATTTATACCCTAAAGATACAAAAGATGATTTTCAACATGCTTTTATACATGTGTAACTTTGTGTATTGTATTTCTAAATGTTCTCATTGGGAAAGTGAAAGAAACTGCTAACTTCTTTTAAATTTGGTTACTTCTCTTGTCTTTACCTTATCGAGAAATGTATATAAGGCTCAGTCTGAAACAGGATAATGTGAATGTTATATTTAGTCACGAAGCAGACATGTATCTGTGCTGCACTTTGTGCCGGGCGCTGTGCCGGGTGACGGCAGTGATGACAGCCTGTCCCTGCCGGATGTGCGCTCCCCGCCAGTTGGACGGAGGCCACGAGACGGCCAGTGCACAGCGTCAGGGTTATCACCGGTGCTGTCACCACGCACACATGTCCAGGCCCAAGTTAGGACCTGTCTGAGGTTTGGAAACTCTAAATCCCCTCTCCTGTCTGCTGTCTGTCTTTTGTTTGTTCCCCTTTCTTTTGGGTTCTTTCATTTTTCTGTAGCAGGTCAGTTACTTTTTTCCCCTATTTAATAGGATAATCAGCAGCAAAACACCATTTGGCCCTATTCTGAATAAACATACAATAAGAAGTTTTTAAATAGGATCCATAAGAAGTAATTGTTAGATGCAAAGAACTCTGAATGTCTAAAATCTTTGTTGTTGGTAACTTAACATCATTGTGCTTCATCATCTTTAAAATGGACCTGAAGTGGTCTTTGCTTATGACACAGCATTTGGGGACGAAATTAAAAGATGCTCGCTCCTTTGAAGAAAAGCTATGACAAACCTAGACAGCATATTAAAAAGCAGAGACATCATTTGCCAACAAAAGTTTGTACAGTCATAGCTATGGTTTTTCCAGTAGTCATGTATGAGACCCTAATATGCGAGAATTGGACCATAAAGAAGGCTGAGCACTGAAAAATTGATGCTTTCAAATTGTGGTGCTGGAGAAGACTCTTGAGAGTTCCTTGGACAACAGGGAGATCAAACCAGTCAATCTTAAAGGAAATCAACCCTGAATACTCATTGGAAGGACTGATGCTGAAGCTCCAATACTTTGGCCACCTGATACAAAGAGCCAACTTATTAGAAAAGACCCTGATGCTGGGAAGATTGAGGGCAGGAGGAAAAGAGGGCAACAGAGGATGAGATGGCATCACCAACTTTCAGCAAACTCAGGGAGATAACAAAGAACGGGGAAGCTTAGGGTGCTGCAGTCCATAGGCTTGCAGAGTCGGACATGACTGAGCAACTGAGCAACAGCATTGGAGGAAAAGATGAGTGATGCTGACATGCTGATTTTTGTAAGGAAATAGAAGCTTATCTTAAGCTTCATCCAGACTTTTACTAACCTGTCTCTCAGCTTTTTACCTTTTTTTGCAGAAAGTTTGATCATTTTAGATAAAATTTTTAGCACATACCATGCCTTCCTTTTAATGCTTTCATGTCAGGAAAGAAAACTAGCTTTCACCTGCATTAGAAATCAATCTACACTACATGCTAACATAGTACTACAAAAGGAAGCTTAGTGTTTGTCAGACACTTAAATTATTCACTCAGCTGTCTCTGCAATGCAGGGCAGGTGACCTGTTGTGTCTGGGTATCTGGGACAATTTTGACTCCCATGTTCATGCCTGGTGGGGCTGGCCGTCTTTTGGAAGTGGAGAGGAAAGGTGCGGTGGGGGGGAATAAACATTCAAGGAACTTGAAACAGATGAGTCGTCTCAAGTTGAGCAAAGTCATCAGAGCATTAAAAAGTCAGACTAAGGAGGAGGGCTTCTGTGAGAGACAGGGAGTTATCAGAAAATAAGTTTGTGTTTCTGAGTGGGAATGCCAGCAACCCAAAAGAATTGGAACATCAAAAGACAATATAAAAGTAAGAAAAAAAACCATTAATTTTGAAGTAAAATATGAAGTACTAGCAACAAAATCCCATGGATGGAAGAGCCTGGAAGGCTGCAGTCCATGGGGTCGCTGAGGGTCGGACACAACTGAGTGACTTCACTTTTACTTTTCACTTTCATGCATTGGAGAAGGAAATGGCAACCCACTCCAGTGTTCTTGCCTGGAGAATCCCAGGGACGGCGGAGCCTGGTGGGCTGCCGTCTATGGGGTCGCACAGAGTCGGACACAACTGAAGTGAGTTAACAGCAACAGTGACAAAATTAATAATTTTACCAATTTTTAAATTAGTGATTATAAAGGTGTTTTCCTAGGAAAATGGTCTTGTGCCCTGAGAGATGGAAATTAGATTTTTATAAGTTCACTTTTAGCAAATAAATAGTGCTGTTCTGAAGCCACATTCTGCTTATTTTTGTCACTTGAGAAATGCTGGGGTGATAACCAGCATTGGGGTGGTAGTGAATATTTTCTTAGCATTTCCTCTGTGCCAAGTTCTAGATATCCCATTGTCTTTTCACCAACCTCTAAGGAGCCTGTGTTGTTACCTGGAGGAAACTGAGAAGGGTGAGGCCAGTTAGCTTTTCTGATGCCGTTGAAAGATTCACACCCAGGTCAGTTGGATTCCATGCCCATGTTTTAGCCATCACCGTGTGGCAGGTGTGACAGAATGAAGGCATCAGGCCAGAGAGAACAGCGGCCTTCTGCTCCCCTCAGTCCTGGAGCGTGACCCGTGTCTGCTGTGCATTTGTTAACCGTTGTCAGAGGCCAAGGCCACCGTGTTCTGTCAGTGTAAGTGCACTTTTTAGCTCCTGTTATGAGAGAGCTTATAAAACATTTTCTGTGGAATATACTTAATAACATTGATTTTCAAAGAAAGCAATACAAGTAATGAATTGCTCTAGAGAAAGTTTTAGATATTTTAAGCTCACCTTCACTCAGTAAACTCATCTTTCCCCCACCAAGAAACAGATTTATAAAAAGTAATTTCAACTTCAGTGTAGAGAAGTTTGGGAATCGAATTCTGTTGACTTCAAAAGGAAGAACCACTTACACACAAAAATACCTCAGAAGAGGTGGGCAAAAGTGAGATGGTTTGAGAGTTTAGCCACATCTCTCTTTTTTTTTTTTTTAAGTAACTCCATTTTTTAAAAAAATTAAATCAGTAGTGTTTTAACTTGTGAATAACAAAATGGAATGAGTCCCATTGTTCAACTGGAATACCATTTCTCTTGAATTATCTTGTGGCCAAAGCCTGAGGAGCATCGGTTCCCAGAGAGCCAAAGATTTTATGAGCCCTTGTTTTAAACATGCTGCCCTGTTAGCCTGTACTTTGAACAGCTTTTCATATTATAGTTGGATTTGTATAAATCCAGCCACATTCCTAAGTCTGACTTGTGTGCATTTATGACTAATGTCAGTGTTTCAGAAATTGGTGGCAGATAATGACCACAAACTTTTTTAAATTGTTTAAGCGTGTTTGGAGCTTGATTATTTAAAACAAGTGCATGGCATCTTCAGGTTCACCTGACTATGCAGACGTACTAAAGGAAATTTATGCTATGTGTTGTCTTTAGTGGACATTTCAGTGACTTTTTTACAGGCGGGGGAAAGTAGGGTCATAGTAAATACCACTGCAATGGCTGTAAGGCCTTTTCAGTCAGAAACCGGAAGATGGTTACTTTGAGAAGTAAAGGTTTCACATCAGGAAATGTTTTATTGTCAGAGGAACATTTAAGGAATCTGACATTTCCCTGAACTAAGACTTTGTGTTTACAAATGTCACAGTCCAGAAAATTGTTTCATCATTCTTATAATAAACAAATATAACCTTCTGACGCTGTAAATTTTGCATTGCCAACTAATTTTTTAACTTTGTCTTATAAGGAATAATAGTCTTTGGGTTTCTTTTCGTTTTAGTGTTGTTTTACGTAAACTGAGATGCATTTGTCTTTGAATGGATCACCTGCTTCGGGGGTCAGCAGTTTGTCACTGGAAAAAGAAAAATATTTGACTCAGATTTGGAACTTAATTATTTATGACAATTAATTGTAAGGACTTTAGTTTGTGGGAATGTAGCAGGTGATATAATAATCTACTTGAATAGTCTAATTGAAACAACAAAAATGTTGTAAAAAGTTAATAAATCATCTACTAAATATATTGCTAATTGGCACAAAAGAAGAGAAATCATAGAGACCAAAGACAAAATGAAAGCAGGAATCCTGGGATGTGAGCTGGTTTGTCTCAGAATGTTTCTGCTGGGGTTTGAGTCTGAGCTTCCCTTTGGTGGTGGTGTATGGATTACTGAGAAATAGACCTGCCAATGGTAGAGAGGGAAGTTGGGGAGAGGCAGGGTATGTAGTAAGGAAACCTGCCTGTCTCTATCTTGGAGGCAGGATTTGGATTCTCCTAAAACAGAAGGACTGACATTCACATGTGTTCACATTGACTTGATTCTCTCTATGGGGTCCAAAAATCTCCATGCCTAGAATTTAAAGTGCTCCCAGGTTGGTTGCCTCCCAAGAAGCAAACAGAAGCCAGATACAAATCTTATCTGAAATAATGTCATTTCAACCCAGGCCTCCAAGAATTCTCAAAGATAGCATATCAAGGGAAATCAGTTCATAATCAGAAATCACAGATTAGATGAAAGAAGTTCACCACCATGAGAAGTAGAGCCAGCAGATTCACACCAGAGTGGAATTATCAGATTCCTAATGGTGTTGAACTGAATGGTGTTGAAACTGAAACTGCAATATTTTGGCCACCTGATATGAAGAACTGACTCATTGGAAAAGACCCTGATGCTAGGAAAGATTGAAGGCAGGAGGAGAAGGCGACAACAGAGGATAAAATGGTTGGATGGCATCACCGACTCAATGGACATGAGTCTGGGTAAACTCCAGGAATTGGTGATTGACAGGGAGGCCTGGCATGCTGCAGTCCATGGGGTCGCAAAGAGTTGGACATGACTGAGCAACTGAACTGAACTGAACTGAATATAAAATAATTGTGTAAATGCACTTTTAAAAACAGTGATGCTGCTTTTAAAAAAATAAATGAGAAGCTTGGAAACATAAGCAAGAAACAAAATATTATAAATAATGACCAAACATTTGGAAGAGGACTAAATAGAACTTCTAAAATTAGAAGTATAATTAATGTTAAAAGTTAGGTTATTAGGTTAAAGAAGAGATGAGACATAGCTGAAGAGAGAATTTGTGAAAGTGAATATAAAAAGAAATTACATAGAATACAACCCACAAAGAGATGGAAAGCATTTGAGTGGTTAGGAGACATGGAGAAGAACATATTGGGACCATCCATTTTTCAGAAGACAACTGGCCAAATTTGTTAAAATGAAAATGATGTAGCTGTCTTAATATTGGAGTAGACTTTAAAGTAACATACATTACTTGAGATAAAACTTCATAATCATAGAAAGTTCAATACAGTTTTATTTAGATATAATAATTCTAATTGTGTATGTATCTAACAGTGTACTTTCAAAATACAGAAAATAAAAATTAACAGAAATACAACTAATGACAGACAAATCTGCAATCAGAAGCATTTTAACAGACCTTTTAACTGATAGAAAAAATGGCCCCTTAAGCCAATAAATATTTAGATTCAAACAAAAGATTTATAAATTACTTAATAGATAGGTAAGGTGGTCTGGTACTCCCATCTCTTTAAGTATTTCCCACAGTTTATTGTGATCCACACAGTCTTGAGCACAGTCTTTAAATCCACGAAGGCTTTAGCATAGTCAATGAAGCAGAAATAGAATTCCCTTGCTTTTCCCGTAATCCAGTGAATGATGGCAATTTGATCTCTTCTCTGCCTTTTCTAAATCCAGCTTTTGTACATCTGGAAGTTCTCAGTTCATGTACTGCTGAAGCCTAGCTTGAAAGATTTTGAGTGTAACCTTGCTAACATGTGAAATGAGCATAATCATACAGTAGTTTGAACAATCTTTGGCATTGCCTTTCTTTGGGATTGGAAACAAAACTGATCTTTTCCAGTCCTGTGGCTACTGCTGAGTTTTCCAAATTTACTAACGTATTCAGTGGAGCACTTAAACAGCATCATCTTTTAGGATTTTAAATAGCTCAGCTGGAATTCCACTAACCTCTGCTAGCTTTGTTCCTAGTAGTGCTTCCTAAGGCCCACTTGACTTCACATTGCAGGATGTCCGGCTCTATATGAGTGACACACTATCGTGGTTATCCAGGTCATTAAGACCTTTTTTGTACAGTTCTGTGTGTTCTTGCCACCTCTTCTTAATATCTTCTGCTTCTGTTAGATCCTTACCATTTCTGTCCTTTATCATGCCCATCCTTGCATGAAATGTTTCCTTGATATCTCCAGGTTCCTGAAGAGATCTCTGATCTTTCCCATTGTGTTGTTTTCCTCTATTTATTTGCATTGTTTATTAAAGAAGGCCTTCTTTTTCCTTCTTGCTGTTTTCTAGAACTCTGCATTCCTTTGGGCATATCTTTCCCTTTTCCCCTTGCCTTTCACTTCTCTTCTTCCCTGAGCTATTTGTGAAGCTTCCTCAGGCAACCACTTTTCAGTCTTGCATTTCTTTTTCTTTGGGATGGTTTTGGTCACCACCTCCTGTTCAGTGTTACAAACTTCCATCCATAGTTCTTCAGGTACTCTCTCTACCAGATCTAATCCATTGAATATCAGTCACTTCCACTGTATAGTCATAAGGGATTTGATTTAGGTTGTTCTTGAATGACCCAGTGGTTTCCTCTGCTTTCTTCAATTTAAGTGTAAATTTTGCAATAAGGAGCTCATGATCTGAGCCATAGTCAGCTCCTGGTCTTGTTTTTACTGACTGTGTAGAACTTCTCCATCTTTGGCTGCAAAGAGCATAATCAGTCTGATTTTGGTATTGACCACCTGGTGATGCCCCTATGTAGAGCCATCTCTTGGGTTGTTGGAAAAGTGGGTTTGGTCTGACCAAGTGCATTCTCTTGACAAGACTCTGTTAGCTTTTGCCCTGCTTCATTTTGTAAACAGCAACAGCAACTTAGCATATCACAGCAAAAATCTGAAAAATATACATTCTTTTCAGTCATATAAACATTCTAAAGTCACTTAAGAAAAATTAGGCCACAAATTTTTGTCAACAATTTTAAAAAGATTGAAATCATAGAGTGTGTTCTTTGTATACAGTAGGATTTAACCAGAAGTCAATAATGATAACCAGAGGATAAATAATCTTTCAAAGACACTGTCAGATCAGACACCAAAAATAGAAAGAAATCAGACTCAAAAAATCCATGTTGTATGGTTTCATTATATTAGAAATGTAAAAATGAGGCAAAATTAGACTATAGTGTTCATGGCTGCGTGTTAAGGCAAAAAGTGAACAAAGACAAATAAGAAACTGATTACCATAAAAGGATAATAATTACCTTCAAGCAGTAGAGGGCTTGCTCAGGCCATCATAGTACAAGAAGTTCTTTCTTGTTTTGTCATTAAAAATATATCCATTGTACTTAAGTGCTTATTCTTCCAGATGAACTTTAAACAGTATTGTCAAATCCCCTAAGAAGCATTTGGAATTGTGTTAAGTTTATAGATTTCTTCTGGAATTATTTGCATCTTTGAAATAGTAAGTCTTCCCATCAAGGAATATGGTATATGTTTCCAGTCACTAGGTTTTGTTTTATTGTTTTTTAAGATTCTTCAGAAAAATTTTAGAGTTTTTCTCATAGAGTCCACGTTTCTTGTTAAGTACATTCCTAAGTATTTCATTAATTTTGCTTCTAATGTAAATGAGGTCCCCCGCTGCCCCCACTGTTTTCCAGCAGGTATTACTGATATGTGGGAAAGCTAACTTTTTTTTTAAGCCTATCTTATTATTTTTAATTCCCATAGTTTATTTTAAAATAATATTTGTTGTGGGGTGAGTATTACTAGTTACTTTATAATAACTTTCTCATTTGCTTACTGTTTCTCAATAGTTGAGAATGTGAGGCTCAGCAAAGGATAAAGAGTTTGTTCAAGGTCATGCGGCTAAATACTGGTTGGAGCTGGGGTTTTAATCCTGTTATGTGTAACTGAAACACTACCATGGGATTATATTTTCCCTGATTAATTTAATTCAACAACAAATTATATAAAGATGTTGTGTTATGGAGATGAATTAGATAATGAATGTAAAATCGCCAGGAATGTAAATGAACTATCCAAATTAATGTAGCAGTTTCACTGTGAAATTAAAGGTAGGAGATTCATTGGAGAATAGTTAAGGTCTGGCTTGCCTTTGAGCAGTTTAGAAGTCATAGAGCTTTCTCATTTATAAAATCTTTGAGCTGTCCTCTGAATATTTATGTCTGATATGTTATGAACCAGATGTCTTCCCAGTGGATTTTTTTTATATTAAAGTGGCATTTAGTAAGCCATTTAAATGATGATGATGGTGGATGCATTTAAGATTTCTTTGCAGTGATGACCTTTCAGCAGACTAGTTCTTACAACAGAAGGATTGGAAAGTGTCCCCCTTGCGTTCAACACCAGTTTTATTTTGTACCTTTGAAGGTGCCATTCTATTTGGGTGCTGAATATCTAACAGTGAATAAAAAAAAAAAAAGACAAATTATAAACAAGCATATTAGGTACAGTTGACCCTTGAGCCACGTGGAAGTTATAGTCAGCCCCCTGGATACATGATCCCTCTGCATCCATGAATTCAGTCAACCACAGATCCTGTGTTAAGTACTGCAGTATTTACCTTTGGAAAAAACCCTCCTTTAAATGAACCCATGCAGTTCGAGCCAGTGTTGCTCAAGGGTCAGCTGTGTATATCTTGAGAGAAGTGCTGTGAAGAAATGATTTGTGAGTGGGTCTGGCAGGCAAGGCAGTGTTCAATAGGCTCTGAGGTGAAGCATGTCGTAAGGAGCCTGCCAAAGGCCAGTGTTGCCGGAGGACCAGGTGAGGCACAAGTTGAAGCATCTGAGGTTGGCTCAGTGGCAAGGCGTCTAACATGCAGGACCATGGAGACCATAAGAAGGAATTTGGATTTTATTCAGAGAGCCATGGGGAGATTTCTAAGAAGGGTACCAACTGGGACCAGTGTAAGATATTAAGACATTGTGGTGGGAATACCAGGCAGAAAGCTGATGCTGCAGACCAGGATTTCCCAGCTATGCACGCTTGACATTCAGGGATGGCTGACTCTTTGTCCAGGCCGCTATTCTGTATCTTGAAACAACATCTCTGGCCTCTACCCACTAGATAGAGGCAGAGAGTAGCGGCCGTCCTGTCACTTTCCAAGTTGTAACCACCGCAGGGTCTGCAGACACTTCCAGGAGTCCCTTGGGGGGATGCAGTATTCCTCAGTTGTGAGCTCGTAACCAGAGGGAAGGAAAACTTGGGGTGGAGTGATGGCAGTGGGGGTAGAAAGACGTGCTTAGATTTGAGACCCACTTAGAAGAGGATGTTCTGGATTACAGGGATTCAGACAGATTCCTTGGACAGAGAATCCGCCACTCATCTTCATTGCCAGGCTTTTCCGGAAAAGCTTCCTTTGAGGTTTTTGGAAACCTTAAAATTCACCCACAGTCATCCTCGCTCTGTCTCGTGCCTTAGATCTTCCAAACATTGTTTCTGCCTTGTGTTTTGTAGACAGAAAAGATCTGTCCCCTCCCTACACACAAACCACACCACTTCAAACCCCAGAGAGGTGACGGAGGTGCTTGGTCTCTCACCAGGAATCCTGAAGTGGGTGAAGCTGATCGACAACTTCGAAGGAGAGTATGACTACGTGACCAACGAGGGCACGGTTTTCACGTTCAAGACAAATCGCCATTCTCCTAACTACCGCCTGATCAACATTGACTTCACGGACCCCGAGGAGTCCAGGTGGAAGGTGCTGGTTCCTGAGCACGAGAAAGATGTCTTAGGTAAGAGTACGTGCTGCTTGAAGGTTGCGCTTTTGTTTCTGGTAAGAATGTCATGACATCGGTGTATCTCTCATTCTCTGGTAACCGGTTACAAGGTAAAAAACCTTCAACTTATGATCCTGAAAAGTCTTAATGGAGCAGCCAAGTGTTTTATAATTAGCACAGTATTGTATGGGATCTTCATAAAAATTGTGGAAGTATGAATCCAGACCTTCAAAGGCGGAGCTTTATTATTAAGTATCGGCTGTCTTTGTGTAGCTATTATCTGATAATAAGTGCTAATGTTTAAATTTTTTTAAACTACTTGGATTCAGAATCCGTAGTTTTTAGCTTTGGAATAACGTTGGCTGTTCATTTTATATCTATTTTAGGTCTTAGGCTGGATTTATAGAAGAGAAGAGAGATTATTGTCAGATTTAATTGAGATCCATTGCTCTTGCTGCTGTGTGCACTGTGCTACAATAACGTCTTAAGAGCATCACTTCTGAGTCCATCATGTTTCACAACCCCTTTAAATTCCCGTTTATTCATTTTCTCAGTGATTTTCCAAAGACCATATACTGCTTTATAAGTTACTTATTGCCTGAAAGCTGGATTTGACTTAAAATGAAACTCACTAATTTTGCTACAGTTTTTGACACAAAAGGGGAGTCGAATACCTCAAGCTAAGGAAGAGTTTGCTTGTGGAGGTGAACTTTTGATGGGTTGAATAGGAATAAAATCTAGGGCCATTCCAAGTGAAGGTATAAGGTGTATAATCAGGAAAATAATTCTTTGTGAAAACAGCAGAGTGGCCCTGTGTCAGACGAAGCCGTCCTGACATGGGTTTTTCAGTGACTCGAAGCACATATACTGGAGTCAGATCCAGGTGCTCATCCTGGAAAAGTAAGGACCCTTCCTCCCTGGTTCAAGGCAGCATGCTCTGTGCCTGTATATAGTTCCACCTGGCCTGGCTTGTAGAGCAGGAGGTGGGCACACAATTACAGCTGAGTCTCAGGAAGTGCTTCACTCACGCGCTCCCCTGTGCCCCTGGACACCTGCCTCACCCATCCACCCGCTTCTGTATGGAGGCCGACACCTTGGGCAGTCCTATCAGACGGGACCCAAGACAGCCCTGTCCGTGCCCTTATCTACTCAGCCCCTATCTGCAGCCCAGGACCGCAGCTCATCCCAGGCTCTTCTCTGTCCATAGCTGCTTTTCAGCTTGGATTAGGCATCAGTGCTCTATCTCTCTCAGCTGAGTTCTCCTGGTGGGGAGGGTACTTAACAACAGGACAGGGGTTCTTTCCAAGGAAGCCTGTTCATCTGTCTCCTCAAAACCTTCTGTTCAGTCTCTGAACCTCATATGTTGGATGAAGGACCCGAGAATCTTAGAACAGGTTTCCTGCCCTCTCCGTTAACATCTTCATGTGAGGAAACCGGTTTGCAGCGACTTTGGCTTCTGTGCAAACTGAGACAGAATATCCCCTCCAGAGGTGGTAAGATCCAGCTCTTGGTGCGCACTTCTTAATTGCCACCAGAGGGCCCCTCGGGCCTTGGTGGGTCCAAAGGAGACGGTGGCACAAGTCTTTGTGAAGAGTGCTCTGGGCGCTTTTCAGGTGAAGGTCAGGTTGGAGCAGTGATTCTCTTGTATGGAACCATCAGAAATGCAAATATTTCCCAAGACATGTGAATTTTCTGCTTTTTAAAGCCCACCCACCCACCCACCAAAGCAGTTTTAACTATACCTTAAGGTGACAATCCTGTCTCACCTGCAGATCTAATGAAATGCAAATCAATGCTCGGAGATTTGTGGGAGCGGTGATGTATTTTTATAACCTTCCCTCTGAAAGGTTATAAGTTCTTTACACTGGAAAGGGGGAACCTTCAATATTCACTAGAACTCGTCAATTCAAAGAGAAGCACAGGTAAATTTGCAATATATCATTAGCACAGAATGCCCTACTGAGAATAAAAACTAGAGATGAATCATAAAGTACAGCTGTTAAGTCAGAGCTTTTATTTAACGACAGTCTACAAATCACCTTGTCCTTTTTTTATTCCCTTTGTCTGTTTTAGAATCCTGATGTACTCGTAGTTAACACAGATTGATTATTTTTTTGACAGAAATAATTTACTTCCTCCCCCCCCCTTTCTTTGAAACATTAAAGCCACATGAAATGCATTGCTTGATTGAAGTACTGTAAAAAAATCATACTGGCAGATGAGCAAATGACTTTTAGGTGTAATAGTTGTTTTTTATATCCTGACTTGATAAGTTTGCAGTAGGAACCTAAAGAACCTGATGAGACTGGGGTCCCTGGTGGCCCTCAGAGCTCCCTCTGGCCCGTGTCTTGTTGAGCATTGATAATGTCATATGTGTGAGCTGCTAGTTTCCTGGGTTATAAACATAAGCAGCATTAAAAGCCCCTTGCCCTGCTCCATACCATGAAAACCAGGAAAGGCTCATCTTTTCCACATTCCTGAGCTGCTCCCAACAGCCCTGTGCTGGCTTGCATTTACCACAGCCTGTCTCTCTGGATGGCCTGTTCTTGTCGCTGGCCGATCTTGTCCAGAGCACGGTGGCTTGTGCTCAGGCCTGCCCCCTCCACTTCCTCCTCTGCTCCTCTGCTCGCTTACCTCCGCTCTCCCAGCTCCATCACTGACAACACAACACTGAAGCTGCAGCCTGGGCACCGGAAGGGAGGGGCGGAACTCCCGTCTCTGCCTCACTCTCAGATTCCGCCTCCTCACCGAGGCCTGGTGACTCTTCCTGGAGATGCCCTTCGTTTCTTGGCTACCCTTCTCCAGACTTTAGCCCCAGCTCCATGTGGGGCTCTGCTTGGCTTCTTGGGGTTCCGGGCTCTTCTCCACCCTCCACGTACTCCGTGGTTCTCTGGTCAGCCATGGGATACATGCATCCATCACTGCTGTCACCCTTTTGTCCAACAGTAGCTCCGCAGTAATGACCGAGTCAGAACTAAAGTTCCCCCACCCAGCTCACCAGACCCCCATCAGACCTCCCACCACCAACCCCACTCACCCCCAAAAGGGACAATGGTTTTCTTCTTGAAAATGGGCTTCTCACTCATTTTCCTTCCCAGTCTTCCTCCCTTCCTGCTTCACTCCTGGTTCATTCGCCCTTCCTGGTTCATTCATATTCCTTTTCTCTCTTCTTATCCCCAGTCTCACCTTCGTTCCTTGAGTTGTGTTTTCCCACCTTCACGCCCGACAGAGAGCTGCCTTGTCCCCAACACCACCCAGGCACCCCCACCTTCACTGTCCCCCAGATGTAACTCAGCACTTGCTCAAGGGCTCCCACTTGTTTTGAATCTCAGTCACTCACTCACCTTTGTTTACACATTACTACTTATATTTTTACGTGATTGTGTCTCAAGGGCAGAAGTGACCTCATCTCCTTGCTGGTCTGTCCAGCCCTTGCAGGGTGCCAAGCACATGTCAAGCAAGGGTTTGGTACATTCTTATTGAATAAACAATCTTGGCAGATGAGGAGCATGACTCAGGTTTTGTTGTTTTCCATCTGCACCTCCTGTAACATGATACTGGACACAAAATAGGGCAGCAGGGTCATTTGTATTACACACGTTATTGAGATCATCAAAGGTTCCTGGTCCCAGGTGGAGAATGTGTCAGCACCTCTGGACCTGACATTGGCAGTGATTTATTAGAGGGATGTGCCGAAAATGCAGCGAATGATTAAAGCCAATGATAAAATCACTCGGCCAGTCTCAGTGCTGCAGAGCACAGTGTAGAGCCCCAGAACTGTCGTTCGGCTAAATGAGTGTGTTTTTGGCTAATTTTCAAAGCCACATTAGGTTTTATGTGTCCTTATCTTTTCAGAGTGGGTGGCTTGCGTCAGGTCCAACTTCTTGGTGCTGTGCTACCTGCACGACGTAAAGAACACCCTGCAGCTTCACGACCTGGCCACTGGTGCTCTCCTCAAGACCTTCCCGCTGGAGGTCGGCAGCGTCGTGGGCTACAGCGGTCAGAAGAAGGACACCGAGATCTTCTATCAGTTTACTTCCTTTTTATCTCCAGGTGAGAGTCTTTTCACCAACATGGTCCAGTTTAAAAATCACACTCCCGTTTGGGTTTCTTTTGATAAACTGAAATATGACGCCGTGTTATATTGAAAATCACATGGGCTGTGTTACAGCCAGAATTACTTAATATAAACAGGTAAAACGGACACTCAGAACAAAGGGAAACATGAACACCTAAAACTGCACTCTCATTAATCGTATATCCTGAGTCTCTCTTCTGGGGACAGGACCAACTGTTGTTTTAGGTTGATTTGAAAAATCGGTATGAACGAGTAAAACGGTAGATTCAGCCTTTAGTCTATATATATCAAAACACACACAGCACAGATAACTAAAAGTGTTAAAAAAAAAATCTGTAGTCACATCTGACATTTAAAAGCTGTTTTAAAACTGAGACTACATTCCGCTTTTGTTAAGCTGGATTAAATTAAAATTCTAAAAGTATAATCTTACATCATATGGAGGGGGGGGGAAAAAACTTGTTACTTGGTTCTAGTAGAAAAGGAAGAAAACATTTGCAATTTTGTGGCATCAGTTAATTTTCCCCAAAGTAAACATAACTCTTTTCATACTTTTTTTTTTTTTTTAGGCTTTTTCACACTCACTTTGCTTATTTGGGTTTTTTCCTGTTTCTGCACTTGGCTGCATTCAGCATTTCTGTTATAGCCAAAGCTCTAACACCCTGATTTGTCCCAGGAGCCTGGCCAGTTGGCAATTTGCAGTTGACTGGGCAGACCTTATCCTGAAAGCAATCTGGCTGAAGAAATGTCTGCACGTTCCTTATTTGTTTTTCAAGCTCCTTCATCATCCTTTTTGTCCTAGCCAGTTTTGTTGCGGTCGTTTGATTCTTGGCAAATAAAGCAGATGTAGGGGAGAGCCGAGCAAGAGTAGAAATGACTTTGTCCTCCTCCCAGGGTTTGGCAGATGACAGTGATGGCTGATCCACTTCTTTGTGTGTACCTCAGAGTCACAGAACAGGCAGTCTTTAAGGAATCTTAACCGTCACGGCAGGTTGCTGTCGGGGTTATTAAATCAAAAGAATAATGTTCTGTACATAGGTCTGATGGTCCATCTGGGACACCTAGGAATCTTTACTCACCCACGCACCTTTCAGAGGATCTCACAAAGATGGGAAACCAGGGCCAGGAGCCCTGCACTGACAGGTCAGGAGCCTCGCGTCAGGGTGTGCTGCTCCTCACCGCTCCTCCCCAGAGCCTGGAGCACAGTGGCAGCCAGTGGACAGGAACCAAGGAAAATTGCTTTCCTCCTCTCAGCCCAGTGCTGCGGGGTCTGCACTGCTTTCCTCAACTTACACTGGTTCCAGAAATTGAACTTTGGAAAACCTCATAGCCTTTAAACAGTTTTAATGGATAATGAGCAACAAGGAGAACAGAGCAAGGCTGACTCACCTGCTCTTCATAAAAGCCAGAGTCTCCAGAGGCCTGTAAACCACCTTCAGTGACCCGTGTGGCCATTTATTTCAGGGACAAGTTCATCATTACCCGAAGATGAAAGGGCTCATTGTCCTAGCACAGAACGATGGGCCCTGTGCCAAGCACTGAAATATTGTCTGTGACTCTGGCTGTGAAGTCTGGAACGAGAAGTGTGTTCCTGATTCTGTACCAGCAGGCAGCTCCTGAGCTAGCTTTATCTGTCTCTGCAATGCTTTCTTCTTCTCCTCCGTCTTTTCCTAATTTGTTTTGCCTCCAGCCTTGTCTTTTCTTTCCTTAATGTAATCTGATACCTAAAATCAGAGAACAGGGCTTCTAGGCTCAGACCTTCTGAACCAAATGTAAAAATAAATAATTAAACTAGATTCCCTGAAAGCAGGAAATGGTCAGTGTGTACATATGTACACATCCGTGTACATGCATGTCTGCTTTTCAAAGGCTGTCTTGCACTGGTCTCCGAAGGTTGACTGTCCACTGCTGCAGTAAACGACAGACACTAAATTATAAATCAAGCTCCAGGGCCGAAAGCACCTGCTGCGCCGACTGCTGTGGACACCTGTACATCTGGCAGGTGTACACCTGCTGACTCTGCTTCCCATGGGAATACATGGTGAAGACATGTCTTGAGCAAAGCCATTTGGAAGAAAACAGGCCCACGTTATAAGGTGAATTCTTACAGCCTAATAATGTTTTGTGTCCTTGTCTCAATTGGTTTGCTAAGTATAAGAATCGGGTATCAGATTGGAGAAAACATCCTAGAGTCATTAATCAGAGAGGATTGGATAGGTGATCTCTAGGGAATAATTTCAGAGTTTAAGGGCAAAAGAAAACCGAATTCGGAAGTTCCTTAAGACCCGAGGAGATGTCTTGGACTTGAGAAGATGGGTCTCCTAATGAAAACAGTGCTTTAACAAGGCTATTCTAGCAAAAGGAAAGAGGGAGGGGCAGTCAGTTCAGATATTCCTGCTATAATTGGAAATAAATGTAAGGAGGTGAAAGAGATGGGAGTTAAAAGGAAGGGGCAATTCTAGGAGAGTTGTGACTGCACTTGGAGGGAAACAGGCAACCAAGGCAGTTTGGAGCACAATGCACTTATTCCCTGTGGCTCAAACCATTTAGTGGTTGAGCCGAGTGATGCTGTATTCATGGGACCTGAGAGGGTTGTCTAAGGCTCACTTCAGACTTCTGTGTGTTGTAGCAATCCAGTACAGCCATCCCAGTTGCATGGTTCTGAGAAACAGGGAGAAGAAATAAAAGAAGCTTTCCCAGACTCTTTGGGAAAAGCATAAAAATGTTGTAAGAGCAGATTTAGGTCCGTAGCAATGTTGAAGGAAGGGGACAGAGATTTCCTGTGTACTCCCTGTCCCTACACATGCACTGCCTCCCCTGTTATCAACATCCCCTACTCCAGTGATACAGTTGCTACCGTTGATGGACCTGCATTGACACATCACAATTGCTCAAAGTCCATAACTTACCTTAGGACTCACTCTTGGCGTTGTACATTCTGAGTGTGGAGAAATGAATGATGACCTATATCCATCAGTATGTGCTTTTATGGTGTCATGCAGAGTAATTTCAGTACCCTAAAAAGTCTGTGCACTCTGCCCTTTTCATCCCTTCTCCCCCTAGCCCCTGGCAACCACTGATCTTTTTACTGTCTCCATAGCTTTGTCTTTTCCAGAATGACCTATAATTGGAATCATATTAATAGATTATATAGACTTTTCAGATTGGCTCCTTAGCTTAGTAATATGCATTTAAGGTTGTTGCATGGCTTAATGGCTTATTTATTTTTTGCTATTACTATTTGGTTATTTATTTTTTGTAATACTCCATTGTTTGGATGTTCCACCATTTACTTACGCATTCACCTTCTGAAGGGCATCTTGGTTGCCTCCAACTTTTGGCAGTCATGGATAAAACTGCTCTGAATATCTGTGTACAGGTTCTTGTGTGGACACATTTTCAACTCCTTTGGATAAATGATCAAAGAGGGCAAAAACATTTGAAGAGACTTGTTTTTGTTTGTGTTTTTTTAATTTTAATATCCTTAAAACCCGACCTGTAATTGGATGAAACAGTGTCTACATGGGTCATCTTTGCCAAGTTCTTTTGCCTTTTCTTTGCATATATAGATTTCCAGATTCCTCTGTTGATCCTTTTGCAGTTTCTCCTAGAATTGTCCCTTCCTTTTAACTCCCATCTCTTTCATCTCCTTACATTTATTTCCAATTATAGCAGGAATATCTGAACTGATTACCCCTCCCTCTTTCCTTTTGCTAGAATAGCCTTGTTAAAGCACTGTTTTCATCAGGAGACCCATCTCCTCAAGTCCAAGACATCTCCTCCGGTCTTAAAGAACTTCCGAATTTGGTTCTCTTTTGCCCTTAAACTTTGAAATTATTCCCTAGAGATCACCTAACCAATCCTCTCTGGTTCATGACTCTAGGATGTTTTCTCCAATCTGATACTGGATTGTTATACTTAGCAAACCAATTGAGACAGGACACAAAACATCATTAGGCTATAGGGATTCACGTTACAACGTGATTCTGCAGTGGGCTCACCTGGACTGACCCAGATGGATCTGAAAATAGAAAATGTCCATCAAGTAAAGTAAGCACTGGTACCTTTAGGTGTAACCCAGCCTCCTCCAAAGTGCCACTTCTGCCCCAAACAGAAGAACAGAGATCAGGCACTTGGCACCCTTTCTCCCAACAGGAGCCAGCCCATGTTGTATAATTTCATCCTTCTACTAGAGGCTTTGATGTCTTGATATTTCTAGATAAACAGGCATTTAGAGTGTGTTTCCTACTCACTGTCTTTCACTTGAGAAATTTCATTCTAGTACTTTGGTGACTTATCTCAGGGCACTGCCCCAGGAACTGGTTGGTGGTTAGAGCTGGGAATCCTGGCTCCCCATCCTTTGTGATTCACTATAGCTCAGGTAACAGTGATGCTGGGGTGAGTCCAGGGCTTAAATGGTTCATGCTTGTTCTGCAGTCCCGTTGTCATTGTCGGGTGGTTTGGATTTTTTTTTTTTTTTTTTTTTGAGGAGATGCTTTTGGTGTTTTGAGGAAGTGGGGCAGGTACTAATGAAGCTTTTCAAAAATTAACATATATGTGAAGATAGCCTTTGCCCTCAAGACTACATTTATCTGGGCAAGTACAGTACTCAGTGTGTCTGGTAATTTAGAATGTATGCCCGGATATGTAGTCTGAAAATATTTTATGTATAAGGATATATTCCAACAAATATCCAAATACAGCTTCGACTAAGAAAGCCAGTACTTCAGTCCTGTGAGGCATCTCCCCACTGTCAGTGTTAATCATACATTGTATGATTATATTATAAACCTTAAAATAATTTGTAAGCATGGGAATTGTGATAACATTCATGGGGATTAACAGTCTTTTTGTTAAAGTATCTAAACATATTGCTCTTTGCCAGTGGGGAGCAGAGTGCTGTTTCGCAGCTGTGAGTGAAGTTCATACACAGAGGAGTTACAAAGAAAGCACGCTGCCATTTTATCGCATGATCAATCCGTTTGAATGTACCCTGTGGGAGTAACTGCTTAGTTTCTGGTTTTGCAGCAAGTATCAGGATCTCTAAATTGATTTTTCATATACTGACAGCGTATGTTTAAAGTATTATGTGGGAGGGCTGTTTCCACAGCAGCCACTCTGGATGACTAATTCTGTTTCATAAACGATAGCAGTGTTGTTGTTTTCAAACAGTAATGATTTATCTTACTTATTGTTTCTTTGGTTTAGTTCTTTTTTGTTGTTCAGTTTTACTTATTTTATTTTGGGGACTGTGATGGGTCTTCGTTGCTGCCCCTGGGCTTCCTCTCATTATGGAGAATGGGGGCTGCTCTCTAGTTGCAGTACGCAGGCTTCTTACTGCAGAGCACAGGCTCTGGGGCGTGCAGGCTTCAGTAGCTGTAGTGTGGGAGCTCAGTAGTTGTGGTGCACAGGCTTAGTTGCTCCACGCCATGTGGGATCCTCCTGGACCAGGGATCAAACCTATGTCCCTGGCATTGCAAGGCAAATTTTTATCTACTGGACCACCAGGGAAGTCCCTTTGATTTAGATATTAAATATTAGAATGTAGTAGCATTAAATTCAGAGAAGGCAATGGCACCCCACTCCAGTACTCTTGCCTGGAAAATCCCATGGATGGAGGAGCCTGGTAGGCTGCAGTCCATGGGGTCGGGAACAACTGAGTGACTTCACTTTCACTTTTCACTCTCATGCATTGGAGGAAGAAAAGGCAACCCACTCCAGTATCCTTGCCTGGAAAATCCCAGGGACAGGGGAGCCTGGTGGGCTGCCCTCTATGGGGTCGCACAGAGTCGGACACGACTGAAGCGACTTAGCAGCAGCAGCAGCAGCATTAAATTAAGGAAATGGAATTTTAATTAGTGGTTAAAATAGCTAAAAGTTTATTGTGTATTCATCAATGTGTAATGTGCACTTGGATAGTCAGAACTTTAAAGGCAACTCTGAAAGACTCCCCTGAAAGGCTGTCTTTGGTCCCTGATTGCACCTGTGTGTCCACAGAGGGGTGGGTGTGAGGAAGCAATAGTCCCAGAGTTCCCATCAAGAGACCTCGATTGGCTGTTGACTTTGGGCACATCATTTGAGTTTTCCGTCTTCATCCCTGCTCAGGTGAAATAACCCTACATGAAGTGTCCCATCTTCTTTGACCTGTACTCCTAAGTGACCTGGTGTCGGGAAAGACCTGTTAGGTTTCTGCAGTTAGGTTTTACCTGTGCTCTTAGTCCTGGAATGCATTAGAATCTTCTAAAATGATACAGAGGTGACTGTTGTAAAAAAGAAGACCACATGTGATGGCGATGATGAAGTGTGAACACTTATGCAGCATTACATAGTCCACATGCCAGGCTGTTCTGCAGTCTCTTTCTGCAGTGACTGTGCTTTGTGATCCTTGCCCCTCTTGTATCTAGTGAGTTTATGGACTGAACTAAGACTTCCATTTCCTTCTAGGTATCATTTATCACTGTGATCTGACCAAAGAGGAACTGGAGCCCAGAGTCTTCCGAGAGGTGACTGTGAAAGGAATTGACGCTTCCGATTACCAGACAGTCCAGGTAGGGGGTTTTTTATCTTGACAACGTGAGTTTAAAAATCTGACTTTCAGGCCAGGCTGCGCACACCCCAGTTTGTCAGCAGCTATAGAGGTAACCCACAGCAACACCGGCCACAAATACTTGGAAACACCTGCTGCTTCTGGGCATTGAGCCCGGCGAGGTCCCTGCCCTCTTGGAGTTTACAGATTCTGCCACTCTTCCGCCAGAGTCCCTTGTCTGGGGGATCAAAGAAACACAGTTTGTCTGCTTGCTTCAAAGTGGATTGTTTTCTGGCTCAGGTCTCGTGGTGTGATAAGTAATAACAAATTTTCTCTACATGAAGTATTCACTCAAGTGCTAGAAGGCAGTCTTTGCAGTCTGAAGTTCATCCGTATGTCTGCCTGGCACAGGGTGAGCGCTCAATAAAATATTAGAATGGATGAATTAATTGTTTAATTGTCATGCGTGGCAAGCTCAGTCTCTGGTCACCATCCTTTCAGGTTAAGAATCTCCATTTTTTTTGTTTTCTCAGTGGCCCACAGGTACTGAGTCTCCCAGAAACCAAATCACTCATTGACAAATGATGCAAAATGACTCTGTTCCTTTGCAATGACCAGTCACCTGTCAGGTACCAGGTGTTTCATCAGGACTCTCCTACCAGGGGGCCTGGACTACAGAGACCCAGGTTAGGATTCAGAGTGTTGTTTCCAAAGGAAAATTAGAAAAAAAAAAAAAGAGCACTGGATACCCTGAGAACGTTTCTGTGAAACTAGAGCATCATTTTAACAGGGTGAATTGCCCTTCACCCATCTAAGAGAAGTCTAGATGACGGACTAGATCTAGATCAAAGATAAAACTGTTTGGCCAGCTGAATCTGGCCCAGGGCTGCGGATTGCCAGCCCCTCTTCTATATCAGGAGTCAACATACTGGCCTCTGGGTTTTTGGAGAATAGCCATGTTTGTTCACATAGTGTCTGTGGCTGCCTTAATGCTTTAACAGTGCAGCAGAGACTGTGGCCCACAAAGGCTAACGTGCTTAGTACTTGGCCCTCCAGGACAAAGTTTGCTGATCCTTGATCTATATAAATAGTACTTATAAAGTCAGAGAGCATTCTCAATAGAGGTCTAGGGCCTTTGTCTTCAAGCTCTGTCAGCTCGAAGCCTGAAGTCTGCATGTATTGATTGATACATCTTGGTTGACATAGGATGAGTCATTTAACTTTTTTGCCAGTTTTTTCAGCTGTAAAACAGATAGTACCCATTTTGCAGGATTCCTGCAGGATTATATGATATGATAAAATTCCTGCAGGATATGTGAGATGATATATAAAGGCATACCTCGTTTTATTGTTCTTTGCTTCATTGTGCTTTGCAGATACCGTGTTTCTTTTTTTTTTTTTTTTTTTACAAATTGAAGGTTTGTGGCAGTTCTGCATCGAGCATATCTATTGGTGCCATTTTTCCGACAGCATTTGACTATTTCATGTGTCTGTGTCACATTTTGGTAATTCTTGTAGAATTTCAAACTATTTCATTATTGCTATATTTGTTATGATCTGTGCTCTTCATGTTGTTATTGCAAGAAAGATTGTGACTCACAGAAGGCTCAAATGATGGTTAGCATTTTCTAGCAATTAAATATTCTTTAAGGTATGTACAGTGTTGTTTTAGACTTAATGTTGTTGCACACTGAATATTGTTGTTGTTTAGTTGTGCAGTCATGTCCAGCTCTCTGTGACCCCCTGAACTACAGCATGCCAGGCCTCCCTGTCCCTCACTATCTCCTAGAGATTGCCTAAGTTCATGTTCATTGCATCAGTGATGCCATCCAGCCATCTCATCCTCTGACCCCCTCTTCTCCTTCTGCCCTCGATCTTTCCCAGCATCAGGAACTTTTCCAGTAAGTCGTCTGTGTGCATCAGATGACCAAAATACTGGAGCTTCAGCTTCAGCATCAGTCCTTCCAGTGAATATTCAGGGTCGATCGCCATTAAAATTGACTGGTTTGATTTCCTTGCTGTCCAAGGAACTTTCAGAAGTCTTCTCCAGCATGACAGTTTGAAGGCATCAGTTCTTTGGCATTCTGCCTTCTTTACAGTCCAGCTTTCTCAACCGTACATGACACTGAATAGATGACAGTATGTGCAAATGTAACTTTTCTATGCACAGGGAAAACAGAAAATTCATCTGACTCGCTTTATTTTGATACTTGCTTTACTGTGGGAGTCTGGAACTGAATCTACCGTGTCTCCAAGGTCTGCCCATATTAAGGGTCTGGCATATAGGGCTCAGTCAGTAAAGAATCTGCCTGTAATGCAGGAGACCTGGATTTCATCCCTGGGTAGGGAAGATCCCCTGGAGAAGGGCATGGCAACCCACTCCAGTATTCTTGCCTAGAGAATCCCATGGACAGAGGAACCTGGTGAGCTCTAGTCCATAGGGTTACAAAAAGTCAGACATGACTGAGAGACTTAGCGCTTTCATGTAGAATGTAATCAGGTTTTTTTTTTTTTTTCAAAAAGTGTTAGAAGTAATATGGCAGACTTTTAGGTTTCCATAGTTTGTTTGGCTTCTTTCATTTTCAAGGTGAGCCGTTGCCTGGAGAGATATCTTTTAGGGGCCGATAGCCCCAGTCTAGTGCTTGTATGGTTCATTAATTCACCCTAGTCCTGCATTAGACTTTTAACATCACTTTTAGGCTGTCATGCCTTGCTGTTTTTCATTTTCTCTGTGTGTGGAAATTGCGTGCCTGTCAGCTGTAACATTTGGCCTTCTCAGGAACTGCTTCTAGTCCTTGCCTGGACATCCTCAGGGCAGTGGAGGGGGGGGGTCTGTGTGTGTGTGTGTGTGTGTGTGTGTGTGGTGCAAGACAGCGCCTCTCCCATCAGTAATGCAAAGGATTCCCGGGCAGCGAGAAGTGACTGTCCCCTCGTGGCTGCTCTAGGATTGGGCACTGTTGCCCATGAGACATCCCTCGCCTCAGCCCTCATCTTCTCTTCATCTCTGCTGTGAAGCCCCTCAGGTCTGTATTTTTTTTTTTAATTTCTCTTTTCTGCTCCCCACAACTCATGCCAAAGTGAGTAATTGTGGAGTTTGTGGCAGGCAGGAGGGACCTGTGATCATGACAGCTGCCTCGAAGGCAGCTTCTTATAGGAAAGTGGCTCTTGCTTCTCGGGGAGGATGGTTGGAGTTGTTTTTCCTCTCAAGTAGCTGTTTTTTTCTATTCTTTACAGATGGTACACAAAGAAACTAGTTACAACCTAATATGTGTTATTTTCAGATGTAAAGGAAAAGATAAAACTTTACAGCCAAGCACATGCTTGTGTGGAGTAGAAATCCCTCAGCCCTGGGCACAGCAACCGGAGATTTCCAGATTAAACTGGGGAGGAAGTACGCTCGGGAGATGCTGGTCGGGTGCCATTGGAAAAGGCACCAAAGTCCTCTGTGTGCGGCTTTCCACATCACAAAATTCCCCTAACGTTAAGCTACTGAAATACTTAGAAGCTTTTATTTGTACAAGTGCAGTAGGGGGAAAAAAGATGAAAAGATTCATGGGATGTATTTAAGGGGATAGTAACTGAGTAATTAGAGAGAACACATTGCTTTTATAATTTTTATGAAGGTATAATCTCTCTAGTATAATGCCATCAGGAGACTTTAATTTGTTGATTATACACATCATATATATTGCACTGAGTTATTTAAATAGATTTCTTTTTTTGGGTAAAGGTGGCTTTGGAATTACTATGATATCTCACAGTACCATAGACTGAAAGTTCATTTTGCAGTGGCTTAGCCCAGGTATACACAGCAGAGCTTTGACAGGAAATGTGAGTGTGACATCTGTGCTTACATTGTGATCAGGCTCTCAGCAGAGTTGCCAACAATGACCAGCCTGTAAAAGCAGGCTCTAGAGAAGGGTTTGTGCATGAGTGGGAAAAATCCTCATAGTGTATAATAGAAACCACAGCATTTGGGGGTGTAGGGAAAAGATTGATTTTTTGTTTTCAATTACTTCCGGGTAGTGCTGCTTTTGATTTTGCATGACCCTGGTGTTTGTATTTATTCTGTATGTGATTTTAAAAGAAAATTCCCTGGGCTCATTGTTACTCCTTCTTATATTTTATGTACATTATCATTTTGAAGCAAATGCTGCCCAGATTCCCCTGCATGGTTAGTCAGTGCGGTTAATGGTGGTCACAGACGTGCATGTTCACTGGTGGTGTAGCTTGTAAGATGTACTAAGTGAAGGAGAGAGAAAAAGGAGCGTCAGAGAAACACATGGCTAAACCAGCCACAGGGCTGTTCTTTGTGTGATGTGCTTTCATTCAGGACCAGAGATCTTGAATGGTGGTGGGGGGATGTAGGGTGGGAGTGTCCTGTTTTGCTGACATACACAGAACATAGCTACTATATAGTCTTTACCCAGGCCTGACCACAGCTGTGGGAGAAATTTCATCTGTATAGAAAATACAATTGTGAAAATCAGATCCTGGAAAAACTTTCTCTTCCAGTCTGTGGTACACATAAAAATTAAGTTTTAGATAGGTTTATCATAGCTGCTGACTAGATCTTTTTTCCTCTTTTTATTATGAATGACATGACCACTATCTAATATTGGTTAGAACATCTGTTCACATGTCTTTAAAAAGGAAATACTGAGCATTAGAAATTACATTAATAACAAAGGTTTGGATATGAAAAGAATCTTGTCTATATTTATGATTAGTAGTATGCTTCATTTTAAACTGAAGGGAAGAAATAGGAACATTTAGTCTGTCAATAAATACTTATGTGATGTGCAATGCCAGGTGGTACTGTTGAATCCAGAGAAGTTCCAGACAGAGGCACTGTCCCTGGAAAGTTTGCAGTCAGGCTGGAAAGCTGAGACACAGAGCTCTGAAAGGTCAGATGCCCCAAGATGTTATCAGAGCGATCAGGGGAAAGGTGAAAGTTTCTGTCGGTACTGTGATATCCTGGCCGGGATGCCCAGGGATTCTTCCTGGGAGAGGTGGAACCTGGGTTGGGCTTTGAGAGATGGCTGCTTTTGTAAGCCCCAGGCCCCTACTGGGCCTCCTGAACAATTTCACCACAGTTCTTCATTCAGAGAGCCTCTACCTTTTCGTAGCAGTTTAATTTCATAATTTCACAGTAAGTTCAAGAAGAAAGGAGTCCTGCCCTCAGCATCCTGTGCAGTAGGGCTGCCTCTAACAGCTCTTTTTTGTGGATAAAATAGTGTTTGCACTGTGGCTGAACATGGCATGACAAAGGATGCAGTGTAGCAAAAATGCACTTTTTGGTTTCTCAGTGTCTCGTTTTTGTTCAGCCAAAAATTTTTGACAGCTGAAAGAGTGTCTTTTCTCCTTCTAAAGTGAAAGTCAAAATTTGTAGACCTGAAAAAGAACAGTGAACTCAGTATTCTCTGAATCAACTCCGTTGACAACAGTTTCCACATGTTATAAAAATAAATTAGAAGGAAGATTACATTTTATGGGGCAATAGCAAACCTAAATCAACAGAGTACAGAAATAGTAAGGATTACAAGTATTTAACACAGATTGTATTACCTTGAGTCCTGTCCTCTTAAACTGAGGAATTTTATGCTTCTGAGGTTTACCTACAATACTGCATGTGAAACATCAAGAACATCCCAAAGGTGATTTGCTTTATAACTGACCAGAAGCTGATTTTTAAAATTAGATGAAAAATTAGATGATTAGAAAATTAAAATTAGATGATTCTTTGGGTTTACCAAGATGCCTTGGGGTAGAAGGAGTGGAGTTATTTTTCTTTAGTCTAGATTTTTGTAACCTTGATAGTAATTTATAGTTCAGTTCAGTCGCTCAGTTGTGTCTGACTCTTTGAGACCCCATGAACTGCAGCACCCCAGGCCTCCCTATCCATCACCAACTCCCAGAATTCACTCAAACTCATGTCCATTGAGTCGGTGATGCCATCCAGCCATCTCATCCTCTGTCGTCCCCTTCTCTTGCCCCCAATCCCTCCCAGCATCAGAGTCTTTTCCAATGAGTCAACTCTTCGCATGAGGTGGCCAAAGTATTGGAGTTTCAGCTTTAGCATCATTCCTTCCAAAGAATACTCAGGACTGATCTCCTTCAGAATGGACTGGTTGGATCTCCTTGCAGTCCAAGGGACTCTCAAGAGTCTTCTCCAACACCACAGTTCAAAAGCAACAATTCTTCAGCACTCAGCTTTCTTCACAGTCCAACTCTCACATCCATACATGACCACTGGAAAAACCATAGCCTTGACTAGACGGACCTTTGTTGGCAAAGTAAGTTACTGGTCTACAGTTCAGTCACTCAGTCGTGTCTGACTCTTTGCAATCCCATGGACTGCATCACACCAGACTTCTCTGTCCATCACCAACTCCTGGAGTTTGCTGGGAAAGATTGAAGGCAGGAGGAGAAGGGGACGACAGGGTGAGATGGTTGGGTGGCATCACTGACTCAACAGATGTGAGTTTGAGCAAGTTCCAAGAGATAGTGAAGGATAGGGAAGCCTGGCCTGGAAGCAGTTCATGGGGTTGCAAAGAGTTGGACATGACTGAGCCACTGAACAACTGGCCTACAGGCCTTGCCATTCAACAAACATGAATCCTCAGAACATTAATTAGTGTTTTAATTTAGCTCATTGACTTCTGTGCTGAGTGCACAGCACGTGCAGTTTTTGACTCATCCACATCCTTGGGCTGCTGACTGCTGAACTAATGGTAACGTTTTTCTATATTGGTGTGTTCTCACAGTTAAGGATAGGTCGGAAATCTTCAGAACATGTTAAGAGTGAATGGGGGAATATTTTCTAAAAGAACCTTTTGAGAGAATATGGTGCTTGCATATGATTAGGAAATCGCTTTAAATTGAGTCAGTTGTTCTTGGCAATTTTGTGCCTAAAGCTTTCATGTTATTTTTTTATATTACACTTCACAGAGACATATTCTTGCATAAACAGATTCCTGTGTTTCTTTAGAATTCTCTTTGTCTCACAGCCATTCTAGATTAAGATCATAATATTCATATGCAGAGGGCATATGTTTGTATCTGTTTCATCTTTAGATAGCAGCTGTGTTAAAATAGTTTAACTGTAAAAGATGATAAGAGCTTTTGTTCTCTTGCTATCTTAAAACAGAGAAATAGGTTATAGGGCCCCAGTGTGTGGTTGCTGCAGTCTCCAGACCACTTGTAAAGAAGTGTTCTTCCATGTTTTGAAGAACATTGTTTTGCAGCAGCCTGAGAATATGTAGTCCACTTAGAGTAAAAATCACAAGGTGGCCTTGAGAATTGAGTGACCAGACAGGCCTGGAGAGATCCCTTGAGCCTCCTGCAGGGCCTCCTTTGGCAAGGTGTAAAACAGCTCGAGGCAACCCAGACCTCTGCCCACCTTCCTCAGTTTCTCTGAACTTTGCTTGGAGGAAATAGGCCTGCGATGAGATAAGAACTGGGAAAGCAGCTAAACCCCTGCCTGGTGATTGACAGCCTGGGAAGGGAGGCCTTGGCTCTCCTGGGGATGCTGCGGTGACTTGACATGGAAATTTTTTCACCTTATTTTGATGAGATGTTAATGAGTTAAACAGGTGTTGGAAAATCACAAGGTGATTTTAATTTTTGTGTCTTAGATTCATTTCTAGATGATGGACTAAGTTTATTATTCTTTAATAATATCACTGCAATTGAAGCCATAATTGTCAGAGATTACGGTGTCCATAAACTCATCACCATAGCTGACAACTGTACTCAGTGGAGATTTGTTCATTATCTATAGATCTGAGTTTGCTATTGTAGTTAATAAAGCCATTTAAATAGATTAAATTTTGTTTAAATTGTTCCAGGAGTCATGACTTTTGAGATCCGTAAAAGCTGCAAGTTGCTGAGCTTTGCTGCTACTGATTTCAAGTTACTCACAGCTAACAGTTAGCTCTAACCCCTTGCTAGAAAACTATCTTGGGAAAAGAATGTTGTTATATTTCATTATCCTTTAAAAACAAGGTAGAAAGTCACTTCATTCTTATTAGAACTGTATCAGTAGTTTAGTTCTCATCTCTGAATAGTATGTGTGCTAATGGTGCTTATCTTAGGCTAGTTTAATAATTAGTTCTGTTTTTAGAAATGAATCTGAATGAATCTCAAGGTGTGTTACTCAAACTGTATTCAGCTGTGAACAAAAGGAGAAAAAGTAAAAAATAACCATGGCTTAAAGGAGAGAGATGTTTATTTTTCCCTCTCACATAAAGGAAGTGCAGGGGAAATGAGTCCAGGAATGACTTGGTGTCTAAGGTGTACGGAGTCCAAGCTCTTTTTGTCTTGCTGCTGTATCATGGCTTCTTCCCCGCCATCTCCTCATGGTCCTAGAAGGCTGCAGGGGTTCCAGCCATGTTGCATCCACTTTCCAGCCAGCATGAAGGCAGCAATAGGGAAGAAGAAGGATGATCAGGAGGAGAGTATCTTATAAGCATGTTTGCCAGAATGTCCGCTTTCATTTTATTGGTGAAAACATACTCCTAGCACAAGGAGGTTTAAAGATGTAGTTTTATTCCCAGAAAAGGTGTGCCAGGTAAAAATTTGGGCCTTATTATCAAGGAAGTGGGAGGAATGGATATTCGAGGACACCTAGCAATGTGCCACAGAAGGCAAAACAGGCCTTCAGCAGAAACTTGGTTTGGACCCTGAGACCAAGGAGTCCACACACCACCTGGTGGCCAGGTATATAAATTTCAGGATCCCATTGAAAAAACTAAGACCCCACAAAAGTTGAATTTTCAAATACTATCATTGTGAACAGTAGAAATCACACACTTCAGACACAGAAGCACCTTCTCAAGAGGCTTTTCTCTCCTATAAAGAAAGGCATTTAATATTGCCTCTAGAACGTGAGTATTTGCCATTCCTGAAAACTTGTCCTAACTTTAGCAGAAGTGATAGAAAGGTTGGGTGAGACTATCTGAGCATTAAATGAAGATGAACTGCGAGACTGTCTCTGAAATGATAAGGCTAAGTAAGTGTACAGCTGGCTCTCCGGGTGTTTTGTTCTGTGCTAGAGTCATCTTTGTACCCGCACCACTCTTGCAAAGGACATGGACACAGGCCATCCTCAGAGGCCTGTTCTTTGAAACGGAAGCACGGCACGAATCAGCCTTGGGGAGGTATTAGGTCCCAAATCTCACAGCTTCTCTTGCTTTTTCCTAGGTGCTCTGTTTTTCCACTACTGCTTTTGGGCTCTGGACAAATTGCACATACATTAGGGTTCATCTATATGAACCCTCTCATTTTAAAGATGAGGAAGCTAAGGGGGCTTCTCTGGGGGTCCAGTAGTTAAGACTCTGTGCTTCCACTGTTAAGGGGGCGCATGTTCGATCCCTGGTCAGAAACTAAAATCCCACATGCTACACGGTATGCCAAATAATAATAATAATAAAGATGAGGAAACTGAAGCTCAGTCTGCTAAGTGTTTCAGCAACGGTCACACTATCAGTAATTGACAGCCAAGACTAGAAAACAGAACTCCAAAGCTGTGCTAATCCTGTGCATTTTGTTACGAGAATAAGTTGTTTTTGCTCTCTCTATACTTGGTTGGAGTTTGTTTTTCACCTTTAAAATAAACAAATTATCCTAAAAGCCCTCTAAATCCCTAAGCTTTCTTACATCTAAAAGTATGTTTCTACATCATGTGACGATCTAGTGAGCACTTTGTAGACCTTTATGGGGCCTATTAAATGATAAAAATACTCTGTGTGAAAGCAGAGGCAAAAAGAGTGCTGACTCGATGTAAGAAGTGGATTGGAAGTGTTGTCATCGTGATAAACGCGATGATAAAGTATTGTGAAGTGGAAGGCATCGTGAGCTATTAGGCAAGGATGCATACGCAGGTTCCTGGTCAGTGTCAAGCGTGAGCTCCTCTCCCAACTCTTGGTGCCCGCCTTCATCCGGCTCACAGAGGCACAACCTCCCCACCCCGAGTCCCCGCACCACTCAGGCTCACTTCCCAAACAACCCTGACCACCATTCTCAAACTTGCTTCTGTCTGGCTCTCCTCCTCTGTGCTCCATTCTGGTGCCACTTACTTTCCTTTTTAAACTCTGTTCTCAGAAACTCTACACATTTTCAGTATTCACCCAAGTCCCAACTCCTCCATAGCAGCTTCCTTGCTTTTGGGGACTCAGTCAAAAGCAAAACGCAGGGAGAGGGGATGGATATTCAGCTGGTGCTTGAACACACAGCATGGGTGTGCGCACACAACGTGCCCATCTCCATGCCAGGGTTCTCTGTGCATCATCTCACTTCTTTAGAGAAGAACCATCCTTGGAGATAGATGCCATCATGATCTCAGTTTTCTGGATGAGCAGCCTGTGGTATAGGGAAGTTAGATGCGTTGTTCCAAGTCACCCGGTGGCATAACTGGTGCTTAAGCCAGGTCTCCGATTCTGCAGTGCTCTTGAGCCTCTGAGCAGCTGCGTCCACCTGTCTGATCAGGATGCCACAACTCAGCAGTTGATTGCCCTCAGGTCAGTAGTTCTAGGTCTTCATGTAGAAATTGATGTAAAACATTGTGGCTTTATTAAGAGCCTAGAAAAATCTAATCATTGACCTTGGCTCATGTCTCAAAAGAAAGAGTAGATACTCAGGCTGTATTGATAAATGCAGCCCATGTTCTTATGCATTTAAAAATCATCTGCTAGTTGAATCTGCTAAGTAATGGTTAATGCCTTGTTCCTCCTTGCCTCCAGCTGCCTTCATTTGTGTACATATGTATGTAAATATAGATGTTAAGATGAATACAGACATGTTTTTAAGCAGAGAATATACTCTTTGATCCCGGTTAAGGTAGTGGGTAATTCTGAAATGAAATCTCAAACAGAAAACCCTGTGGGGTTAAGTAAAAACCATTATGTACATGCTGCTTACATCTAGACCCTCAGCTTCTCTGTTTGGCACAGCATGTCTAGTTCAGCTCTAGAATTTAATGTGAATATAGTTAATTTAAATATTTGGAAAAGATTAGAGAAAAGTATAAATACTCTAAACGGTGGCTGGTATGTTTGAGAATCTGCAGATCTGGCTGTGTTGGAAGCACCGACTTTGATCCGTGACTCAGACTCTTCAGAATAAGGAAGGACAGGGAGTGTTAAGGGGTTTTGCCAGAACTGCTTCCACTCACTCGTCTAGACTTTTACACCTTTACAAGTTCATATACGACTCAGCAGGTCTCCTCCTCACCTTGCATCAGAAATTCTTGGTCTGCATTGATTGGTAGAGGTAGGGTAGGGAAGAACCATGTGCATTTATGCAGTTGCTGTACATATTAAGGATTTACTGTGTGCCTCACATTGGGCTAAACACTGAGGATGTGGCAGCGAGCTGCAGAGATGTGGTCTTCACTCGTATCTGGAAAAAGGGCAAAAGAAAGTAAACAGAAAATAAATGTGAATATTGCAAGTTGGAACAAGGGCTGTGAATGAAATAAACAGTGAGTTGCTGGGAATGACAGACGTTCCCAGTGTGAATTGAATCATCAACAATAGTTCCCTTGAGTTTTATTTAAGTGGGAACGTAAAAGCTAAGAGGGAACTAATCACATGAAAATGAGAGAAGAGCCCAGCATGTTAAAGCAAAGGGTCTGAGTAAAAATCAGTTGCCTTCAAAGAGGACCTAAGAGAAGGCTGGGCTGGGGTGAGTGGAGGAGAATGGGTGATGGGTGTGAGGGAGGGCAGGGCTTTGTGGCCATGTTAGAAGTTTGTTTGGGATCCCAAGTGTGGTGGGAGTCTCTATAGGGTTTTTTTTTTAACTGGAAAGTGATATGTTCTGATTTAAGAAAACCATGTTATGTTTTATGGAGAATAGATTCAAAGAGCAGTTGTGGACATAGAGAGAGCTGATAGACAGTTGTAAATGGCTCAGACAGTAAAGAATCTGCCTGCAATGCAGGAGACCCAGGGTTGAACTTGAGTCAGGATGATTCCCCTGGAGAAGAGATGGCACCCTACTCCAGTATTCTTGCCTGGAGAATTTCACAAACAGAAGAGTCTGGTGGGCTACAGTCCCTGGGATTGCAAAGAGTTGGACATGACTGAGCAACTAACACACACACACAACAATAGACCAGGTAGGAGACAAGGTGGCCTGGACTAAAGTGTAGACTTTGGACATGGGGAAAATGTGTTTGGAATACACCTGGGAAGTAGACTGAACAAGACACAGGGATTGCATGTGTAGGGGAGAGAGTAAGGGACACATCGAGGATGACTCTGAAATTTCAAATCTGTGCAGCTGGAATCATGTATCAAGTTGTTGGCAGTGGGTTGGGGAGGACGTGTTTGAAAGGAAAACTGTTTGGGGCCTGTCGTTACCTTTTCATACGGGTGATGATGTCAGGTATGGTGTTAGATACTTGGGTCTTATGGTCAAAGGCTCGGAGTGATAAATATGGGCACCTTCAGCATTAGTATGCTGGTTAAATCCAGGGCAGGAACTGGATCACATGAAAGAACATGTCAAGAGTGGAGAAGGCTCACAGCTGAGCCCTGAGGAGCCCCACATCTAGGGATTAATTAGAGGAGGAAGAGCCAGCGAAGAGCTGGAGAAGAAGCAGCCAGAGGTGCAGGAAAGCTAGCAGACTGTGGACCAGGTAGACCAGGAAGCCAAGGAGAGAAGATGGAAAGGTGGGGGTGGCGGGCAACATGGTGTGCTTAGTTGGTCAATAAGGAAGAAAGAGGAGTTCTTGGATTTGACGAGCTGGGTTCACTAATAATCCTGACAGGAGCACTTGCAGTGAGCAGTGGGTTCAGAATAGTGGCTGGTGAGGGTGTATTGAGAAAGAGGAGACAGGACATATATGGTGTTCATATGCAGGTGGTCCCCGACTTGCGATGGTTTGACTAGATGATGCTGTGAAAGTGATACACATTCGGTAGAAACTGTATTTTTAATTTTGAGCTTTTCCTGGGCTAGTGATGTGCAGTAGGATATTCCCATGTGATGCTGGGCAGAGGCAGAGAGCCTCAGCTCCAGGCAGTTGGGTGATCATGGGCTAAACAACCAATGCACTTACAACCATGCTGTACCCATACAGCCATTCTGATTTCTACTTTCAGTATAGTACTCAATATATTATATGAGGTATTCAGCCCTATTGTAAAATAGACTTTGTGGTAGATGATTTTGCCCAACTGTAGGCTAATGTATAAGTTAAGCATGTTTAAGGTAGGTTGGGCTAATGTATGATGTTTGGTAGGCTAGGTATATTAAATGCATTTCAGTTTACAATGTTTTCAGTTTATGATGGGTTTATCAGGATATAGCCCCATTGTAAATTGAAGAAGACTTAGTATTGATTTCTTAGGGGGTGGGTGTTATTGAGGGATTGGGGGATTAGTTCTGTTGTCATGTTACTTTGTATTGCATTACTTTCTTAATTGCAACAATCCTTACATTTTAAATGTCTAAAATATAATGCTTTAAAAGTTTAAATGTTTAAAAAGTTTTTTTGGGAAAAATAATCCCTGATAGGCTAACTGAACATCTCTGACTTTTAATAGCCGTGGTTCATATCTTTCCACTCTCTTTCTCCTTCTCTAGTCTACTTTTTCAAATTTGTCATTTTCTTTCTGTAGAATAACTTGTACTGCTGTGCTTAAAAAGCAAATCAATCAAAAAAATTAGCTTTTAATTTTTTAAGACATTTGCAAACAGAGCCTGTTGAGGCAGTCCAAGCACAGGTTGGAAAATAATTTCCAGACACAGAGTATTGCAGAAAGGAGTGAGTTTATTAAGAACAAAGAGCAGAGATAAAGTGGGCACTGCAAGTGCAGCAGACCGACAACTCCTGACAGGCCAGGGAGAGTCAACAGTTTTTGTGGGTTAATAGCCAATTTTTATAGCCTCAAGACAAAGGAAATTCCTGCTGGAAGGTTGGTGTTAGGTGATTGCTTGGGGTGCTGTAGAGTGCTTACTGAAGTGGGCGTCTTTGTCTAATTGGGAGTCAAGAAGCTTGTTAGTGATTATCAGAGTGATTATTGAGGCAACGGTTACAAAGGGGCTCAGTCAGCCTCAGAGATGTCCCTGATTCTGGACTCCACCTCTGTGGCCCTGGGGACAGGACTCAACAGAGCCTTGTATAGTTTTCATGGCAGTGAATTAAGGACCAGGGAGAAGGTATGAGAGGAGAGGAAATGCAGAACCATGTGTATATGGTCTTGAGAAGTCCAGTGGCTTGAGGTGGTGGTCAGTGACATGTTATTAAGGTGGGAGAAACCAGACTATTCTGGTGTGTCGATGGGTTGGCTCCAGTAGGAAGGGAACCACCAAAGGAGCCGAGTTCTTGAGGAGGTGAGGTGATCCCAAGCCCTGGTGGGGGACTGGCCTTCCCAGAAGGAGAGAGGTTTCCTCTGTTCCACCAGGAGGCAAGGATGAGAGCGCATGTGTGAGAGTGCCTGGGGGCTTTAGAATGGCGACTCCCAGTACCAGCTCCCCACTTTCCTTCTGTGAGACCCCCTTAGGCCCCAAATTCCACATCTTCTCACCTTTTTCTTTTTTTCTAAACAATTTTTGAGTTTCAACTCAAAAAAGTAGTTTTAAAATTTTGAAAAATGTGCATTTTTTATATATTCAGTTTAGGAGTGGAAAGACTCACATACCGTGTGTTAGGATTTTCTACCAATGACGAATGTATTCCTTCCTAATTGCTCCTTTCTCTATCAACAGGGATAGGCTAGACCATTGCAGGGAACAGGGCCCTCCAGAATCTCAGGAAATCTCCTGCTGTCAACTGACAGCCTGGGCTCCCTGCAGACCCTGCCTGGAGAGCCTCCCCACCCAAAGCATGGCTGTCCCTGTGGCACAGAGGGGACGTGTATCACACACATGCTGGGCCATGCTGTAATGGCCAGATTGCTTTTGTCTACTAGCGTTACCTCCCACTCCAGCCACAGACTGTTGGCCAGCACCATGTCCTGAGGACAGACCAACCTCAGAGTGGCAGACAGCCAAGGCTACCTTCTGTGTGCTGTGAGGAGAAAGAATAGAGCAGGGGACTCATCCTGCAGAGGACACCACACTTTCCTCCCCAGCGAGGGCAGAGCAGGCCTCCATGCATCCAGCCTCATCCTTTGACTACACACCTAACGTGCTATCAACTAGAAATCCATTCTGTTATTTTTAAGTTTTCCTTTTTCCCAAATATTTTCTTCAGAAATCCAAACAACTCTGGAAAACCTAGTGATTGGTCACCTTTTTTTCCTCTAAGGACCTTTACTGTTTTCTCTGCTGGACTCAAAATTGTAGGAGAGATTGTATCCTGAGCACACTGTTTTATTATTTTAAGATTTTTAAAATGTGGACCATTTTTAAAGTCTTTATTGAATTTGTTACAATATTGCTTCTGTTTTCTATTTTGGCTTTTTGGCTCCCTGACCAGGGATCAAACCCACCCCCCTTGCATTGGAAGGTGAAGTGCTAACCATTGAACTGCCCAGAGAAGTTCCACACTGTTTTTAAAGTAATGTTTATTTTCCTACTTTACTTAATAAAGAACATATAGAACTTCCAATCCAAGCTTCTCCATGGCCTGAGCTGCTGGTAACTGCAGTCCGAGCTGTGCAGCCTTATCTCACTAGTCTCTGCTTCCCATTGGGCCTCTCACAATTCTGCCTGTAGCTCCTGGGTCTCCATTGCTCCTCTGTGGACTCATTTATATCCAGGAACTTGGATTGGGCCCACAGTTCTCGGATGCCAGGGTCTCTGAGAGGAGGGCAGGATGACACTGGGCCCAGGCAGGGAAGCAGACAGGGGCTGGTGGCAACTCGTGACCCCCTCAGTTGCCTTGCAGCGTCACCAGGCACTGGCCTGTCCTCTTTCTCCTTAATTTTTCATTCCATTCACTCCAGCCCTTCTTTGCCCCCTGCCTTTTTGTCCTAACCTCAGGCCTCTTCCTTCTCCCTGCCCACCCACCCCGAGAGCTGGAGCCCCTCCGTGGCTGTTCTCTCCACAGCGGCCACTGGGCTGGCCAGTGGCAGGGGGCATCTGTGGGAGACGAAACTCTGCTGGATTGCCCCTAACATGGCACCTTTCATCAGTGGGAGAATGCAAGTGTAATCTAGCCAGAGTCTTCCCTTGAGGTGAACATGTTACCCAACAGGATTGAGTGTTCGGGGTGGTATCAGCTTGGCTGAATGACTGATGCTATTACTGGTACCACTTTGAGCAGAATTCCTGGCTGGGGTCAGTGTGAGCAGGCAGGGCAGCCAGTGCTGCAATCAGTGGTCAAGAAAGGTGACTCTTTGCTATTGTTACACAGGTTAACATAGTTTCTTATTAAATATGTCCCTTATGATTATAATGCCCACAGACCCCCACGGCACGGCCTCTGCTCTCTCCTCTTCGTCCGCTCAGATGCTGTCAGACCAGCCCCTCGCTTGGCTTGTGTGTGTATGCATTCCCATCCCGGCCCCCAACGCTCCTCCCCTCCCCAGTCCCTCATTCAGCCTCACAGAACTGATGAGAGACCCCATCCACCTCCATCCCATGTAAGACAGCGGCTCTCCTTCTCCTGGTCCCAGGTCTGGCCTGTTCCTTCTCCACTGCACTGCCCCCCAGCTGACGTGATCTTTTCATCTGTTCCTGTGTTCATTTCTCTTAAGAAAGTGGTTTTCCCCACTGCTGTGTCCACAGAGCCCAGAGTAGATACATATAAATACTTGACAAATGAATGAGAGAGGCCACGATAGATGAAGCAGTGTTCAGTTATCTAGTTATCACGGCCAGAAACCTACACAATTGGAACGTTTCCTTTGTGTAAAGTTTCTGTGTTGGACCGTCCTGCTCTCCTCTCCTATGATAATTGGTTCTCTCCATTCAGAACCAATAAATAATGTCAGAAAATGAATATTTACTACCATTTGTACTGCTGTGAAATTTTCTGCCTGAGCTAATCTTTAAGAATATTTCAGGTCATAATCTGCGACAAAGCAGGAAATATCACTGCCTCTCCCTCTTAGAGCATCAAAGTAAATTTTTCTTTATATTTTCCTAGCACACATTTATTGTGTTGTTGTTGCCTGCTTACAAATGTCTGTGAATCTTTTAGACAAGTTGGGCAATAAAGAAAGCAATTCCACCAACGTGTAAATTCACTTGACCCATTCCTTGTTGTTTTATGAGGGTTTGTGATTACTTTGGATTTCTTTTTAATTACCTTTCCAGATTTTGGAAGCTAAATTTTCTTTAAGTGGTTTTGGCTCTTTTAGCTTGTTTTCTGAAGCAGCCTCTTATTTCATGCATTCAGTTTACCTTTCCTTTTTCACTTCTCAGCATTTTTATTGACTCGTGTATGTGGTTTCTATAAGGTCTTTCCATCCTGTGTTAGTCTATTCGAGGTCCCAGAAGACCCTGTGCCTCAGAGAAAAGCCGAAGGATGCTTAAGACAATTTTACTAATGCTGACTTAAATAAAACAGAATTTTCTAGTGAAGAATTGTAGTGAATATCTAGGAGTGATTAAGTGAATAGTTTGCTTCAGTAAATAAAAATAATTGTTCCCCAAACATTTATTAAGCAACTATCATGTATCCGACAGTGCTGGGAATATAAGGAAAGACAGTTTACTAGAGAAATGGGGATGTATTCAAAGAGTTTTAGCAGTCTGATTTCAGTTGATTGCAGGTGCAGTGGCAGCCCAGAGGGGGAGCATTGAAACTGTTCCTGGGAAGAAGGCTTCCTGGAAAGGAACTGTGGGCAGAGGAGAAGGGTGCTGGAGGGAGGAGAGCTCATCCACAGCACAGGTGTCTTCAGCACCACAGCTGGAGCCCAGACACACGAGATGAGCCTGGAAAAAGAGATGGGCCCAAACCCTTCAGGGTCTGGTGTGCACCCACATGGGTGAGGTTTTTATCCTGGGGAGCCTTTCACAGGGCCTGTGCCAGATGTACATGGGGCATCTGCCAGCTGCTCAGAGAATTAGCGTCAGGAGTCAGGCAGAGGCACAAGGGCCAGCGTGGGGTGGTGGATGAACCCATGGACTCAGCTTGAGCACCCCAGCAGTGTGCCTAGAAGGGACAAGAGGAGCAAAGTTTCAAGGGCGCTTTAAGGTTTATCGGACAGGAGGTGGGGGAGGTAGGGAAGAGGAGCCAGGAAAGCTTGCATCACGGTGGAAAAGTTCCCAAGAAAACGATGTGGTCTTGTAGGAAAGCAGAGTGGCCATGGGTTGGGCAGTGTCGGGATGGCCCGTGAGCATCTGGTGGTGAGAGCAGGCAGCCGCAGTCAGGTAGCAGTGGCCCGGAGAGGCTGTGAGTGGAGCCTGTAAGCGCCGCGGCTTCCAGAGGAGTGAGGGGTCTCTGAAGAGTTTTGGGCTTTGTGTGTTAATTACTAGGCAGTAGAGACATTACATAGAGCTCACTAAATTTTTACACTCAGCAGGCAGGCTTCATAACCAACTTTTCTGCACACACAGCCCTGATGCTTCGTAACCATCAAATGTTCCCCATCCAGCATCCTACCTGGCATCTGCCATCAGTACAACATGATGTTCTTTTCTAGATCTTCCATGAATATGATTCAGTTATCCATCTTAAGCTTTCCTTTTTGTTAGACTTCGATTTTCATGGCCTTGATAATGGGTGATAATGAAAAGGTGTATGTGTGTTTGTGTGTGTAATCAAAGGTATATCATTTCCACATTTTAAAATGAATAGACAAGATCATTCTTCCATGGTAGTGCTGGGGTATATAAGGTAGTGAGAAGCATTTCATAGCCATCAAGAAAAAAAAAAAAATTATAGACAGTTTCACTGATACAGATTTTTGCTGTTGTGCTGCACAGATACAAAACAGTTCATACGGCCACGTTTAGAACCGAAAGCAAAGAAGAATTGGTGCTTGTCTCTTCACAGTAGGATTTCTGAACTTTGTGATTTGCCTTCGTTTTTCTTCCTTCCTCGTTTCTGGCCCCTGGTGAGAGTAGCTGTTTGTCATGCTCCTCTAAACCTCTGATCTGTTCCTTCTAATTGACCGTCTCTTTACAGCCCGCCCAGGCCAGCGCGAGTCTACTGCTGACCCCACACGTCCCAGTGGGGGAGTGAAATGCACTGTGCTCTGAGCTTCCTAATGATTGTTTTTTAGGCAACACGAAATCATCCATGATGGTTTGTTTGTTTGTTTTTTGCCTCTTACTCACCTGAGGGGCCTGTTTTGGTGATCTACATTTGTATTGTCTGAGAGACTCGAGGAAGAAGTAGATCAGAGTGTAATAGCAGTATTGGATGTATCCAACAGAAACTTGCATAAATGTCTTTGTGCTCGTGGATTTTACTTCCAAATTCACCTTTTCAGTATTCCGGTCATTCATTTTTCTGCAACAGAGTTATTTTGTGTGCATTTGTTCTTCACAGTGTTGTGCTGTATCTCAGTTTCTCCCGGGATGTACAAACGAAAAATGATAATTGGGCTGTTGTGCCAGCTTCCTGGTTCTGGGGCTTCTGCCAACGCTGTCCTTGATTGAGGACCACCCTTGGCTTTGTGCAGGTTATTCCATCCCCCACCCCACATCCACCCCTGCCTCTGCAAACTGCTTGACTGCAAAAACAACACTCCCTTTTCTCCTCTTTAACATCTGTCTCTCTTTAATATTAATAGTTCACACTTTTAAGGATGCATAACTGCCAGCCACAAATTGTTAAGCTATGCAGTTCTTTTCTGCTCTATTACTGAACAGTCTGGCGGGAGTTTGCCTTTTCAACATTGGTTATTAATTTTATTTTTCTAGTGCAATAAAATAAATAAGTGGTCTGCTGTAGGTGTGAGTTAATGAGGATTTGAAATGGATTTCAAGCATTCTTGTTGAGTGCTTATGATGCAGGTGTGATCTCATGAGTCAATTACCAGAACCAAACAGTTCAAGAGCCATAAAGCTCACCCACCATGGCATTACTAAATTAATAGATTAACAGCTACAAATAGGAAAATGTCAGATGTTAAATATTTTTCATCAGTAATCAGTTGGAAGTTTGGGGTCCCTTATCTATGCTTATACAGTCTCTAAAGTACCTCAGCCAGAGTTAATTTCTGTTTTATTACTTCTCAGCTTATAAGCATTTTAATGCCAGATTGCTATTTGTTTGTTTTTTTAATTTGTATTCAATTTATTTAAAAGCAAAACAAAATAGTTCACCCATTTCTCCCACCCCCCACCTCTGGCAACCACCAGTCTGTTCTCTGAAGCTGTGAGCTTAATTTTTATTTTCTTAGATCTCTTTGATAACAGATCATATGGTATTTGTCTTTCTCTGTATGAGTTATTTCACTTAGCATACTGTCCTCAAGGTCCATACATGTTGTGGCAAGATTCGTTCCTTTTTATAGTTGAATCATATTCCCCCTGTGTGTGTATGTGTGTGTGTGTGTATCTCACAATTTCTTTGTTCATTTATCTGTTGATGGACACTTAGGCTGTTTCCATATCTTGGCATAGGGGTACATATATCTTTTTAGTATTTTCACTTTCTTCAGATAAATACTCAGAAGTGGAATTGCTACATGATATGGTAGTTCTATTTTCAATTTTTTGAGGAACTTCCATATCATTTTCCATAATGGTTGCACCAGTTTATATTTCTACCAACAGTACACAAGAGTTCCCTTTCTCCACATCCTTGCCAACACTTGTTATTTCTTGTGTTTTTGATAATAGCCATTCTAACAAGTAAAGTGATATCCCATTGTTTTGATTTTCATTTCCCTGACAGTTAATGGTGTTAAGCATCTTTTCACGTACCTGTTGGCCATCTGTATGTCTTCTTTGAAACAAAAAAAATGTCTATCCAGATCTTCTTCCCATTTTTTAATTGGATTATTTGGGTTTTGCTATTGAGTTGTATGAGTTTTTTACATATTTTGGAGAGTAGCCCCTTATCATGTACATGATTTACAGTTATTTTCCCTCATTCAGTAGGTTGCTTTTCCCTTTGTTGAAGGTTCCCTTTGCTGTGCAGAAGCTTTTGGGCTTGATGTAGTCCCACTTACTTATTTTCACTTTTGTTCCTTTTGCTTTTGGTGTCATATTAAAAAAAATCGTCATCAAGAGTCATGTCAAGAAACTTACATCTATGTTTTCTTCTGGAAGCTTTATGGCTTCAGGTATGATGGTCAAGTGTTTATTTTGAATTAATTCTGGTTTAGAGTGTAAGATAGTAGTCCATTTTCATTTTCTTCTGCATGTGGCTGTCCAGTGTTCCCAAACCATTTATTGAAGAGACTGTCCTTTATTGTATATTCTTGGCTCCTTTGTTATAAATTAGTTGACTATATGAGCATGAATTTATTTCTGGGTTCTCTGTTCTGTTACACTGATCTATGTGTATTTTTAGGCCAGTTCCATACTGTTTTGATTACTATAGCTATATAATATAGTTTGAGATCTGGACATATGATTGCCTCCAGCTTTGTTCTTTCTCAAGATTGCTTTAGCTGTTTAGGTCTTTTGTAGCTCCATACAAATTTTGGATTTTTTTTTTTCCATTTCTGTGAAAAAAATACCATTGGGTTGTTTTTTTTTTTTTTTTAATAGGATTGCATTGAATCTGTATACTGCTTTGGGAAATACAGATATTTTAACAATATTCTTTCAATTCATAGACATAGAATGTCTTTCCATTTGTGTGTTCTTAATTTCTGTTTCTCACAGTTCATTATTAGTGTAAAGAAACATAACAGATTTTTGTGTACTGGTTTTATATCATGCCACTTTACTTCTGAATTAGTTCTAATAGTGTTTTGGTGGCGTCTTTAGGGGGTTTGTATATATGATATAGTGTCATCTGCAAACAGTGACAGTTTTACTTCTTCCTTTCCAATATGGATACTTCTTTTTCTTGCCTAATTGCTCTGGCTAGGACTTCCAATATTATGGTGAATAATAGTGCCAAGAATGGGTATCCTTGTCTTGATCCTGACCTTAGAGCTTTCAGCTTTTTCCTATTGAGTATGATGTTAGCTGCAGGCTTGTTGTATATATAGCCTTTATTATGTTGAGGTTTGTTCCCTCTATACCTGCTTTGTTGAGAGTTTTTATTATAATACTGATTTTTTTCAAATGCTTTTTCTTTATAAGATTTTTATCCTTCATTTTGTTAATCACACGGACTGATTTGTGAGTAGTGAATCATCCTTGCATCCCTAGAATAAATTCCACTGGATTGTGATATATGGTCTGTTCAGTATATTGTTGATCTCAGTTTGCTAATATCTTTTAATGAACTGGCACTTAAAATACTTTTTCTTGTATTTTATTGAAGCATAGAGTCCAGTGTGAGCATTCACTTGTGCATTTATCCAGCCTTTGTTTCAAAGAGCCTACTGTACTCTGGGCACAGATGTTAGGTATAGATGTAAACTGGTGCACAGCCTCAGAAGGGAGATGCATGAGGGCACAGTCGTTGTGCCCTTTGAGGATTCAGGAGGAGCTGTTGCGGAAGGGTCAGAGGATTTGCTAATTCCTTGTTTAGAGTAGCTAGGAGCATGGAGTCTGTAGTCAGACAGCCCCGGTTCAAATCCCGATTCCATCACTTATGAAATATATGACTTAGACTAGTTACTTCTCTGTGACTTCCCTAAAAAATATCAGTATTCATGATACAGACTTAATGTCTGAATTAAAATCAGGAAATATTTATAAAGTCCTTAGAGTAGTGCTTGGTACATGGGGAAAACATTATATATATATGTGTTTTAAACAAATCAAGTAAAATATATAATGTATATTTTGACCAAAGTAAAGACTAAAGAAAAGTATTGTGAAAAGTATAGAAACTGGCAAGCATTTTAATATTTGTTCTTAAATGTATGGAAAGTTTAGTTTATAGTTAGCTTGTATAGGAGTTTACTATTACTGGGTTCTATCTCCAGAAACTTGAACATCTATCCCCTGCATTTTCAGCTATTTTGACTTTCTCAGGTAGAGAAGTTTCTAAATGAAATGATCTGCCATATGTGCTGTTGTCTTTTCTCATTATTGGACATACCCAACAAAGGTTGAACCTTCATGAGATGTAGCTTTGGGGATGCCTGCATTGGGTAGGAGTGTGGATGGGGGTAAAACAAGTGAATTCCTAAGAGCCAATGATGTTTTTTTTTAAGTCATACTTTAGTCCATATGAGCTTCCCTGGTGGCTCAGGTGGTAAAGCGTCTGCCTACAATGTGGGAGACCTGGGTTTGATCTCTGGGTTGGGAAGATCTCCTGGAGAAGGAAATGGCAATGCACTCCAGTATTCTTGGCTGGAGAATCCCAAGGACAGAGGAGCCTGGTGGGCTACAGTTCATGCTTGGGGTCGCAAAGAGTTGGACACAACTGAGCGACTTCACTTTCACTTTCACTTAGTCCATGGATGTGACATTGAGGGCAGGGGCCTGGAGAAATGGCAGTTTCTTTGGAGAAGATAGCTGGAAATGATTCACAAAGGTTGAAAGGAGAAAGTAGACAGTTTCAGTTGCTGGTCTCAAACGTGGGCTCCATTTTGTAGACAGTGGAGAGTCATTGCATGTTTTCAGTAGGGGAGTGACCTGGATTAAGAGGAGCATTAGTTTTGATCTTGAGGAGATTAATATGGGAACAGGTATCCAAAGACTGGAAACAGGAGTCCTGTTGAGAGACAAGGCCGCCACGTGGATAGGCGGGGATAGGTGAGATGATGTGTGAGAGGCACCCAAGATGACTTTGAACCTCTGAAACCGAGGCAGGCTGGCAGAATCAGAGTGTTTAATATGCAGTTCTAGCTCATTTAGTCATTCAACAAATGCTTATTGAACATACCCACTGCAGTGCTTGTAAGCCCCCGAGGATGACTGATCATGCTGCTTTCATGAAGAATGAAACACACATGCCTCCTGCATGCAGCCTAAAGACCATTGTGGTGAGCCTCATTATAGGGCACTGTATGCATTCTGTGAGAGGACTGTGGGAACAATGCCGGTTAGAAAAACAGAAGCTGCTTTCTCTGAACCATTCAGTTAGAAGGTCCTTCACCGTCAGACATTTTATGAAAATGTTTGTGTGTTTGCCCTGACCACAAGGAGATCAGGGCAATGGAACTGAAGGTAGGTTTTATGTTCTGCAAACAAGTCATAGCTCCTGTCTTTTCACCTTAAAATACCTGACTACCTCTAAACTGGGGCTCCCCAGGTGGCTCAGTGTAAAGAATCCACCTGCCAGTGCTGGAGATGCAGGTTTGATCCCCTGGAGTAGGAAATGGCAACCCACCCCAGTATTCGTGCCTAGGAAATCCCATGGGCAGAGGAACCTAGCAGGCTGCAGTCCATGGGGTCACGAAGAGTCGGACACGCCTGAGCACACATGCACTTACCTCTAAACTGTAAGCACTCATCAAAGTGTCATGTTCCACTCGTGACTCCACTGCTGTCTGTCTGTCCTCAGGTTTAGAACCTTCCACTTTCTATTTCACTTCTTGCTGTAGTTTGAGACTGGGAATAGGTCTCTTGCTCCAAGGAATAGGTGGCCAAGCCTTTGAGAGCTGGTATGTTTCTGCAGAAATCATGTGTGTAGCACTTAGCAAGAAATGTCCCCAAAATTATAATAGATCTTTAAATAGAACGATTTTGCGATCACTGAGGTGCTCTATGGAAGGTTTTAAAATCTCCAGTGTCATAAAAATGTCCACCCATCCTTTGGAAAGCAGAGTAAAGAAATGTGGAATAAACACTTCCCCTAATATTTCCTGCCCGAAGGTGATTCAGACTCCTCCCCACTCCTCCAAAGTTAAAAGTCTGGAGAAGAGATAGGATTACATGCTTCGAATGTCAGGTTAGTATTTTTAACCCGAGCCCAGCACAGAAATGTGCAGCACCTTCCAAAGTCCTTTGTATACTTGCTTTACAAGCTAGTCCAGGCAGAGAGGTTGCCTTCTGCCCAGTTCTTTGAGTGTGTCTTGCTTCCTGTTCGTGTTGAGCGTGGAATTTCTGAGCAGCTCTGCTGCTCATCACATGTATTTGCCACACTTAGCACAGGCACACAAGTGGCCTCTGTCAAGTCTGATGAAAAGGGAAGCTCAGCACCCTTTTATGAACATTCTCCTTTCAACCTGTCAGGCTCTAAAATTAGATAGGAGTTGCTATCACCAGACGTTCTTCTCTGTGGAGGGCTTGCCCTTTACAGTTTTCCTTCATCTTCTGTGGATGAGCACATTCCATTACCAGTGATAATGAGCGTCCTGGTGTTTGGCTCACAGAGCACCGAATCTGCACCAGGTTCACTGTGGGGGTGAAGATTGTGTGGGGAACTTAAATGGCTGCACATGTTTGAATATGTTAGTAAAACTGATCTTACTACTAACTGTATTATCTCCAGAAAAGTAATCATTTCAGCACAGAGAGCTGATCTTTTCATTCTCTTGAAGAACAGTAATGTTCCCTTCATTTGTAATGTTCACTTGCTCCTCCTTTTCCTTTAAAGGAAGATGTTTCTATTTATCTATTATATGAAACCAGATCCATGTGTGAAGGCACCTGTGGTCCAGGGTAAAACCACCTTCTATCTGGCAATGCCTCTGCCCAGTCACTCTGACAGTAGAGATGGGTCATTTCTGACATTTCCTCTCTTTTCCTCAAGAGTTTTTTAATTTAAAAGATTCAGCTCAAGATCTGTGAGCTCTCTGTTAAACAATCATTCCCTAGAATAATGGTTTTTAATATGCAAAATTAGAAGCTGCTTTAAATTGATTACTTAGCAGTAGGGTTTTCTTATGGTTCTCTCAAGCATTGTTTCCTTTCTGAAGTGAATTTGCCTTTTACTATTGAAACTGAGTTTTTTAGTAGACATAGTGAGATTTATATTATTGTGTAAATAATCTGTCCTCAAGGTTGTACACTGATGATTGTTTTGAGAAGGATCATCTTTCCAAGCAGACTTATTCTGCTTAAAACAGACATAATAAACAATAACCCCTATAACTGGAATAAGGCTTTTGACATGCTTCAGTAAGTCTCCTTTTCAAGAGGGTAACAAAAACAAAAAAGCAATAGAAAGCACAATACCTTTGCCAGAATATTTGTCCCTTGGATTCCCTGCTGCTGCTGCTAAGTCGCTTTAGTCATGTCCGACTCTATGCTACCCCAGAGATGGCAGCCCACCAGGCTCCCCTGTCCCTGGGATTCTTCAGGCAAGAACACTGGAGTGGGTTGCCATTTCCTTCTCCAATGCATGAAAGTGAAAAGTGAAAGTGAAGTCGCTCAGTTGTGTCCGACTCCTAGTGACCCATGGACTGCAGCCTACCAGGCTCCTCCATCCATGGGATTTTCCAGGCAAGAGTACTGGAGTGGGGTGCCATTGCCTTCTCCATTGGATTCCCTAGAGTCTAGTAATCATTGTCCTGGGGGTGGGAAGAATCTATGACAAAGTTTCTAATAGTTGCAAAATTGGGGGTAATTACTTACAATGAAGTAATAGCTTGAAGTGAATTACTTTGTAACAGAGTAGAAGAAACTCTGGACCAGGGACTTGGTGGTAATTTTATATAAACTGGCAGTGTTACCTTGGCTGGTACTTTATGGATCTTGGGTTTGTCCTTTGTAAAATAAGATAGGGTGTCCCACTAGATGAGGTCCCAGAATGACAGTCTCTCCTTGTATCTGAAACAGTTTGAATCCCCAGAATTTGGGGTGATCACCTTGATCACCCAGGGCTGAGAAAAAGCTGACACCAACTTTCTTTCCCAGGCAGCACAGTGTTGTGACTACTTGAAAATACCCATCTCTGTCCTCTATCAAGAAATAGCTTGGACTTCCCAGAGAATGTGATTCCTTATTGCTCGGTTGTGCACATGTTCTTGGTTTCAAATGTAGACTAACACCATTATGTTGCTGTGAGAGTCTCCAAAATGAAGTATATAAATTTTAAAGGAGAGGAACTCAGAATTTAGGAAGGAAGCTTTCTAAAGTCAGTGTCTGATCAATCTTTGGTCGGCTTACTAATGTCTAGAACTAACTGTGGCTTTAAACTGCTGTCATGATGTTTCTTTTTCATCTGTGGGGTCCCTGATGAAGGTGTGTATCAAAATGCCTAGTCCCTCTTAGTGGTCTCATGGGTGCTTCCAAAGACATTCTTAGATTCTTCAGTGGTGCTAGTGTCTGTAAAGGTGGACAGGTGTGCCAGGGGAAAGACCTGGTGCTAACGTTGGTGTCACAGGCTCCTGGTTGAACTGGATCTGTCGCATGAACCATTTGCTCTGCTGCTGACGGGAACGGGGAAGACCCATCACGTGATGAGCTGTGGGCCCTGGATGACAGACAGACCTTTTCTGTTACTCAAGTGGATGTCTGCTGGATCCTCTGTGAGCACTTTGTTGTCCTATCCGTTAAGGGTTCCTTTATGGCTTTGGCATTCCATCAAAGGGCTGTGCCCACAGTGGACAAAAAGAATGGATGTGGGTTGTCAGCTTGCTCTCATTTGGTTACAGTTATGAGGGGAAAAAGTAAGTCTCTTTGCTTTTTAGCTTGAACCTGGGTGTTGTTGCAGCAATAAACTACCGAAAATAGCCTATGGGTTCAAGCTTCAGCAGTTGCCTCCTCATCAAGCACTAATGGCTTTTGTAGCACATAAATATATAAAGTGCAGTATGGTCGTTGTATGTTACTAATAGTAGTTCGAGGTTTGTACTGCTCCTACCATAGCTTCACTGTAGCTAGTGAGAGGAGCCAGGAATACCAGGTGGGTTTGAGGCTAGTGTGGCAGAGGTTCTGAGCAGGGTCACCATGGCGAGGAGGGACCTGAGAAGAGAAAGGACTGAGTGCCTGCCTGGGTGTGGGGTTCTTGGTACAAGATTGTGATTCTGAGAGCTGGCAGTCGGGTGGCTGAGGAGACAGTGAATGAAGAGACGGCTGCTCCCAGCTGAAATGAGAGAGCCCTGAAGAGGCACCTGAACAAGCTACACCTAGAGCACGTGGCCTCGGAGACGTAGACAGGCCGAGGCCACGTGAGGTCTCAGCCCTCAGCGGGGCGCACCCTGAGGGCCTTTCTGATCACAGGGACCTGCAGATGGGGAGGTGGAGGTCCCTAGCACAGCAGTTTACTGGAGCTCTCTGAGATGGCACGTGGGGGGTTTGCAGAGAGAAAAGAACACCACATATAGAAAAGTGCAAAACAGCAGCATTTGGCAGCAGGAAGAAGAGCTAGTAATGGATCAGTTAGAAAGGTTGAAAAAGAATTAGATACTCCACACAGGAAGCCAAAGAAGTAGTTGCCAGATAGGAGTCAAAACGGATAAGGCCTGGGAAGATCCCAATTTGAACATGGCATTTCTAAACAATGGGAAAAAGAACTACTCTTTATTAAATGGTGTATAATAGTTGACTATTTGGGGAAAAGTAGTTAGATACCAGACTATATGTAAAAACAAACTTCATTTGGATTATAACTATAAATGTAAAAAATTCACAATGAAAATATAGTTGGGATGATGGAGTCCTATCTATACATGTGCTATCTGTCTATATTCAAGATACCACAAAGAAACTTTAAAAACCAGCTATAGAGTGAGAGGAAATACAAACAAAATATATGGCAGGAAAAAAGGTAAATACCCTTAATGTAAGAAGAGTGTCTGTTAATTGATCAGAAAAGAAAGCACACTAAAAGGGTAGGCATACTTTGTTCTCTGAGGAAGAGATATAAAATGACCAATAAACAGACGAAAATGTTTGCTAACTTAAAAACTGAATCTTAAAACAATGATAGGATAATGTTTGCCTACTAGGCCAACAAAAATTAAAATCCATCTTAACATCAACTACTAATAAGAAATTGACACTGTCATTAGGAGCTTAAGCTGACACACCAGCTTTAGAGAATTAGTTGCCAGAATCTATTGAGTTTTTAAAAATTGGAATATAGTTGATTTACAATGTTGTGTTTCTTCCTGCTGTATGGCACAATGAATCAGTTATACATATACATGCAGCCACTCTTTGGGTCATATAAGTCATTACATAGTATTAAGTAGAAGCAGAGTAGGTCCTTATTAGTTATCTATTTTATATATAGTGTATGTATATGTCAGTCCCAGTCTCCCAAGTTATCCCTTCGCCCTTTTTCCCTCTGGTAATCAGAAGATTGTTTTCCACATCTATAACTACTTCTAATCTGTAAATGAGTCTATTTGTCTCTTTTTTTTTTTTTAGATTCCACATATAAGCAGCATCATACAATATTTGTCTTTCTCTGACTTACTTCACTCAGTATGACAGTCTCTGCTGCTGCTACTGCTGCTGCTGCTGCAGCTTCATTCAGTATGACAGTCTCTAGGGTCATCCATGTTGCTGCAAATGGCTTTTCATTCTGTTTTATGGCTGAGTAGTATTCCATTGTGTTTATGTACCATGTCTTCTTTATTCATTCCTCTTTCGATGGACATTTTGGTTATTTTCATGTTTCGCTATTGGAAATAGCGGTGCAGTGAACATTGGAGTGCACCTTCTTTTTGAATTCTCGTTTTCTCCAGACAGATGCCCAGGAGTGGGATTGCTGGATCATATGGTAGTTCTGTTTTTAGTTTCTTAGGAAACCTCCATACTGTTCTCCATGGTGACTGTACCAATTTACATTCCCACCATCAGTGCAGGAGGTTCCCTTTCTCTATACCCTCTCTAGCATTCATTGTTTATAGATTTTGTTGACATGGCCATTCTGACTGCTGTGAGGCAATACCTTATTGTAGTTTTCATTTGCATTTCTCTAGTAATTCATGATGTTGAGCATCTTTTCATGTGCTTTTTCAGCCATCTGTATGGCACAGACCACCCGTGGGGGTCTTACTCTGTTCTCCCTGCCACTGACCAGTTGCTGCTCTCTCCTCCAAAGCTCCCTGTGTGTCCCAGCTGGTCTCCCCGCTGGTGAGGAGGCTTCTCTGAGTGTGGGAACCTCTCCTCTCCTCCAGTTCCCCATCCAGGGGTGCAGGGTCTGTCTCACTCCCTTTTTTTCTTTCTTTCATCCTACCTGGTTGTGCAGGAATTTTTCTTGTCCTTTTAGCTATCTGAGGTCCTCTGCTAGTGTTCAGCAGGTGCTCTGTGAGAACTGTCTCATTTGTAGATGTATTCTTGATGTACTTTTGGGAGAGGCGAACTCCACATCTTCGTATTCTGCCACCTTGACTCTAATTTCTCTGTTAAATTTTTTAATGCATGTACACTTTGATCTAGCAATCTCATGTCTAAGAATATATCCTACAGAAGTCATAATATGAGTATATAATCCCTTTTATGTAAAAGGGATTTATTCCATCATTGCTAACAACAGAAAAAAAAATAGTCTGAATAGCTTTTAGTGAGCAAAATGGTTAAATAAGCTTGTTAAATGGTTGAATACAATGAAGTTTTTTTTTAGTGAAGTTTTAAGTCTATCTTATAAGGAAATGGCAGCCCAGTCCAGTACTCTTGCCTGGAGAATCCCATGGACGGAGGAGCCTGGTAGGCTGCATTCCATGGGGTCGCGAAGAGTCAGACACGACTGAAGCGACTTAGTAGTAGTAGTAGTATCTTAAAGCAGAGACATTACTTTGCCAACAAAGGTTCGTCTAGTCAAGGCTATGGTTTTTCCTGTGGTCATGTATGGATGCTTTTGAACTGTGGTGTTGGAGAAGACTCTTGAGAGTCCCTTGGACTGCAAGGAGATCAGCCCTGGGATTTCTTTGGAAGGAATGATGCTAAAGCTGAAACTCCAGTACTTTGGCCACCTCATGTGAAGAGTTGACTCATTGGAAAAGACTCTGATGCTGGGAGGGATTGGGGGCAAGAGGAGAAGGGGACGACAGAGGATGAGATGGCTGGATGGCATCACTGACTCGATGGACATGAGTCTCAGTGAACTCGGGGCGTTGGTGATGGACAGGGAGGCCTGGCGTGCTGCGATTCATGGGGTCGCAAAGAGTGGGACACGAGTGAGCGACTGATCTGATCTGATCTTAACCTGGAAATAATTCCATAATATATAGCTGACTAGGAAGAATCAGAATAAGTTTTATCCCAACATTCACCTGATTTTATTATGTACCACCATTTAATAATAACCTGTGTATGTGAATATGTGTAAATAGATACGTCTCTATAAGCATGTGAAAACGTTCAGAAGGATCTACACCACTAGGGTGGAGGTACGGATGGAGAGGCAAAGGCAGAAACATTCACTGATGCCCTTTGAAAGGGCAGTGGTGGGGACAGTCCTGAAGGAGGCAGGCAGGTATGAGCTGTGGGTGTAGGTTACCATGGATATATTTGATCCAGAAAGAAGCAGGAGATAGAAATTTAGCTTGGGGGGCAGACAGGGTGGTGCAAAAGACTTGGGGCTTTGTTGTTGTTTTATAGGACAGAAGAAATTTGAATTTGTTTGTATGCCAAGGAAAAGGAGACAATACAAAAAGAAAAATTTGTGGTGATCAGAAAAGTGCAGTAGTAGTGAACTCTTCTGGGGTTCAGAGGGTGCATGAAGGTGGCAGAAGGTTTTTCAAGAATTCCAGCAGATGACTCCCATGAAGACAGGCAAAGCCAGATCCAAAGAGCAGCAGATGCAAATGGGTGGTGTTTGGAATGGAGGAAAATGGAAAACACTGGAAACAGCTACTCTGGAATTGATTAGAAAAAAGTGTAAGAAAGACATTTGGGAACGATATAGCAAGGACAAGTCAAGAAAAAAACACAAGTAATTCATTTATGTGGAAAGAAAAAAAGGCATAAGGTCAGAGCCCATGAGTTCAACTATTATTAATCTGTAATTAAGTGAATTGGCACTTCCTGAGTGCCCAGCAGCCCAGAGGAGGAAAAGGAACCCAGTTGGTTAGGTTAGAATTAGAGAATTTCAGGCATTAGTGATACTTTAAGGGTGACAAGCTGGGCAAGAAAACCCAAGGCAGGCTGACAGAGCCAGAGAGATATAAGGGACTAAATGTTGTAATGAAAGTTTTTTTGTTTTTTTTTAATTGAAGGATAATTGCTTTACAGAATATGGTTGTTTTCTGTCAAACCTCAACATGAATCAGCCACAGGTATGGGTATATATATATATAGCCCCTCCCTTTTGAACCTCCTTCCCATCTCCCTCCCCTTCCCACCCCTCTAGGTTGATATAGAGCCCCTGTTTGAGTTTCGTAATGAAAGTTTTTTTTAAAAGGAAAGAAAAAAGGCAGATACCTCAGGAGTAAGGAAGAGAAGGTAGAACAAGAACAAGTTGCAGTCACGGGGGAAATGAGTTCCTTTCAGAAGCGCTCCAGGTTCTCAGGGCCAAGGGATGGGTGTTTGCAGTACCTGTCGACTTGACTCTGGAGATGTTAAGTCCATGACAGAAGGAATTAACCAGGTCGTATTCATCTGTATGTCTCAGCACAGTGCTGGGCACATAATGGACATGCAGCAGGTATTTGAAAGAACAAGTGGATAGGGTGTGGTGGCAGCAGAGATCAAGCCTATAAGGCATCCAGGCAGGACAGGCGCACCCAGTCACTGAAAGAAAATCACTAGTCACTAAAGAAAATCACAGGGGAACTGGGCCAAGAGAAGTAGAGTCTCAGATTGAATTGTCAAGGACTGTGGGAAAATACCTCGTTGTGGTTGATGTAACTGAGGAGGCTAGAGGGGATGATACAAGTCAACAGCGTGACTAGTTTTTTGAGCCTAGATCCACCTGCATCAGGAGAGCCAGCAGATGTGCTAAATCTGCAGATTTGGGCATCCACCCCACACCGTGGGGTCTGAATTCCTGGGAATGATGCCTAGGAAACAGCATTTTTAACATGTTTATGCCAGATGCTTGAGTGATTGAAGTCGCTCACTCGTGTCCAACTCTTTGTGACCCCATGAACTGTAGCCTACCAGGATCCTCCATCCATGGGATTTTCCAAGCAAGAATACTGGAGTGGGTTGCCATTTCCTTCTCCAGGGGATCTTCCCGACTCAGGGATCAAACCTGGGTCTCCCACATTGTAGGCAGACACTCTACCATCTGAGCCACCAGATGCTTAGGTCTAACCGATAAAGTTCAGGAACCACGAGTGTAGATTCTGAGGTGGCGCTTTTTGATTGGGCCGGGTTTGGAAAGAACAAGGAAATGAGGAGCTTCTCCTCATTACTGAGCAGATCTACAAAGAAAATACCCACAAAGCCTCTGAAAGAAAAGTTTTGAATGAAGTGGCTTCAGGAGGAATCACTTGCCATTCCATAGATGGAAATGGCATAAAATACTGCTCTGTGTCTATATAGAGAAATTTGAAAAAACCTGTATACATATATATTAAGTGTGTATGTTCCAGTCTGAACTAACCTTCTTTAAGGAGTTGTCTTGAAGATGATATTGTTGTAACCATCCTCGCAGTGCTCTTTCACTTTGGGACAGTGTTTACAATGTTGTTATTTTAACATGTGAACCATAGCAGCTTAAAGCTTGGGTATATTCTTTGCAGCTACAGGCATAAGGGAGCCTTTGTGCTTTGGATTGTGTTCCTTTGTCCTGGAAACAGATGGAAACAGACCAGTTCAGGCACTGGAAATCCTCCTGCAGGTGGTAGCAAAGAGGAGGGTCTGAGAGCTTAGTGGGGACAGAGGTGCACCAGTCCAGCTGACTGGTGCGGAGGGGCCGCGGCCTGAAGAGAGCTCAGTTGGACCAAAGAGGGAATAGGTGCGGGGCTGGGGTTGGAGGGTAGGTGGGAAGTTGGGAGGCAGCTGTATTCGTTAAAGTAGAATCACGTGAGACCGTTCGCTCCCCGATGCGGCTGCCTCTGTGCTTAGTTTACTCCTGATCGAGGGCCCTGTGTGTTAGAGCGTTACCCCAGTCCATCCCTTGTTCCTCTGCCGCTGCATTTACTTGTCCTGCCCACACAGGTACTTTCTATTAGGGGCTGCTGACTGGCACTCAGTAACTTTACATAAGACTCTGTCCTGTTGAATGATTTTGAACTCTGCAGTGTTTTCTCCATGATTCCTTAATGACCAAATTTACGTATTCTCTCAGTATTTCTCTCCAAAGTCAGAAGCAAATGCTTGTTATACTATTTCTTGGCAGGTTCTAAACAAACAACCAGACTTGCAAGCATTAATTGTGAGCCTGTAGTGCCTTTCTCCAAATCTGCCTCGACTTCCCCCTCTCCCCTGCCCACCCCTCACTCTTTGGCACCTTTCTACAGTAGAACCGCTACCTTAAAAAGCTTTGGATAGACTATGGCTCCAAGCTACAGTGACTGCAGACATATGTGTCTTTGTGTCTTACTGTTTGAATAGCATTTCACGTTCTCTTGCTAACCTTTTTCTCTTATTCCTTTTACCCAAAATGTAATGAATCTAGAAACGTTAACTGAACTTGCCTGAGTATGTCCAGATTCAAGGTTTGATGAGCCTTCATTATCAATACTGGAGAAAGTGTCATTGTTTAATCAAAACAATAGGATTTCTGTGTTGTTCCTCATCTACTCTATAAAGCTCACACGCATTTTGTTGTTGCTAACATTTATTTAGTAGTTGAACATAGAAAAATGAAGAAGAGTTGAGTGTCTTAACATTTAAAGAGGAGGTTGAATATAAACTGTCTCTCCTAGAGAAATTGTCTTCCTCAATTGGACTGTTTGGCAGAAGAGCCAAATCTGACTTTCCAGCGCTAGGGGGATGCTCACGAGCAGAGAACTGAATGCCTCTTCTCTTAGTTGGGCCTCGTGGAGACCCTAAGAGGTGGGCATGACAGCCACATTTTAGGGATAAAGAAATAAGGCTGAGAACAGACAACTTGCCTGGGGTCACCTAGCTTTTGATAGTGAATAAGAATTCAAAGTCAAGTCTGCCTGAGTTCACTGCTCCACACTGTCTCCATAAAAACTGAAATAGATTTGTCATCACCTAGCCCTTTAGTGGTACTGGATTTTCACTGTGCCACTCTGCGTCTTAAAGAATTTACTACCTACTTTTCCCATGTAAAAGTATTCAAGTGCTTACTCAGGAATGTGAAATCTAACTACTCTGCTTTCTTTTTGTTCTAGATTTTCTACCCTAGCAAGGATGGTACAAAGATTCCAATGTTCATTGTGCATAAAAAGGGCATAAAATTGGATGGTTCTCACCCTGCTTTCCTATACGGCTACGGTGGCTTCAACATATCTATCACTCCCAACTACAGGTAAGCGTGGCACCTCTGTGTATCTGATCTTCTGCAAACAGTAGGAGAAGCCAGAGGCTGGTCTAGACTGTGTCTGCACCTGAACCCCCTTCCCTTGGTCTTTGTTCATTGTGTGTATTTATTAGGCCTGTTCTGTGTTGGGAGTTGAGATGAGTGAGGAAGTGTACTTACACGTTTTCTTTTCTGAGCCAGTGGATATGCTGGTAGTTTCAGCAGAGACCATCCAAGGTGTAGGAAAAATGTTGAAGGAAAGACCACGTGAGTGTCTGGTCTGATCACCTACCTCAGCTCTCCTTCCTGTGATCTTCAGCATCCAGAAAGTTAGCACCCAGACCATCCAGAGCCTCTGGCTGCTGAAGCCTGTCATTTCCCCAGTTACTGAAAGAAAGAATGATAAATTTCAGAAATAGTTTCAAAGAAAAACTAATTTCAGTTACAGCAAGCAGAGAAATAACCTCAGTACTAATACAGTTAGGGTCAGTGGAAAGAGAAGGAGAAAAACATAAAATCTAAATTTTGTAAAGAAGCTTTGTGCTATAGTTTCTTCTGTTTGTTTCTAGAAAACATCCTCCAGCCCTGGGCACTCCATTCTTATTTTCTGGTCTGTGTCCTTGATCTCTTCTCTCTCTCACATGCCTAGTTTAACATGTAAATCTCTGAGAAACCCGTGTAAAATTCATACTTCAGAAAGAGCTTTCTTTTTTCCAACTTAATTTGGAGAAAGATACTGGAAAAAATGGTGTAGCAGGAGCGAGTACTGGGTGCTCACATGAGGGCTGTGTCAGGTGGCTTGGCAGCGTTTTGTTTGCCAAGACAGTTGTTCAAAGCGAGGTATACTGAATGTTCATGAAAATGTCTGAGCTTTGCAGTTAATCAGTCAGAAGTTTTACATGACTTAAGTGAAATATGTACGCACTGGGCTCCCGTTCAGATGATACCACGTGTGGAGTGTCTTCAGGGTTGCGTGTGTGGTGGAGGCAGCCAGTGCGATCCTCGCCGGGCACTTCGTGGCAGTTAACCCTTTTACCGTCTCGCAGTGTGTCCAGGCTCATCTTCGTGAGACACATGGGTGGTGTCCTTGCAGTGGCCAACATCAGAGGAGGTGGCGAATACGGAGAGACGTGGCATAAAGGTGAGGCGTGTTCTCTGCAGAAACACAAATATGGCGCAGTCTGAGCTGAGGGGTTAGGAGCAGAAGAGACAAGACAGATGAAAAATAAGGATGCTTCCAGACACACTGCTGGCAGTACCCCCCCTTTCTAAATTGAAACTGTAGTTTCAGTGTCTGTTTAAATTAACAGCTCAGGCTTTTCACATTTTCCTTTGCAGTCTATTTTAATGAAGTACATGTTTTTCAGAAGCATCCCCTTCATACCATAATCAATTTTTTTAGCAATATATGGGGTACATTTTTATCTATCACTGTCAGAAGTGAGTCTGGGGGATAACTTTTGGTATTTATTGTGTCCTCTGTTAGCCAGATAATGCTAAACAGTGAAAGCCATGCTCTCTTAAAACAGACTGCAAAACCAGGTTATTTTCTCTTAAGAGAAAAGATCTCTCTAAAATAGAGCTTTCCTAGTCCGTTTGGGCATCTTTTGCTTGTTTTCTCCAAGTTCCCAACACTGCTAACAGATAGCATCCCCCCTAGCATCACTGCTGGGACTCTATCATGTGCAGTTTTTATTAAACTCAACTCAGCGCAGTTGTTAATTCTTTTCTGGTTTTAATGACTCAGTCTCTGGCCTCCTGAAGCATGTATTCTAGTTGCTTGAGGAAATTAAAAACATTATGGCAGTCTTTATTTTTAAAGCCCTCTCTTTTCCTTTTCTCTCTATATGGAGCATGCCCTGTCTCCCAGGCTTGTGTGTATCTGAAATGTATAGACAAATCAATAACTTGCAGAAGATGCTCTTCCCTTACCTGATGCCTGTGTTTGGGGGAGGCACCTTCACTCCCCTCTCGACATCAGCCATCATGTAGAAGACAGTCTGCAGGCCTGAGGGCGGACCCCAGTGCCTGGGCTTGATGGGGCAGCACCAGGCAAGGGGACCCTTCTTCCACAGGAAGAACATCCAAGACCACCCTTCAGATCCATAAACCCACTGTTCTTCTCTGCCTCCTGAGGCCAGAGGCTCTGGTGTGCTGCATCAAATCAGATCAACAAAGATGAGGGTAGATCTGTAAAGAGAATTCTTCCTAAGTAACTATTAGGTGTCAGGAGGCAGGAAAGGCCCAGAACTGACCACTAGGTCTTCAGCGCACACCCCCAAGGATCAATGTTAGACAGCAAACTATTTGAGCATCTTAGCAAGAGTGAATGTACCCAGTGAACACATGGGCCCCCAGCAGGTGGGCCAACTGCTGCCAGGTGTCATCCCTGAAGGCTTTATTGATTGTCATTGTATTTGAAACAGCATAGAATTTATTGTATAAGTTTAACTTGGACCTGATATTAGAGTTTAATTACACTAAAATCATACTGTGAAACTGTGATGACTAAGAAAAGGAGAATAAAAATAAAATCTCAACGTACCATGTTTGATTTATATCCCAAACCAATATGCTAAGTCTGGAGCCCTTGATTCACCTGATTTTCTGGTTTAAAACTTTTCATGTACACACTTAAACACCTACCTGCATGGACTCCTGACACTGTTGCCTTCTCAAAGGACCCAAGTTCTTCACCGTAAAATTCTTCTGTTCCTTAGGTGGTCCATGGAGCTCTGTTAGGGAAGAGTGCCTCCCCTGGTCTTCATCAACTTTCTTATCTCTGTATTAAATATAACCAAGTTATTTTCCAAAAGCCTTGTGGGGAGGGAAGTTTGCAGCTTGACTGAAGCTGAAAGTTGCTTACCTGTGTTTAGATTGATCATAGACTTTCTCCCAATTTAGGCAGTGAAAGGACCCCAAATGGACCTTTTCAGTTAGACGCTATCATATTGAACATTGATAAATCTAGATTCCATTCTGTTAATTGAGTTTTAAAATTTAATGCCCTTTAAAAAATATAGTCATATATCCAAAAGTATATTATTCCTGGAAACTAAGTTATCCTAGCCATTCTAATTCACTGATAATTTCTTATTAAAATCTTAATAACATTTGTTTTGATATGAAAAAATTTCTTCAGTAGCACTGCTTCATCCTTAATTGAATTTCTGCAAAAATGGTTATATTTAATCTCAAATATCTAATCAGATCTATGTCTGCTTTATGTTCATTTCATAGGCAGTTATTTCAGGTATCCATTCCTTTGAGAGCATGACTTTGAGTTTTGGCCTTTATTTTTAGATATTCTAAGACCTTACAGATGTTCCTCTCTTAATGGGTTCATTTGGCTACGAGAAAGCTGAGATTCTCTGGGGAGATGTTTGAGATCCTCTTCATTCAAGACTAGAGAGAAAAAAAAAACTAGAGAAACTAGGGATTTCCCTGGTGGTCCAATGGTTAAGACTCTGCGGTTCTGCTGAAGCAGGGCATGAGTTCAGTCCTTGGCAGGGGAACCCCGACCCTGCATGCTGCAGGGCCGACAAAGACTAAAACTAATAAGCTACTTTGTGCAGCAACATTCCCCCACCTAATCACCGAATTCCTACTTGTGTTTGTGAGTCACTCAGTCGTGTCGGACTCTGCGACCCTATGGAGTATAGCCCTCCAGGCTCTTCTCTACATGGGGTTCTCCAGGCAAGAATACTGGAGTGGGTTGCCATTCCCTTCTCCAAATTCCTACTTAAGTACTTGAATAAATAGCCGAGCGCAAAATTGGAGAGCTTTAGTTCTCAAAATCACTTACCCATCTCAAAGTCCTGCAGAGAGGAGAGGTAAGACATGAGCCTGTCTGTGCAGAGCACTTTCATCTTCCCAGGGAAGAGGCAGTGAGCTCACCTCCATCGTCACATACTCTGTGGAGCCCATGGAGGACTCAGTTCTGCTCCAAGTCGTGTGTCAGTGAGTCCAGCTCCTCCCAGAACACAAGTTCGTGTTGATGACATGCTTTCTCGTTTTTATTCTCATGGTTGTCTGACATCATAACAGATCATCTGTTCCCATCTGTTCCCTTTGGGGCATTTGCCTTTTAAGTTCTAAGAGATTTTAGAAAAATACAAAGGCACCGTATGGATTAGCAGTTGTGGTACTGATGATGGATTTCCATAGTGCATAAATTGAGGCATTTTTCTAAATGTAGTGTGAGCTCATTGTGTTTAAGTTGATCAGTAGTTGAAACTATGCCTTATCATCATTTGAATTCCTCATCCTTGAATTCCTTTTGCTGATTTTTTTTTTTTTTTTTTTTTTTTTTAGTATTTTGTTAATTAACTTATCTTTCACTTTGGCACATTATAGGTGGTATCTTGGCCAACAAACAAAACTGCTTTGATGACTTTCAGTGTGCTGCTGAATATCTTATCAAGGAAGGTTACACGTCTCCCAAGAGGCTGACTATTAATGGAGGTTCAAATGGAGGCCTCTTAGTAGGTGAGAACTGGGTGTATTCATTGTACTTTACTAGTTAACTCTTGGAGTTTTCAGGAGTTTGGGCTTTGCTTACTTTGGGCTCATGGATGGTAGCAGTGGTACAGGAAAAGCAAAACCTGCTTGTATTTGGGTATCTAATAAATGACAGTATGAAGATGCAACTACTGACTCAGCTCATCAGAGCTGAAAAGCCATTCCTCCTCCCTGTTCTGAGCTCTTCTGGACCACAGTTCTCACCCTCCCCTGGGCGGGACTCCCTTCCCACAGACCAAGCCCACAAGTCTCGAGAGTTAAGGCAGCACAGGACTGAATCAAATACCACCCCTCTGACTATGCTACCCACCTGTGATCATTAGGTATAAATGCCAGTTGAATACCTAATGCCATGGGATGCTAAACGCTGTGGGTGCAGAGAAAGAAGTCATAAAGGAAAATGAGGTCCATGCAAAGACAGATCCACAGCTTAAAAATAATGAAATAGCCACATAGTTTACCCTTGCTGAGCACCTTGTGTGCCAGGCCCAGTGCTGAGCCCTTGATGTGCATGCAGCCTGGGAGATGGGCTCTGAGAGGCAGAGTAGCTTGCTAGTGTGGTGGTGATGCTGGGGTTGATGATTAGCACCATGGTTTTAGATTCTGCTCTTTTAACCTCTATGTGGCACTGCCTCTAAGTAGATTTTCCAATTTTTTGGTAGTTAATGAAATTTCACTTTGCTTTTGTCTCTCAGCAGTACTTAACTCTGCAGTGGACATTTATAGTGGGCCTGACCTCTGCTTGCTGGGTCCTACCTCCAGTGTCACTAGGAGATGAGGGGTCATTTTACAAATGTAGATCAGCTTAAAGAGACTCAACCTAAAAAGCACATGTGACAGTTTTCAGCTTTCAATTCTGTTCTCAGGGGATTTTGACATTCACTGTTTCCTTGTCTTTGAAATATACTGATTCGTGTTAAAACCTGAATTCCTGCCCTTACTTTTCTACCCCAATATAATATAGACTTGGAAAAAAACATTTTCCCATGGAGGTAAAATGTATATGTCCAAAATAATTTGTTTAAATTTGAAAAGGGTAGAGATGTGGCCAAGATGGCGAGCCTTTGAGCCATGGGCACACCAAAATTAACAACTATTTACAGAACAACTACGAGAACAACCTGAAGACTAACAGACTAACATTTTCTACAACTGAGGATACAAAGAAGGAACCACAATGAGATGGGTAAGGAGGGGCAGATGCGTAGTACAGTCAAGACCTACAACCTCAGGCAGGCAGCCCACAAATGGGAGGATAATCACAACTGCAGGATAATCCTTCCCAAAGAGAGAGAGGTTCAAGACCCACAGAAGGTTCCCCAGTCTAGAGACCCCTCACCAGGAAGACAAGCCCCCAGAACATCTGGCTATGATCTTCCTTTCAGGAGAGCCAGAGGGCTGTGGGAGATAGAGACTCCACTCTTAGAGTGCACACAAAATCTCACATGCTCTGAACCCCGGCATATGGGCAGTGATTTGAAAGGAGCCTGGTCAAATTTCCTTGCTAATCTGGGAGAGCCTCCCAGAGGGCCAGGAGGCAACTGGGACTCCTAGTGGGGACACAGATGCTGGGGGTAGCCATTTGGGGGAACTTATTTGACCACAAGGACACTGGTGCTGAGAAGCACCATTTTGGAGTTCCCCCCCTGGCTACCATCAGCACTCTACCCACCAGCAGACTGGCACCAGCTCTGCTCATGCACATACCAGGCCTTGCCTGCCAGCATACCGAAAGTAGTTGGCCCTGCCACCACAGAAGGCCACACAGCCTACAGAAGAGGCACCCTACACCATGTGACGGGTCACCACATGGGAGTCTGCTGCTCTTGTGGAACATCAGCTACATGGGGGTACTTGGCCAAGCTCAGTACACATAACCAACCCACCTCATACACAGAGACAAACAGAGAATTAGGTGAAATGAAAAGACAGAACTATGTTCTAAACTAAGGAGGCAAGATAAAACCCCTAGAAGAAGAACTAAGCAAAGTGGAGATAAGCAGTCTTATCCAATAAAGAGCTCAAGGTAATGATCATAAAGATGCTCCACAAACTCAGGAGAAGAATGGATGAACATGGTGAGAAGTCTAACAGTTAGAAAATAAAAAGAAGAGCCAAAAAGAGGTGAAGACTACAATAACTGAAATTAAAAATGTATATATGTATACTAGCAGGAATCAACAGCAGAGAAGGCAATGGCACCCCACTCCAGTACTCTTGCCTGGAGAATCCCAGGGACGGGGGAGCCTGGTAGGTTGCCATCTGTGGGGTCGCACAGAGTCGGACACGACTGAAGCGACTTAGCAGCAGCAGCAGCAGGAATCAACAATAGATTAGATGATACAGAGGAATGGATCAGAGACATGGAAAACAGAATAATGAAAATCATACAAGCTGAACAGAAAAAAACAGTTCTAAAAAAAATGAGAACTTCAAAAACAAACTTACAGTTATTAGAGGAAAAAGGGGAGGCAGGGATAAGTTAGGAGTGTGGGATTAACAAAGACACACTACTATATATAAGTAATCAGCAAGGACCTACTGTATAGCACAGGGAACATATGTTCTATAATAACCTATGTGGAAAAGAATCTGAAAAAGAATGGATATGTGTATATGTATATGTGAATCACTTTGCTGTACACCTAAAATACACACAACATTGTAAATTAACTATAGTATAAAATAAAATGTTAAAAAACATACTTATGCACCCAACATAGAAGTATCTAAATGTATAAGGCAAATATTGATGACATAAAGGGAGAAACCGAAGAGTAAAACAATAACAGGAGGCTTTAGTATTCCATTTACTTCGATGGATAGACATTCCAGACAGAAAATCATTAAGGAAATACTGACTTTAAAGATACATTAGTTTAGATAGAATAAATGGATTAAGAACATTCTATCCAAAAGCATCAGAATACACATTCTTTTCAAGTGCACATGGATCATTCTCCAGGATAGATCATGTGCTATGCCACTAAATACATCTGAATAAATTTAAGAAGGTTGAAATTACATCAAGCATCTTTTCCAACCACAACAGTGTGAGATTAGACATCAACTACAAGGAAAAACTGCAAAAGACAAACAGAGACTAAACAATATGGTACTGAGCAACCAGTGGGTCACTGATAAAGAGAAAATTAAGAAGTACTTAGAGACAAATGAAAATGGAATCTAACCTAACACCTAAAGTGACTACAATAATAAAAATTAGAGCAGTAAAAGAGACAAAAACAGTACAAAAGATCGATAAAACTAAGAGCTGTTTCTTTGAGACGATGAAAAAATTTTATTAGACTTTTACCAGACTCATCAAGAAAAACAGAGAGGGCCCAAAGAAAATCAGAGATGAAAGAGAAATCACATCCAACACCATAAAAATGCAAAGGATACTAAGATACTATGAATAATTAGTCACAATAAAGTGGACAACCTAGAAGAAATGGATAAGTTCCTAGAAACTTACAATCTCCCAAGACTGAATCAGGAAAAAAATATCAACAGACCAATTACCAGTAATGAAGTTGAATCAGTAAATTAAATTAAAAAGAAAACTCCCAGCAAACAAAGAGTCCAGGACCAGATGTCTTCACGGGTGAATTCTATGAAACATTTAGAGAAAAGTTAACACCTGTCTTCTCAAACTGTTCCAGAAAACTGAAGAGGAAGGAGCACTTCTGAACTCATTTTACAAGGTCAGCATCACCCTGATATTAAAACCAAAGATACCACACACAAAAAAAGAAAATTGCAGGCCAATATCATTGATAAACACAGATATACACACTATGATCAAGTAGGATTTATCTCAGGGATGTAAGGATGGTTCAATATCTTTTGACAAAATTCTACATCCATTCGTGATTAAGAACTCTTAACAAAATGGGTATAGAGGAACACATCTCAACATAATAAAGGCCATGTATGACAAGTGCTAATATCATACTCAACAGTGAAAAGCCAAAAGCATTTCCTCTAAGGTGAGGAACAAGAAAAGGGTCTTATTGAGACAAGAGAGTCACTCACCACTCCTGTTAACATTATATGGGAAGTCCTATCCACAACAGACAGGAAAAATAAACAAAAGTAATCCAAATTAGGAAAGGAGTCAAACTGCCACTGTTGGCAGGTGATATGGTACTGTATGCAGGGAATCCTAAAGACACCATCATAGAACTAAGTACGTTGCACAATATAAAATCAATATATAGAAATCTGTTGCATTTCTATACCTTAATAAATTGTCAGGAGAAATTAAGAAAACAGTCCCATTTAAAATTGCATCAAAAAGAATAAAATACCTAGTAATAAATCTAAACAAAGAGGTGAAAGACCTGTACACTGAAAATTGTTAAGACATGATGAAACTGAAGGTGACACAAACCAATTAAAAGATGTACTATGCTCATAGATTTGAAAGAGTTAATATTGTTAAAATCACCCTGCTGCCCTGCAATGTACAGAATCAGTGCAAATCCTATCAAAATATCGATGGCAATTTTGCAGAACTAAAATAAGAAACACAAAAGACCCCAAATAGCCAAAACAATATTGAAAAAGAAGAACAAAGCTAGAGGTATCATGTTCATTGATTTCAAACTGTACTGCAAAACTCTAGTTACCAAAACAGTATGGTACTGGCATAGAAACAGACATAAAGGTCAATGGAACAAAACAGAGAACCCCAAAATAAACCCACATATATAGTCAATCTACAACAAAGGAAGGAAGAATATACAGTGGGAAAAAGATAGCCTTGTCTATAAATGGTGTTGGGAAAACTAGACAGTTTCATGCAAAAGAGTCAAACTGGACTACTTTCTTGCATCGTATATGAAAATAAACTCAAAATATTTATAAAAACTGAAGCCATAAAACCCGTTGAAGAAACCATAAGCAGTACACTGAATTGGTCTTCATGAAATTGTTTTGGATATGTCTCCTCAGGCAAGGGAAACAAAAGCAGAACAAACAAATGGGACTGTAGCAACCTAATAAGCTTTTGCACAGTGAAGAAAACTACCAACAAAATGAAAAGGCAGCCTACTGAACCTGAGAAGGTATTTACAGACAATATGTCTGCTAAGAGCTTAATGTCCCCAATAGCCTAAGAACCCATAGAACTCAACACCAAAAACAGTTAACAATGAGCGGAGGGCCTAAGTAGACATTTTTCCAGAGAAGATACACTTACGGCCAATAGACACATGAAGATATGCTCAGTGTTATTAATCATCAAGGAAATGCAAATCAAAACCACAATGAGACACCGCCTCACATCTACCAGTAGGACTAGTATCCAAAGGACAACAAATAATCAGCGTTGACAAGGATGCAGCGAAAGGGAACCCTCACACACTGGTGGGAATGTAACTGTTCTCCACTATACGGAACAGGATGAAGGCTCCTTAAAAAGTAAAAATAGAGCAGCTGTATGATTCAGCAGTTCCACTTCTGGGCAGTTTTTTTCAAAGAAGTCAAAACCACTAATTCAAAAAGATATGTACCCTGATGTTCATTGTAGTATTATTCACAATGGCTAAGATATGAAAGCAACCTAAGTGTCCACTGATAAATTAATGGACAAAGAAGATTTATATGTATAATATACACACAGTGGAATATTACTCAGCCATAGAAAAGAATGAAATCATGCTATTTGCAACAACGTGAGTGGACCTAGAGGGTATCACGCTAAGTAAAATAAGTCAGAGAAAGACAGTTACCGTGTGATTTCACTTACATGAGAAATGTAAAAACACAGTTGAGCAAACAGACTAATAATAGATACAGAAAAATTATTGGCTGCCAGAGTGGAGTGGGATGGAAAGATGAGTGAAATAAATGAGGGCAATTGAGAGGTACAAACTCTGTGATAAAATATCTCAGAGATATACTATACAGACAGGGAATATAGTCAGTATTTAAAACCTTTGTGTGATGAGATGGTAACTAGGCTTATGGTGATCATTTTGTGATGCATAAAAATACCAAATCGCTGTTTTACACCTGAGACTAATACACTTTATGTCAGTTATACTATAATTTAAAGAAAAAATAAATTGAGAAAGGATGTGGATAATATTCTTAAATACCAAATAACCACAAATTTATCTATTCAACAAATATGTACTGAGCAAGTGCTGGGCATTTTTTCAGATACTGGAAATATGTCGGCAAATGAAACAGACAACACCTTCATGGAGCTTTCATTCTAGTTGGTTGAGGCAGGCGACATGACATGCCTAAGGCCAGCATGCGGCCCGGAGACCCGTGTCTGCGGCTAGGCACAGCGAGCAAGGGCGAGTGATGGGAGAGGTCAGGGATGGTGGGAACCTACACCAGGCAGGACCTCACCGCTGTCAGAGAGAACACAGTTTACTCTGAAATGAGAAGCCTTTGGTGAGTTTTGAGCAGAGAAGTGGCATATAACTTGACATGTTTTAAAGTCAGGATCATGGATTGATCCATTGCTATGTCAGGGTAGGCAGAAGAGGCAAGGACAGAAAAGCAGGAGACCAGCTAGGTGGCTTCTGTCTCAGTGAGAGAAGATGCTGGCACGGACCTGGGTGTGATGATGGAAGTAATAAGTGATCTGATTCTTAGTATATTTTGAATTTGAGCCAACTAAGTTTTCATATGAATTAAACAAGTATTAATATAAAAGAAAGAACAACTTAGGGTGATCTAAACTATTTAATGGGATGTTGAAAGTTGTTGATTTTACTAGTGGGAGAATTGTGTTGTAATTTACTGGTTCATCCAATAAGTCCATTTTTGGAGTTGTATTTTCAGGAATTGGTTTATGCCTTTTAATAAACCAGGTCCTTTATGGGACCTTCAGAGATAGAGTTTGTCCATCAAGATGCTAAAGTGCTTCTTTAAAAGAACATCTTCCTGCCCCTCCCATCTCTGAGTGGGGAGGAGAAGATCTAGGACTCAGAACTTGGTATCTGAATAAGCACTGACATCTAAACTGCAGTGGGAACTCATTCTTGCCAGAGGCAGGAAAAGTTCACATCTCTTGACTAACTCCTAGTCATGCCGGCTTCGACGTTGCTTCCTCCCAGAGCCTCCCCAACTTCATTATGCTGGCCTACACCCTTCTTCTGTAGTGCCCGCACTTTCTCAACGAAGTGAATGCCACACTGTAATTGCCCATTCACTTCTTTTATCTTTCCCACTAAATTATTCACGGACATATCCCCAGGCCCCATGCCTAGTACAAGGCACATGGCAGATGTTCAATAAACATTTATTGAATTACCAAAAAAATAATTTTTTTTAAGTATACAAAGAAGAGCATTTTTAAAACAGGACAAGAAAATATGTCAGTATCTGACAGAGCTCGGAACGGGGTCTTAGGCTCTGTTCTGCTTCGAGCTATACCTGTATCAACTGTTGCTGTTTACAACACTTCTGATGCCAAATGCAGGAAGGGGTTGGGGGGTGGGTCCCACACCAACCAATACTCCCAGCTCTCCAGACACCAACTGGGTGTCGCACAATTCAGTTCCATTCTGACACTACCCAGAGTTAGCACAGACCCATAGGACAGTCCCCACTGCAGACACCAATCACAAGTCCTGGACTTCTCATATTACTGATTGATTGCTATAAATTGGGGTTTCCCAGGTCCCCCTCCTCGAGTTAAATAATTTGATAGAACTCAGGAACATTCTTAGGGCTTCCCTGATAGCTCAGGTGGTAAAGAATCTGCCTGCAATGCAGGAGATCCCAGTTCAATTCCTGGGTCAGGAAGATCCACTGGAGAAGGGATAGGCTACCCACTCCAGTATTCTTGGGCTTCCCTTGTGGCTTAGCTGGTAAAGAATCTGCCCTCAATGCAGGAGACCTGGGTTCAATCCCTGGGTTAGGAAGATCCCTTGGAGAAGGGAAAGGCTACCCACTCCAGTATTCTAGCCTGGAGAACTCCATGGACTGTATAGTCCATGGCGTCACAAAGAGATGGACATGACTAAGTGACTTTCACTTTCAGGACCACTCTTATATTTACCAGTTTGTTATAAAGGATAAAACTTGGGAACAAGTCAGAGGAGCTGTATAGCTGGGGCAGGTGCGTGCCAAGCCTCCATGCCCTGCTAGTGCACCACGGTCCCAGCACCTCCATGTGTTCACCAACCCAGGAGCTCTCAAACTCCATTGGTTTTTATGAAGGTTCTGTTATACAGGCTAGATTGATTAAATCAGTAGCCATGAATCACTATCTCCAGCCCCGCTGCTCTCCCCAGACGTCAGGGGTGGAACCCAAAGATCCAATCCTCCTATCACATGGTTGGTTCCTTGGTCAACCAGCCCCCATCCTGAAGCTGTCTAGGAACCCAGAAAGAGCTGCCTCATTAGCATGAACTCAGATATGGTTGAGAGGCATTAGTTATGAATTATGAAAAATACTGCTCTCACCTTGTCACTCAGGAAACTCGCAAGGGTTTTAGATCTGTTCTAGGAACCAGGGACGAAGATTAAATAGGTATTTCTTACTCTGTCACAATATCACAGGCTAGTTTTGAGATCCCACATAAGTTTGTTAATATCCTGCATCACCTGTGAAAGCAGCTAGGGATGGGAGCAGCACAGATTTTACAGAACGTCCAAGAGGTTTTCATGAAGAGTTACGTGTCCACTACTGATGAAAATATTCCACCCCTCGGATATATACTAGAAGCTGGGGAAAGCTTGTAGACTCTTGGGCAAGTGATTTCTGATAGTTTCTTCCTGTGCTATTGGGAAAAAAGACCATCAGGATTCAGAAAACATTTAAGTGTTGTTTTGTTCTCTTTCGGTTTTGTTTATGACAGATGTTTAACGATGGGCGACCTGCTTTTTCTATCTTGATTTTTAGCTACCTGTGCCAATCAGCGTCCTGACCTCTTTGGTTGTGTTATTGCCCAAGTTGGAGTAATGGACATGCTGAAGTTCCATAAGTATACCATTGGCCACGCCTGGACGACTGATTATGGGTGCTCAGACAACAAACAACATTTTGAATGGCTTATCAAGTAAGGTTTTGATTCATATTGATGTATTTGTGTTGCTAACGATTTGATGTCAGAATACTGAACATAGTCAAAAGGGAATGTTTGACTGTCCCCTTCAGTATCTCATGTTTACAAGGAATTCACTGCAAAAGTAGGCTACGTGGTGGGGATACTTATCTGTCTTCCTAGTTCTGATCTGGTCTTGAACAAAAATAACAAGGATGTGATGGCAGAATTCTAAAGACAGTCCCCCAGGATTCCTGTCCCCCCTGGTTCTTCAGTGGTTGACTGATCTATGGACCGCTCTGCAGGGACTTTGCAGATTAAATGAAGATTACTAATCAGCTGACCAGAATGGAAAAATTGTCCTGGATTATCAAGAGGGTCTAATCTAATGACAAACCCTTAAAGGCAGGACACTGTCTCTGGCGAGAAGAGTCAGGGATGCAGCAGAAAAGATGAGAGAAACTGGAAGCACGAGGAGACCCAGACCCACCATTGCTGGCTTTGAAAATGGAGGAAGGGGGCCTTTACAAGCTGATATCACCCCCAACCAACAGCTGGCAAAGAAATGAGGACCTCAGTCCTACAGCCTTGTGGAGCTGAATTCTGCCAACAACTGAAATGAGTCCAGAAGTAGATTTTTCCCTAGAACTTCTTAATAAGTGCCCAGCTAGCCAACAACTTAACTTCAACCTTGAGACAGCCAGAGAACCCAGGCAAACCAACTCAGACTTCTGACTTATTATGAGATGAGAAATCTGTGTGGTTTTTGTTGAGCCAGCAATTAAAAACTAATTTTTAAAAAGGTATCATTATAACATTATATATATATGTATATATATAGGCTTCTTTTTCTCAATTAAAAAATAAGGAAATAGGACTATATGCAATTACTACTGCTGCTGCTAAGTTGCGTCAGTCGTGTCTGACTCTGTGCGACCCCATAGACGGCAGCCCACCAGGCTGCCCTGTCCCCGGGACTCTCCAGGCAAGAACACTGGAGTGGGTTGCCATTTCCTTCTCCAGTGCATGAAAGTGAAAAGTGAAAGTTAAGTCGCTCAGTCATGTCTGACTCTTAGCGACCCCATGGACTGCAGCCCACCAGGCTCCTCCATCCATGGGATTTTCCAGGCAAAAATACTAGAGTGGGGTGCCATTTCCTTCTCCAGGGAATTTCCCTGACCCAGTGTTGGAACCCACATCTCCTGCCTTGGTAAGTGGATTCTTTCCCACTGAGCCACCTGGGAAGCCCATATTTGAAACTACTGCATTATTGAAATATTTATATCCCTCAACCACTTCGGCGATAACAGTGAGAAAATGGCAAACATCTAGATTCTCAAGACTGTAAGCTGCATTCTTCTTTGGCTCTTGATTCTGTTTACTTCCCGCAGCAGGGATCTGGGGAGTTTTACCAGCGGTATTAAGGGACTGCCCTTGGAATAGCATCAGGAGCCTGTGTCCCCTGTCCCAGTCTTCTCAGTCAACTATAGATTTTGATACAATAACTTCATTTCTCAAGTCAGGTTTTTTTTCCTTCATTTGATGTGCTTTGTATGGCTAGTTCTCCACTTAGATATTTGGCTAAAATGACTTGGATTTTTTTTAATTGAATACTTTCAAACTACTAAATTCTGTTCTGTAGGAGGGGGAAAAGTTTAACTTTAAAAATATACAAGTAACCCCACTGACACATCCTGGTGAAAGCTGAATATCTGAAGGAGTCATAGTTCAAATTAACTTAGAGAAAATAGGCACTTCGGGAGTGAGGTCCCATTTGTACTCAGTTGAAAAGACTGAATTAATTGTATGTTGAAGGCAACAAAATAGTCACTGGATCCCAATACTTCTAAAATTAATTTGAAAGCAATAAAAGAGAGTTCTTAATATTTTTTCTGTCAAGACATCAGTGATACTCCTATTTCAGACCTTAATTTTTCCAGCCTAGTACTCACAGGGCTGCATGTCCTCTCATCTGCATCCAGGTGAGCAGAGAACTGAATCCACTATACTGGAGGGGATCCCCCCGAAAAAAGATCTAGATTTCGAAGTTTGTCAATAGCTGGGATAAATAAAGCCTAACAGACTTTTTTTTTTCCTACAGAACTTCTCAGAATCTTTAATACATAGATGTGGTATGTGAATCTTGAGGTAGAGAGAGGTATTATTCGTAAAAAGACTTTCAAGCTTGTTTTCCCACAGAACTAATCCTTATCTGGAGGACCAGGGTTGATCCAAAAATCCTCTGAAGTGAGATCAGAAAACAGATCCATTGTCACCCCCATCTTACCTGTTAGGAGACTAAACCCCAGAAGATTTTAGTCTTGACCTGGTTAACTGAGCAGAAATTTTACTATTTTTGCCTTTTCACTCTACAAAATAAAACTCTACTAAAATAGTTTATCCATTAATACTGAACACTGCAAAATAAGACAGCCTTATTCACTAAAAAGTAAAGAAGAAATACTCAAGAGATTTCTTTCACTTTACTTAATTAGCATCAAGCATTTAATCTGACTGTACTTAGTTTTTAAAAACCTTTTGTTAACTGCAAATTTATCTTGTGCTTCAGAAGGTTCCTCCAACACTAACTTTCTCACCATTGGCCAAGGTCAGTTTCTGCTGGACTGTGAGCCAGCAGGTCAGCGGCCCAGCTCAGGTTCTCTGTTTTCAGACAGAAACTAGGCCCGGGGCGGGGGACCTGTGTTCTTCCTAAGTCTATCAAGCTGAGATCAGAATAAAGATTTTATAGATACCAAACAGGCAGAAAGCTGCCGGACACTGTGGACTTCAAGTTCTTCAACAAAAGAAAGGCTTGCACCTATTATATCCATAGTTAGTGATTTAAAAGAACAATCAGCAAGATGGGAGTCAGGAACTAAGAGATACAAACTACTGTGTATAAAATGAATAAGCTGCAAGGATGTGCTGTACAGCACAGGCAATAAAGCCATTATTTTATAACTTTAATTGAAGTATAATCTCTAAGAATATATTGAATTACCTGAAACTAATATTGTAAATCAACTATGAGTGAGTGAATTCGCCCAGTCGTGTCTGACTCTTTGCAACCCCATGGACTGTAGCCTACCAGGCTCCTCCATCCATGTGATTTTCCAGGCAAGAATACTGGAGTGGGTTGCCATTTCCTTCTCCAGAAGATCTTCCCAACCCAGGGATTGAACCCAGGTCTCCCACATTGTAGGCAGACGCTTTACCGTCTGAGCCACCAGGGAAGTCAGTATCAACTATACTTCAATTTAAAATGTTTTCTCATGTAATAATAAAGGGACAACCAGTCCACTTTGTTGCAGCGAAAAATTCAGCCTGAAGAATATGAAAATATTCACCTCAAGACAATCAGTTCGCATATAGTTTGGGTTGTTCCAGCAGCCCTGTGAGTTTCTTTCTTACACAGTCTTCCAAAGTGGGGACCAGATAAATAACAGGGCTCCCCAGCCTCCAATAGCCCTGGCCAGTCACAGCCCACCAATGTCTGCAGTGGTCACCCGGTCACCCAGGGACCAGCTGGTCACAGTCCTCACTGCTGATGAATGACACAGGTATCTGTGCCCACCAGTCCCGTGACTAACCTAGTGGACACGCACAGCTCTCATTTTGATACCTGGCCTCACGGAATGCCTTTGCCTTTCAGATATTCTCCACTGCACAACGTGAAGCTGCCAGAGGCAGACGACATCCAGTACCCGTCCATGCTTCTCCTCACCGCAGACCATGATGACCGCGTGGTCCCGCTTCACTCCCTCAAGTTCATCGCCACCCTTCAGCACCTCGTGGGCCGCAGCCGGAAGCAGAACAACCCCCTGCTTATCCATGTGGACACCAAGGCGGGCCACGGGGCCGGGAAGCCCACAGCCAAAGTGATAGAAGAAGTCTCAGACATGTTTGCATTCATAGCACGCTGCCTGAACATCGACTGGATTCAGTAAATGGCATCTCTTTCTTCCTCCTCCGCCGCAGAAAACCTCAAGGGCTCTCACACCATTAAACCGAGAAACCACTGGGCGCAGCGCCTCCCCACATAAACACTATTCTGCACCCATGGGCTGCAGTTGACCAGAACTGCTGCAGGAATTTTATCTTTTCTAGGCTTCTCCTTTTTAGCAGGCCCTTGGCATTTCTTTCTCCACCCTGTGCAGGCACATGTTTTAAAAGGGGGGGGAAAAAGGCATGTTTGGATACATAGCTAATGGCAGCGAACACATTGTGAACATTAGATTGCTGAACTCAGTCGTAGTCGGGCATACTTCATATAGAGCACCTCAATGAAATTTGCTTCTATAACCATAACCAGTGTACCTTTAAATAAATGTGAGAATTGTTCTCATAAAAAGAGACTTCTTTCCAACAATAATAAATGTTATTTAAGAATGGGAGGTTTTTCTCTGGTTCCTTTGTATTGAGTGGCGACCCCAGAACTGCCGTCCTTCTGCATGCATCATGTCACTTCTCTTTGGGAATAAGCAGTGAAGTCAGACTGTCAGCCCTGTGCTGAGGCTGAGTGCGTCCACCCAGCTCCCTCGTTTGTGCTGAGGAGGCTGTTAGAGGCAGCTCGCTGGCTTACGTGTTACCCCCTCAGACAGCTGATCCAGGCTCATCTGGTTTGGATGCCCCCTAAAAATCATTGGACCTAGGATTATTCACCTATTTGTCTGTCAGTTTGGTTACAGAGTATTCCTGGGAATCATAGTATAGAGGTTCATAAACAAAGAGACCACATGAGTGAATGGTCCAAACATATGTTATAATCAGAAATCTCAGCAACTGCCAAGCACTTCTTACCCCATAGACTACTTCCTGGAAATAAAACCAGTAATACTTTTTTAAAAGTTTTGGTGTCTCCCCAACCTTAAATCTTCAAGAGAAAGATAGACCATTCTTCAAACTTGTCCACATAAGGCATTTTGGGGAATATTTCATGAAATACCATTCCTTTGGGTATCATTTTGGGAAGCAGTAATCTAATTTATGAAAAAAAAAAAAAAAAAAACAGCTTCTTTGTCTTGCTTCATCTAATATCACAAAAGTTAATTACTATTTGTATAAAATAACCTTAAAAGATTACTTCATTGATAGCTTGTTCTTTCTCAGGTAAGTGCTATCTTCCAAAGTATACATATGTGTGCTTCTCCTGAGATCTCTACCTCTCAAACTGGTCTATGCCTGTCATTACATACAAGTACAGTTGAAATGTGGCTACATGTTTCGGCTTTTCTGGAGTCATGTTTTCTATTATTATTTGTTTAAATAAGCACTGCATATAATGCAGCTGTCACTGACAATATGATTATAAGCCACCCCCACCGCCCCACCCATCGCCAGAGAAGAAGGGTGCCAGTAGCCAGCAATGCATGCAGGGCCTGAGAGCAGCAGCAGCTACCTGCAGGGATGCTAACACTAGCTGACTGCCATGTTACCGTGTAACTGCGACCAATGTGACAGAAAAAAAAAAAAAAAAGTATAGATTAGCTAAAGCAGCCTTTATCCTAGACCAGCCGGGTCATTTGAGGTGCAGGCAGCCAAGATGTACCCATTCAAGTTCAGAGCATTTTCAAGTTTGCCCAGAATCCACTTTCCCACTGAGGTTTTCTTCTTAACAGCAGAAACGGGAAGTATAATGTGTAGAGTCTTAGCTTCAGAAGAAATCAGGCCCAGGTTCAAATCCCAACTGTCCTTTAGTAACTGGTGATTATGAGGAATAAACAAGCTAATACAAGTGCCTAGCATATAACTGGACTCCATTTGGGAGTTCTCTTTCCCAAGCTGATTTTCATTTCTAGAGTTTAGCTGGGCAGCTGAGCCCACAAACTGAAGGTAGCTTTTTAAAACCTAAAATGCTGGATGACTTAGAGGCTGGGCTCCTCTCTGGGTCTCAGGGTGTCTTCCCTATTAGACATCACCTCTATATCCTATATTCTGTCCCTCTGCTCTGTCTTATGTTGTTCTATGGTGTTTTGAGGAAAAAGTCACATACATTGTCCAGGCAGTCTGCCTCGTCCCAGGGCCTTGAAAACACTCCAAGGGCATTTGCTACCTTAGTAAGATAAAGTCACATTTATGATGTTTATTATGTATGCACTTAGAATATTGTAAAACTTTGCAATTAGTCATGTTTCTTAATGCTCCCACTAAAGCTTAGGCAGTTACACAAAAATGGTGGAGCTGCTAGTATGAAAACTTACATTTCAACTAAGAAAGTGTCACCAATCACTCCATGTTTATCAGATAATTTTACCAGCCTTGGGGATTTCCCCGGGAAGACCACAGAGCTGATGCCCAGAAAGCTTACAGAGCCTCAGAGATGAGTTACCTTGAGGCCGGGAAGCTGTCAGAAGGCCACAGGTCGGACTGCAAGGTCGGCAGCCAGGCCAATAGGAATGAGGACTGAGACCAATGAGTAAGAATACTGAGCTGTGTTTGCATCCATTCAAATTCTAGAGGCTGGGAGTGCAAAGAAAAAAAGTCCTGCCCTGACGAAGCTGACACTTCAGTGGGAGGAGACAGATGATAAACTGCCTCATTTAATCCCCTGTGCTCAAAGCATTCCAGGTGTGCAGAGATGTTTGTCCTCAAACATAAAACCACATACTACCATTACCCCCACTTAGCAAAGGTCCAGCTTCCCCAGACAGGAAGTAAGCGGCAGAGCAGTGAACCCTGGCAGCAGGACAATGGAGACAGCACTCTTACCCACTAGCCTAGTAAGAAAATAGAAAAGCATGAGGGGTCCCATTCAAGACGGTGACTAGAAGGTCCTGAACTTACCTCCTCCCACAGACACATGTAATCGACAGTTACATACAGAACAATGTGTTTTGAAAGAAATCCAATAACTAGATGAGCAACCCCAACACATCAGATGAACGAGAAGAAACGCACATCAAACCAGGTAGGAGAGGCAGAGACAGTCTTTCTATACACCCCACCCCTGACATGGCCACCCACAGTCAGGAGGAAACCCACCACTCCAAGCTTCTCCATGACGAGAAAATGGTTTGGACCATTTATCAGGCACTCCAGCTTTTAAGACTTGCATCTAAGAGATAAGCCTCCAAAATATTTAGCTTTGAAAGCCAATGGGACTTGCATCCATGAGACCCACCAAGATATAGCAAACAAGAAAACATTTTAAAATTTTCTCTTGGTTTTTGCCCTCTACGCATTATTTTTAATTTGAAAGATAAAAAGCCCTAACAGAATTTTATTAAATGTCTTTTTAAAATGTCTCACACCAGTCAGGATGGCCATCATCGAAAAGTCTACAAAATAAAAGCTAGAGAGGATATAGAGAAAGGGTACCCTCCCACACTGTTGGTGGGAATGTAAATCGATACAGTTTACATTGGTACTCTGGAAAACAATATGGAGGTTCCTTAAAAAGCTAAAAATAGTTACCATTTGATCCTACAGTCCCAATCCTGGGTACATATCCAGAAAAGACAAAAACTCTAATTTGAAAAGAAACATGCACCCCAATATTCACAGAAGCACTATTTACAATAGCCAAAATACGGAAGCAACCTAAATGTTCATTGACAGATGAATGGATAGAGAGTCCCCAAGGACTCCACACAAAAAGATCTAATAAATGAATTTAGCAAATATGAGATTAACTCTCAGAAACTGATTGCATTCACACTAACAATAAAATATCAGAAAAGGAATGTAAAAAAGAAACAATACTCTTAACATTGCATCAAAAAATATATATATATGAATAAACCTGACCAAGTTTTATTTTATAGTTAAGAACTATAAAATATTAATAAAGGAAATAAAAGATGATTCAAAGAAAAGATATCCCATGCTCTTGGACTGAAATAATGTTGCTAAAATGGCAATACTACCCAAAGTAATCTACAGATTTAATTCAATCCCTATCAAATTGACCATGACATTTTTCACAGAACTAGATCAAATAATCCAAAAATTTATATGGAACCATAAAAGAACCAGAAATGCCGGAGCAATCCTGAGAAAAGAGACAAAGCAGGAGGGCAGGCATAAGCCTTTAGACTTCAGACAATCCAGCAAAGCCACAGTAATCAGAATAGGGTAGTACTGGTATAAAATAGACATATGGATCAATGGAACAGAATAGAGAGTCCAAAAATAAACTCACACACCTATGGTCAATTAATCTTTGACAAAGGAGCAAGAATATAAAATGGGAAAAAGTCTCTTCAGCAAGTGGTACTGGGAAAGTTGGATGGCTGCAAGTAAATCAATCAAGTTAGAACACGCCCTCAGACCATGCACAAAAAATAAAATGAAAATGGCTTTTAAAGACTTAAATATAAGACATAACACCATAAGGCTCCTAGAAGACTATATAGGCAAAACATTCTCTGACATAAATTGTACCAATGTTTCTTAGGTCACTCTCCCAAGACGATAGAAATAATAACTAAAACATACAAATGGGACCTAATCAAACATCTAAGCTTTTGCACAGCACAGGAAACTATTTTTAAAAAAATGAAAATCTACGGAATGGGAGAAAATAGTTGCAAATGATGCAACAGACAAGGGCTTAATCTCCAAAATATACAAACAGCCCATACAACTCAACAACAACAAAACAACCCAACTGAAAAATGCGCAGAAGACCTTAACAGGCCTTTCTCCAAAAAAGACATACAGATGGCCAAACACGTGAAAAGATGCTAAACATCACTAATTATTACAGAAACGCAAATCAAAACCTACAATGAGGTACCACCTTACACAGGTCAGAATGGCCTTCATTAGAAAATCTACAAATATTAAAAGCTGGAGAGGATGTGGAGTAGAGGGAACCCTCCTACACTGTTGGTAGAAATGTACATTGGTACAGCAACTATGGAAAATAGGATGAAGGTTATCCTCAGAAAACTAAAATTAGAATTACCATATCATTCAGCAATCTCACTCGTGGGGGTATACCCGGTCAAAACTGTAATTCAAAAATATACATGTACCCCTGTGTTCACAGAAACGTGCTCAGTTGCTCAGTAGTGCCTGACTCTCTGTGACTCCATAGACTGTAACCTGCCAGGCTCCTCTTTCTGTGGCATTTCCCAGGCAAGAATACTGGAGTGGGTTGCCATTCATTCTCTTCTCCAGGGAACCTTCCTGACCAAGGATCAAATCTGCATCTCCTGTAATGGCAGGCAGATTTTTCACCATTGAGCCAGCTGAGAAGCCCTAAAAACCAGGGTAGCTACACCTGCAAATAACTCGTGAAGAAACAGTTTTGTAGGCTTGTTGTTGTTTTCTCTTACGTTAGAGTGTGTGCTCAGTTGCTCAGTCGTGTCTGATTCTTTGCAACCCCATGGATTGTAGCCCACCAGGTTCCTCTGTCCATGGAATTTTCCAGGCAAGAATACTGGAGTGGGTTGCCATTTCTACTCCAGGAGATCTTCATTCACCATAGCCAAAATGTGAAAATAACCTAATGTCCAGCAACAGATAAATGGATAAAGATGTGATGGTATGTATAGACAATGGAACTCTACTCTGCCATAAAAAAGAACAAAATACTGCCATTTGCAGCAACATGGATGAAATGACAGATTATCATGTTAAGTGAAGTAAGAAACAGAAAGACAAATTCCATGATATCACTTATATGTGGAATTTAAAATATGACACAAATGAGCCTATCTACAAAACATGAACAGACTCATACACACAAAGAACAGACTTCTGGTGGCCAAGGGGGAGGAGGGAGGAAAAGGAATGGACTGGAGTTTGGCATTGGTAGATGCAAACTATTACATTTAGAATGGATAAACAACAAAGTCTTAATGTATAGCACAGGGATCTATATTCAATATGTGATAACCATCATGGAAAAGATTAAAAAAGAATGTATATATGTGTATAACTGAGTCACTTTGCTGTACAGCAGAGATTGGCACAACATTGTAAACCAACTATACATCAAAAAAAAAAAAAATGTGGCATATATCTCTGGTGGCCCAGAAGGTAAAGAATCTGCCTGCAGTGCAGGAGACCCCGGTTTGATCCCATGGTCAGGAAGATGCCCTGGAGAAGGAACTGGAAATCCACTCCAGTATTCTTGCCTAGAAAATCCCATGGGCAGAGGAGCCTGGTGGGCTACAGTCCATGGGGTCACAAAGAAGGACAGCGGGAATATTACTCGGCCATAAAGAAGACTAAAGTAATGGCATTTGCAGCAACATGGATCGAACTAGAGATTATCAGACTAAGTAAATTAAGTCATACAGAGAAAGACAAATATGATATCACTTGTATGTGGAATGTTTTTTGAAAAGTATAAATGAACTAATTTACAAATCAGAAAGAGATTCACAAACAGAAAACAAATTTACAGTTACCAAAGGGGAAAGGGGAAGAGGAGAAGAGGGATAAATTATGAGGTTGGGATTAACATATTCATAATACTATGTATACGATAGCCAACAAGGACCTACTGTATACAGCACAGAGAATTACACTTAGTATTGTAGAATAAGCTATAAAGGAAAAGAATCTGAGAAGGAATATGTATGCATGTATATATGTATAACTGAATTCAGGACACCTAAAACTAATACAACATTGTAAATCAATTATACTTCAATTAGTTAATTTTTTAAAGAGATCTATTTAGCAAACATATAATACAGTATTAACTACAGATACTATACTGTATATTACATCCCCAGAACTTGCTTCTAACTGGAAGTTTGTACCTTTGACCACCTTCACTCAATTTAACCACCCAAAAAAGTAGTTCTTAAAAGGCTCATGCAGACTTTTCTGGCTACTCCCCTCCAGACTCCACAGAGAGACCTCTGCTGAAACACTCCTAGTCTTTTTATGAATGACACCTATCTGCACATCTTAAAGATTTGGCCTAGGGGGCAGTTTTCTAATTTAACACACATCTAGAAGCCTACTGAAATACTCTCTTTGGAGAGACCACAGAGGCTGGTGGGGCCATCTTCATACTGTCCCTCCACCTCACTCCAGACTGTTGACATCTTCCAGAAAAGGACCTTGTGCATACATCTAGTGTCCTGGTTTTTCTGGCTGCCACCAGGGGACACCCCTTAAACACGTGGCTCTAGTGGCTAGTGGGTCCTGTAGGACTGTCACAAATGGAGAAACAGCTCCTAACTGGCTACCCACCCCAGGACACAGCAGAGAGACAGCAGCCTGAAACACACCCCCAGACATTCTGTGCAAGAGGCCTATTAGCTTAGCTTCGTAGCTGCGGCTTGAGGTGCAGACATCTAATTAAACACATCTAAGGGCTAATTATGGGGCTTCCTGGTGGCTCAGTGGTAAAGAATCAACCTACAGTGCAGGAGCCACAGGAGACATGGGTTCAATCCCTGGGTCGGAAAGATTCCCTGGAGGAGGCCATGATAACCCATTCCAGTATTCTTGCCTACAGAATCCCATGGACAGAGGAGCTAAGTCATAGGAGTGACTGAGTACACACAAAGCCTGATTATAATCCCCTCCAGAGATGAGGGAGACCAGTGGGTATCATCTCCACATTCCCTTTGTCTTGCCCCACGTCACCTGCATCTCCAGGAAAGAAGCTTGTGTATACATGTGGTGCCCCAGCTTTTGTGGCTGTGCTACATCACTTGACAGCCTGAGTCTCATGGCCAGCAGGGCCTGTGTTTATGGGATTTGTGTTCTTGTGTTAATGAGACAGCAGCAAACAAAGAAACGTCTTAACTAGCTGACACCTCAGAGCTCATGGTAGAGAGAGCAGACAGGAAGGCCCATCTGCCCCTGAAAGAGGTGTGCTCACACAATTGAAAATCTGCTGCCTGAGGGCCTAGCTTAGCATCAGCCTGAGTCTAGGTGCTGCCTGAGATCTTCCCTTTTTGGGACACCAACAGGTCACTGCTAAGTCACTTCAGTCGTGTCTGACTCTCTGTGACTCCTACCAAGCTCCCCCGTCCCTGGGATTCTCCAGGCAAGAACACTGGAGTGGGTTGCCATTTCCTTCTCCAATGCATGAAGTGCACTGAAGTGTGAAGCCACTTCCTTCACAGTGCATGAAAGTGAAAAGTGAAAGTGAAGTTGCTCAGTCATGTCTGACCCTCAGCGACCCTATGGACTGCAGCCTTCCAGGCTCCTCCGTCCATGGGATTTTCCAGGCAAGAGTACCGGAGTGGGGTGCCATTGCCTTCTCCATGACAGGTCACTGCACACCATCAACTACCAAAAGCCACTAAGAATAGAGTAGGCTGCTTAGACAATCACAAAGATTTAAGACAACTAAGAGCTAGAGCAGGGTGCAAAATAAGGTTAACCTGTTACATTAGGCCACTCCAAGACTGGGAGAGGAGATTGTTTCAGCTAAGGCACAGAACAACGCAGCAAGTAAAGGAAAATGAATAAACAAAGCAATATATTTCAAACAAAAGAAAATGATAAAACCTCAGAAAAAGCTTTAATGAAACAGACATAAGTGAAAATTTACCTAGCTAAGAGTTCAAAGTAACAGTCACAGAGATGCTCACCAAATATATAAGCACCTAACATAGAAACACTTCAATATATAAAGGAAATGCTAACATTCATAAAAGGAGAAATCGATAGCAACACAATAATAGTGGGGACTTTAACAACCCATTTACACCAGTGGAGAGATCAGACAGAAAAATCAAGGCAACATGGGCATTAAATGACACATTAGACAAGATGAGTTTAATTGATATTTATAGAATGTTTCCTCCAAAAGCAGTAGAATACACATTTTTCTGAAGTGCACATGGAACATTCTTAAGGATCGAACACATATTGGGCCACAAATCAAGTCTCAGCAACTTTAACAAAGTTGAAATCATATCAAGTATCTTTTTTGGACCAAATAAATTACAGGAAAAAAACTGTAGAAAACACAAACATGTGGAGACTAAAACAATATAAATGGATCACTGAAGCAAAAGAAGAAATCAAAAAATACCTAGAGACAAATAACAATAAAACACAGTGATCTAAAACCTATGGAATGTAGCAACAGCAATTCTCAGAGGGAAGTTTACAGCAATACAATCATACCTCAGGAAACAAAACTCTTCAAATGAACAACTGAACCTTATACCTATAGCAACTAGAGAAAGAACACCACAAAAAACCCAAAGTAGAAGGAAAGATCAGAGCAGGAAAAAAAGTGAAATAGAGATGAAGAAAACAATAGAAAAGATTGAAGAAACTAAAAGCTGGTTCTTTGGAAAGATAAACAAAATTGATAAACTTTTAGCCAGGCTTATCAAGACAGAAAGGCAGAGGGCCCAAATTAATAAAGTCAGAAAAATGAAAAGGACAAGTTACAGCTAACGCCACAGAAATACAAAGGCGCATAAGAGAGTATACTATTAATATAAGCAACTGTACCTTAATAAAATGGAAAACCTAGAAGAAATGGACATATTATTAGAAAAGTACAACCTTCCAAGACTGAACCAGGAAGAAATAGACTATATGAACAGACCAATCACAAGTACTGAAACTGAACCAGTATCTTAAAAACCTCCAACAAACAAAAGCCCAAGGTCAAACGATTTCACAGGTGAATTCTGTCAAACACTTAGAAAAGAGTTAACACTATCCTTCTGAAACTCTCCCAAAAAACGGCAGAGGAAGGAACACGCCCAAACTGATTCTCCGAGGCCAGCATCACCCTGATACCGAAAGCAGACAAAGATACCACAAACACACACACACACAAAGACAGACTAATGTCACTGATGAACATAGACACAAACATCCTCAACAAAATACTAGCAAACCAACTCCGATAACACATTAAAGGGATCATACACCATGATCAAGTGGGACTCATCCCAGGGATGCAAGGATTTTTCAGGATCTATAAATCAATCAGAATGATTCACCACATTAGCAACTGAAGAATAAAACCATATGATCATCTCAATAGATGCTGAAAGAGCTTCTGACAAAATTAAACACCCATTTATGATAAAAAGAAATCTACCAGAAAGTGAGCATAGAAGGAACAAGTGAAAGTGGAAGTCGCTCATTCACGTCCGACTCTTTGTGGCCCCATGGACTATACAGTCTATGGAATTCTCTAGGCCAGAATACTGGAGTGGGTAGCTGTTCCCTTCTCCAGGGGATCTTCCCAACCCAGAGATCGAACCCAGGTCTCCCGCATTGCAGGCAGATTCTTTACCAGCTGAGCCACAAGGGAAGCCCCCTTGTTGAAGGAACAAACTTCAACATAAAGGCCGTATATGACAAACCCACAATAAACATCATTCTCAACAGAAAAAAGCTGAATACATTTCCTCTAAAGATCAAGAACAAGACAAGGATGTCTATACTCACCACTTTTGTTCAACGTATTTTGGACAATCAAAGAAGAAAAATAAAAGGAATAAATAATAAAAAATAAATAATAAAATAATATAAAATAAAATAAATAATAAAAAATAAAAAAAATAAATAAAAGGAATCCAAATTGGAAAAAAGGAATAAAACTGTCACTGCTTGCAGATGACATAATACTATACATACTAAATCTTCAAGATGCCACAAGAAAACTACTAGAGCTCATCAATGACTTCAGTAAAGTTGCATGATACAAAATTAATGTGCAAAAAACCACTTACATTCTTATATACAAATGATGAAAGATCAGAAAGAGAAATTTAGGAAACAATCTCACTTAATGCAACAAAAAGAATAAGATACCTAGGAATAAACCAGCCTAAGGAGGCAAAAAGGTCTGGACTCAGAAAATTGTAAAATGCTGATGAAAGAACTCAAACACAACAAAAACAGATGGAAAGATATTCTTTGATTGATTCTTGGATTCGAGAATTAACATGATATAAATTATATACTACCCAAAGTAATATACAGATTCAATGCAGTCCCTATCAAATTACCAACGGCATTTTTCACAGAAATAAAATAAAAAATTTTATAATTTATATGGAAACACAAAATACCCTGAATAGCCAAGCAATCTTGAGAAAGAAAAATGTAGCTGAAGGAAATCAGGCTCCCTGACTTCACACTATATTACAAAGCTACAGTAAAGCTAAAACAATATAGTACTGACTCAAAAATAGAAATACAGATCAATGGAACAGGATAGGAAGCCCAGAGATAAACCCATGCACCTATGATCAACTAATCTCTGACAAAGGAGGCAAGAATATACAATGGGGAAAAGCTCTTCAATAAGTGGTGCTGGGAAAACTGGACAGCTATTTGTAAAACAATAAAATTAGAATATTCTCTAACACCATATGGGTGATCCACAAACTGGAGAAAAATTATACCGAAGAAGTTCTGTGAAAGTTCTAGGCCCACAACAGACTTTCCAACCTGGGGATCCAACAAAGGGACTGAGAATCCCCAGGGAACCTGACTGAAAGTGAGCACGATTTGATTACAGAACTTCCATCGGACTGGGGAAACAGATTCTTGGAGGGCACAAACAAGACCTTGTACACCCCAGGACCCAGAAGAAAGGAGCAGTGACCCCACGAGAGACTGAACCAGAATTGCCTGTGAGTGTTTAGGAGTCTCTGGCAGCAGCGTGGATTAACAGTAGCCTGCCATGGGGTCAGGGACACTAGCAGCAGCAGTCCTGGGAGGTGTGGCACGCTGGAATCAGTCGTTTTGGAGGAGGACATTATCCCTACGTAGTTTGGCTTCAGGCCGAACTACAGGGAGGAAGCACAGCCCCACCCATCAGGAGAAGATTGGATTAAAAACTTACTGAGCATGGTCCTGCCCATCGAAGCAAAACCCAGTTTTCCCCACAGCCAGTCCAACCCATCAGGAAGCTTGCACAGGCCTCTTATCCTCATCTATCAGAGGGCAGACAGAATGAAAACCACAATACAAAAAACTAACCAAAATGATCACATGGATCACAGCTTTGTGTAACTCAATGAAACTAAGAGCCATGCCATGTAGGGCCACCCAAGATGGATGGGTCATAGGGGAAAGTTCTGACAAAACGTGGCCCACTGGAGAAGGGAATGGCAAACCCCTTCAACATTATCACTTTGAGAACCCCATGAACAGTATGAAAAAGCAAAAAGATATGACACAGAAAGATGAACCACCCCCCAAGGTTGGTAGGTGCCCAATATGCTACTGGAGAAGAGCAGAAAAACAGCTCCAGAAGGAATGAAGAGGCTAAATCAAAGTGGAAATGACCCCCAATTGTGGATGTGTCTGGTGGTGAAAGTGAAGTTCAATGCTGTAAAGAACATTGCATAGGAACCTGGAATGTTAGGTCCATGAATCAAGGTAAATTGGAAGTGGTCAAACAGGAGATGGCAAGAGTAAACATAGACACTTTAGGAATCAGTGAACTAAAATGGACAGGAATGGGTGATTTAATTCAGATGACCATTGTATCTACTACTGTGGGCAAGAATCTCTTAGAAGAAATGAAGTAGCCCTCATAGTCAACAGGAGAAGTCAATGGCACCCCATTCCAGTACTCTTGCCTGGAAAATCCCATGGATGGAGGAGCCTGGTAGGCTGCAGTCCATGGGGTCGCAAATAGTCGGATACAACTGAGCGACTTCACTTTCACTTTTCATTTTCATGCATTGGAGAAGGAAATGGCAAGCCACTCCAGTGTTCTTGCCTGGAGAATCCCAGGGATGGGGGCGCCTGGTGGGCTGCCGGCTATGGGGTCGCACAGAGTCGGATACGACTGAAGTGACTTAACAGTAGTAGCAGTCATAGTCAACAAGAGTTTGAAATGCAGTACATGGGTGCAATCTCAAAAACAACAGGATGATCTCAGTTCCTTTTCAAGGCAAACCATTCAATCTCACAGTAATCCAAGTCTATGCCCTGACCACTAGTGCTGAAGAAGATGAAGTTGAACAGTTCTATGATGACCTACAACCTGCTACAACTAACACCAAAAAAAAAGATGTCCTTTTCATCATAGGGGACTGGAATGCAAAAGTAGGAAGTCAAGAGATACTTGGAGCAACAGGCAAGTTTGGCCTTGGAGTACAAAATGAAGCAGGGCAAAAGCTAACAGAGTTTAGCCAAGAGAACACACTGGTCATAGCAAACAACCTCTTCAAGCAAAACAAGAGAAGACTCTACATATGGATATCATCACATGATCAATACTGAAATCAGACTGATTCTATTCTTTGCAGGCAAAGATTCTCTAAATCATTCTGCATCTATAAGTTCTATAAGTCATTCTCCATCTATAAGTCTTCTGATGGAGAAGTCAGCAAAAACAAGACTGGGAGTGACTGTGGCTCTGACCATGAACTACTTATTGCCAAATTTAGACTTAAACTGAAGAAAGTAGGGAAAATGAATAGACCATTCAAGTATGACCTAAATCAAATCCTTACAATTATACAGTGAAAGTGACAAATAGATTCAAGGGATTAGATCGCATAGACAGAGTGCCTGAAGAACTATGGATGGAGGTTCATGATATTGTACAGGAGGCAGTGATCAAGACCATTCCCAAGAAAAAGAAAGGAAAAAAGGCAAAATGGTTATCTGAGGAAGTCTTACAAATAGCTGAGAAAAGAAGCTAAAGGCAAAGGAGAAAAGGAAACTTATACCCATCTGAATGCAGAGTTCCAAAGGAGAGATAAGAAAGCCTTCCTCGGCGATCTATGCAAAGAAATAGAGGAAAACAACAGAATGGGTAAGACTAGAGATCTCTCCAAGAAAATTAGAGATACCAAGGGAAAATTTCATGCAAAGATGGGCACAATAAAGGACAGAAACAGTATGGACCTAACAGAAGCAGAAGATATTAAGAAGAGGTGGCAAGAATACACAGAAGACCTATACAAAAATGATCTTCATAACCCAGATAACCACGATGATGTGATCACCCACCTAGAGCCAGACATCCTGGAATGTAAAGTCAAATAGGCCTTAGGAAGCCCACTATGAACAAAGCTAGTGGATGTGATGGAATTCCAGTTGAGCTATTTCAAATTCTAATGGCATAAATGAAAGAGGAACTAAAGAGCCTCTTGATGAAAGTAAGATAGGAGAGTGAAAAAGCTGACTTAAAACTCAACATTCAAAATACTAAGATCATGGCATCTGATGCCATCACTTCATGGCAAATAGATGGGGTAACAATAGGAACAGTGACAAACTTTATTTTCTTGGGCTCCAAAATCACTGTGAATGGTGACTGCAGCCATGAACTTAAAATATGCTTACTCATTGTAAGAAAAGCTATGACTAACCTAGACAGCATATTAAAAAGCAGAGACATCACTTTGCTGACCAAGGTTTGTATAGTCAAAGCTATAGTTTTCCAGTAGTGATGTATGGATGTGAGTGTTGGGCCATAAAAATGGCTGAGCACTGAAGAATTGATGCTTTTGAACTATGGTGCTGGAGATGACTCTTGAGAGTCCCTTCAACAGCAGGAAGATCAAATCAGTCAATCTTAAAGGAAATAAACCCTGAATATTCATTGGAAGGACTGATGCTGAAGTTGAAATTCCAACAATTTGGCCATCTGATGTAAAAAGCCAACTCACTAGAAAATGACCTTGATTCTGGGAAAGATTGAGGGCAGGAGGAGAAGTCCATGACAGAAGATGAGATGATTGGATGGCATCATCGACTCAATGGACATGAGTTTGCACAAACTCTGGGAGATAGTGAAGGACAGGGAAGCCTGGTGTGCTACAGTCCATGGGGTCTCAAACATGACTGAACAACAACTAATACTACATCCATAAACAAACTCAAAATGGATTAAAGACCTAAGCATAAGACTTGGTACTATGAAATACTTAGAGGAAAACATAGGAAAAACACTCTGTCATAAATCACAAGATCTTTTTAGACCCACCTCCTAATGAAAACAAAAACAAAAATAAACAAAGGGTCCTGATTAAACTTAAAAGCTTTTGCCCAACAAAGGAAACCATAAACAAAACATAAACAAAACTAGGAATAAGTTTAACCAAGTATTAAAAGACTGTAAACTTAAAACTGTAAGACACTGATGAAAGAAATTGAAGATAACACAAAAAATGGAAAAATATTCTGTACTCACTGATTAGAAGAATGTTAAAATATCAATACTATCCAAAGAACCCAATACCCCAAAATTCATTGCAATTCCTCTCAAAATTCAAATGCCATTTTCACAGAAAATAATCCATCATAAAATGTGTATAGAACCACAACAGACCCTGAATAGCTAAAGTAATACTGGGAAAGAACAAAAATGCTGGAGGCATCACGTTCCCTGATTTCAAACAATATTAAAGAGCTAACACCCAAACAGTATAGTATTGGCAAAAAAATTACCCATAGTATTAGCCATAAGTTCAGTCGCTCAGTTGTGTCCGACTCCTTGCAACCCCATGAATCGCAGCACACCAGGCCTCCCTGTCCATCACCAACTCCCAGAGTTCACTCAAACTCATGTGCATCGACTCGGTGATGCCATCCAGCCATCTCATCCTTTGTCGTCCCCTTCTCCTCCTGTCCCCAATCCCTCCCAGCATCAGAGTCTTTTCCAATGAGTCAACTCTTCGCATGAGGTGGCCAAAATTTTGGAGTTTCAGCTTTAACATCATTCCTTCCAAAGAAATCCCAGGGCTGATCTCCTTTAGAATGGACTGGCTGGATCTCCTTGCAGTCCAAGGGACTCTCAAGAGTCTTCTCCAACACCACAGTTCAAAAGCATCATTCTTCAGCACTCAGCTTTCTTCACAGTCCAACTCTCACATCCATACATGACCACTGGAAAAACCATAACCTTGACTAGACAGAACTTTGTTTGCAAAGTAATGTCTCTGCTTTTTAATATGCTATCTAGGTTGGTCATAACTTTCCTTCCAAGGAGTAAGCGTCTTTTAATTTCATGGCTGCAATCACCATCTACAAGGATTTTGGAGGCCAAAAAAATAAAGTCAGCAAAAACAAGACCGGGAGCTGACTGTGGCTGAGACCATGAACTCCTTATTACCAAATTCAGACTTAAATTGAAGAAAGTGGGGGAAACCACTAGACCATTCAGATATGACCTAAATCAAAATCCCTTATGATTATACAATGGAAGTGAGAAATAGATTTAAAGGACTAGATCTGATAGAGTGCCTGATGAACTATGGATGGAGGTTCATGACATTTTACAGGAGACAGGGATCAAGACTATCCCCATGGAAAAGAAATGCATAAAAGCAAAATGGCTGTCTGGGGAGGCCTTACAAATAGCTGTGAAAAGAAGAGAAACCAAAACAAAGGAGAAAAGGAAAGATACAAGTATCTGAATGCAGAGTTCCAAAGAAGAGCTAGGAGAGATAAGAAAGCCTTCCTCAGCGATCAATGCAAAGAAATAGAGGAAAACAACAGAATGGGAAAGACTAGAGATCTCGTCAAGAAAATTAGATACCAAGGAAACATTTCATGCAAAGATGGGCTCGATAAAGGACAGAAATGGTATGGACCTAACAGAAGCAGAAGATATTAAGAAGAGATGGCAAGAATACACAGAAGAACTGTACAAAAACAATCTTCACAACCAAGATAATCACGATGGTGTGATCACTGACCTAGAGCGAGACATCTTGGAATGTGAAGTCAAGCGGGCCTTAGAAAGCATCACTACGAACAAAGCTAGTGGAGGTGATGGAATTCCAGTTGAGCCATTTCAAATCCTGAAAGATGATGCTGTCAAAGTGCTGCGTTCAATGTACCAGCAAATTTGGAAAACTCAGCAGTGGCCACAGGACTGGAAAAGGTTAGTTTTCATTTCAATCCCAGAGAAAGGCAATGCCAAAGAATGCTCAAACTACCGCACAATTGCACTCATCTCACACGCTAGTAAAGTAATGCTCAAAATTCTCCAAGCCAGGCTTCAGCAATATGTGAACTGTGAACTTCCAGATGTTCAAGCTGGATTTAGAAAAGGCAGAGGAACCAGAGATCAAATTGCCAACATCCGCTGGATCATGGAGAAAGCAAGAGAGTTCCAGAAAAATATCTATTTCTGCTTTATTGACTATGCCAAAGCCTTTGACTGTGTGGATCACAATAAACTGTGGAAAATTCTGAAAGAGATGGGAATACAGGACCACCTGACCTGCCTCTTGAGAAACCTGTATACAGGTCAGGAAGTAACAGTTAGAACTGGACATGGAACAACAGACTGGTTCCAAATAGGAAAAAGAGTACATCAAGGCTGTATATTGTCACTCTGCTTATGTAACTTGTAAGCAGAGTACATCATGAGAAACGCTGGGCTGGAAGAAGCACAAGCTGGAATCAAGATTGCCGGGAGAAATATCAATAACGTCAGATATGCAGATGACACCACCCTTATGCCAGAAAGTGAAGAGAAACTAAAAAGCCCCTTGTTGAAAGTGAAAGAGGAGAGTGAAAAAGTTGGCTTGAAGCTCAACATTCAGAAAACTAAGATCATGGTCCCATCACTGGTCCCATCTGGTCCCATCACTTCATGGGAATTAGATGGGGAAACAGTGGAAACAGTGTCAGTATTAACCATAGTATTGGCAAGAAAAAAAAAAAAAACATACATACATCAACAGAACAAAATAGAAATCCCCAAATAAACTCATACCTATATGGGCAATTAAGTTACAATAAAGGAGGCTGAATAAATAATGGAGAAAGTGCAATCTCTTCAATAAATAGTGTTGGGAAAATTGGACAGCCACATGGAAAAAAATGAAAGAATGAAACTATACCCCAAAATTAACTCAAAATGTACTGAAACCTGGACACACAACCTGGAAGCATTAAACTTGTAGAAGAAAACAAAGGTGTAAGCTTCTTGATATCAATATTGGGGATTTTTTGGCTTTGATGCTAAAAGCAAAGGCAATAAAAGCATACAATCAAGTAGAACTATATCAAACTAAAAAGCTTCTACACAGCAAGGGAAACCGTCAACAAAACAAAAGCGCAACCTACCAAATAGGAGAAAATACTGATAACCATTAACATCCAAAACATGGGGCTTCCCTAGTGGCTCAGTGGTAAAGAATCCACCTGCCAGTGTAAGAGATACAGGTTCAATCCCTGGGTCAGAAAGAGCCCCTGGAGAAGGGAAAGGCAACCCACTCCAGTGTTCTTACCTGGGAAATCCCATGGACAGAGGAACCTAGTAGGCTACAGTCCACGGGGTCACAAAAGAGTCAGACATGATTTAGCAGCTAAACAACAACAACAATCCAAAATATATGAAAAACTCATACAATTGAAAAGCAAAATAAGAAATAATCTAATTTATGATCCAACCAAAAGACACAGACTGGCCAGACACAAAAACAAGACCCATATACATATGCTATCTACAAGAGACTCAGTTCAGACCTAGGGACACATACAGACTGAAAGTTGAGGGGATGAAAAAGATATTCCACATAAATGGAAATCAAAAGAAAGCTGGAGTAGCAATACTCATATCAGATAAAATAGACTTTAAAATAAAGACTGTTACCAGAGATAAGGGAGGTCACTACATAATGATCAAGGGATCAATCCAAGAAGATTAACAATATTAAATATAAATATTTATGCACCCAACATAGGAACACCTCAATCCATAAGGTAAATGCTAATACCCATAAAAGGTAAAATCGACAGGAGCTCAATAACAGTGGAGGCCTTTAGCGCCTCACTTACATCAAGGGACAGGTCATCCAGACAGAAAATCAATAAGGAAACACAGGCCTTAAATGATAACATTAGACAAGATGGACTTAATTGAGATTTATAGACCATGTCATTCAAAAGCAGCAGAATACACATTCAAGTGCACATAGAATTTTTTCCAGAATAGATCACATGCTGGGCCACAAGGAAGCCTTGATAAATTCAAGAAAGTTAAAATTATCTCAAGCACCTTTTCCAACCAAAATGCTATTAGAAATAAATTACAGGAAAAAACTGTAAAAAACACAAACAGATGGAGACTAAAACAGTATGTTACCAAATAACCAATGAATCACCAAAGAAATCAAAGAGGAAATAAAAAAAAATGCCAAGACAAATGACAATGAAAATATGATGATCCAAAACATATGGTATGCAACAAAAGCAGTTCTTAGAAGGAAGTTTATAGCAAAACAGTCTTACCCCAGGAAACAAGAAAAAATCTCAAATAAACAACTAAACCTTATACCTAAAACAATTAGAGGAAGAACACAAAAAACCTAAAGTTAGTAGAAGCAAAGAAATCATAAAGATCAGAGCAGAAATAAATGAGAGACGAAGAAGACAACATAAAAGATTAATGAAACTAAAAGCAGGTTCTTTGAAATGGTAATTAAATAAAATTGATAAATCTTTACCAGGCTCATTAAAAAAAGTGAGAGAGCTCAAATCAATAAAGTCAGAAATGAAAAGTTACAACTGACACCACAGAAATGCAAAGGATCATAAAAGACGATTACAAGAAACTATATGCCAATAAAATGGTCAACCTAGAAGAAATGGGCAAATTCCCAGAAACATACAACCTTCCGAAACTGAACAAGGAAAAAACAGAAAACACAAAGAGACCAATCGCAGTATTGAAATTGAAACTGTGACTTTAAAAATTCCAATAAACGAAAGTCCAGGAATAGATGGCTTCACAGGGAAATTCTGTCAAATGTCAAACATTAAAGAAGAGTTAACACCTATCCTTCTGAAACTCTTCCCAAAAAATGGCAGAGGAAGAAACTCTTGCAAACTCATTCTATGAGGCCACCATCACCCTGATACCAAAAGCAGACAAAGATACCACAAAAAAAGAAAATACAGGCCAATATCACTGATGAACATAGACGCAAAAATTCTCAACAAAATACTAGTAAACCAAATCCAATAATACATTAAAGGGATCATCCACCATGATCAAATGGGAATCATCCCAGGGATGCAAGGATTTTTCAATATCTGTAAATCAATCATTGTGATTCACCAATTAGCAAATTGAGTAAAACCATATGATAATCTCAATAGATGCAATACAAGTTTTGACAAAGTTCAACAACCCATTTATGATAAAAAGAAAAGAAAGCTCCAGAAAATGGGCACAGAGGGAACATACCACAACATAATAAAGGTCATATATGAAAAACCCACAGCAAATATCATTCTCAATCATGAAAAGCTGAAAGCATTTTCTCTAGAGATCAGAAACAAAGTAAGGACGTCCACTCCCACCACTTTCATTCAACATAGCTTTGGAAGGGTGTCCAAAACATAGTTTTGGAAGGATGTTCACTCTCACCACTTTTGTTCAACGTATTTTTGGAAGCTATGGTAATCAAAAAAGAAATAAAAGGAATCCAAATTGGAAAAAAAGAAGTAAAATCGTCACTGCTTTCAGATGACATGATACTATACACAGAAAATCTTCAAGATGCTACCAGAAAACTACCCAGTTCAGCTCAGTCCCTCAGTTGTGTAGGACTCTGGGACCCCATGGACTGCAGCACGCCAGGCTTCCCTGTCCATCACCAACTCCCGGAGCTTGCTCAAACTCATATCCATCAAGTCAGTGATGCCATCCAACCATCTCATCCTCTGTCATCCTCTTCCCCTTCTGCCTTCAATCTTTCCCAGCATCAGGGTCTTTTTTAATGAGTCTTTGCATCAGGTGACCAAAGTATTGGAGTTTCAGTTTCAGCATCAGTCCTTCCAGTGAATATTCAGGACTGATTTCCTTTAGGATACACTGGTTGGATCTCCTTGCTGTCCAACAGACTCTCAAGAAAGAGTCTACTTCAAAACCACAGTTCAAAAGCATCAGTTCTTCAGTGCTCAGTTTTCTTTATGGTCCACCTCTCACATTCATAGATGACTACTAGAAAAACCGCAACTTTGATTATACAGATCTTTGTTGGCAAAGTAATGTCTCTGCTTTTTAATACGCTGTATAGGTTGGGCATAGCTTTTCTTTTAAGGAGCAAGAGTCTTTTAATTTCATGGCTGTAGTCACCATCTGCAGTGATTTTGAAGCCCAAAAAAAATAAAGTCTCTCGCCATTTCCATTGTTTCCCCATCTATTTGCCATGAAGTGATGGGACCGGATGCCATGATCTTTGTTTTCTAAATGTTGAATTTTAAGCCAACTTTTTCACTCACCTCTTTCACTTTCATCAAGAAGCTCTTTAGTTCTTCTTTGCTTTCTGCCATAAGGGTGGTGCTATCTGAATATCTGAGGTTATTGATATTTCTCCCAGAAATCTTGATTCCAGCTTGTGCTTCATCCAGCCAGGCATTTTGTATGATGTACTCTGAATATAAGTTAAATAAGCAGGGTGACAATATACAGCCTTGACATACTCCTTTCCTGATTTGGAACCAGTCTGTTGTTCCATATGTTCTAAATGTTGCTTCTTGACCTACATACAGATTTCTCAAGAGGCACGTCAGCTGGTCTGGTATTCCCATCTCTTGAAGAATCTTCCACAGTTTGTTGTGATCTACACAGTCAAAGGCTTTGGCATAGTCAATAAAGCAGAAATAGATGTTTTTCTGGAACTCTCTTGCTTTTTCAATGATCCAACGGATGTTGGCAATTTGATCTCTGGTTCCTCTGTCTTTTCTAAAACCAGCTTGAACATCTGGAAGTTCATGGTTCATATACTATTGAAGCCTGGCTTGGAGAATTTTGAGCATTACTTTGCTAGTGTGTGAGATGAGTGCAATTGTGCAGTAGTTTGAGCATTTTTTGGCATTGCCTTTCTTTGGGATTGGAATGAAAACTGACCTTTTCCAGTCCTGTGGCCACTGCTGAGTTTTCCAAATTTGCTGGCATATTGAGTGCAGCACTTTCACAGCATCATCTTGTATGACTTGAAATAGCTCAACTGGAATTCCATCACCTCCACTAGCTTTGTTCATAGTGATGTTTCCTAAGGTCCACTTGACTTTGCATTCCAGGATGATTGGCTCTAGGTGAGTGATCACACCATCATGGTTATCTGAGTTATGAAGATCTTTTTTGTACAGTTCTTCTGTGTATTCTTGCCACCTCTTCTTAATATCTTCTGCTTCTGTTAGGTCCATACTGTTTCTGTCCTTTATTGTGCCCATCTTTGCATGAAATTTTCCCTTGGTATCTCTAATTTTCTTGAAGAGATCTCTAGTCTTTCCCATTCTATTGTTTCCCTCTATTTCTTTGCACTGATCACTGAGGAAAGCTCTCTTATCTCTCCTTGCTATTCTTTGGAACTCTCCATTCAAATGGATATATCTTTCCTTTTCTCCTTTGCCTTTAGATTCTCAGCTAATTGTAAGGTTTCTTCAGACACCATTTGGCCTTTTTGCATTTCTTTTTTGGGGGATGGTCTTGATCACTGCCTCCTGTACAATGTCACGAATCTCCACCCATAGTTCTTCAGGCACTCTGTTTATCATATCTAATAAGGATAAACCTCTTATCCTTATCCATCAGAGGGAAGACAGAATGAAAACCACAGTCACAGAAAACTAAGCAAACTGATCACATGGACCACAGCCTTTCCTAACTCAATGAAACTATGAGCCATCCCATGTAGGGCCACCCAAGACGGATGGGTTGTGGTGGAGAGTTCTGACAAAATGCGGTCCACTGGAGAAGGGAATGGCAAACCACATAAGTATTCTCACCTTGAGAACCCCATGAACAGTATGAAAAGGCAAAAAGATAGGGCACTGAAAGAAAACTACTAGAGCTCATTAATGAATTTGGTAAAGGTGCAGGATACAAAATTAATACACAGAAAACCTCTTGCATTTCTATACACTAATGACATTTGATCAGAAAGAGAAATCAAGGAAACAATGTCATATCACTGCAACAAAAATAATAAAATACCTAGGAATAAACCTACCTAAAGAAGCAAAAGAGCTGGACTCAGAAAACTATAAGATGCTAATGAAGGAAATCAAAGCCAACGCAAACAAATGGAGAGATATACCATGTTCTTGGATTGGAAGAATCAATATTGTTAAAGTGACTATACTATGCAAAGTAATATACAGATTCAATGCAATCCCTGTCAAATTACAATGGCACTGTTTACAGAAATAGAACAAAAAATTTTACAATGTATATAGAAACACAAAACACCCTGAATAGCTAAGCAATCTCGAGGGGAAAAAAAAAAAAAAATGAAGCTGAAGGAAGCTGACTTCTCACTATATTTCAAAGCTACAGTAATCAGAACAGTATAGGACTATCTCAAAAACAGAAATAAAGATCAATGGAACAGAACAGAAAGTCCAGAGATAAACCCATGCACTGATGATCAACTAATCTATGACACAGGAGACAGGAATATACAATGGAGTAGAGACCGTCTCTTCAATAAGTGGTGCTGGGAAAACTGGACAGCTATATGTAAAAGAATGAAATTAGAACATTCTCCAACACCATATACAAAAATAAACTCAAAATGGATTGAAGACCTAAATGTAATATTGAATATTATAAAACTGTTAGAGGAAAATAGAGGCACAACACTCTCTGACATACTCTAGGACATACTCCACCTCCTAGAGTAATGAAAATAAAAATAAACAAATGGACCTAATTAAACTTAAAAGATTTTGCACAACAAAGGATACCATAAATAAAACAAAAAGTTAAACCTACAGAATGGGAGACAATGTTTTCAAACAATGTGACCAACAAGGCATTAATCTCCAAAATACACGAACAGTTCCTAAAGCTCAGTATCAAAAGCCCAAATAACCCATTCAAAAATTGAGTGAAAGATCTAAATAGACATTCCTCCAAAGAAGACACATAGATGGCCAAATAGCATCTGAAAAGATGCTCAACACCACTGATTATTCAGTTAAGTTCAGTCGCTCAGTCGTGTCCTACTCTTTGTGACCCCATGAATTGCAGCACGCCAGGCCTCCCTGTCCATCACCAATTCCCAGAGTTCACCCAAACTCACATCCATTGAGTTGGTGATGCCATCCAGCCATCTCATCCTCTGTTGTCCCCTTCTCCTCCTGCCCCCAGTCCCTCCCAGCATCAGAGTCTTTTCCAATGACACACTCTTCACATGAGGTAGCCAAAGTATTGGAGTTTCAGCTTTAGCATCATTCCTTCCAAAGAACACCCAGGACTGATCTCCTTCAGAATGGACTGGTTGGATCTCCTTGCAGTCCAAGGGACTCTCAAGAGTCTTCTCCAACACCACAGTTCAAAAGCATCGGTTCTTCAGCGCTCAGCTTTCTTCACAGTCCAAGTCTCACATCCATACATGCTGCTGCTGCTGCTGCTGCTAAGTCGCTTCAGTCGTGTCTGACTCTGTGCAACCCCATAGACGGCAGCCCACCAGGCTCCCTAGGATTCTCCAGGCAAGAACAGTGGAGTGGGTTGCCATTTCCTTCTCCAATGCATGAAAGTGAAAAGTGAAAGGGAAGTCGCTCAGTCATGTCTGACTCTTAGCGACCCCATGGACTGCAGCCCACCGGGCTCCTCCATCCATGGGATTTTCCAGGCAAGAGTACTGGAGTGGGGTGCCATTGCCTTCTCCGATCCATACATGACCACTGGAAAAACCATAGCCTTGACTAGACGGACCTTTGTTGGCAAAGAAATGTCCCTGCTTTTGAATATGCTATCTAGGTTGGTCATAACTTTCCTTTGAAGGAGTAAGCATCTTTTAATTTCATGGCTGCAATCACCATCTGCAGTGATTTTGGAGCCCAAAAAAATAAAGTCTGACACTGCTTCCACTGTTTCCCCATCTATTTCCCATGAAGTGATGGGACCAGAGAAATGCAAATCAAAATTACAGTGAGATATCATCTCACAGTGGTCAGAATGGCCATCATCAAAATATCTACAAACAATAAATACTAGAGACAGTGTGGAGAAAACGGAACCCTCCTGCACTGTTGGTGAGAACATAAACTGGTACAACCATTATGGAGAACGATATGGAGGCTCCTTAAAAACTAAAAGTAGAACTACTTTATGATCCAGCAATCGCACTCCTGGGCATATACCCAGAGAAAATCATAATTCAAAAAGTTACACATGGGGCTTCCCTGGTGGCTTAGTGGTAAAGAATCCACCTGCCAATTTCAGGAGACACAGTTTCGATCCCTGATCTGGGAAGATTCCACATGCTGTCTAACAACTAAGCCTGTGTGCCACAAACGTTGAACCTGTGTTCTAGAGCCCGGGAACTGCAGCTATTGAGCTCACGTGCCCAAGAGCCTGTGCTCTGCAACAGAGAAGCCACCGCAATGAGAAGCCTGTGCACTTCAATGAAGAGCTGCCCCCTGCTCCCAGCAACTAAAGAAGAGCCCACACAGCAATGAAGACCCAGCACAACCAAAAATAAATAAATAAAATTATTTTCTAAAAGTTACAGGCACACCAATGTTCATTGCAGCACTATTTACAATAGCCAAGACGTGGAAACACCCTAAATATCCACTGACAGATGAATGGCTAAAAAAGATGTGGTGCATATATACAATGAAATATTAGTCATAAAAAGGAATGAAATAATGCCATTTGCAGCAACATGGAGATTTTCATATACTAAGTGGAGTCAAACAGGGAAAGACAAACATCATATGATATCACTTGTCTATGGAATCTTAAAAAAATGAAATAAATGAATTTATTTACAAAACATAAACTGATTCACAGACCTAGAAAACAAACTTATGGTTACCAAAATAGAAAGGTGCTGAGTGGATAAATTAGGAGTTGGTATTTATATACACTGCTATATATTAAATTGATAATCAACAAGGACCTTGCACAGGGAACCCTACTGAATACTCTATAATAACCTATATTGTAAAAGAATCTGAAAAAGAATAGATTGTATATGTATAACTGAATCACTATGCTAGATACCTGAAATTACACAATATTGTAAATCAACTATATTCCTATAGAATTTTTTAAATTAAAATAAAGATACTAAGCAGAAAATTTATTTCAGGAATTAATGAAGTGAAGAAATAGAGCAGGGCAAGTGAAAAGGCCATGACAAAGGATGCCATTTTAGTCAAGAAGTTTGGCAAGGACTCCTTTAAGGGAAGTATCATTTGAACAAAGATCTGAACCTGGCAGGACAGACTGAAGTGGACAGATGGTTCAGCCCAGGTGATGCCATATGAAGTGCTGAGCAAGGAAAGGACAGAGTCAGACCCAGTAACCATGTGGGACACTGACTGCAGGGGACATGAAGAGAAGCAGGAGGACCATATGGATAGCAGGCGGTCTTAGCAACTTTAAGGAGTTTGGGGGTTGGGGCAATTGGAACCCGCCATCAGAAAAATAAAAACATCATACTAAGTGAAAGAAGCCAGACATAAATGACCATGTCCTGCATGACTGCATTTATATGAAGTGTCCAGACTACACAAAACTATAAAGACAGAAGAACATAGATGAGAGGTTGCCTAGAGTCTGGGGTGCATATGGGGTTTATATATAATAATTGGGGATGCATATGACCCAGCAATCCCACTGCTGGGCGTACACACCAAGGAAACCAGAATTGAAAGAGACATGTGTACCCCAATGTTCATCGCAGCACTGTTTACAATAGCTAGGACATGGAAGCAACCTAGATGTCCATCAGCAGACAAATGGATAAGAAAGCTGTGGTACATATACACAATGCAATATTACTCAGCTATTTAAAAGAATGCATTTGAATCAGTTCTAATGAGGTAGATATGAAACTGGAGCCTATTATACAGAGTGAAGTAAGTCAGAAAGAAAAACGCCAATACAGCACATTAACACATATATACAGAATTTAGAAAGATGGTAATGATGACCTTATATGCAAGACAACAAAAGAGACACAGATAAAAAAAAATAGACTTTTGAACTATGTGGGAGAGGTGAGGGTGGGACGATTTGAGAGAATAGCATTGCAACATGTATATTGCCATATGCGAAATAACTCACCAGTCCAAGTTCAATGCGTGAAACAGGGCACTCAAAGTCGGTGCACTGGGACAACCCAGAGGGATGGGATGGGGAGGGAGGTGTGAGGGGGGTTTGGGATGGGGGACACAAGTACACCTGTGGCTGATTCATGTCAATGTATGGCAAAAACCACCACAGTATTGTAACGTAATTAGCCTCTAATTAAAATAAATAAGTTAATTTAAAAAATAATTGAGCATGAAGGATCTTACTGGGGTGATGAAAATCTTCTAAAGCTGAATTACAGTTATGGTTGCACACCCTAGTAAATTTACAAAAAAGTCATTGTGTTGCACACTTGAATGGATGGTTTTCATGGTATGTACATTATACTTAGATTGTCAAAATAAATGCTGATAGAGAAATCCAAAGCAGCAAATGAACCTCTGAATGAGCACCATCAGGAACAGCCACCCGCAAGGGTCATGTAGGAGAGGCAGATGATGGGGAGGAATTGAGATTAAAGTTTGTCATCAGGTCTGGGCAAGGAGGATGAGGACTATTTTGAGCAGGGTCCTTACAGAGCAGAGTTCCCTCCCAAGGTACCACTTTGTCCCTCTCCTCTCTACTGAGTCTAGTCTTGTAGATCAGATTGCTGATACCATGTCTTTGCAAATCATGCCTTGAATCCATTTCTCTCTGCTCAAGGCTCAGGGACTCCTGCAGACACGTTTCTGCAGCAGCTGAATTCAATCAGGAGGCACAAGACAAGCAGACTCCGTTAACACTGGGTGAACATCTAAGAAATCTATCATTTCCTCTACTGTTCAAGAGAAACTGGCTTGATGGCCATTTATGGGAGTTACAAATGCCAACAAACCCTAGGAGTTGTAAACAAACCACCTTCATGGTAATATGTGATTTAGAAAGTGATTTACATTCAGTTGGCAATGAAAATATATTACTGTTCTCTGACTCCAAAGGCTTCGGTAAGTATCAAAGGCAAGAGCTTACAGTCACTTTGAATAGGGAATCAAACTGAGGTTAACCTGAACCCAAGGTCAGCATCAAAACAGAACCCAAAATTCTAGGGGAAATGACGGAAGTTTACACAAGTAACACCACGTTACCCCTCCCAGGACACTGAGGTGCTCGCTCCAGGAATGGCCTTTTCTAGAATGCCGGGGTTACCCTCCACCTCAATACCCGGGAGCTGCACATACCTGGTGTCTCTAGGCACACCGGCAACTCCCCAGCTCCGCCACTGCTCTGGTCTCAGCTCAGGATACAATTCCCTCTAACTCCTTGGAGAGCTGGTCAATGGGAAAGTCTTTGGGAGGGAAGGTAAATGGAAGGGGCTTCATCAGTTGTTAACACCTGAACTTCTGTGCTGACTGCACTATTTCCTAGTGAATAGCAAGGCTGTGCCTGCGTGTGAGTGGAAGTGAGTTTCCACATTACTTAGCAAAGGAGAGAATGGTCAGAATACAGTGGTAGATTCTGAAAGAGGTGATTCCAGGAGGGAAATTAGTGAACAGATATTGCAGACTTTGCCTACCTCTTACTCTTGATGTCCGGTCTCAGCCTGGGAATGCTGTTACCTGACCTCACCTGTCATGGAGGAGTTTACCCCCACCCCAATCCCACAATGCCTAGAGGGCCAGCTGAGAGCAATGATTATGGTGGTAAAAATACAATTGATTCTTGAACAAAACAGGTGTGAAGTACATGGGTCCACTTATACCCAGATTATTTTTTCCCCATAAATACTACAGTACTACACCATCTGTGGTTAGTTGAATCCATGGACATGGAACCTTGGAAACCATGGAATGATGTATCTGGCAGGAAAACTATAAGTTATATGTAGATTTTCAATTGGATGGATTGTTGATGCCCTTGACCCTTACGTCATTCAAGTGTTAGCTGTATAGAGGTTTCATAGCCGGAACCAGTCCAAACTGGTAAAGGAAAATTATTAGACACATAGGAAGCAGAATTAATTCACACAGATACTAGCCACCTCTATACAGTCTCAGGCATCAGTGCTTTTTATCCCAGAAGTGGCACAACTTTGAGAAAAAGTTATTAATATTTTAAAATTATTGCAAAAATAAATATGGTAATTTTTTATAGTTGTAATTTAGATTTACAGAAAAGTTGCTAAAATGATACAGGGAGAACCCATATGCCCTTTATACAGATTTTCCCAATGTTAACATCTTCCGTAATCAGTGGAATTATCAAAGCTTGGAAACTATCACTGATACAATACAATTAACGAACCTACACACTTTATTTAAATTTTGTCAGTTTTTTCCACTACATGTCTTTTTTTCTTCTCCTGGTAGCACATTGTATTTAGTTCTCACATCCCTTTAGTCTCCTTTAGTCTGAGCACCTCAGTTTTTCCTTGCCTTTCAATGACCCTGACTCTGTGGAAGAGGACTGGCTCTGGTTATCTGTAGAATGTCCCTCATTTTTTGTTTGTCTGATGTTTTCTCACATAATGAAGTTATGCATTTTTGGCAAGAATGCTCCAGATATGATGCTATGACCTTTTCAGTGTATCATATCAGGGGGTGCACAGTGTGGATATGTCTTATCTTGGTGATATTAATTTGGATTCCTTGGTTAAGGTGGTATCTACCTGGTTTCTCCACTGTAAAGTTAACCACATTTCCCTCTTGAAGATTACCTTATAATTTCATGATAGTTATATTTTACCTAAATTAAAACACATATTCAATGCCACCTTTTGGAAAGGTATCTGAGACAAATTACAATAAGATACATACAAATTAGATTCTTGTGTATCCTATCTTGACAAATAGTCCTTTTCTGTTTCCAAAACCTGGAGGAGGTCTTGATATTTCCTTCTTAAATCCAGTCATCACCAGATTCTACTAAGTCCATCTTCTGTTAATACATATGCCTCTCAGCCGTGTCCACTTCTCTCCATTTTCACCACGTTTTGTAATTTGTCTACCTGACTCCATGTCTTGATCCTCTCAAATCCTATCTACTCACTAACTCCAGAGTGAGCTTTAAAAATCAAATAGGGGGGCTTCCTGCATAAGCCAATGCAGGAGACATGGGTTCGATCCCTGGTCTGGGAAGATCCCACATACCACAGAGCAGCTAAGCCCGTGGGCCACAACTATTGAACCGGTGCTCTAGAGCCCAGGAGCCACAACTATTGAAGCCTGTGCACCCTAGAGCCTGTGGTCTGCAACAAGAGAAGCCACTGCACTGGGAAGCCTGTGCACCACAGCTAGAGAGTAGTCCCCACTTGCCACATCTAGAAAGAAGCCTGTCCAGCAACCAAGACCCAGCACAGCCATAAATAAGTTTAAAAAATATTAAAAAAAAAAAAAAGAAAAGAAAAGAAGGGAACTTCCCTGGTGGTCCAGTGTCTAAGACTCCAAGCTCCCAGTGCAGGGGGCCTGGGTTTGATCCCTGGCCAGGGAACTAGATCCCACATGCCACAACTAAGAGTCTGCATGCTGCAACTAAAGACTTCCTGCATGCCACAACTAAGACCTGGTGCAACCAAATACAGTTTTAAAAAAGAAAAAGCAAATAAGGCCAGGCTACCTCCCGCTCTGAGGCTCCAGCAGCTTCCCACTGCTCTAAAGCAGAAATGATGTGGGTAGCAAACACTGGAATGGGTCCTCTTCATGAACTGCAGATAAAATGATCCCCGGGTAACTGAACAAGTTAATCTCCCAGCTGCAAATCAGAATCCACCAGGGAGCCTGTTAAAACTATAAACCCACAGGCTCCTACCCACAGAGATTCCAACTCAGAGGAAGAACCTGGGATCCACTCTATAACAAGCCTCCCAGGTGATCCAGATGGAGGGGCAGCTGAAGAATCATTGTTACTCAACATGGTGCTTGTTCTTAGGGGGAGCTATGAGAAAGATTTCCTCTGATTTCTAAATTTCTGTAATGTTATTTTAATTATTCTCTAATCATTAAATGCACCTAAATATATTTGAAATTAAATAAAAAATCTGCCAAATAAGAAGTCCTAGCATATTCTAACTTCTGTTGAATCTGTACATATTACAGGATGTTATAATTTTCTTACTTATAAAGGTGATCATTTTATTTCATTAAATTTAACTTTAATATTTTAACTTTAACTAACTTTAACTAAATTAAAATTTAACTTTAATTTAATATTCATTAAATTTAACTCTCTAGTAGTATAGATATAATCTTTCTGACATCCTGATATGAAGTCTTATTGTCCTTAATATTAAAGATCCCAACCACTGCTAGTTTATAGTAAAGACTTCTTCAAGCTCTGGTCCCCATATTTTAAACATGCACACAGCAGTGTGCCAGGCTGTGACACCTTAGGTGCCAACTATGTGTCATGTAGGCACCCGAGGTTTGAATCACAAATACAGTCAGTTCCAGTAGTAAATACTGCCTTTTTAGTCATTCCAAATATTTTCAAATTTAAATAAAAATTAAGCAATTTCAAAAACTCAAGAAAGTGATTATTTATGTCATTTATTATATTTTTATAGGGATTGAGACATTTCAAAACCCTGTCAGACTTACATAAGCCTCAGCACCATTCCCAAAAGTAGTCCTTTGCCTTATTTTTAAGCAAAATACACATTATCAATGAGACTTAAAGTCAAGTTAAATATGTAATATTTGGAAGGAAAGCTGTAACAAACCTAGATAGCATATTAAAAAGCAGAGACATCACTTTGGCGACAAAGGTCCATACAGTCAAAGCTTTGGTTTTTCCAGTAGTCATGTATGGATGTGAGACCTGGTCCATAAAGAAGGCTGAACACCAAAGGATTGATGCTTTCCAACTGTGGTGTTGGAGAATACTCTTGAGAGTCTCTTGGACTACAAGGAGATCAAACCAGTCAGTTCTAAAGGAAATCAACCCTAAATATTCATTGGAAGGACTGATACTGAAGCTCCAATACTTTGGCCACCTGATGCGAAGAGCTGACTCATTGGAAATGACCCTGATGCTGGGAAAGACTGGGGCAGAAGAAGAAGGGGGTGCCAGAAAAAGAAATTTTTGGATGGCATCATCAATTCAATGGACATGAGTTTCAGAAACTCCGGGAGATAGTGAAGGACAAGAAGCGTGGCATGCTGGAGTCCATGGGGTCGCAAATAGTTGGACACAACTTAGCAACTGAACAATAACAACAAAATATTTAATATGAACACATATTTTATCTCCCAACAAAGTAAGAGAAGTGTCATTTAAATTCAATTAGACTGTTTTTATAATTAGCATGCACCTCCCTCTGCTTCTGGAAGGGTTTTGTAGTTCAACTTAAGGGGGGAAATGCTGGCAGAGAGAGACAAGACAGGGAGCCAGTAGGCAGTCTATATTGGCCTGTGATGGGGCTGTAACTACCTGGTTCCCTAAGTTTTTCTTCTCTAAGTCAGAATCTCAGAGAATGTGCCTCCTTCCCAAGCCTAATTCCTTCACCACCTCTTCCTTTGTTAGTTGTGTGTGTGTGTGACAAAAATACCTTTTTTTGATCATGTTGCATGGCATGCAAGATCTTAGTTCCCTGACTAGCAATCGAACCTGGGCCCCAATGGAAGCACAGAGTCCTAACCACTGGACCTCCAGGGAATGTGCAAAAGTATATATTTTTTTAACTTCCAAGAAAAACGATGTAAATGCAGTTTCTTTGGGTAATGTTTTCTCTTTTGGTTTATTGATGAGGAAAATATAAGTATCAAGATAACGTTTTGTCACTTTTGCTTGTAAATGAAGCAACTGACAAAGGATTTATCTCCAAAATATACAAGCAGTTCATGAAGCTCAGTATCAGAAAAACAAACAACCAAATAAAAAAATGGGCAGAAGACCTAAACAGACATTTCTCAAAGGAGACATACAGATGGCCGACAAACATATGAAAAGATGCTCAAATTGCTCATTATTATACAAATTCAAATCAAAACTACAATGAAGTATCACCTCACACAGGTCAGAATGGCCATCATCAAAAAGACTACAAGTAATAAATGCTGGAGAGGGTGTGGAGAAAAGTGAATCCGCTTGCACTGTTGCTGCTGCTGCTGCTAAGTCACTTCAGTCGTGTCTGACTCTGTGCGACCCCATGGACTACAGCCTACCAGGCTCCTGCGTCCATGGGATTCTCCAGGCAAGAGTACTGGAGTGGGTTGCCATTGTCTTCTCCCTTGCACTGTTGCTAGGAATGTGAATTTATACACACGTTCTCCATAACCACTATGGAGAACAATATGGAGGTTCCTTAAAAATAGAACTACCATATGACCTAGCAATCCCACTACAGGGCATATACCCTGAGAAAACCATAATTCGAAAAGACATATGTACCCCAGTGTTCACTGCACCACTATTTATAACACCCAGGACATGGAAACAACCTAGATGTCCATCAATAGATGAATGGATACAGAAGATGTAGGACATATATACAGTGGAATATTACTTAGCCATAAAAAGGAACAAAATCGGGTCATTTGTAGTGATGTGGATGAACCTAGAGGTTGTCATACAAAGTGAAGTCAGAAAGAAAAACAAACGTTATATATTAAGGTATATATATGGAATATAGGAAAATGATTCTAATGAACCTATTTGCAAGGCAGGAACAGAGGTTCAGACATAGAGAAGGGATTTGTGGACACGGGTGGGGAAGGAGAGGGTGGGATAAATTGAGAGAGTAGCACTGACATACATACACTACCATGTGTAAATTAAGATAGCCAGTGGGATATCCTGTGCTGTATAGCACAGGAGGCTCACAGGGAACTCAGCTCCGTGTTCTGTGATGACCTAGAGGAGCAGAATGGGAGGGTGGGAAGGTGGCTCAAGAGCTAGGGGATATGTGTATACAGATAGCTATATCACTTTGTTGTACAGCGGAAACTAACACAATATTGTAAAGCAATTATACTCCAATTTTAAAAAAAATAAATGCCAAAAAAAGAAGGAGAAGGAAAACTTTAAAGGGAAAAAAAGATAGAGCTTTATCAAACTCTGGCCATATGCAAAACACGGGAAAATGGAAAATGCATGAAGCCTTGAAAATTCAGTATTCTATGTTTAACTATTTCCCTTTGAGTTTGCAGTCTGAAATGTAAATCCAATAAACTCCAAATGAGTGAGTCATAAAATCGACTGGGAGAATTAATCAGGGGTTTCTCCAATAGGCACTTTTATCTTGTGTGGAATTTTTCATGTAGATTACAATAGCATTTTTACAAAAAAGTAATGGATTCAGTCATTACCACAGCACCAAACCACTGCATTTTACTGTTGGAGTGTGGATCTTGGAAGAATTTTGAGTGTCTTTCAAAATTAAACAAGACATCTAAAAGGAGAAACCAGAAGAAATAAAATGCTTCAACGAGCAGAAAAAGCAATGTTGGATACCTGGATGAACTGAGGGAGCTGAGAGCTAAGTTTAGCCTGAGTTTGCAGGTCCTGGATGAAGCAGGATAAATGACCCTAAACTCGAGAGCTGCAGCTTCTTCAGGCACAAAATGAAAATACTGTTTAGCTCAATGTACTCATGGATTCAATGGGAGAATGCCTTCCCTGACTAAGGATCATATTTCTCTAGCTGGTCTCTCTTCAGCCTCTTCCTGAGGTCGAACCTCTGTGACACAGTAATGGCCTGGCTGGATCCTCCACCCAGTGACAGCTGAGGCTCAGCAGGACCGTCTGTCTGCCCACCAGGACAGCATCCTGTCACCCATCCCCTGGTTCCAGCGTGCTGGCCACTTTCCCTTACTCTGCAGTTCTGCCTCCTGACCCCAGACTCTGTCCTCGCAGAATCTCTGAATTTCTTCACTGGGCCATGTAGGACCTCTGGTTCTCTCTGAGCCTTCTGCAGACCAAGGAGAGCTGGGCGCTGCCTCAGGCCCCTCTGTCAAGCCAACTTCTCCTTCAGGGCTGGACCACGGTGGATGTGCTCACCGGGGATACCACCAGGCTCCTAGGGACCAAGAGGTGCACAGGGCACTAAGCCCTTAGTTTTGTCTTCACTGATTCACGGAGGCTCCTGGACATCAGCTCAAAGAGCAGTGGTCGGGACACAGATGTCTCACTGCCTGTGTCCTCTCCCCTTTCTCTTCCTCCTCTTCAACTCAGGCCTCCTACCCTATGTCACATGCTGACTCCTTTCCACCCCTGCCTTTTCTTCTGACCTAGTTCACAAGATGGCTCTTGGTAGGTGAAGAAATTTTCTCTCCACAAAGATTGTCTTTCAAAACGAAAGCTTTTCTGCAGACCCAGAAGTCCTACTCCAGATGTCAAAGGCTAGATATTGAATCTTTCTCTTTGTATCCCTGCTGTGTGCTCCTAATCCTTCCTCAAGGCAAACCAGACATTTCTGGTCAGAAAAATGCAAATCTGCACTTTAATGTTTTGAAAGAACATACACTTTCCTCAGAAAGCCACACTTCTCCCTGTGACAGTTTTTCTTTCCACCTCCCGTTTCCTTTCTCCTGATTAAATAGGTCTGAAAAGCCTCCCTAAGAAGACAAGCTAAAACTGGGAACTTGGGGAAAACACGGTGAGCAAAGGCTGAATCGAGGGTGAAGGAAGCTGTGTGGCGTTTAACCACATCAAGCCCTGCTGTTTGTCATGCGTACACCCCACGATGGCTGGATCGAGGCATGTAGACTCCTTTCCTTTCAATACTGTCTCAAATGATGATGCATCCTTGTAAGAACTTCGGAACAGTTTCAAACCTCTGATATGTGCCCCTAACAATTCATTACTACCCCTAGAGGATTCTGCACATTCTCAGTTACAATTCCAGGAAATATTTTGTGAAACACCTTACACAGGGACTTTATTCAGCTCCTTGGAGGCACAAGGCTGCAGGCAATGTAGAGATGAGTAAGTCAGGAATTTACAGTCGAGTGAGAGAGCCAAGAGGGGAGGTGAGCAACTGTATAACAGCTGTGGAACAATGGAAACAAAACGCCATGTAAGTGCTACGAGTGGATCCTAAAGGACACTCCTCATATATGACCTCATAGGTGACACTTAGTCATGTGCTGGAAAATGCCCTCAAAGTTGTTTGACAGCCAATGCAGACATGGCCTCCCTGAAACTGAGTTCTCCCAATGCCCATTAACAAAACCACCTCAAACCAAACCATCATAGTTCCAGTCCTTTGGCTTCTGATTAAGTGGAGGAGGCTCAAGTGCTAGCAAGGCTCTTGGACTAAATGGCACTTCTCTACGCCAAGCTTTGTTAGGAGCTGGATTGTGGACAGGGGCCAGGAAGAGGCAACAGTCAGCACAGGCATCTGCTGACGTTCTCTGTGGTATTCTATGCTGCTGATTGAGAGAGGACATGTGCTTTGGAAACCAGATAAGTGGAGGAGGGTAAGGTTGCTGTTGTGTCGTGAAACTTGAGACCACACTCTTTATCCCCAGAATTCATGCAGATGGAAGGCAGAGAGGAGTCCACAGAAAGCAGTGCCTGAAAGACGAGCACAACGAAACGAGAGCTGGCAAGGATTACTTGTAAAAGCAAATAGGAAGAATGTTAAGCACTGAAGACCACTGACATTCCTAAATATTAACCCAGAAATTGTATTTGATAAACGTGGCATCCTTTAATGAAGGAGATGAAGAAGTTGAGAACTAGAAAAGGAGCCTTCAGGGAAAGCTAATAAATAAAATGGGAGAAGTCAAGCAAAAGAGAAAATAAGCCACCCTATTATCACTGGGAAAATTTTTCTGGGTCCTTGAACATTAAAATAGACCCACTTACATAAACACCTAAGGGTCTCTTATTCACATCATGTGCCGAGAGCTGGCAAAGCCCTATCATGGTGACCAGGGTACAATTCTGGGCCTGGAATGTGGCCAGTGTACTTTACTCCCCTGAACCTTAATCTGACAGCGAGGAGCACTATGCTTAGGAAACTGTTGTTCAGCCCGAAGTCCAGAAAAGGGGAGTCAAGGAGCCAGGTGGGTGAGGCTTAGCCAGCCCTGACCAGGAAAGGGGATGCTGATTCTGGATGTTTTATGTCTTCATGCAAACGAATACCTCAATGTTCTGGCTTGCCATTCAGATCTGATAACCCAGAAAATGTAAAACAAGAGTCAACAAAGCAAAATGAAAAACTTCAAAAGAAAGCAGAAAAAAGGGATGTCATTGACAATGTATGCATGGGAGCTGGGCCAGTGAAAATTCTAAATAGAAAGAACATGAAAATTAAAATCTGTGACATAGAAAGGGCAAGATATAAATGGTTACTCTGGACATTAACTGAAGGAAGTAGAACAAAACAAACTAAGCAATTTCTTGGTGTCAACTTCCTGTGCGTTAGTTATATATGGCTCATCGGAACAAAGTATGGAGATCTGATGGATAGAAAACTAGCCAGCTCAGTGAAATGAGGACAAGGACTCAGAAAATATTTCTTCACCATCAGAGGGCATGGGGCATTGTTTAAACATAATTTCTTCTCAGTTTAATAAGTTTGTTTAAGGCAGATGACAAGATCTGGTTGTCAAGGGTAAAACTTCCACCCCCTCCACCTACCCTCCCCACCAGACACAAAGTAACGGAGCTGGAGAGATACCACAGAGGGGAAGAAAGATATGTACAACCCAGAAAGGCATGCCCTTGAAAAGGTCATGGTTAAGTGGAGCAAAGTGGAGGAGCTTCATAAAGGCCAGGGAGCTGAGGACAAATAGGAAACTCTTATCCCATGGAATAGCAAACAGATTGAGAAAACTGAGAAGGACTTGAAACAATCCTCAGGCAGTACATGTTGCCTGTCTAGACCTCGGATTCACATCTCTAAAATAAGGAAGTTGGATTAGAAAATCTTTGAAATCAGATTCAGCTTGAAAATGTCATTACTAAATGATACTTAAGGATCAACAGAAAGCAGAAGAATCAGGCCAAAGCTGAGCTATCCCATGAAATGCATCCTATGACAATATACATTAAACCAATAAGGAAACCCCTGTTCCAAGGTAGAGTGTGAGTGAAAAAATGGAGCGGCAAGTGATCAACATACAAAGTCTTTTTGAAGTTGATTCTATGGGAACAAGAGAAGGCGGCTACAGTGTGAGACAAAGTTGATGGAAAGGAGAGACAGTGAAAAGAAAACAAAATACTTTGAGACTTTATATTTAACATGAATTCATTCATACTTAATATCTTTTAAATTTTTATTGATCTTAGGGGTAGAAGAAAAAATGCAAAGTTGTCTTGTCAATTAGAAAGAAGAATTGTGAGCACAATTTTAAAGCACTTCACAAACACACAACAGTTACTCTTTTCATTATTATTTAACTAGTTCAGTGGGAATACAGGCTCTCTGAAATCTCAGTGCACTCAGCACTTATTTGGGGATCTTGAATATATGCTACAAAAGCAGCAGTTGACAACTAAACCCAAAGATGGGCTCTAAAGACAGTTACATGACAAAATAATAAATGGTAAAATTTAGGATGGCCAAAGAGCTCCAAATGCAAAGCAGAAAGTTGAAGGTATCAGAAGAGCTTAAATTTTCATTATCTTTTAGGTCATCATTATGAGTAGTAGTGCAAGTGTATGAATGATTTTAGCAAAGCTCTTAGAAATCCCTCATGCTTTCATCAAGATTACAGAGCAAAAGAGCTTTTCAAAGGTGAAAGAAATGGTATTAAAGCAACTGTCAAACAACCTATATATTCAATAGCTCTCACACTTCTTGAGAACATGTGCCAACTTTCTGGGAACTAGAAGATTTATTTATCTTCCTGATGTTTCCATCCTTCTTCCTGTCATCTTTGCCAAAAATCATCAATAAGAATATGATGGGAGTTTTCCTCCATTAAGAGGGGAGTCTACACTGATCTGCTCTATCTGCTGTCAGAATTACAGGCAACTGTACGAAGCCAAGGAGTCGCCTAAATGTTTAATGAAGCAGAAAAGTCATTCTTCAGCTGTACTGCAGACCCACTACATGGTTTGAAAAGATCACCTCTGTTTGTTTTAAACTGGCAATAGATTGCTGAATATTTAATGAGTGTTACAGTATTCAGCTCTGAGAGGGGCCAGGCAAGGGTCAGGTTATGGCTGCCTGCTGCTCCCTGCAGTTTCAAGTTTCCCTGAGGTTTATTAAAGGTAGGAAATAGCAGGGTCAAATCAAGACCTTTTTCAGTGGCACCCTTTGTAGCACTGTAGACATGGAAAGAAAAATGGGAGGTCACAGGCCTGTCCTGGTGAAACAAGGTTAAGAATTAGGAAATCTTTCAGGAGAAATGAGGAGTAGGGCTAGCATTTCTTTCCCTTATTCATAAAGGTGAGGGGAAAAAATAGTGTTAGGGAAGAGAAGCAATAAAAAATCCTTGTTGTTTAACAAAACACTGTAAGTCAACTATACTTCAATAAAAAATTTAAAAAGAAAACTTTCCTACTGAGAAGCTTAAAAAATCCTTACTGTGATTATTCTGGGAAAGTGATCTTACATCCAGATTCCATTATTTATTTGTGGCATTAAATACTCCTTTATTATCTGAACAATCTTAGTCCAAGAAAAGAGTACTTTAGTAAACAATTTGTTCATAGTCAGATTCAATCATAACTGATACAGAATCTGTTGCAATAATACGAGTGCTGACAGTAAAACAGAGAAAGATGGTAGCACCAGAAATGGAACCAAGAGGCATTTGCTGATTGATTGGATATATATTGTTGTTGTTCAGTGGCTAAGTTGTGTCTGACTCTTGTCATGGATATATATATTATATACAGACACACACACATATATATCCTGTATATATGTTATATACATATATATATATATATAAATTTTTTTTTAAGCATCAAGGATGATTCTAAGATTTTGAAATTTTGGCAAGACTATCTCCTAAGATGTAAAAGGAATGGGGGGCGGGAAGCAGTTTTAAGAGAATAATAAAGAGTACAGTATCAAACAATGTTAAATTTGAAATGATCCTTAGGCAATCAAATGTAATATCTACTAGAAAGTTGGATACACTGAGTTGTCATTCTGAGTTGAGGTATATCACTGTAGTGATGGAATATAATTAAATAAAATCATTTTGGGGGTGTAAAAAGAAGCAGAAGAGTTTTGAAGACTGAGTCCTAAGGGCACTTCAAACAAAATTGAGCAGGAGCCCCAGGATGTAGGAAGACAAACAAAAGAGAAGGGAATAGCGAAAGCCAACTGAATAAAATATTTCAAAGAGACAGTGACAATTGTACCAAATGCTCCAGATGAGTGAAAAAATGTGTGAACTGAGAACTGGCCATTGGATTTGGTAACATGGAAGTTACCAGAGTTACATGGAAGACTTTGGTAAGTGCCTCTAAAGAGTGGCAGAGACAAAAGTCTAAATGGAGTGGGCTCAAGAGAGGATGGCAATGGAGAATATGAAGTAAAGAGAAATACTTCAAAGAATGTTGGCATAATGGTAAGGAAATGGAGTAGTGACTGTCCTGGGAGATGGAGTCAAGCAGATTGTTGTGTATTATTTTGTTTTTGTTCTGTTTTGAATGGGAGATATTTGTATATCAACAGGAATAACCCAGTAGAGAGGGGAAAATTGACAATAAGGAAAGAGACTGATGTCCTTAAGTAGGTAAAAGAGAGTGGGATCATGTACAAATGAAGATGTAGTCTTTATACAGGAGCAAGGACAGCTCATCCACTATAACAGATGAAAAGCATTCACACAGTACTTAACTAGGGATAATGGTGCAGTCAGCATCCAGCCACAGGGGAAAGCTCACAGGTCCATGTGGACATAGCGTCTATGAGCTTGGTATCAGCTCTTGTGTTCTTGCTCAGTCATACCGACTCTTTGTGACCCTATGCACTATAGCTCACCAGGCTCTTTTGTCCATGGCATTTACCAGGCAAGAATACTGGAGTGGGTTGTCATTTCCTCCTCCAGGGGATCTTCCTGTGCCAGGGATCAAACCTGTGTCTCTTGAATTGACAGATGGATTGTTTACTACTGAGCTACCTCACCTGGGAAGCCCTGATATCAGCTTTGCTGCTGCTGCTACTGCTAAGTCGCTTCAGTCGTGTCCGACTCTGTGCGACCCCATAGACGGCAGCCCACCAGTCTCCCCTGTCCCTGGGATTCTCCAGGCAAGAACACTGGAGTGCGTTGCCATTTCCTTCTCCAATGCATGAAAGTGAAAAGTGAAAGTGAAGTCGCTCAGTCATGTCTGACTATTCGCGACCCCATGGACTGCAGCCTACCAGCCGCCTCCACCCATGGGATTTTCCAGGCAAGAGTACTGGAGTGGGGTGCCATTGCCTTCTCCAATATCAGCTCTACCGACCATCAGATTCCCATGTCTCTGAGAGTTACCACTATCCATCTTGTTCCCTGTGTTGATCATCTCAGAGTCATTCTTCAACTGCCACTAATTCAATTGTGAGTTTATTTTTCCTTTTCTTTTCTTTCTTTATTGTGGTAAAATACACATAACCTAAAATTTACCATTTTAGCTATTTTTTAGTGTACAACTCAGTGTCACTGAGTACATTTACATGGTGTGTAATCATCACCACTATCTCTCTCCAGAACTTTAAATCATCCCAAACAGAACCTCTGTATCTACTAAAAATAACTCCCCCTTCCCTCCGTCCCTCTAGCCCCATGGTAACCATTATTCTGCTCTCTGTCTCTATGGACTTGCCTATCATAGTCACCTCATGTAAGTGGTGTTATATACCATTAGAGTCCTTTGTCTGCCTGGTTAATTTTTTAGCATAATGTCCTCAGGTTTATTCATGTTATAATATATATTAGAACTTCATTCCTTTTTATGGCTGAAATATCCCATTGGGCAAACTCCAGGAGATGGCAAGGGACAGGGAGGCCTGGCATGCCACAGTCCATGGGGTCACAAAGAGCTGGACGTGAGTTAGCGACTGAACAATAAAATTCCATTGCATGTATATACCACATTTTGTTCACTCATTCATCTGTTGATGAACACTTGGGTTGTTTCCACCTTTCTGCTACCCATCCTTTACATTAACATGACTGGAAGATAAGTTCCTTTTCTTTATTCCAACATCCAGCCCTTATTTGTTCCTGGCTTGTTTCCCTATAAGCCTCATTACTGACCTTCCTACCTACACGCTACCCCTATGTTTCTTTAATCATTCTCAATACTTCACTCTCAGATTCCTCTTTCTGATATACAATTGTTAGTACTTCATTTTCTGACTCAAAAGGTAACCTCCACTTGCTTCTCAATTCACACATTTAAGAACAACCAAACTTCCCTCCCCATTGCCGTAACTCAACTGAATTTATCTCAGTCTATACTCTAGTTCATGCAAATTGAATAGTTAAGCAGTATTCACATATGGCTTTTCCATTTTCATAAAATAGATCTTTCTACCCAGTTAGAATGCCTGTTTCTCTCTTTCCAACCATCTTCTCAAGTGTCCCTAAAACATTTCATAAAATGTTTTTTTATAAAAGTTCATAAATCATTTTCCTTAGAGTCAATGACAAGTCCCAGTTGTCACTAACTGTACCAACAATGCTTTGGTCTTTGTAAGTAGATACGCCTATTTGTGGAAACTTGATCCACAGGGATAGATCGGGCTAACTGTAAGTGATCACACGGTTGTTATGCAAGTAAGAGCTTGGAATAAGGGTGTAGTGATCATGTTTTTTAAATTTTAAGATGTTTTGACATCTCGAGGCCCTTGTTAGCTGGGGAGACAACACACTTCCTCAGATCAGATCAGATCAGATCAGTCGCTCAGTCATGTCCGACTCTTTGCGACCCCATGAGTCACAGCACACCAGGCCACCTTGTCTATCACCAACTCCCGGAGTTCACTCAGACGCACGTCCATCGAGTCAGTGATGCCATCCAGCCATCTCATCCTCTGTCGTCCCCTTCTCCTCCTGCCCCCAATCCCTCCCAGCATCAGGGTCTTTTCCAATGAGTCAACTCTTCGCATCAGGTGGCCAAAGTACTGGAGTTTCAGCTTTAGCATCATTCCTTCCAAAGAAATCCCAGGGCTGATCTCCTTCAGAATGGACTGGTTGCATCTCCTTGCAATCCAAGAGACTCTCAAGAGTCTTCTCCAGCACCACAGTTCAAAAGCATCAATTCTTCGGCGCTCAGCCTTCTTCACAGTCCAACTCTCACATCCATACATGACCACAGGAAAAACCATAGCCTTGACTAGATGGACCTTATTTGGCAAAGTAATGTCTCTGCTTTTGAATATGCTATCTAGGTTGGTCATAACTTTCCTTCCAAGGAGTAAGCGTCTTTTAATTTCATGGCTACACTCACCATCTGCAATGATTTTGGAGCCCAGAAAAATAAAGTCTGACACTGTTTCCACTGTTTCCCCATCTATTTCCCATGAAGTGATGGGACCAGATGCCATGATCTTTGTTTTCTGAATGTTGAGGTTTTTTTTTTTTTTTTTTTTTGAATGTTGAGCTTTAAGCCAACTTTTCCACTCTCCTCTTTCACTTTCATCATGAGGCTTTTGAGTTCCTCTTCACTTTCTGCCATAAGGGTGGTGTCATCTGCATATCTGAGGTTATTGATATTTCTCCCGGCAATCTTGATTCCAGCTTGTGTTTCTTCCAGTCCAGCGTTTCTCATGATGTACTCTGCATATAAGTTAAACAGGGTGACAATATACAGCCTTGATGAACTCCTTTTCCTATTTGGAACCAGTCTGTTGTTCCATGTCCAGTTCTAACTGTTGTTTCCTGACCTGCATATGGGTTTCTCAAGAGGCAGGTCAGGTGGTCTGGTATTCCCATCTCTCAGAATTTTCCACAGTTTATTGTAATCCACACAGTCAAAGGCTTTGGCATAGTCAATAAAGCAGAAATAGATGCTTTTCTGGAACTCTCTTGCTTTTTCTATGATCTAGCAGATGTTGGCAATTTGATCTCTGGTTCCTCTGCCTTTTCTAAAACCAGCTTGAACATCAGGAAGCTCATAGTTCACATATTGCTGAAGCCTGGCTTGGAGAATTTTGAGCATTACTTTACTAGTGTGTGAGATGAATGCAATTTTGCAGTAGTTTGAGCATTCTTTGGCATTGCCTTTCTTTGGGATTGGAATGAAAACTGAGCTTTTCCAGTCCTGTGGCCACTGCTGAGTTTTCCAAATTTGCTGGCATATTGAGTGCAGCACTTTCACAGCATCATCTTTCAGGATTTGGAATAGCTCAACTGGAATTCCATCACCTCCCCTAGCTTTGTTTGTAGTGATGCTTTCTAAGGCCCACTTGACTTCACATTCCAGGATGTCTGGCTCTAAATCAGTGATCACACCATCGTGATTATCTGGGTTGTGAAGATCTTTTTGTACAGTTCTTCTGTGTATTCTTGCCATCTCTTCTTAATATCTTCTGCTTCTGTTAGGTCCATACCATTTCTGTCCTTTATCGAGCCCATCTTTGCATGAAATGTTCCTTTGGTATCTCTAATTTTCTTGAAGAGATCCCTACTCTTTCCCATTCTGTTGTTTTCCTCTATTTCTTTGCGTTGATCACTGAAGAAGGCTTTCTTATCTCTTCTTGCTATTCTTTGGAACTCTGCATTCAGATGTTTATATCTTTCCTTTTCTCCTTTGCTTTTCACTTCTCTTCTTTTCACAGCTTAACCCTAACCCTAACACCCTTCCTAGGGCTGGCTAATTCCTAGAGACAATGAATAACTCAGCCACAAACATGTCTTTCATCTACAAACCAAAGATTCCTAAGTTCATGTTCTCAATTACCTCCTTTATATAACTCATACACCAAGTCAGTATTTCTCCTCCCCTAAGTTAAGCCAGGGCCAGGTACCAGGAAACCAGAGACCAGCCCAGAACCCAGAGTCTGCTGACATTATCCTGACTAACTAATCCTAAACTGTTTTGCACACTCTGCCATGTCTTTCCTGTAGGAAACACAAAAAAGCTCTGGGGCATGCTTTCTTTTCACTCTTCTTGCCTCCTCACCATGGTACCTTACAGGGCATGCCCTGCCACCCACTTCTCTCAGGAACTGTAAAAGTTCTCCACTCAGTAACCTCCATACATTTAAAATCCCATGGATACAACAGAGACAAACGATCATTCAAAACCATCAGTGATATTCATACATTCTGGAGGAAACACTAGTACAAAGGTTCTTTTGTGGGGAGGGGCATATCACATGGCTTGTGAGATCTTGGTTCCCCTGCCAGGGACTGAACCTGGGCCCTTGACAGTGGAAGGGTGGAGTCCTAACATTGGACTGCCAGGGAACTCCCACAAAGGTTCTTCTATCAACTTGTCCTACCCCATCAGAATCTAAAATCATGCTGTGAAGTAAAGTTCATGTAGCAGATCTGATGCTCTCTTCTGAAAGACCTGCTTACAAAGCTGGCCTTTGGCTGCTGTCTGGGAAGTTAGATTTCAGAAGGGTTCCCATCATTAACTTTATCAGTTAATAAGAGTGAGTATCTCTGCTGTGTCTAACAATTTGTACAGACAATGTGGTCTATGATGAACACATACTTTCCTTCTGGGAGTCTAGATTTGGGTATCTGCCAGGCAGAGAGTGCCCCCATTAAAAACACAGAGGGAGTCTCTAGTGAGTATCCCTGATTTGCAACATTTTACTCATATTGTCTCAACTCACTGTTGGGAGAATTAAGCACATACTACATGGATCCACTGGAGAGGACCCTTGGAAGCTTGCAGCTGGTGCACTTTTTCCCTTTGCTGATTGTGCTGGACATCCTTTTGCTGCAGTGAATCACAATCCTGAGTACAACAATGAGCTGAACCATGAGCTGTGAATCATGGTAGTCATTCTTCCAGTTCAGATGCCATAATGTTTCCTTACTTTTCTTATCAAAGCAATTCGGGTCCACATCCATCATTCTCCAAGGCTGACATATGTACTTGTCATTTTTGAGGTTCCCTGCTCTCCCTAGAATTATGGAAGAACCCTGTAAGAAGCTCTCATTCTGTGGCTGCTGCTATTTCACTACTGCTTCTTTCCCTGTGGCAGGCACTTTGATGGTGTCCATCTGAGCAGTATGTCCTGATGTCCACAAGCTGAGATATGGACACATCTCCCACCTCCCACTCCCTGTGCCAAAGTTCAGACAACTCAAGAATAATATCGTCTCCAGAGAGTCCATCCCAATCCTTTTCTTTCTTGAGGGGAACACCCTCTCTCTCCCTTTCAGACAACTAGTAGAAATCTTTGCTCCTTGGCGTTTGGTCCTCAGTCCCTAAAGACTGCTAATTCCTCCCAGGGCCTATGACTGCCAGAGCACAAGAGCAAAGATCTAATGTCTGATAAATGAGAATGGGTATGGGGGTGTGTGTGTGTGGCGGGGGGGTGTTGGGGGGGGTGTGTTAAGGAAGTAGAGAGAAAAAAAGGAGTAATAAAAGGAAAAAAATTTTACTCAAAATCAGCTGCAGCAGTGCATGATTTAATCCTTGTAGATATAGATGGCAGGTGCCAATTTGCAGTTGACATTACATAGGCATAGTGATTAAATACTCGGCCATTGGTGATTAAGTTAACCTCCAGCTCCTCTACCCTCCAAAGAGGCCAGGGGATGGGGCTGAAAGTTCTAACTCCCCAACAGCCTGGTCACTTCCTCTGTTGACCAGCTGTCACCTTCCAGGAGTCACCTCATTAGCATAAACCCTGGTGTGGTTGAAAGGGAACTATTACAAATAACAAGAGCTGCTCTTCTCACCCCTATCGCTCAGGAAATTTCAAAAGTTTTAGTAGCCAGAGACTGAGGACAAACACAAAATATATTTTTCTTATAATATCACTGTATCAGGAGAGAGTAGGTGGGAATTAATCTTTTATTCTTCACATCTTCTACAACAGTAGGAATAAGGCATAAAAATAGTATATCAATAAGTTATCTTGCTACAAAGGTAGTACATTTAATTTTTTTAAGGAACATTCTAACCAAAGACTTTTACTTATTAATACCAGGGAGCAATTCTTCTTCAGTATCATTTCTCTACTACTAAGAGACAATTCACTATTACTCAACCTTTCTCTAATATACAATCTACACAGGACATCTTCAGTCTATTTTCTGTTTATAACATCCAGAGACAACAACTTCCAACAATTTATGATTGACAAAAGCGATCTCTAACTGAAACAACTGTTGGTAACAGAGGCATTAATATTAATTCTAGAAGACTAATGATCACAACGACAGTGCCATGTAGATATATTGACTTAGGCATCCCAATTCCTGTTGAGAAGCTTGAAAAAGGATTTGTACTTCTCTGCATCAAATCTGAAAGGCCAAGAACTTCACCTACAGTCACCTCACCTACAGTATCCAATCTTCTGGATTCATGCCCCGAGTCCCTTGTAGGACCACTTGATAGTACTATACTTCAACTGTCAGTCTAGGTCCAAGGTCAATCCACTCTGTGCCACAGTTTTCTGTACAGAGAACACTGCTAAAGCATGAAACACAAGGTATGATTCTCCAGTAAAAGGAACCAGAGCTTCTTGAATACATGGATGGCTGTAGGGCAGTGAGAACACAAAATAAAGTGGGATAATCTTTCAGTTTCAGAAAAGATGGCATTGCTCAAAATATAAATAAAAGGAACAGAGACAGGCAATGTCAAAAGGATTCAAGAGTAAACGTGAAAGAGTGCCCAATGGACAAACCTGGAGCAATTTGAGCCGTGAAATAACACAGCACTGGATTACAACCCAAGCTACTACATAAATATCCACGAGTCCATGCTGATAGAAATGGTTGAAGGAACAAATGTTGGAGCAAAGGCAAGTCCCCCTTACAAACAATTTCAAATAACTTACATAGATATTCCATTTTGGAGTAGGTACAGCTTAATATTCTTTCCTCCTTGATTTAGCAAAGGATAGACTATGGCCAGATAGGGAGAGTTACTTTACAGTGGAGCAACCTAGCAAACACTGCTTTGGTCAGAAGATCAAGGTTAGTAGCACCAGTGATAAATTTATCATATACACTCCTTGATATGATGTGAGGAGAATGGCACCTTGCCTCTGTGGTATTTGACCCCAAACACCTTAAATCAGTTTAGTTATAAAACAACATCAGACAAACCAAAAATTGAGGGATAATCTACAAATAATATATGACCATTACTCTTTAAAATTATCAAGGTCATGAAAAGCAAGGAACTAAGAAACTGTCACATACCAAGAGCAATTAAGGAGACATTACTGAGGCAGGAGGTAGATGCCCACTCACCCCTGAGGTAAAGTGATTGCAGATTCATTCCCTGTGGACTGAAAATCCAAGTCATGACAATTAAGAGAGGAAGCTGGGCCCTGCCCAGACCACATTTTATTTCTTCTCAAAGTCAGGAGACTTCTCCAACCATACATTCACAGAAAAGCCTCCTTGGAGGTCAAAGGGGATGATGTTAACTAATGTCAGGCTACCCACAGGCCTCTGCGGTAGAATCCATCCTGGCTAAGAGATGCATGCACACACCTGGGAGGATTCTGAGATATACCAAATATGGACTGTGAACCAGGCAAATTGTTATATATATAAATACATATAAATATAGTGTGGATATATGTGTGTCTGTGGATATATATATATATGTGTGTGTATATATATATATGTGTATGTATATATATATATATGTGTGTGTGTGTGTGTGTGTGTGTATGTAGTGAAGTTGCTCAGTCATGTCTGACTCCTTGCGACCCCATGGACTGTAGCCCACCAGGCTCCTCCGTCCATGGAATTTTCCAGGCAAGAGTACTGGAGTGGATTGCCATTTCCTTCTCCAGGGGATCTTCCTGACCCAGGGGTCGAACCTGGGTCTCCTGCATTGCAGGCTGATGCTTTACCATCTGAGCCACCAGGGATATCTCTCTCTATATGTAGTATACATAAAGTACTGGGCACTGACTCAAGCAAATAAAAGTGCCCTCTCCATCCTTGGTGTTTCTATTTCATTTGTTCTGAATTTGCTTTGCCTGTAAGCTGAAACCTGATTCCTTGCAACTGACCAGGGTGAGTGGATCTGGAAGAGAACCTTCTCAACAACTAAACTGAATATTATAAAAATACTTTCATCCTCATGGGCAGAGCTTGTGATGCCCAGGGACAGCATCTGCCAAAGAGGAGCAAATACAAAAGAGTTATAGGTCAGCACTGAAAAGCCTACATCTCAGCATCTGATTGACAGTTTGCTTCAGTGCCATAATTCTGCATAAAAGAAACTGCAAAGGAACCAGCAGTCTTTGCCATTAAGAAAACTAATGAATGTGTTATTTGCAGCTATTAACACTTCTCAATTGTGATCTTTGGTAATTACTTTCATGCTCCAACACTGCCTTCATTTTTCAGTCCAACTCTTTCTAAAACTCTCTTACAAAACATATTTTGATTAATATGTGTATTTTGATTAACCTTATCTGCAAATTCAAATTTTAAAAACTAGAGGTGGAGATCAAGATGGTAGAATAAGAGGTCACAGAAGCTCTACTTTCCCCATAAACATATCAAAAACACATCTGCATGTGGAAGAGTTCTCACTGAATACTAACGAGATTGGAAGAAGGACTCCTGTACAACCAAAGCTGTACACACATTATCAGTTAGGAAGCTAAGAAAAATGATCAGGTTGGGACCTGTGCCCCTGGGAGAGGACTCAGAGGAAAAGGGAGATTGCACTGGCAGACACCCACCCTGAGGAGTGAGCGCATTGAGCCACACACTGAGCATCCTGGTCCTGGAGTCCTGTGCAGTGGACACAAGCCCCCTTAGCTGCTTAGAGGATCACTGTGACAGACAGAAAGTCTGGAGAAGGCTGCACTCGGCTTGTGAGGAGCGCACAGGTGCTGACTTGCCCTCAGTGTAAGACAGAGAGAGGTCTACCCTAATAGTTGCCAGGTTTCCTACAACCACCTAACTGTGTACCCAGCCCAAGTTGAGCAAACACCCAGCCCGCCTCATCCCACACCATAGCATGGCACTGGATCTGGGGCCACAGGGACTTTGGGATGCAGAGGCTGAAGGTATCATCCTCTCAGACTTCAGACTGTACTACAAAGCTACAGTAAACAAAACAGCAAGGTACTGGCACAAAAGTAGACACATACATCAATGGAAGAGAATAGAGAGCCCAGATATAAACCCATGCACTTATGGTTAATTAACCAATAACAAGGGAGGCAAGAATATACAATGGAGAAAAGACAGTTTCTTCAACAAATGGTGCTAGAAAAACTGGACAGCTATACATAAAACAATGAGATTAGAACAATCCCTCACACCATATATAAAAATAAATCAAATGGTTTAAAGACTTAAATGTAAGAGCTGAAACTATAAAAATCCTGGAAGAAAACATAGATTGAACACTCTTTGATATAAATTATAGCATTATTTTTTTGAATCTGTCTCCAAAGGAAAAATAAATAAAAGGAAAAATAAACAAATAGGACCTAATTAAACATAAACTCTTTTGCACAGCAAAGTAACCCATCAACAAAATGAGAATACAACCTACTGACTAGGAGAAAATATTTGCAAATGACATGACCAACAAGGGGTTAATGTCCAAAATATATAACAGCTTATACTACTCAATAGCAAACAACTGACTTTTTTCAGCCAATCAAAAAAAAGGGAAAAAGACCTGAATAGACATTCTTCCAAAGAAGACACACAGATAGCTAACAGGCATATGAAAAGATGTTCAAGATGGTCAATTATTAGAGAAATGCAAATCAAAACCACAATGACATATTACCTCACACCAGCTAGAATGGCTATTGTCAAAAAGTCTACAAATAACAAATGTTGTTGAAAAAAGAGAAAGAACCCTTGAACATTGTTGGTGGGAATGTAAACTGGTGCAGCCACTATGGAAAATAGTATGGAGGTTCCTCATAAACTAAAAATAGAACTACCATACAGTCCAACAATCCCACTACTGGATATCTATTTGGAAAAGAACAAAAACATGAATTCAAAAAGATATATGCACCCCAATGTTCACTGCAGCACTATTTACAAGAAGCAACCCAAATGTCCATCAACAGACAAATGGATAAAGAAAATATCATCTACATATACAATGGAATATTAATCAGTCATAAAAAAGAATGAAATACTGCCATTTGAACCAACATGGATGACTGACCTAGAGAATATTACACTTAGTGAAACAAGTCAAATAAAAGCAGATACTGGGGACTTCCCTGGTGGTCCAGTGGCTAAGACTGTGCTCCCAATGCAGGCAGCCTAGGTTTGATCCCTGGTCAGCAAACTAGATCCCACTTGTAACCACTAAAGATCCTGCATGCCACAAATAAAATCCAGCACAGTCAAATAAATAAATAAATTTTTTAAAAAGAAAATATTGTATGATATTACTTATATGTGGAAACTGAAGAATAATGCAAATAAATGTATATGCAAAACAAACAAATTTACAGATACAGTAAAGAAACCAGTGGTTACCAAAGGGGAGAGAGAAGGGGTGGGGGCAAGTTAGGGGCCTGAGATTAAGAGACACAAACTACTATGTGTAAAACAGAGAAGCAACAAGGGTATATTGTATATAACACAGGGAACCATAGCTTGTAGTAACTTAGTGAAGTATAATCTGTAAAAATACCGAATCACTATTCTGTATACCTGAAATTAATGTAATATTGTAAATCAACTATACCTTAATTAAAACAATTTTAACTATTGCTTAAAAATATTTAGCCCAGTTCTTCAACTAATATCTAGTTGAAGTAAATTTGCCTCTTTCACTTGATATTTAAAAATTTTAACACATTAATAACAATACCAAATTTTATACCATACATGTGAAACACAATTTGATACCTTAAATTCAACCTGACAATAACCCTGCCAGGTAAGGTAGAACATATACTATCAGGGTGAAAAGTCAGGCAAGTTGGTTTATATCACACTAGGATCCAGCAGTAGACAGGCAGGAAAGAGAATCAAGTTTCAGTGAGGGGGACTGGAATTAGGAGAACAGGCACTGTTGAAAGGCAAACCCCCTAGAGGGAAGGCCACGGCACACACGACAGAGAAGAGATGCACTGAGTCAGCCCTGGGCCGGAAGACATTGCATCTGGAGAAGGTGAACAGCAGAAAGAGCCTCATGGAGCCTATAGGTGGCAAGTTGATGACTAAGGTCTGCAGAAAAGAGTATCCTAGCTCTAGCTATGGCAAAGCTTGATCCCAGGTAGACTATTAACCAAAACCAAGCAGAACACCTTGCCTGTCCCAGATTTTCTCAGGAGCTACAGAGAATTCAGTCTTCTTCAGGAGACCTCAGGACACCAGCCTAGAAGCCTGGAGAGACAGGTAATAATAATCATTCCCATTTTTCAAATGAAGAGGTGAAGTGATTTAACCTTGGTGGATGATGCAGCTAGACTGCCTGGATTCAAATACTGATTCCACCACTTCCTGGGTTGTTAACCAGGGCTGGCTCTATTGTGGTAACAAGCAGACCCTCAAAGGTGTAACAGTTTAGACAGAGTTCAACTTTATTTTCCATCTCTGTGATACTCCAAGGATGTTCCTGATTGGTGGGAGTCATTGGTGCCCCTTCGACCTGTGGCTCTGCCATCCCCCTGAGCCTCAGCATAGTCTTCACTCAGAAGGCAAATTAAATGGTCAAAGAGCATGGAGGGGGCACTCCTGCTTCTGAAGAGCTTTAGTCTAGAAATGGCACACATCTCTCATGTTCCATCAGCTGGTACTCAGTCCAGTGGCCACTTTTCCTGCAAAAGAGGCTGGGAAATGTCCACTGGATATGTGCCCAGAGAGAAGAAGCTGATCTTGGGTGAATGGTGTCTGTGACCATAGCTGTGTGACCTTAGGAGTTACTTAGCATTTCCGTGCCTCATTTGTTCTCAACTGTAAAGTGAGGATTATAATATGACCTGCCTCAAAGAATTTTCATAAGGGTTAAATGAGTTAGTGCATGGCCAGCATTGGAACAGTGCCATGTTTGCAGTCAGCACTCCACAGATGCTGGTATTGGCATCATCATCATCTTTGTCATCACTCATTACCATGATTATTTGAAAACTAAATGAGTGGGATTTAAATCTGTATCTCTGACTCAAATCCAGAGAGAATTTTTCCATCTCTTCTAGAATGCTGCTACAGTCTTGAGCATTTATATAACATGATTCAGTTCTCAGCTTTCCTCCTGAAATTCAAATATTGTCTCTGTAAAATGCACAAATGAGGAAATCTGGTCACAATAATTGGAAGCAACTGTTGGGGCTAATGGAAGGACACGGTAGCCTTATTTGATTTTGAGAATAATATTTCAGGGTTTTTTTTTCTCACTTTGAAATTTTTCATTTCAGTGAAAGACAACAGAGAAATGTCATGCAGAGGAGAAAATTCAACTAAAGGCTCATTGTTCCCTAGGCCTGTATTTTGAGGGGAGAGTATACATATTTAATTTTTTTTTTCAGAGAGCAGCTTAGTATCTCTTCCTCACATTCGCTTATTAAAGGTCACATTAAAGCAGTCATGGAGTGCTTGCTCAATCATTCTTTGCCCTTCTAGCATTTCAGCTAAAACAGATTATATCATTCCATTTTTAGTTAATTCCATTTTACTTGCTTGAATATTGAGAGGAGTATCAGGAAATGAAAATTTCTTTCAGTGAATAAGCCAGACACTTTTCAATCACATAAATAAAAACAGAAGGGCAAATATTATTGCTCATGAACAGTAAGTTTTTCATTCAATATCCTTGAGCTATTTGACCATCTAACGTTGCTGCCTGCTTGCATCTAAACTGGGACTTTATTACAAATGTACTGTGATTATGATTCACTCTGAGGCTGCCTATGCATCTTGCCAGTGGCCTAGACTCGTTTATTATCTTATCTCACTCATTGGAGGGGAAAATCTGCAGTGCCCAGCAAGACTCTCTTCACTGGGATAATGGGAAACTGGATTTGAAGCATTAATTTACTCTCATAAAACTAGGAAACATTAAACAAGCAGATCTTAAAGAAGCATAATCTGGTCATCTTGTTCGCCTCCAAAGTCATGAAGGCAGAAAGAGAAAGTCTACTCACGCATTCTCTCCTAAATAGGCCACCTCTGTACCCAGGAAATTGCAGGAGTCGAGTATTTCAAGAATGTGCCTGAGGAAAGAATGCTATGAAGTGCTGTCTGGAAAACTTCACGGACACTTCGCTGGGTATACCTCACATTACTGGGCGACCATCAGAAGACTCTGAGGGGCACATGAGGGGACTCCAGGTAGAGGAATGTGTCAGGCACAGCAAGCTGTCTGCCAACATCTGCCCCCCGCCCCCACCCTGCTCTGCAAAAGTAAGGACTGTGACTGTGGACACAGCTGCCCAGCAAGGTTCCATTTCTAAGACATCTGTACCATTAGATGTGGCCATGTAAATAAGATTTCACCTAGGGAACATGAGAAGTGCTGTGTGCCACTTCCAAGGCATCAAGGGAGCCTCCGCCCCCTGCCTCTCCCTGGCTGTAGCAGTGACTCCGTGTTGACCATGCAGACAATGATAATGCCCTAGGGTCTTGTTACTCCAGTATGATCAGGGAACAGCAGTATTGTACCATCCAGGAACTGTTAGAGACACACAATCTCAGGTCCCACCTCAGACCTACTAAAATGGAATCTGCTTTTAACAAGATTCCCAGGGAATTCATATGCACATTATTATTATTATTATTATTATTATTATTATTGAGGCATACTGGCCAAGAGATGGAAAAGCCACAACTTGGAAGGAACCTGGGTCCTCACTTGAGCACAGCAATCCCACTGACATGCCACACTCACTTTGAAACTACTATGTGAGGAAGAGAAAGAAACTTTTATTATTATTACTATTATTAAAGTCATGGTATTCTGGAGTGTCTTTATCACTTAAGCTTAGATTTATCCTAATAAGTGTGTGTGACACTGTCCACGGGATCTCATTTGTCAAACACTATTTCAAATCCTGAAGAAGTGCCTATGATCAACTTACCAACCCCGTCAGGGTTTATCAGTTTAGAGATCTACCAGGTGAGACTTCAGCACCCAAAGATAGTCCCCACTACTAACTAGAGATCAGTGTCCTAGAGGATTCAGCCTCTCGGAGATCATCTGCAAAGTTAAGAGCTAAGAAAGAGAGTTCTTAATGAAAATTCACTCCGAGGTCCAGACTGGCAGCCAAGAGAGGGATTGCAGTCATGACATTAAAGCTACAGTAAGAGAGTTCTGGGACTCTCCTGGCTGTGTGAGCACCTACCTCCTACGTGCATTTCTCACACCCCCAATCTGAGGCCCTCTCCTCCCAACACCCACTGGCCTGCTCAGAACACTGTGGTCTTTGCACTGTCCAGCTAAGCTTGAAAGTTGTTTTAAGGTCAACATCTTATCTATGAAGGAAATAACAAAACTGTATTCTTAAATGATATGTCTCACACAAACTCAGTCTTGTTTTAACTATTTAAACAGTTCAAGTGTTTGGCATGGAGTATAACCTCATTCTCAATTTGACTACTTATAGGTATCTACAGACTCAGTTTCCTCTACTGTCATTGTAAGACTGCTCCACGGGCTTGTCTGTTTTGAAAACACACACACAGGAAGAGCATCTTGCCATTCCATTGTGACCAGGCCCTTACTCATCTCTGTGGCTTTGTCCATGCTTTTTTCTACAGTTCGAATGTTCTTTTTTCTACAACCTGGGGAAGTTCTTCTTCAAGCCCAAGTTTAATGCTTCTTGTTGCTAGTAGCCTACCCCCAACACCACCTTGGCTGTAGGTCTCTCCTTCTTCTGTCTATGGGAGTTAGCAACCCGGTAACTAGGTAAGACACAGTGTTTTAACTATTTTCTTCTCTTACTTTCAAATTATCTGGAAATACCTAGAGGGACAAACTTTGTATTTAAATAAACCTTTTGCGTAATTCTCCATGGCAGAGCTCGGCAACTGAAAGATAAATAGCTGTTTGGTAAATAAATAAATTCTCTGCTCCACCCACTCACTGCCTAGTTCTCCCTGGGCCCATTTATACTTCACCGTTTAAGAGAGCTTCCTTTGTAAAATGTGGGTACACAGATTCCTAGCTAGTTTCAAGCTCTCATTTTCAGGACCAGGTACACTTTTTAGAAACCTATGAGCGCTCAGAGGGCCTGAAATTTTGAAACACAAAGTACCCAAATAATGTTTTGTTGATCAACAGAATGAATGGTTTCCTAAGGAGTCTTTAAATAGGAGTATGCTAAATCACTGAAGTAAAATTTTGAATTTTCCTCTAGATTTGAAATATATATACATTTCCATTACATGCATTTGTTAAAAATTTGGTTTACCTGTTGAGAATCTAATTTTCCTATTTTTTGAAGGTTTTTACTTAATAAAAATTTTGTAACACTTAGATTTACCTTCAATATTCTGCTACTTTACCTTAGTGTACAGAGTGTGGCTCTGAATGTTATTCCCACAAAAAAGAACCAGGGCTGCCTGCAGACGCAGCTGATTCCAGGTCTGAGGGAGGAAATGTACAAGATACCTTGTCACACCAGAAAGCAAAGAAACTCTCAAAGACTTCCAGAAGCACGTCAGCAGAAGTCAGGAAGGAACTTGAGATGGCTTCCACTGGCCAAAGAAGGGACAATCTGGACATTTCTAAAATATGCATTTATGTGAAATACAAATTTCAATGGATTGAGATAGATCAGTTCAGTTTTTTTTTTTTTTTAAACCATGGATTTGTTAGAATATGCCCATCCCTCTAAAAAAACAAACCAAAATTTAAAACCCTCATTGATCATCCTTGGAGGATCCATAGAGCTAAGACCCTATTCTGAAAAATAATTGAAAAGAAAAAATTCAAGCATTTATCCTGCCGTTTTTATATGAAGAAGACCTCAGAGCATATAAACCTGAGTTCATGCACTTCCCTGTGTTTCCACAGCCCACCTGCCCCCGAGACTTGACCGCTATCACTGTCGTCTGCTCTCATAATACTGCTGACTGTCTCAGCCTCCCCTGAGGTAAGGGCTGGGCTCTGAGCATGGTGATTGTCACACCTGCTACTCTGGGGGCAGCAGCAGTTCTGGTCCAGGTCTAACTCGAGGGGATGGGCATAAAGATGCTGGCTCTTCCCTCTACTTCTGGACCCAGATACAGTGTTAAACATTACTGCATATGATCTGGCTTCCCTGAATGCCCATCAGCCTTGGGCAGGCTGATGGGTCAACCTGGAAGGTGAGAGGAATTAACACCTCTTGAAGTGAACGCTGAACTCTGACCAATGGATATGGGCAATCATTAGCAGATAGTTTCGCTTCTTTCCTTCCTTCGAGACTTTTCCAAGATATAGTATTTCACACTGCTTACATCCTATGTGGCAGACATCCTATGTGACCAAACAACCAGTTGTGTATTGTTGTAAGGTTATATCAGCTTTAAAACACTCCACTTTGCATTTGCTTTTCCTCCTCCCCACCTCACTTCCCTTTCTCTTTCATCCATGATGCCTTGAATTGTATCTCCCAGTAAAACTTTAGCATGCAGACTCTGCCTCAAGATGTGGCTTTTAGGGAGCATCATTAATTCATAGGGTAACCAGATGGATGAAGAAGCAAAAAAAAAAACCATTATGAAAGTTAAGAAATTATGAAGATCTCAGAATAGGAGAAAAGAATTGCACATGAAGCAACTAACAAAGGATTCATCTCCAAAATATACAAACAGCTCGTGCAGCTCAACATCAGAAAAACAAACAACCCAAACAAAAAATGGGCAGAAGACCTAAACAGACATTTCTCCTAAGAAGACATACAGGTGACAAATAAGCATATGGAAAAATGCTCAACATCACTCAGTATCAGAGAAATGCAAATCAAGACTGCAATGAGGTTATCACCTCACACTGGCCAGAATGGCCATCATCAAAAAAAAATAATAATAAAAATAAAAAATCTACAAACAATAAATATTGGATAGGGTGTAGAGAAAAGGGAATCCTCTTGCACTGTTGGCAGGAGTTTAAAATGATACAGCAACTATGGAAAACAGTATGGACGTTCTTTAAAAAAAAAACCAACTAGGAATAAAGCTACAATATGATCCAGCAACCCTACTATTGGGTATATGTCCTGAGAAAACAATAATTCAAAAAGACCCATGTACCCCAATGTTCACTGCAGCACTATTTAAAATAACCAGGGTATGGAAGCAACCAAGATGTCCATCCATAGATGAATAAATAAAGAAGTTGTGGTACATATACACAATAGAATATTACTCAGCCATAAAAAGGAATGGATTTGAGTCAGTTCTAGTGAGGTGGATGAACCTAGAGCTGTTACACAAAGTGAAGTAAGTAAGAATGAAAAAAACAAATATATATTAATGCATAAAAGAAATGCAAAAAGGCAAAATGGTTGTCTGAGGAGGCTTTACAAATAGCTATGAAAAGAAGACAAGTGAAAGGCAAAGGAGAAAAGGAAAGCTATATCCATCTGAATGCAGAGTTCCAAAGAATAGCAAGGAGAGATAATAAAGCCTTCCTCAGTGATCAATGCAAAGAAATAGAGGAAAACAATAGAATGGAACAGACTAGAGATCTCTTCAAGAAAATTAGAGATACCAAGGGAACATTTCATGCAAAGATGGGCACAATAAAGGACAGAAATGGTATGGACCTTACGGAAGCAGAAGATATTAAGAAGAGGTGGCAAGAATACACAGAAGAACTGTACAAAAACGATCTTAATGACCCAGATAACCATGATGGTATGATCACTCACACAGAGCCAGACATTTTGGAGTGTGAAGTCAAGTGAGCCTTAGGAAGCATTACTATGAACAAAGCTAGTGGAGGTGATAGAATTCCAGCTGACCTATTTCAAATCCTAAAAGATGATGCTGTGAAAGTGCTATATTCAATATGCCAGCAATTTTGGAAAACTCAGCAGTGGCCACAGGACTGGAAAAGGTCAGTTTTCATTCTAATCCCAAAGAAGGGCAATGTCAAAGAATGTTCAAACTACCACACAATTGTATTCATCTCACATGCTAGCAAAGTAATGCTCAAAATTCTCCAAGCTAGACTTCAATAGTATGTGAACCAAGAAATTCCAGATGTTCAAGCTGGATTTAGAAAAGGCAGAGGAACCAGAGACCAAATTGCCAACATCTGTTGGATCACAGAGAAAGCAAGATAATTCCAGAAAAGCATCTACTTCTGCTTCATTGTCTAGGCTAAAGCCTTTGACTGTGTGGATCACAACAAATTGTGGAAAATTTAAAGATATGGGAATACCAAACCACTTTACCTGTCTCCTGATAAATCTGTATGCAGGTCAAGAAGCAACAGTTAGAACCAGACATGGAACATCGGACTGGTATCAAATCAGCAAAGAAATACATCATGGCTGTATGTTTTCATCCTGCTTATTTAACTTATATGCAGAGTACATCATGAAAAATGCTGAACTGGATGAAGCACAAGCTGGAATTAAGTGCCGGAAGAAATATCAATAACCTCAGATATGCAGATGACACCACCCTTATGGCAGAAAGCGAAGGGGAACTAGAGAGCCTCTTGATGAAAGTGAAAGAGGAGAGTGAAAAGACTGGCTTAAAACTTGACATTCAAAAAACAAAGATCATAGCATCCGGTCCCATTACTTCATGGCAAATGGATGGGGAAACAATGGGAATAGTGAGACGCTTTATTTTCCTGGGCTCCAAAATCTCTGCAGATGGTGACTGCAGCTGTGAAATTAAAAGGCCCTTGCTCCTTGGAAGAAAAGCTATGACAAACCTAGACAGCATATTAAAAAACAGAGACATTACTTTACCAACAAAGGTCTGTATAGTCAAAACTATGCCTTTTTCAGTAGTCAGGTATGGATGTGAGAGCTGGACCATAAAGAAAACTGAGCACCGAAGAATTGATGCTTTTGAAATGTGGTGTTGGAGAAGACTCTTGAGAGTCCCTTGGACAGCATGGAGATCCAACCACCAGTCCATCCTAAAGGAAATCACTCCTGAATATTGATTGGAAGGACTGATGCTGAAGCTCCAATAACTAGCCACCTGATGCGAAGAACTGACTCATTGGAAAAGACCCCGATGCTGGGAAAGATTGAAGGCAGAAGTAGAAGGGGACGACAGAGGATGAGATGGTTGGAGGGCATCACTGACTCAATGGACATGAGTGTGAGCAAGGTCCGGGAGATGGTGATGGACAGGGAGGCCTGGCGTGCTGTGATTCATGGGGTCGCAGAGTCGGACGCGACTGAGCGACTGAACTGAACAGATATATATGGAATCTAGAAAGCTGGCACTGATGTACCTATTGCAGGGCATGAACAGAGACGCAGACACAGAGAACAGACTGTGGACACAGCGGGGGAAGCAAAGAGTGGGACAAAGTAAGAGCGTAGCATGGAAACATATACTATACCATATGTAAAATAGCTAGTGGCGAGTTGCTGTATAACACAGGGAGCTCAGCCAGATGCTCTGTGACAATCTAGAGGGGTGGTATGGGGTAGGGGATGGAGGGAGGTACAAGAGGGAGGGGACATATGCATACTTATGGTGGATTCATGTTGTTGCAGAAACCAACACAACATTTTAATGCAATTATCCTCTATTTAAAGATTTAAAAAATAAAATACATGATGAAATTATAGAACTAGAATATCACAATTTCACAACCTCTCATAAAATAACGTGTCCATTACTTTATGCCTAGCAATGGCTGAAAATATCACAAGGGAGATAAGTAGATATTATTAATATATCCCCATTATGAAAGCAAGCAGAGAGAAAGTCTGCATTCTGATTTCTGGTTGAGAAAAAGGGTCTTTCTTTTCACAGAAACTCATGTGATAGGAGAGTTTCTATCATCAGTGCCCCTGACATCTGAGAGTCACCTCTTCACACTGACATCATAAACCTGACATAATTCAGCCAAAACAGTCTCCGATTCTACAAATACGACTTGTACCACCCTCTTCATCATATCCTCCCTTGACTTTCTTTGGTAATTCAAAATGCCATCTTGCACATATGTAGAAGGACTAGGAAGGGAGAAGCACTGCATGAATCAAACATTTGTGCACGTGGCCGGCTCAAGTCTGTGCCACTGATGCCACTTTAGAAAATAACTCCATCAAGTTTTCCTTGAATATTCTCCAAACAGAAATGACTTTTCCCTCCCATGAGTTTCTAAAGCATGTGCTTTTTACTTCTGGCAAGTTAATCATCATTTCCACACTTTTCAAACGTAAGTATTTATACCCACATTGACAATGGGTGAGGATTTAGGCGAAACCACAGATTAAACAAGAATCTTTCCTAAGCAGTCAATTTTACTTAAATATTTGAGAGAATAAATTTTTAAAGACCATTTTAATGTTAAATAAGAATATATATACACTTCAGTGTGTATCTTAATCTTTTCAGGTAAGACACGTTGGAGGCAGCTTTAAATTCTGATCTTCAACTTCCCTATGTTATGCTCCCTGTTTGAGGGAGGTGGACGGGCTCTACATGGACAGATTTAACATGTCTCTGGTTTGGTGAGGGTCTGGAGAGTAGGCAGGTATCTTCATGTAATATACCTCTCCACTGCTATTATTATATGGAGCTTAAATTTTTTTTCAATTTTTTCTTAATTGAAGTGTGGCTGATTTACAATGTTGTGTTAATTTCTGTTGTACAGCAAAGTTATGCAATTATATACTCAGTTATACACATATATGTGTTCTTTTTTATATTCTTTCCTATGGGTGTGAAGTTTTTAAAAATGAAGTGTTTGTTTTCATGGGGAGACAAGAAGTCTTCTATAGAGAAAAGACTGAGACCTCAGTCCTGTTTTTTCAAGGTTCAAGTTTATGGAAACATGTACAGATGGCCTGGGATGTGCCTGATGGAGGACAGGAGGCAGAGAAAGGTTACAACTCCTGTAAGATGGCCCTATGAAGACAGAAGGTGAGTACCAAGTGTCAGAGGCTCCTCCTTAGGATATCAGCTTGATCCTCAGATCCTGACTGGTAGGGGGACTTGGTAAAAACAAACGAGTACACTAAAAAGATATCCTAAATCCTTCTACCAGTGTCAACTGCAGACTATGGTTCTCCCTAAAATTAAAAGATCGTGGGGAAAATACTGAAGATCAAAGGGAGTCCTTTGAGACTCACACAGAGCAAGTTCTTTCTATACTCTTGTTGCAGGAGGAGTTACCTGTCCCTAGTCAATGTCTGCTAAGTCACTTCAGTTGTGTCCGACTCTGTGCAACCCCATAGATGGCAGCCCACCAGGCTCCCCCGTCCCTGGGATTCTCCAGGCAAGAACACTGGAGTGGGTTGCCATTTCCTTCTCCAAGTCAATGTCTAACACAAGTCAAATTAAGCCCCTTATTTAAAAAGAAGCAGACTATGGCAGTACTAGCAGAGGTTTTTTAAAAGTATGTAATTACACTTTATAATCCACTTAATTCTCCTTTGCCCTTAGTTAATCTCTGTATTTAGCTACAGTAGACAGATGATGCTGATGACAATGAAGACAGACAGATAGATAATGTAGACACATGTATATGATGCACACATTGTGTCTTCTTTGATTCCCGTTTAATAATAACTCAAAGGTACATAACTTGGGGGCAAAATAACTCCTCCAGTGTTTCCTCTCCCAATGCTCCAGCAGAGCATATAAAAGAGGCTTTGTGATACCGTGGGTGGACACTTAAGGAAATTTATGAACTAATTGATGAAGCTACTGCAGGGAATGTCATCATAGCTTTGCTCTTCCAGAAAATAAGGATTTGGTTTTATGAATACCAATAAAAAGCTGCTTCTCTGGGTTTCATAACATTATTTTCTTCACGAATATATTCACATTCCTGAAACATAATTCTCTGGATTTAATGCTAAGAAATCATTGGTAAAAAGATTTAAGAGATTATATATTGCATATAATTCTTCTATGCAGGAATTCAATTTTGCTGTGAGAGCTGGAAAGGATCTCAATCTATGTCAACACAGATATGTATAAGATTTAGTGCTTTTTATGTTGACTCAGGTATTATCAGAATTCAAGGCATGCCTTAATTTCCTCGGTGTACAAGGGATGCAGGGGTTGGGAGCTAGATGTGCCCTGCTGGGGGATAAACATCCATGTGCATATTTGACACTGGGTTCTTCAAGGAAACTTGTTGGTTTAAATAGCATGGTTTCTTGTGGCATAGCAAGCTCTTCAGTCTAGTATTCTCAGAATCACGTGTTTGTGACACAACATTTTGTTTCATGAAGCACTTTGAACTTTTGTCATAATGAGGATCTGCGACTCTTACAAGGTCAGTAAAGGTTATCAGTGAAGACCCAGAGTCTACAATCCATCTTGGTCAACTGAGTTACAGGATTGTGATAACAAGAGTACCAGCATCAGCAGAATTACAACCAACAAAAGAAATAATGATTTTCTCAATCTGAGTGCAAAAGTGACTGGCTTGTTAACAGAACCAAGAGAATCAGCTAGCATGGATCGTGGTTTTCAAGACTTCTTAGAAATGCCAAGTTTGTTTCATTGTTTATTTCTTACTGTAAGATTCATAATATAAATACTTTCATTTGGGCTGTTTATATTTATGTTTTCCCGTGTTAGTTCTATTTTGTTAACATAATTATAATTCTACCTGTAGTAAGAAAAAGAACTTAAGTTCAACAAGTTATTATTTGTAATAATAACCAACCAAAGAGACTAAGATGGAAATCAGCATTCACTAATCTCCCCTACTCCTTTAATGCACATTTATATGTACATTTGTATATTTCATAGTGCATTAAAATTATGAAATTTATCACATCTATTGTTTCTTAACAAATAAGAATAAACCAATGAGAAAATTTTGTTGGGATGCTTTCAGGAGCATGTTTTAATGTAGATGTCCATATCAGGCAGGTCCTAAAGAAGACATTTACTAAATAACATGAATATCAATTTAATAAAATATGGTTGATAATATTATTATCATTACTGGCAGAACACACACAGTAAATGAGATCACCTTTTAAAACAAATAATACAATAATCATCATTATACTAAATGAGTCTTGGAATTGTTTGGATGAGCAAAGTATATAGAATAGAAGTTTTAGGGGAAATGGACATAATATCTTTTTCAAATCAACTTTGTTAAGGTATAATTTACAAAAAATGAAATGCATCCATTTTAAATGTAAAATTTGATGAATCTGACAAACACAAACACACTCATGTGACCACCACCATAATCAAGATATAAAATATTTCCATCACCCCAAAATATTCCTCATGCCCTTTTACATTTAATCCCCCTCTGCCCTGGCTCCAGGAAACCAGTAATCTGATGTTTGCCACTGTAGGTCATTTTTCCACTTTCTAGAATTTCATATAAATGGCACCATATATAGGTACAGTACCAGGCTGTCTTCTTTGGCTGAGCTTAATCTTTCTGTGGGCTTCCCTTACAGCTCACTTGGAAAAGAATCTGCCTGCAATGCAGGCAGATTTGATTTGATTGATTTGATTCCTGGGTCGGAAATATCCCCTGGAGAAGGAAATGATAACCCACTCCAGTATTCTTGCCTGAAGAATCTCATGGACAGAGGAGCCTGGTGGGCTACAGTCTGTGGGGTCACAACAACTGGATATGACTTAGCGACTAAACCACCACCGATCTTTCTGTAAGTCATCCATGTTTTTGCATGAAAAAGCAGTTCATTTTCATGGCCAAATTACTATCCGTTGGACACAATGTATTTGTTGTTTTGACTTATAATACAATGTGCTACTGCTAAGTCACTTCAGTCATGTCCGACTCAGTGCGACCCCATAGACGGCAGCCCACCAGGCTCCCCCGTCCCTGGGATTCTCCAGGCAAGAACACTGGAGTGGCTTGCCATTTCCCTCTCCAATGCATGAAAGTGAAAAGTGAAAGTGAAGTCGCTCAATTGTGTCCAACTCTTAGCAACCCCATGGACTGCAGCCTACCAGGCCTCTCCGTCCATGGGATTTTCCAGGCAAGAGTACTGGAGTGGGGTGCCATTGCCTTCTCTGTACAATACTATGTAGTAAACTAGTATTTTCTACTCTATTAACAGTTAACTGCTGAATTCTGATTAGATGCATCCTCATATCATCAGTACAAAAATTTTGAGATGGTTGGATTGACCATGATTTTGGTTATTTTGTTTTCGTTTTGCAGGGCACTGTATTTTTTAAAATAGTTATAGAACTACTTGGACCTACAAAGATGTTTTGTTCCTCTAGAAAGTACTTCTTCTGCCAGACCTTGCGGGTGCTAATAGTCTGAACTGCCACCTGTAGCTGCACTTCCATGGTGTAGCCCTTTGAAGTCCTGGCCTGGGGCCTGGGACCTGGGGGAGGGGTTAGGAGATTAAGAGTAGAAGGGGTTCCACTTTCCTCTCCAGAAATCTAGCCTAGTAAACCCCTGCAATCGTTTAACTCTATGATGCTTTAACACTTTTCAAAATTGTTCGTCTAGATTTTGTAGTCATCTTCAGCAGAAGAACTGTTCCAAATGACCTTATCTGCTATTTCCAGCTTGAAGTGACCCTTTATTCTTTTCAGGGTGACCCTCTGGTCCCTGGATCCACAGCAGCAAACTATACTTTAGTGAAAAAAGTTTAAACTAAGCTCAGAGAAAGTTGAAAACTGATCACTATGAGAGCTGCTATGAAAAACAAGAGCTAACTGAATCACTGACAGCCTGGCAGTAATCCTGAAATGGTCACTTTTCAATTTTACCTGGATGCCCATGTGACTATCCCCCTTCATGGATCATAGCCTTGTTGTGACAGAGGGGCTTGCATAACTCAATGAAGCTATGAGCCATGCCATGCAGGGCCACCTGGGTCAGAGTGAAGAGTTCCAACTGGAGAGGAAATGGCAACTCATTCTAGTATTCTTGTCCTTTTCATCATAGGGGGTTGCAATTCAAAAGCAGGAAGTCAAGAGATGCCCAGAATAACAGGCAAGTTTGGCCTCAGAATACAAAATGAAGCAAGACAAAGGCTAATAGAGTTTTGTCAAAAGAACATGCTGGTCAAAGCAAACACACTTTTCCAACAACACTAGAGATGACTCTACAAATGGACATCACCAGATGGTCAATACTGAAATCCAACTGATTATATTCTTTGAAGCCAAAGATGGAGAAGCTGTATACTGTCAGTGAAAACAAGACCTGGAGCTGACTGTGACTCAGATCAAGAGCTCCTTATTGCAAAATTACGCTTAAATTTAAGCAGTAGGGAAAACTACTAGGCCATTCAGGTAGGACCTAAATCAAATGCTTTATGATTATACAGTGCAGAGAACAAATAGATTGAAGGGATTAGATGTGGTCGTCAGAGTGCCTGAAGAACTATGGGCAGAAGTTCATAACATTGTACAAGAGGCAATGACCAAAACCATCTCAAAGAAAAAGAAACCCAAGAAGCAAAGTGGTTGTCTGAGGAGGCTTTACAAATAACTGAGGAAAGAAGAAAAACAAAAGGCAAGGAAGAAAGCGACTGATAAACCTAACTGAATGCAGAGTTCCAGAGAATAGGAAGGAGAGAGATGAGAAGGCCTTCTTAAATGAACAATGCAAAGAAATAGAGGAAAATAACAGAATGGGAAAGACTAGAGGTCTCTTCATGAAAACTGAACATATCAAGGGAACATTTCATGCAAGGATGAGCACGATAAAGGACAGGAACAGTAAGGACCTAATAGAAGCCAAGGAGATTAAGAAGAGGTGGCAAGAATACACAGAAGAACTACATAAAAAAGGTCTTAATGACCCAGATAACCACGATGGCATGGTCACTCATCTAAAGCCAAACATCCTAGAGTGTGAAGTCAAGCAGGCCTTAGGAAGCATTACTACGAACAAACCTGGTAGAGGTGATGGAGTTGTAGCTGAGCTATTTAAAATCCTAAAAATGCTGCTGTTAAAGTGCTGTACTCAGTGTGTCGGTAAATTTGGCAAACTCAGCAGTGGCCACAGGACTGGAAAAGGTCAGTTTTCATTCCAATCCCCAAAACTGTTCAATGCCAAAAATGTTCAAACTACTGCACAATTGCACTCATCGCAAATACTAGCAAGATTATATTAAAAATTCTCCAAGCTAGGCTTCAGCAATATGTGAATCTAGAACTTCCAGATGTACAAGCTGGGTTTCAACAAGGCAGAGGAAACATACATCAAATTGCTAACATTTGTTTGATCGTGGAGAAAGCAAGGGAGTTCCAAAAAAACATCTATTTCTGCTTCATTGACTATGCCAAAGCCTTTGACTGTGTGGATCACAACAAACTTTGGAAAATTCTTAAAGAGATGGAAATACCAGACTACCTTATCTGTCTCCTGAGAAACCTGTATATGGGTCAAGAAGCAATAGAACCAGACATGAAATGACTGACTGGTTCAAAATTGGGGAAGGAGTAAGTCAAGGCTGTATATTGTCACCCTGCTTATTTAACTTATAGGCAGAGTATATCATGCAAAATGCCAGGTTGGATGAATCATAAGCTGGAATCAAGATTGCCCAGAGAAATATCAATAACCCCAAATATGTAGATGATACCACTTTAATGGTAGAACTAAAGAGTCTCTTGATGAGAGTGAAAGAGGAGAGTAAAAAAGCTGGCTTGAAACTCAGCTTTCAAAAAACTAAGATCATGGCATCCAGTCCCATCACTTCATGTCAGATAGAAGGGGAAAAGTGGAGGCAGTGACAGATTTTATTTTCTTGGGTTCTAAAATCCTTGCAGATTGTGACTGCAGCCATGAAATGAAGACACTTTCTACTTGGAAAGATAGCTATGACAAACCTAGACAGCATATTAAAAAGCAGAGACATCACTTTGCCAACAAAGTTCCATATAGTCAAAGCTATGGTTCTTCCAGTAGTCATGTTTGGATCTGAGAGTTTGACCATAAAGAAGGCTGAGTCAAAGAATTGATGCTTTTGAATTGTGGTGCTGATGACTCTTGAGAGTCCCTTGGATTTCAAGGAAATCAAACCAGTCAATTCTAAAGGAAATCAACCTGAATATTCATTGGAAGGACTGATGCTGAAGCTGAAGTTCCAATACTTTGGCCACTTGATGCTGAGAGCCAATTTATTGGAAAAGACCTGATGCTGGGGAAGATTGTAAGCAAAAGGAGAAGGGAGTGGCAGAGGATGCGATGGTTAGATAGTGTCATCGATTCAATGGACATGAATCTGAGCAAACACCAGGAGATAGTGGAGGACAGAGGACACTGGTGTGCTGCAGTCCATAGGGTTGCAAAGAGTCGGACACGATTTAGTGACTGAACAACAACAGTAGGTGACTCTCACATATATGAGAGTTTGAGAACCACTTAGCTAATTTATGTAACTGGCTGGCTTCTTGAGAGAAGAATGTGCCTGCATGCATGTGCACATATCCATGTGTGCACAGCTACAGTCTGATTATATGTTATATTCAATTATCTGGAGAAGCCATAATCTACCAGACTGGACCACAGTTGCTAAGAATCACATATGCTACATTCACAAATAAACTTCTGTCCTACTCTTTTCTCTGTCTGGTATTTTCTCTCCCAGATCTTCACAGAGTCTCACCTCACTTCCTCAGACATACCTTTCCTGAGCACTCCATCTAGAATGGCCTGTCCCTGTATCCCTGACACTGCTTTACTTTTCTTGATGGGAGACAATCTACATGAATTAATAGTTTGCTGATTTGTTTCCTGTATAACACAAAAAGCATAATTGGAAGAATTAAGTTGTTTCAATGTCCATACGACCCAAAGCAACCTACAGATTCAATGCAATTCCTGTCAAAATTTAAATGGTGTTTTCCACAGAAATATAATAATTCTAAACAACCCTAAAATTTGTATGGAACCGCAAAAGGCACTGAATAGTCAAAGCAATCTTGAGGAAGAAGAACAAAACTGAAAGCATCATACTCCCTGATTTGAAACTACATTTTAATGCTGTAGTAATAGAAACATTATAGTATTGGCATAAAAAAAACAGATACATAGACAGGCAGAACGAATGAAAATCCCAGAAATAAACTCACATGTACATGGTCAATTAATTTATGTCAAAGGAGATAAGAATACACAGTGGTGTATTCAGTGGCATAAACAGTGGAAAACCAGACAGGCATGTGTAAAAGAATGAAATTGGACCACTATCTTACACCCTATATAAAAATTAAGACCTGAACTAGAAAACATAGACAGTAAGCTACCTGACATCAGTCTTGGCAATGATTTTTTTGGATTTAAAACCAAAAGCAAAGATAACAAAAGCAAAAATAAGCCAGCAGGACTAAATCAAGCTTAAAGTTTCAGACAGAACTACCATATGATCCAGAAATTCCACTTCTGCATATTTTTTGAAGAAAATGAAAACACTAGTTGGAAAAGATATATGTGCCCCCATATTCACTGCAGCAGTGTTTACAATAGCCAAGCAGTATTTATAATAGCCTAAGAATTGCACTCATCTCACACGCTAGTAAAGTAATGCTCAAAATTCTCCAAGCCAGGCTTCAGCAGTATGTGAACTGTGAACTTCCTGATGTTCAAGCTGGTTTTAGAAAAGGCACAGGAACCAGAGATCAAATTGCCAACATCCGCTGGATCATAGAAAAAGCAAGAGAGTTCCAGAAAAACATCTATTTCTGCTTTATTGACTATGCCAAAGCCTTTGACTGTGTGGATCACAATAAACTGTGGAAAATTCTGAAAGAGATGGGAATACCAGAACACCTGATCTGCCTCTTGAGAAATCTGTATGCAGGTCAGGAAGCAACAGTTAGAACTGGACATGGAACAACAGCCTGGTTCCAAATAGGAAAAGGAGTACGTCAAGGCTGTATATTGTCACCCTGTTTATTTAACTTACATGCAGAGTACATCATGAGAAATGCTGGACTGGAAGAAACACAAGCTGGAATCAAGATTGCTGGGAGAAATCTCAATAACCTCAGATATGCAGATGACACCACCCTTATGGCAGAAAGTGAAGAGGAACTCAAAAGCCTCTTGATTAAAGTGAAAGTGGAGAGTGAGAAAGTTGGCTTAAAGCTCAACATTCAGAAAACGAAGATCATGACATCCAGTCCCACCACTTCATGGGAAATAGATGGGGAAAGAGTGGAAACAGTGTCAGACTTTATTTTTGGGGGCTCCAAAATCACTGCAGATGGTGACTGCAGCCATGAAATTAAAAGACGCTTACTCCTTGGAAGGAAAGTTATGACCAACCTAGATAGCATGTTCAAAAGCAGAGACATTACTTTGCCAACAAAGGTTCGTCTAGTCAAGGCTATGGTTTTTCCTGTGGTCATGTATGGGTGTGAGAGTTGGACTGTGAAGAAGGCTGAGCACCGAAGAATTGATGCTTTTGAACTGTGGTGTTGGAGAAGACTCTTGAGAGTCCCTTGGACTGCAAGGAGATCCAACCAGTCCATTCTGAAGGAGATCAGTCCTGGGATTTCTTTGGAAGGAATGATGCTGAAGCTGAAACTCCAGTACTTGGGCCACCTCATGCGAAGAGTTGACTCATTGGAAAAGACTCTGATGCTGGGAGGGACTGGGGGCAGGAGGAGAAGGGGACGACAGAGGATGAGATGGCTGGATGGCATCACTGACTCGATGGATGTGAGTCTGAGTGAACTCCGGAAGTTGGTGATGGACAGGGAGGCCTGGCGTGCTGCGATTCATGGGGTCGCAAAGAGTCGGACACGACTGAGCGACTGATCTGATCTGATCTGATCTGAAGAGTCCATTGACGGATGAATGGATAAAGAAAATATAACACACACACACACCAAAACATGATTCAGCCATTAATAAAGAAGGAAACCCTACCATTTGTGACAATATGGATGGACCTTGAGGGCATTATGCTAAGTGAAATAGCCAGAGAAAGATAAATACCAAATGATCTCCCTTAGATGTGGAATCTGGAAAAAAACAAACTAGAGAGCAGACTGATGGTTGCAAGAGGCAGGAAGTAGGGAGTGGGTGAAATGGGTGGAGGTGGTCAAAAGGTACCGATATCTGGTTATGAAATAGTAAGTCACGGGGATGCAATGTACAATATGGTGACAATAGTTAATAATATTGTATTATATATTTGAGTTCCAAAAAAGTAGATCTTGAATGTTCTCGCCACAAGAAAAAAATGTGTAACTATGTGTGGTGATGGATGTTAACTAAACTTATTGTGGTGATTGTTTTTCAGTATATCAAATATCTAACCATTATGTTGTACACCTGAAACTAATATTATTTTTTTAAAAAGCTAAGGGAATCTGAATAAACTATATGGACTTTAGTTAAAACAATCTAACAGTTTTGGTTCATTAACTGTGACAAATGGACCATACTAATATGCGACCCTACGGACTATACAGTCCGTGGAATTCTCTAGGCCAGAATACTGGAGTGGGTAGCCTTTCCCTTCTCCAGGGGATCTTCCCAAACCAGTGATCGAACCCAGGTCTCCTGCATTGCAGGTGGATTCTTTACCAACTGAGCCACAAGGGAAGCCCAAGGATACCGGAGTGAGTAGCCTATCCCTTCTCCAGGGGATCTTCCCAACCCAGCAATCGAACCAGGGTCTTCTGCATTGCAGGCAGATTCTTTACCAACTGAGCTATCAGGAAAGCCTCAATATAAGATAATAACAAAAGGGGAAACTAGGTGTGGGGTGAAGGAAAGTTAAACGGCTCAAAGTAGCCTGGAGTTAAAACTTCCCTCCAGGTCCTCCCCACCATTCTATGTAAAACAAACAACTCTCACCCAAAGAAAAAATGGACATTAAGGTTGATTAAGACCAGCTCCCAGCCAGTCCCAGCCTCTGGCCAATCTCCAGAATTCCTTGCCCCAGACATTTAAGAGATAACTAATCCAAACAACCTTGGAGAAGAGCAAGCCCCTTAAGACAGTAGATTTCCACATATATGCCTATATATACTTACTCTTTTCTTGGGTTAGTGTAGCAGCTCACTAATCTGATTACTGCCCCTTCTTACCTCATTCAGTTCAGTTCAGTTCAGTCACTCAGTCGTGTCCGACTTTTTGCGACCCCATTAGTCGAAGCACGCCAGGCCTCCCTGTCCATCACCAACTCCCGGAGTTCACTCAGACTCACATCCATTGAGTCGGTGATGCCATCCAGCCATCTCATCCTCTGTCGTCCCCTTCTCCTCTTGCCCCCAATCCTTCCCAGCATCAGAGTCTTTTCCAATGAGTCAACTCTTCGCATGAGGTGGCCAAAGTACTGGAGTTTCAGCTTTAGCATCATTCCTTCCAAAGAACACCCAGGACTGATCTCCTTTAGAATGGACTGGTTGGATCTCCTTGCAGTCCAAGGGACTCTCAGGAGTCTTCTCCAACACCACAGTTCAAAAGCATCAATTCTTCGGTACTTAGCTTTCTTCACAGTCCAACTCTCACATCCATACATGACCACAGGAAAAACCATAGCCTAGACTAGACGAACCTTTGTTGGCAAAGTAATGTCTCTGCTTTTGAATATGCTATCTAGGTTGGTCATAACTTTCCTTCCAAGGAGTAAGCGTCTTTTATTTTCATGGCTGCGGTCACCATCTGCAGTGATTTTGGAGCCCCAAAAAAATAAAGTCTGACACTGTTTCCACTGTTACCTCATTAAAGGTGATCTGTTCCTGTAAAGTGCCAGGCTCATTCTTTTTCCAAAGCCCGCCTTCTCTAACTTACATTTTTTGGTGCTGAAACCTAGGAGGTTGAGGTTCCTTCTCGTTCTCCAAGGCCAGCTCTTCGGAGAGTGGAAGCCCGCCAAGCTCACTTTCCCTCCCGGCTTTCAAGACCTCCTGTGCCTTTGTGAGCAGTATAAGTCCTGTGTAAGGGTTTTATTGGTTTTCCACATACCGCAAGGAATATTGGTCTCTCTCTCTCTCTCATTCTCTCTCTCCCTCTTTTCTCTACACTTTCTTTTCCACGAGACCAACCAGCTCTAGGACAGAGGGCTTTTGCCATTCGACCTCCCCCCATGCACCATGAATTCGCGCCTGACCCATTAGCCCAGGTAGCTCAGACGGTACTCTAGGGTGCCACAGACTATCATTCTTTCCATGTTCCCAGGGAACCCTCTGGCCAAAAGGCCCTCTGGGGAGGTTCTTGGGGGACGCCCCTCCCTCCTTCAGGGTCTCTCTCTCTTTGCTCGGTCAAAAGATTAGGTGATGATCGTTTCTCTCAACCGGACAGTCACTAGCCATTTGCTACGGGGTCGAGCCAATCCATCCCGCAGGACTCTCCCTTGGCCTGTGTAAAACGAAACCTCAAACCTCTACTCTTGACCGATCTCAAGGTTCATAAACTCGAGTCACTTTACACTCAAATTTGGCATTAATACAAACTGGATAACCAAAACCGCTGGCCTGAGTTCAGGACTTTCTATTTCAATATTTTATCAGATCTAACTTCTTCAAACGGAATGGCAAATGGTCAGAGGTCCCCTATATTCAAGCCTTCTGGGATCTTAGAAGCCATCCTTCTCTCTGCAAGGACTGTTCTACCTATCAAATCCTTCTCTGCTCTCTCTCTCCCTCCATTACAAAAGAATCCAAAATTAAAGCCCCTAAAAGGCCCCCTAAACCATCAGGCCCCTATTTTGACCCGGCAGATGAGCCTCCTCCCTACTGCCCCAGAGAAGAAACTTCCAGAGATGAGACCCCATCTTCTAGCCCTTCCTCCTCTAAAACAAGAGGCGATGACTCCAAAACCCCAAAAGAGATTTCCAACCCCCTCCATCAGCCAAGACCCAAAGCAAACACGTGCTTCCTCTCAGAGAGGTAGCGGGACCAGAGGGCCCTACACGGGTCCATGCACCTTTCTCAATTTCTGATATGAGCCAAACTGAAGAAAAAGTGGGATCCTTTTCAGAAAATCCTACTAGGTATAGAAAAGAATTCCTCCGCCTTACACAAGCATATCATTTAACCTGGAATGATCCTTATTATATCCTAAATGTGGGAGTTGGTGATGGACAGGGAGGTCTGGCATGCTGCGGTTCATGGGGTCACAAAGAGTCAGACACGACTGAGCGACTGAACTGAACTGAAATGCCACTTTAAACCCTGATGAAAAGGAACGGATATGGCAGGCAGCCTGGACTCATGCTGATCAGCTCCATAACCAAGATAGGACTAATCTGGTGGCTGATGATGCAGTCCCTTTAACTGAGCCACGGTGGACATATCAAGCAGGCGATGCTGGCATCTGGTACCTGCATCATATAATCACCTGCTTATTAGAAGGAATGCTAAAAAGTTCTCACATTCATGTTAACTATGATAAGGTTAGGGAAGTGACTCAAGAAAAAGATGAAAATCCTGCCCTTTTTCTTTCACGGCTTACTGAGGCACTCCCCAAATACACTAATCTAGATATTTCCACCCCCACTGGACTTCTGTACCTACACGTCCAGTTCATAAGCCAGTCAGCCCCCAATATTCACCAAAAACTACGCCAGTTAGAGAAGGGCCCCGAGACCCCTCAGCGAGATCTCCTAGCTGCGGCTGCTGCTAAGTCACTTCAGTCTATCTCCTAGAAATAGCCTTTAAAGTTTTCAACATTAGGGAGGAAGAAGTGAAAAAAGAAAAAGAAAAGCCAAATATGCTGTATTTGCTGCAGCTATCCAAGAAAAAAATTCAACCCCTTTGGTCTATCAACCTCGGCCCACCCGTATAGGACCTAACCCTCCAGGCCCCTGCTTCAGATATAACCAAACAGGACACTGGGCTAAGTCCTGCCCAGACCCCCAGCCACCCACCAAACCCTGCCCCACATGCAAACAGTGGGGCCACTGGAAAATGGATTGTCCTCAGACACTACCCACCAAATCTCGGGGTCCACCCCAGGCCCAAAAACAATGGGCCAGGAACCAGACTCAGGGGGGTCCTAGGACCCCAGACTATGGTTCCTCAGATGAGGTGAGGGATGATCCAATTGTGCCTGAATTATTCCAGTGATGAAACCCAAGCTTCAGACCCCAAGTCCGCCCCATACAGATAGACTTGGAGTTTCAGGTAATTGGCACAGTGGCTGGACACAAAGTCTCGTTCCTAATAGACACTGGAGTGGCCTTTTCACTTTTAACCTCTTTTAAGGACCTTCTCCAACCTTCAGAAGTGGCCATCAAAGGGGTCTCAGGCATCCCTTTTTATCCCCAAATAACCCCTCCTCTCCTTTGTTCCTTTGGTAAGGCAACACTAACACATTCTTTTTATAGTAGTTCCTCAGTGCCCAATGGCATTGATGGGACGTGATCTTCTGGCTAAGCTACAAACTTCTATAAACCTCCCATTCTTAGATCCCGCATCAATTCTTTGTATCCAAATGGCACCCGAACCCTTGGCCAGCCCTCACTCCCAAAATCTGCCCCCTGACCTTCCCCCAATAGATCTTCAGTTCTGGGACACCGAAACCCCACTGGTAGCCTGACACCATCCCCTATACAGGTTTTTCTTAAAAATCCCTCTCAGGTAATAACCCAGACTCAATATATCCTGACCACAGAATCCCGACAAGGACTTAAATCAATAATCTCCTGACTGCTCAAAGCCAGCCTTTTGCAGCCTATCTGTTCTCCTCATAATACTCCTATACTGGCAGTCAAAAAGGGACCCCCACTCCTGGTGTCTAGTCCAAGATCTTCGCAGGATCAATGAGACCATAATACCCGTACACCGCATGGTCACTAATCCCTGTACCCTTTTCTCATCTATTCCTCCTGACACACTCTACTTCACAGTATTAGACCTCAAAGGTGCTTTCTTTACTATACCTCTATGCCACTCTTCACAGCCCCTATTTGCCTTCACCTGGACGGACCCAGACACACATCAATCTCAACAATTAACTTGGACCATTTTACCACATGGGTTTAGAGATAGCCCTCGTTTTTTCGGTCAAGCCCTTCAACTGCTACTGCTAAGTCACTTCAGTCATGTCCAACTCTGTGCGATCCCAGAGACGGCAGCCCACCAGGCTCCCCGGTCCCTGGGATTCTCCAGGCAAGAACATGAGTGGGTTGCCATTTCCTTCTCCAATGCATGAAAGTGAAAGGTGAAAGTGAAGTCGCTCAGTCTTGTCCGACCCTCAGCGACCCCATGGACTATAGCCTACCAGCCTCCTCCATCCATGGAATTTTCCAGTCAAGAGTACTGGAGTGGGGTGACATTGCCTTCTCTGCAAGCCCTTCAACGGGACCTACAAACTTTAGACCTAGGCTCTACTACCTTACTCCAATATGTGGATGATTTACTGTTAAGCAGTTCCTCTTGCCATAACTACCAAGTCCACACTGCGACATATTAAATGCCCTAGGCAACTGGGTGGAGAAGGCGATGGCACCCACTCCAGTACTCTTGCCTGGAAAATCCCATGGTCGGAGGAGCCTGGTAGGCTGCAGTCCTAAGGGTCGCTAAGGGTTGGACAGGACTGAGCGACTTCATTTTCACTTTTCACTTTCACGCATTGGAGAAGGAAATGGCAGCCCACTCCAGTGTTCTTGCCTGGAGAATCCCAGGGATGGGGGAGCCTGGTGGGCTGCCATCTATGGGGTTGCACAGAGTCGGACATGACTGAAGTGACTTAGCAGCAGCAGCAGGCAACTGGGGCTACAGAGTCTCGCTCTCCAAAGCACAAATTGCTTCCACCACTGTCAGTTACATAGGATTGCTTCTCACTCCCACATCTGAAATAATTCCAGCTCAGAGAATTCAAGCCTTGACCCAGACCCCCAGGCCCCAAACCAAGAGGGAACTTCTTTCTCTATTCGGCCTATTAAACTTCTTCTGAATATGGGCCCCAAATTTTGCCCTCCACACAAAACCTCTCTACCAAGCTACTCGAGGAAACTTAGATGAACCCTTATCGGCCCCCACCTCTCTCCATACCCCAGTACAAACTCTTACCAAACATTTACTACAGGCCCCTTCTCTTTACTTACCTGATTATGCCAAGTCATTTTTCCTTTTTGTACATTCTAGACAAGGACATGCCTTAGGGATTCTGTGTCAAAAAAGGGGGGACATATGGGGGCCTCTAGCTTACTTATCCAAACAACTCAATCTTGTCATGCTCGGATGGCCACCTTGTCTCCAGGCCTTAGCGGCAACTACCCTCTTAATACTTGAAGCCCAAAAACTAACCCAAAATGCTCCTCTAAATGTATGCTCACCTCATTCCTTCAAAGATTTACTCTCTCATTGGGCTTTCCTTTCTCTACCCGCTGCTCGACTACAGATCCTCCACGCACACCTCCTCGACCCATCCCTTTCTTTTATGCCTTGTAAACCTCTTAATCCTATTAGCTTACTCCCTACACCAGATCCAGAAGCAGAACACCTATCTCATGACTGTGTTCAGACCTTAGATATGACACTTAATCCCTTTGAACATATAAACGATCAGCCCCTTACTGACCCCAAAGTCCCATCCTAGTTCATGGATGGCAGTGCCCAGAAACAAGCCCCATTTGGGGCTGGATATGCTATAGTCCAGGGACAGTGTGACAAAGTTATCCCCCCTTGCCTCATCAAGTCAGCCACACTCCCAGCTCACACATCCTCACAACAGGCTGAACTGATAGCTCTTACACAAGCTTTGACCCTAGACAAAGACCAAAAGGTAAACATTTGTACTGACTCCAAGTATGTCTATAACATTACATTCTAACATTATATTCTGGAGGGAGAGGGGATTCCTGACTCAGAAGGGCACACCTATTCTCAATGCTTATTTTATTTCTGAACTCTTCCATGCAGCTCAGTTCCCAAAACAAGCTGCTGTAATACATTGCCAGGGACATCAGCAACATGGTCCTATCTCCTTTTATAACAATATAAAAGATCACGAAGCAAAAGCAAAGCGGCAGACTGCCTCTGTTAGTCCTGTCTTTACTATGGCCCAAATTGACGAGCCTAACCTCCACACATTACTTTCATATTTACATTCCCTTTTCCACCCCTCTGCCAAAGTACGTAAGGCTTTCCTTCAGAACTTTATTGAACTGACTAAGGACGATGTGACTTATTTAAATAGTCTGACCCAAACTTGTACTATTTGTCAGCGGACAAATCCTAATACTAACATTTGCCCCCCTCCTTTCCCCACCCACCAGATTTGTGGACATCTTCCTGCACAAGACTGGCAGGTAGATTTCACCCACATGCCACCCATAAAAAGGGTTAAATTTCTCCTAGTCTTCATAGATACATTTTCTGGATGGATCAAAACTTTCCTCACCACTAACAAATGAGCCCTTACTGTGCTCGCCTTATTCTTACTGAAATCCTCCCCAGGTTTGGAAAGCCTTCCTCCCTCCAGTCTGACAACGGGCCCGAGTTCACATCCCAAATCACCCAAAATATTGCATGAGCCCTTCAAGTTCCTTGGAGGTTTCACATTCCTTATCATCCCTGGTCTTCTGGTAAGGTTGAGAGAGCCAACCAAGTCCTAAAAGAAACTCTGACCAAATTAACAATCAAACTTCATCAAGACTGGACTAAACTTTAGCCTTCTTAAAGGCCCAGGCCTTACCAAAGAAATCCTTAAATATCAGTCCTTTAGCCTTCTTAAAGGTCTGGGCCTTACCAAAGAAATCCTTAAATATCAGTCCATTCGAGGCCATGTATGGGAGGCCCATAGTACCTTTAGATCTCTCCCCATCCCAGGACAGTTTCAAACTGCCACCCCACCTTCCTTTTCCTTTACTTGCCCAGATATGAGATGCCCTTTGGCAACATATGGATGACCTACTCCCTCGACCACACCCCAATCTTCCATACCCATCCCTTCAAATAGGAGATAAAGTTTATATGACAACTCAGTCCCACTCAGATCTAACCCCAAAGTGGCAAGTTCCCGACACAATTCTGCTGACCCCTACCACTGCAAAATTAAAAGAAATCACCCCTTGGGTACACATCACTCAGCTAAAAAAGGTTATGCAGCCCAATGATGAAAATGCTTGTCAGACTAATACTTATCAAGTTTCTCACAAAGGCCCTACAACTCTAAAGTTCTCACAGCTTCCACTGGCCCCAACTGGTGATGGATGAGCCTGTCGGTTTCACAGATACAATTATTCCTGGAACAACTTCTGGCAGCTATCTGGGTCTTGAGTCCTCAAGCATCCATGTTCGAATACGTTGAAGATTACATCTCCACCCTGTGGCTACAGGGAACCTTTTATAACTTTTACCCCTTCGAAATCCAATTCTTTTCCATAGTAGTCTATCTTATACTCACTTCCCCAAATGTTCTTTAACATCTTTTTCTTATCTTCCCTTCTTCCTCTGACCCACAAACTCCTTCAAAATCCTAACCTCAACTATGTATTCCAGACCCTTTATTTAACCCATACACTTCTCAATGCTTCCAACCTTCACTTGGCCAAAGACTGCTGCATATGTCTATCCGTAACTCCTCTGGGAGATTCAGCCCTCCCCACATCCATCCTCAACTGGACCACAGGTAACATGTTCCTACACCACTCATACCATGGGGAGCCTTTATTTGTCTCATGTCTTAAATATCTTCCCACTAGTGACCAAATCCAAAATTCGGACATACTCTTAGAATCTTTACTCACCGAACTTCCGTCCTTCAACAAAAAACCTCCAATAGGAGGCCCTATTGCCCAGAGAGTAACGCTGTTAAAACCAGCTCCTTTTTGCATATCCAGAAATTCCCGAAACAGTTCATATGACCAACCCATGGGGACAATCCCTAACCACATGTGCAACCATACCTCCACTTTACTCTTTGCCACTGGAAATGCTATATATAATGTTTCTGGTCTTACAGGACACTCGTTAACCTTTACAGGACGGTTTCCCTCAGCATATTCCTCCACTTCTCCCATCATTGGGGCCACCTTAGTGGGGTCTCTGAGTGTTCTTGAACGAGCAATCAAAACCCCCTGCCTTGACTCCTCTTCGCCATTGACGTCAGCTTTGTATTATGACACCTGGCCTATTTTTCCTGTGTGGGACGTCTACATACCTCTGTCTACCTACTAATTGGACCAGAACCTGCACCCTGGTATACTCCAGTCCAAACATTTTAATAGCCCCCAATGATCAACCCTTGCCTATTCCTCTCATCCACAAGTGAATAAAATGAGCCATTCATTTCATTCCCCTCTTAGTAGGACTAGGAATAGTGGCTGGAATTGGAACAGGAACCAGTGGCTTAACCACCTCCATCCAAAACTACCAGACACTATCTAAAGACCTATCAGACAGCCTCCAGAAAATAGCTCAAGGCCTAATAACTATCCAAAATCAACTCAATTCCTTGGTGGCCATCAGTTCAGTTCAGTCGCTCAGTCGTGTCCGACTCTTTGCAACCCCATAAATCGCAGCATGCCAGGCCTCCCTGTCCATCACCAACTCCCAGAGTTCACCCAGACTTATGTCCATCGAGTCAGTGATGCCATCCAGCCATCTCATCTTCTGTCATCCCCTTCTGCTCTTGCCCCCAATCCCTCCCAGCATCAGAGTCTTTTCCAATGAGTCAACTCTTCGCATGAGGTGGCCAAAGTACGGGAGTTTCAGCTTTAGCATCATTCCTTCCAAAGAAATCCCAGGGCTGATCTCCTTCAGAATGGACTGGTTGGCTCTCCTTGCAGTTCAAGGGACTCTCAAGAGTCTTCTCCAACACCACAGTTCAAAAGCATCAATTCTTCAGCACTCAGCCTTCTTCACAGTCCAACTCTCACATCCATACATGACCACAGGAAAAACCATAGCCTTGACTAGACGAACCTTTGTTGGCAAAGTAATGTCTCTGCTTTTGAATATGCTATCTAGGTTGGTCATAACTTTCCTTCCAAGGAGTAAGTGTCTTTTAATTTCATGACTGCAGTCACCATCTGCAGTGATTTTGGAGCCCCCAAAAATAAAGTCTGACACTGTTTCCACTGTTTCCCCATCTATTTCCCATGAAGTGATGGGACCAGATGCCATGATCTTCATTTTCTGAATGCTGAGCTTTAAGCCAACTTTTTCACTCTCCGCTTTCAATTTCATCAAGAGGCTTTTGAGTTCCTCTTCACTTTCTGCCATAAGGGTGGTGTCATCTGCATATCTGAGGTTATTGATATTTCTCCCGGCAATCTTGATTCCAGCTTGTGTTTCTTTCAGTCCAGTGTTTCTCATGATGTACTCTGCATATAAGTTAAATAAGCAGGGTGACAATATACAGTCTTGACGTACTCCATTTCCTATTTGAAACCAGTCTGTTGTTCCATGTCCAGTTCTAACTGTTGCTTCCTGACCTTCATATAGATTTCTCAAAAGGCAGGTCAGGTGGTCTGGTATTCCCATCTCTTTCAGAATTTTCCACAGTTTATTGTGATCCACACAGTCATAGTCCATAAAGCAGAAATAGATGTTTTTCTGGAACTCTCTTGCTTTTTCCATGATCCAGCAGATGCTGGCAATTTGATCTCTGGTTCCTGTGCCTTTTCTAAAACCAGCTTGAACATCAGGAAGCTCACAGTTCACATATTGCTGAAGCCTGGCTTGGAGAATTTTGAGCATTACTTTACTAGCATGTGAGATGAGTGCAATTGTGTGGTAGTATGAGCATTCTTTGGCATTGCCTTTCTTTGGGATTGGAATGAAAACTGACCTTTTCCAGTCCTGTGGCCACTGCTGAGTTTTCCAAGTTTGCTGGCATATTGAGTGTAGCACTTTCACAGCATCATCTTTCAGGATTTGAAATAGATCAATGGGAATTCCATCACCTCCACTACTTTTGTTCGTAGTGATGCTTTCTAAGGCCCACTTGACTTCACATTCCAGGATGTCTGGCTCTAGGTCAGTGATCACACCATCGTGATTATCTGGGTCA